>NW_027466061.1:21150000-21750000 GCF_046127955.1 Nelusetta ayraudi | reverse complement strand
GAAATGTAACTCTGCGGTCATACAACCTCCGGTTTCTCTGATGTCTCTTGTCTGCAGCCTCGGAAGCTAACTTGTAGGCCTGCTTCAAGTCTTCCTTCAGCTTTGCGACATAGCGGGTGTGGCATGCATTCTCGGTGCCATCTGGGGACGTACCAAAGCATACATCTACAGGAAGCCTCGCTTCTTGGCCGAACATCAGGTGGTATGGTGAGTACCCTGTGGCATCACACTTAGTGCGGTTATACGCATGGACCAAGTAAGGCACATGTTGGCTCCATGAACGTTTCTTCTTTGGCCACAACTGGTGCCTTCTGGCTTCTTGTTGGAAAGGCTTGCGCATACCTCGTGAAATGGTCCGTGACGACCAACACATTGCTTATCCCTTTCGAGTCAGGCTCCATGGAAAGAAAGTCCAGGCACACTAGATCCATAGGCCCATGGCTAATGATCTGGTGCAATGGAGCAGCTCTTTGTACTGGCGTCTTGTGAGTGACACTCCCCGCAATTTTTAATATACTCTTCCACATCTAAAAACTTTTTCGGCCAAAAGAATCTACTACGGAGCAGGTCAACTGTTCTCTCCTGCCCAAGATGCCAGAGGTCGTCATGCATGGCTTTCATGACCATCTCCCGGAACTCCTTTGGCAGAACCATCTGACCGACTGTTTCTCCGGAGGATCTTTTGCTGTAACGGTACAGCAGTCCATCTTTCATGGAAAGCTTTCCAGCCTCTCGCTTCAACCTTGTCACCTCTGGGCTTAGGCTTGCTTCACTTGGCCAGCATCCGTTTTTAAGAGCCTTGATGGCTGGTCCAATGGCCTCATCTTTCTCTTGAGCATTCTTGAGGCTCACATTACTCAGGAGTTCCAGTGACTTTAACTCCATGTGTGTTGGACAAGCATAAACATCGGAAACGCAGTGGGAAGATGCGCCAAGTTGGGCAACATAAACAGGTGTACGGCGGTCAGTCTCTGGGACGCAGACTTTCTGACAGATCGTCTTGACCACAGACAGAGGTATAGTCACCCAATCATCACCATCCGCACCTGGCATGTTTCGTGACAACAGGTCAGCATCAATGTTATGGCGGCCAGGTCAAACTCATATGTTGATAAAGCAGCTAGCCAGCGATGGCCGACTGCATTGAGCTTGGCTGTGCTCAAAACGTACGTTAACGGATTGTTATCAGTACGCAAAGTAAATCTTGCCCCGTAAAGGTAGTCATGGAATTTGTCAACCACCGCCCACTTCAGCGACAAAAGTTCCAACTGATGAATGGGATGGTTTTTCTCTGCAGGACTCAGTTTACGACTTGCGAACGCAACTGGTCTCAGACCTTCAGGGTACTCTTGGTTCAATACAGCACCGAGACCCTTCAAGCTCGCGTCCACATGAAGGATGTATGGCTTTTGTGGATCAGCGAATGCCAGGACAGGGGCGTGGGTCAAAAGTGGATGATCTGATGGAAGGCATCTGTGCAAGATGTGTCCCACCTATCTCCAAAGGGCTCTGATTCTTTCAAGTAGACTTTGTCTACATCAGGGACACGCTTGATTCTTTTTTGAGTTGGAGCATAGCCCTTGGTGAGGTCAGTCAGCGCCCTAACAATGGCAGCATAGTTCTGTATAAATCTACGGTAGTAGCCGCAAAAGCCAAGGAAAGACTGTAGTGTCTTCAGGTTTGTTGGCTTAGTCCAGGAGGTGACGGCCTCAATCTTGTCTGGATCAGGAGCGACACCTTCGGCAGACACAATATGCCCTAGGTACTTGACCCTCGGCAAGCAGATCTGACACTTATCCACCGAAAGCTTCAACCCAACTTCTCCAAGGCGATCCAAGACCTTGAGCAGTCTCTCTTCGTGTTCTTCGAGCGTCCTTCCAAACACGATCAGGTCGTCAAGGTACACCAACACTTGCAAGAGGTTCATGTCCCCTACAGCGTTCTCCATCAACCTCTGAAAGGTTGCTGGTGCTCCCGTAAAGCCCTGCGGCATGCGGTCAAACTGGTAAAACCCTAATGGGCAAATGAATGCTGTTTTTTCTTTGTCCTCTTCGGACATAGCTATCTGGTAATAGCCTGAACGCAAATCCAAAACAGAGAACCACTGACTCCCTGTGAGGGCATTCAGTGCATCCTCAATGCAAGGTGTTGTATATTGGTCAGGTACGGTTCGACTATTCAACAGCCGGTAATCTATGCACATCCTAATAGCACCAGTCTTTTTTCGGACTACAACTATTGGGGAAGCATAGGGGCTTCGTGACTCAGTTATGATCCCTGCTTGAAGCAACTCTTGTGAATGCTTTCGAACATCTTCGATGTCTGCAGGGGCCAGTCGGCGGGATCGTTGACGGAAAGGCCGTGCATCAGTGAGCCGGATTTTGTGCTCCACACCTTTGGCCAAACCCATGTCCAACTCATGCATGGAGAACACATGAGACTTCTGAGCCAGTTTCTTTCGCAGTCTGTCTTTCCACTGTTCGGAGATGGGAGAATCTCCGAAGTTGACAACACTCTCATCAAAGTCTCAGCGGGCAGTCTCTTTGGGGGGAATGGTAGTGACAGAATCAACGTAGTACATACCACCAATCACTGCCCCCTCAGGTATGGACGTTTCTCTGGAAGACTCATTCTTGACTAGTATTCTCAAGCTTTTGACATCCAATGCCCCGCTGGGCATAACCATGGGAATGAGAAAAACATCAGCAGGTAAGGCAGCTGTTGGGGCTGAATCTACCATCAGAATTTCTTGTTCAACAGGTTTGTTCAACTCCACTTTACACACCACCTGAGTATCACCATCAGGAGATAAGATCAAAGGGCCTGGACCCATCCACCTGACCCGGCCAGCCTCATCATCACTTGCGGGAACAGCCGTCCACTTGAGGGCAGGCTGACCCTCTTGGACACTAACTCGAAACCCGAGTGTTTTTGTGACATCAATGCCATCCACAATGCATTGGTTCACCAAGCGTCTGACATGGCTAGCGTTGGTGCCCACCACCACAGACGCCTCGTCTGATGTCCTTGGGCTAGGGCAAATGAGTGCAAGGACAGTGACAGTCTGGCTTGTCCCCAGCACCTCAGCTGGATACTCTAAATCAACCACCACATAACCACGGTAGGGGTAGCTAACTCCAGACTCACTCAAACCCCACAGTGAAAGACCGGACACCGGCTGAATAGGGATATCCGATAGGTGTTTCTGGTACCAGGGCTCAAATATGATCGTCACTTGTGAGCCGCTATCTAACAGAGCAGTGCAGGGTTGCCCATTAACTTTCAATGGCACTAGGCTAGGTGGACCCACCAATCCATCAGGGAGACCTGCTTGGTCTGAAATGTCAGCAGCGCTTTCCTTCACGGAACTGTTAACCCTACTAACTGTGGCATCAGTTGATGACTTATCGGTTTTTGACAACTTCAAAGCCTGAATAAGTTTCTTGATAACTTTAGCCTGGTTTTCGGGGTTCTGGCACTTACCTGCATAATGGCCATTTTCTCCACATCGATAGCAGAAATGTTCATCTGGGACTTTGAAGGAACTTTGTGGAGAGCTGGCAACTGGCTTTGAGGCGTTAACGGCTGAAACAGAGGCTCGAGGTTCAGCCACTTTATTATTGAATTTCTGCTGCAGGTGCTTTAACTGTTTTTTTAAAGCTGTTACTTCACTATCAGAACTGCAATCACTGGTTGCAACGATTGGTGAAGCTTTTTCGTGGCTAGTTGGCACTTCTTGAGCTGGTTTGGAAACAACCGCAGCAACTAATGACTTGAGTTCTTTGATTTCAGACCTCAAATTTTGAATTTTGATTTGTTTTGCCTCGACATTTTGTTTGTTCGCACCATGCACAACAGGCGCAAGCTGTTTTCTTGAGGCCTTGTACTCCTCTTCGGTGCATATTTCTTTTAACAGCTGGGGGAAAGTTGGCAGCTTTTCTTTCCTCTCTCTCAGACGAAGATTGATCAGCATGAGATCAGAAGCTACTGCCCCGCGTAACAACTGTTCAAGCCTTGCTTTATCTGCATAACCAGGGGGAATACCACCTCTCTGCACGACCCTACCCAACGACTGCTCTAGCTGCCTCAGGAAATCAGAGAGCTTCTCACCTGATTGTTGCTGCAACAAACGAAAAGCAAAATATAACTCTTCCCCTGATTCTGCGGTCCCAAATGCGTGTTCTAGTGCCTCCAAACAGTTCTCAGGGCTCACATCAGGATCGCTGGCTCGTGCATATTTTAAAATGTCAAGAGCAGGACCTCTAACACTTTCCATCAATCTCCGCCTTTTTTCTTTTGGTGAGCAGTCGCACTCCTCCACCATGAGCCGTGCTTGACCCAGCCAGTGATCAAACTGTTCTTCTCCAGCTGGGGTGGGAGATATGCCAGAGAAAACACGCAGGCGACGATAGCTTCCATGTTAACTGGATGACTTGGATGTTTTGTCCAGCAAATCACTCACTGCTCGCAGTATAGCCTCGGTTGACTTGGCTGCAGCGTCTTCTGCAGGGAACAATGTGCAGAGGTTTTCCACGGGCTGAGCTTCAGCTGGTGACAGCCCAGACACCGGTGCTTTTGGATCGGCAATAACAACGGGCCATGGCCCCCCACCCTGAATAGGAAACACTTCAGGGGGAACCATGTCACCTTTCACCACTTCCTTGCATTCACATAAAACATGGTACTTGTTGTGTTGCAAGTTGAAGATTCGACCTCTGACGTGCACACGTCCCAAACACTTCACTGAGTGTATTGTCTCTTCAATGGCGTCCGTGGATACATCTTCTTGAATGATAACCATGACCGCATGAGCCTCATCTAACTTCTCGCCACGGCACCATCCCTTTAGCTCCGTTACTAACCCAGCTTGAGTTCCCATTTTAACTTTAGTTAGCACTATTCACCTGAAAAATGCTAACTTTCCCTGACCACACACACACACACACAAAAAAAAAAAAAAAAAAAAAAAAAAACCCCACACTAGAATCACACAGCAATTTTATGTAGCGCCTCTCTAGTGTATTTTAACATTTGGAGAGGTGGCTAACCTGAGCTCTTTCTAAAATATAAAATAACAAACAAGGTTTCTATAAGGAACTTAAATGTACGGAAATCAATTGTTTCCACTACTGTGTGACCCTTTAAATTTTTTATGTAGCACACATATACACACTTTAATAACAAATTGAAACACCTTGTATGCTAAGTGTCTGCTCAACCAGTTTTTGACATTTCTTATTTACCTTAATGAATGTAAAATAATGAAATCAAAGACCAACACTGTTTCAATGGAAAATAAAATAGAAAATGTTTACTCAACAAATAAAAGCACAATTATTAACATTTGTAAACAGACTTTGTTCACATACGGCACATACACACAACACACTATTACTGTGGGGCCCCCAATAAAATAAAATAGCCGGCAATACTTGGGTTACCGTAGCAGGCCTGGTTGCAGCTCGGGTACGTGGTCGCCTAAAACGACTGGCTGCTTCACCTTACAGGCCAAAACAAAAGGGTAGCTGTACCTCAGGTGAGAAGAATAGCCGCTGAAGCAGGGGAAGGGAGGCTCCAAAGGAAGGCAAGAAAACTCCGGAAACTCCGGTCGTCTCGTTACAGCTCGCCGGGGGGCTGACGATCCACCTCAGCTCGGCTCCACCTTGGTTCGACTCCACCGCAGATGACGATCCAACTTGGTTCCACTGCGCTCCTGCTCTCTCCGACTCGACCCACGAGGTTGCTAGCCGCTAGCTCGTTAGCCAAGTTCCGGGTTAGCAGCCACTAGGTCAGCAGCTACGTGCACTCTCCTCGTCTTCCGTTTTTCGTATTGAGTTCTCCACTCAACACTTACTAGAAGTTCGTAACTAATCCGTCAGAAGAGTTCTGGTCGAACACTAGAAAGACTATACTGACAGACTTCTATCACACTTAATTTACTTTTTCGTTCACCGTGCGCCTCTCCCTTTTCTTCCTCCGACTCGCTCTCCCTCTCTTCTCCCGTTCCGCTCACCTCAACCACGCCTTCACACCAGCTTCTCAAAATAAAATACATTTTGTTAAACTGGTCCATTTCTTCGGGACATTATTATATATACAATCACAAATATTCACAAACACATCAAACACGTCATATTCATCTTGGGAGACATTCACTACACCAAACTCACCCCCTACCGCTGAATCACTCCGTCATACTTTTACTCTGAAGTGACCTTTTAATTATGAACTTATTTATTATGAACTGCTTCTTTTTAGCCCTAACTGCTATTTATTTATTTATTTATTTATTTATTTATTTTAACTGTCTTTTTAACTTGCCTGATTTTACCCAGGGCTACATGTATGTATATGTATATATACTTGTCTTCTTGCATGACTTTTTTGCCACGCAAGCCAGGGAAATCACTCTTGTGGATCTGGCCCAGTGTTTTGTTTTACCTCACTTAACTTCTCTTTTCCAGTATTAATGTACATGATGTGGTCCCTTTAGAGCCCTGTCCACGAGCCTGGACTTGGGCTGCCAAAGGTTTTAGCTTCTGCTTAATTTAAGAGAATCCATTAAAATGTTAGAAATGCTTGAATGGCCTGCGGCACACGGGCGTCTCTTGGAATGTCTCTGCTAAGGACACGCTGCTGGTATCTTGAGCATTTCTTTCCGCTGAAGTGGAGGCCTGAGTGACTGAGAGGGGCAGATGTGCTGGACATCTCTGACCTTAATCAAGTCAGGTGCCTGGACCGAGCTGAGCAGTTTGAAGTCATACAAGCATGTGGACCGCTGGAAGAGGAGAATAAACAAACAACCAAACAAAAAAACAATGAGTGTTTGCAAATATGTAGCTGTGATTCATACTAAAAACTCAAAATCTATACCTTTAAAGGTCCAGTGTGTAATATTTGGCTTGATTTACATATTTTACATTGGTCAAGCTTAAAATAAATTGGATGCATACATAAGTGTATACTCACACTACAATCGAAGTAATTTGGTTTTCCTACCCATAGAACGTTTCTCTGTATATCAGAATATACATAGAACAATAAGGGTCTTGCTCCCAGTTAGCTGCCATCTTGCACTGTCACATTTCGAAGGAAGCCCAATGTAGACAATTCCGATCACCTGACCATTCGTAAGGGCCATTGTAGTTCACTGTCAAGGTCAGGAGGGGAGGGGGGGAGAGCGCTGCAATCTAATATATAACCACTTGATGTCGCTGTTTCTTTTCGAAATCTCCAATGCATGAAAAGCTTATAAAAGAGGTTTGAAATATAGGTTTAGGTGTTTTCAAAACAGTCTTAATGTATTTATTTATTTTTTGGGGGGTGGGTGGAACTTGTACTTCTCCGAACTAGCCAGGGAGAAGATGCAGGAACGACCAGTGCTTCAGAGGTTGAGGTTGGTTCTGGTGGGAAATGCAGACAAGGCAAACCAGCTGAAGGCTGCGAACGCAGGCACATTCTGTCACTGTGACTCAGACAACAGCAACAAATTTACATATTCAGAAGAGTGAGCTCGCCTTGGAGTGAAGATACAAAGACAGGGGGTGTGGAGTCGCCATGAGTGTTGCAGGAAAAGGGGCAAGTGTGCAACAAGTGGGTGGATGAAAGAATTTTTTTTTCTTCCATTTGAGAGCAGTTGAAATGACAATGGATTACACTGGAGACAAAGACAGGACTGAGCTTTGACAGCAGTCCAGTCGAGCTCTTCCAGCCTTAATGCTTGATGCTTTGTGAGGCCGTCAGAGGTCAGTGGGCAACAAAACCGAAATGGATGGCGATAAGCTGCTAACGTGTTCCATTCACACCAAACGCTTTTGACAAGACAAGAGCGTGTTTTCATACGAGTGTGGGCTGAATCGTTTGCATCTAAGGGTTTTCACACTGATGCTTTATTTCAGTCTGGGTTGCCAAACTTCAGGCCCGCCTGAGAGTTTCTCCTCCATCATCTATTTGGGTTTGTGTATTTTTTCACCACCTTTATTTATTTGTTTATTTTGACTTGACGGATCTCGGTGGTTTACTGCCACTCTCATTCTTCACTTGTACCACTGTTTGGCTGTTGCACTTTCATCAGTTCCTCGAGTGTCTAATGTCAAATTTTTAACAGCCTTTTTGGACACAGCTAGCACCTCCTGTGGTTGCCTGTGAATCACGCACTCAAGCTCACACAAAGTGCTGGTGACTGTCGACCTTGTCATGCAGCACTGGTATTGCTATCCAAAGCATTTTTAATAATAGGAGAGGGAAAACAAACCTGGGCCGGTTCACAGCAGAGGTGTCTGAGAGATGTACTCGCCAGTAAATTGTTTACTCTGAACACCGACCCAAAAGACATTTTCAAAGAATGGCTCTCTCCTTGATGCTCCCCCTGTTCTGCGCTGTAGAACTTTGGAAATTACACCTGAGAGGCGGCGGGGATTGCTGAGATTTCAAGGCTGAATTCTTGCAGATTCATCTTGGAAAGCTGCGATCTGCAAGCGTTCGGGTTTCACTTGAGAGCGAAACAGGGAGCCACCGCAGGCTCGTAAATGACGGCAGGCTGCAGCGTGTTTGCCGCAGTGGCGACAGTTTTGTTCTAACTGGACACCATTTGCTCATTAAAAGAAAGAGCAATAAACAGCCAGTGCTGCAGACTCGCCTCGACTCTTGAGTGGCTTTATTTAGAAGCTCGCGGTGGCCGACCACCGGGTGGTGATACTGTGTCGTTTGTTGCTGTGCGCACCAATAGGCCGCCGTGCACTGGCGCTGGCTGTTTCATTCCTTTCCGACAGAGAGAGTGCTTCCCCCGGCGTAGCACACAGTGCTCAATGTTAAAATTGTGTGAACGTTGGCTAGTTTTCTCCACTGACCTTTTGAAGCGCAGCCATTGGGAGACAAGCTGTATGTGACAAGCATTATGCAGATTTTGCCTATTTTTTCCCATTGCTGATAAGCCAGCAAGGTAGGCCCATTACATATGTCATCAAGCTAGCTCCGGCTCAGCACCTTACCCCTGTTTTACACCAGAAGCGTCTGCAGAGCGTCAGCAGAGCGACCGCGTTGGAGCGACGCTCTGCTCACGCTCCAGCACCCTCCCACACAGGACGCGTTTTACGAGCAGAGCGTCTCGCGCAGCGGCTCGATCGGTTCACGCGAGGATTGCAAGATCGCGCGACAACCCAGGTAGTCTTTGCGTGTTTTTAAAGAAAACAACAATGAAACAAAACATCGATACTTCAAGACACTGTTGGGACAGTGTCTCGAAGTATCGATGTGTGTAAAAAAGAAAAATAATAATAAAGCGAACTGCTGGCATCATACAAAATGCAGGTATTTAAAGTATAGATGCATTTTGTTCATCATAGTTTGAGATTCAAAGTGAAATCTGTTTTTGTTTGACGGCCAACCTGAACAGCGTTTCACAGTAAAGTACAGCACATATAAATACAAAATCCAGCACATTGTGTGTTATGATGAAAATCAACCGGATCCACCGTGTTTTTACACCATGGACTTCCTGTCTGAACGATCCTACCTGCTACGATTGATGCAGGAGGGACGCGGCAAGCGTCAAAGAATAAATTCTGGCGTTCTTTTCCAGCGGCTCGCGTTTTACTGCTTCTGGGACGCTTCTGAAACGCGGACGCTCTGCGCCTGGTGTGAACCTGCTCATTGACTTTAATGGCTGCGTTTCACTGCGTCGACGCGGACGCTCTGCAAACGCTTCTGGTGTAAAAAAAGGGGTTAGCTGTCATGTGGGTGTAACCAGCATGAAAAATAAGGTCACTAACTCTGTTTTTGTTATTTAGAAATTATTAGTAGTGTCCAGTAGATGGCAGTGTTCCAGGTTGTTAGACAGTTCCTCTCCCGTGATCTAGGGGCAGGTGTCACGTGAAATCAGCACCTGGAGCAGACGCCATTTCCTCTGAGACATGAGGCAGACAGCAGAGCAGACCAAGCGAAAGAGTGTGCAGGGAAACCAAAAAAAAAAATATATATATATATATATATATTGTTAATATGTCATTTTATAAAAAAAAAAAATCTGACAGCATCAGATTGAGCTTCTCACACCTATTCCCTTCTGTGTAGGTTTTTTTTTTTGTTTGTTTGGTTGAGGTTTCCTTTGAAGCCTGCTTCCTGTCCAAGAAAGAGGGAGCTGACTAAGATGGCGAGCCCAGCCCGGCGACCCTGAGAGAGGGATAGACTGGGAGATGCAGTGTGGCCAGCTGCAGAACCTACCTTCAACGATTCCAGACCATCTGAATCTCGTTTTATGAAAACAGATAAGACACACACTTCTACCTTACCCGAGTGGTAGCACCAGCGACGGTGCGTAAGAACAGACGACAAGGACCGACTAGACTTTGACACACTGACTACATACATACACACACACACATTGGACTCTCTTTTTATTTTATATTTTTACTGAACTGAACTGAACTGAACTGACACTGAGCAGGAGAGCTCAGTTTTGTGGATTCTTTTTTTTTTCTTTTCTTTTTCTTTCTCTTTATTATTTTCTGGCGCCTTATTTTGTTTATTAGCATTGAAAAAAGTGTTCTGTTTGTTGGCATTTTGCTGACATTAAAGTGTTATCTGTTCAGCCGCCAACACTCGCTCCTTATTGTAAGCTCTATTTGTGCAACTCCCTACCGGACCTAGAAGGATTGTTAGTACTCCTCAACTTAGACAGTTAGGCTAAAAGGTGCTACATGAGCAAAGAGCAAATAATCTCCCATAGTCCACCATCTTTCCTATACAGTTGTTTCGAAAGGCCTCAGCACGTCTGCCTCATAATAGAACATAGAACATAACCCAGAGTACAGAACAGATCATGGAAAAAATAAAGTTAATTCAGTTTATTTTCAAATTTCCCCCAAAGTAAAGGCATTTCTATTCTAAAATAAAAGCATCTTTACAACTTACTGTTTCACTGTGCTTTGCCACATTAGTTACTTTTATTTACACATTACTTTTAAATGAAATCCCAATTTATCAAAATATAACAAATTAATTACTATTTAAGTATTCGAAGCAATGTAATTCTCCGCAAGAACATAAAAAATCAGTAATGAACAATTGCAGGTGCTTGCTCAGCTCTGCACGTGTGCTTGTTTGTGCACAGTTAGACTGATTACTGGTTTGCAGTTTAACCCCCTTCGCTGTGCCACATCACTACAGGTGTCCTTAGTGAAAATGACTCAGTTGTACACAGCATTTCAGCATTTACAATCTACTGAAAAATATTGTTTTGGGTCACGTCTGAAGGAACAAACCACTTATGAAACAATTTCACAATGCATACTCAGGCTACCTGTTTACTGCCATCTAGTAGTCTGGGGTGGACATCTACTCATTTTCTTATCTTATTTTCATCGTAAATCTTCTACATCTTATTATTTATCTTATTAAACTTGAATTTAAATACATGTTATTCTCTTCTTACATCAATTTAACAGCTTTAAATACTCCCAATACATAAAATGTATGCGAATGCAACCTGTGCAAGTGGAACAAGTGAAATCTTAAGAATCACAGCACCTTGAAACACTTTCTCTTGATCTACCTAATAAATAAAAGACCCAACAAAGTAATCAAAGAATCCAAAGCTCACATCAGTGATTCTTAAAGCAGAAATCAAACTGCTTTTTAACCGCACAAGGAAACATTCTAGCACAAGCAAAACCAAAGTGACACATTTTCAAGCTCAAGGCTTTAACTGCTTTAACAACGGTGTCTCCATGAAGGAAAAGTCCCCTTGTTCTCTTTTCAATGCACACAATTAGCTCCATCTCTCAAGTCAGCCGCTGAAATGTGTTCTGCCATCAGCATGCGCGCAACCCGTGCACCTTTGTTTCGCCTTTGCGTTGAACCTACTCTGTTTGAGTGTGGTGTTTATGGTGAGAGTTGAGACGCCTCCACCAGCTGAGCTAAATCCACCTTGGTAGGTGCGCACAATGCATCTTTTTTCATCCCTCTTTATCATGGCAGGAGACGATACCGAGTCCCCGCGTGAAAAGAACATAATGTGCCGAGCTTGTGCGGACACACACTGCCACTTCAGCTTCTGCTGTGATTATTTACGCCATAATGAGGAGAGCCTGAAGTTTCGAGAGGAATTGCAGAGCCCCTCTGATCCAGTTGGCGCTTCATAAAAGAAATGGATGCTTTTTTTTTCCTAATCCGTGGAAAGCATATAACCCATTAAAGGAACTTGGACAGACATCTTTTGCTTTTTTCCTCTGCTGTAATATAGAAACATACCCAACTTGATGTTTTTCCTCCTGCAAATAATATTAATTCAGAACATTTACAAAATTGATTGAAGAAGCCACTATATTTTGCTTTTCTTTCCCAAAGAAAGCATTGTTGTGTTCACTCTGGTCACTACACGTTTAAACAATGTCCCACAAACTGCCCCACAAAATAACAGCATCTCATTCGACCCCCAGAATATTAACAGGCTGCAGTAGTTTCTGTTGGAAACTGAAATCTCATGATGCCTTGATGAGGTTGATCAGGTTTTTGCAGGCATGAACGCTACATGGATGCTGTTGCATACAAAATAGAAAAAACAAAACAAAACAAAAAAACAGCAGTTAATTTCACACTGCACTGGTCCTTTACAAAGACGAAATCTGATGTCATTCCACCTTTGTGGCCACTGAATGGAAGCCTTGTGATTATGGTTCAAGGCAAAACAACGCAATGGTCATTTAGTGAGAACGGGGACAAGAGGTGAGCGGCAGGTGCGATGCGCTGGGGTGATCGAGATAAGAGATCCGCTTTGAAATCATCCCTTCCTCCTTCTTTATTCCCTGCCACGCTGTCTTGGGTCCCTACAAATTGGTAACATATTAAACACCGATTTATCTACTCTGAAAAAGTCTGAAATCTTATTAAAAGCAACTTAGAAATTGAATGTGAACATGTTTTTATTTTAAAATGTCATCTTTTGCATGAACAATAATCCACTAGATAAAATGTATTATCATTATCATTATTATTATTATTATTATTATTATTATTATTATTATTATTATTATTATTGTTATTATTATTATTGTTATTATTATTTTAAATAGCCCTATTGGAGTCCTTTAATTTGAATCGACTCTGCTTGCACAGATGGCTTCTTTCTAAATGCAGACATTAAATCAGATGAAAGTCCACGACTTCTTATTTCGTTCTGTCCCCACATCCATTATGAGCCGCAGGCCTTGCTCTTGGGATTTAATGTTTAGGAAAGTGCCACGAGCGACGCGTTACCTTCAGCCGGACATTATTCAAAGGCTTGAAAAAAAAAACCGCGGTAATAACAAGTAGCACACACGGTGATATTTAATTGGCTTTCAAGGGCCCGCTGCATTGCACCGACCTATTCATGTGGCAGGCCTTTCTAAATAGAGGATAGGTGTTCCTGCAGATTTTTGTTTGGTGTTTTTTGTCTTCTGTCTAAATTTCTGTATCGCGTAACACCCGTCACACTGTATATGAAATGTGCTGTATAAATAAATTTGCCTTATCTTACCTCCCCTTTTTTAAAAACTATTTAAAATGTTCCACATGAGGAGCAGAAGATAGTAATCGCTATCTGCTGTCGGGTACAACCTGTACAACTCTCGCTAAAGCATTTTTTCTCTTTTTTTTTGAAATCTTACATTTTTCTTTAGATACAGTCATGCATCTTCCATCAGAATTTTTCTGAATGTCTACACCTTTTCACAAAGTAACACTAAAGTCCCCCCCCCCCCCCAACACACACACACACACACACACACACACACACACACACACACACACACAGAAAATAAACCTCTGGTTGTGCTGCTGCAGGATGTAAGGGAACTAATCAAATGGCGCAGACTTTTCCAAGTGTGGTGAAGAAAGACCAAAGAAATAATCCCAAAATGTTCAAAAGGAATTGACAAATAAATGTAGATTCTTTTGGATTCTAAACCTATAACGATCTATAATGTGCAGACCTAAATGCTTATACACAATATATTGTTCATTTTCATTACATTAGTATATTACAAAAATAGCGATTGTAGCTCAGGAGGTACAGCGGGTTGTTCAATGACCAAAAGGCTGGCAGTTTGAACCCCCACCCCACCCCATCCCAGTTTCTTCCGTTATGTTTTTGGGCAAAACACTTCACCCACATTGCCTGGTATGAATGTGAAAGTTTGGTGTTGGTCAGAGGGGCAGTTTGCTGTTTAGCAGCCACACTTCTGTCAGTCTGACACAGGGCAAATGTGGCCATACATGTGAATGTGACTTGTGAGTTACTTTGCAATATACTTAAAACAATACATATTACAACTGGACCTTTGAGGGCAGCAATGACGCATGTGTGGCCCTTTATGGAAAGGAGTTTGACGCCCAGTATAGTCCATAGTAGCAATCCAGTGTTGCATGCATGCATATGACTTATTTCTTCCTTTCAGCTTATTGTTCCTTAGTTTGTTATTTTTTAAATTGCTTGAAAATTACTTGTTTCTCATTGATTTATGTAATCATTTACTCTAAAAGCTTGTCCCTCTGTCACGTCCCTTGACCAACAGCTAGGTTTGGATCTGTAAATATCAGCCTCAATCTAGTCTACAAGAACAAGCAGGTGATGAAGTTTCAATCTGCTGTCCCGAAGCCAAAATGATGTTAAGAATTTCATTTTCTTGTGCGTTGTTTTGTGGCAGACATTCTTGAAATCTCTCTAAAAGAACAACATGATTATGTCTGAATGGAGCACCATGCCTTTAGTTTTGCCTCACCTACAGTGAAGACCAGACATTACGGTTATGGCCACCTCCAGCTTCTGGCCAGGTCGATAATATTTCTCGAAAAACCATTATGGCTGTGTACCCCCCCGAGGGGAGGGCCCTCCGCTGGAGAAAATAGAAGCGGTGGAATGACGGTATCAAGTGATCTAATCACTTCTGGAGCAAAAAGCAGATAATGGAAAGTGATTTCTTGTTCTTTCTGTGTCTCCGTGCTCAATGCAAGATGCAACAAAGATAGCAATAATGAATTCCTGGCATTCAAAAATTCATAATTTCAGTTTCTGTGTGAACGCCATTGCTCAAGATGCGACTTGTAATTTCTGTCCGTCTGTGAGGAGGGAATGATGCGAAAGTGCACGGGCACACACACCACTTCACACTGCAAGTAATCAAACGCTACTTATCTGCATCCTCATTATAATAAACAGACATCACAGTCACATATGGTTCTAGTAGACAATAGCCACAGATGGGTGATTAGCCAAAGTGTTCTGAAGGCCATGCTGTTCTCCCACCAATTGAAACGGAGATTGAGGCCCCCCAGTATAAAATGGGTAACTGTCATCACAGATCCTTCAGATCTGTAGCTGAATATTAACTGGCGTTCTCTCTGTGCTTCTTTTATTTCATTTTGGCCGAGCAAGTCAACTCTCAGGGAACGATTAAGCATCCAAAGCGGCAGATTTACATACATCAGTACTTTAACCGACTACATGGCCGTAGGTCTTCGTCTCCCCCATCATATATTCATATATTTTTAAAGATGCTGTAAAAACGTCTTTGAGATTGAAGGCCCATTACCTTAGATTCTGCTCGCTGTGCTCCTAATGAATCACTTTGCTTGACGGCATCCCCTCCATGCTAATGCGCAGGACCAAGATAAGATAGCCGGCGCAGGTATCATAAAGTGCTACTTTAAAGCATCTTTGCCGTCCCTGCGCCAGGAGAAGAATTAATGGCGTCGGGAAGCTTCGTATGATTGGCCCTAGTGGCGACGGACAGCTCGTATTAATCATATGTTTTGATTGCGCCGCTTTGAAGAGACTCTCAGTGCGCCACTCGCAGAGGCCCATGAAGGTCACTAATTGAAGTGACTGCGTTGGTCCGCACTGGGCATGATCCTCTAACATGGAATGGAGAGATGCAGCAGATGAGCCCTGAAATATATGTTTTATTGTATCACAGGCGAGTGGTACTTGCTGTTCACCGGCATGGATGAAGGGCCTCTCCATCTGATGCCACGTTCAGCACCAGAATCTTCCTCAAGGCCTCATCAAGGGCATTGAAACATTGTATAAGGGGGCTGCAGGATCCACGCCACTACAAAGGACAAACTGTAGGCGGCGGCTACTGCATTCAAATTAATTAGATTTAACATCCTGCGACCATTGTAAGCGCAGAATTGGCAGAGCCGACCCCCTTCCTCGAGACATTTTCCGAGGATGAAGCTGAAGTGCGAACCTGTCCTGTTGCTAGGATTCTCACTCTGAGATAGGAAAGTGTTTTGTTCCGTCTCCCCCTTTTTTTCATTTCAGCCTTGCATTCGTTGGCCTCCTAGGAAACTGCAGGGATTGAGATCAGTGCAGGCAGACGCTGGAATAAGGAAAATGGATTTTAACAAATGGATAATACTTAAAAAAAAAAAAAAAAAGAAGTAATGGTGATGTTTTTATAATCCCTGCTTATGCATGCATGGAGTACCTCTCTATGGCACAACGCCACGCTCGCTCTACAATTATTCCTCTCCAAATCCAGGTTGCACTGACAACCCGAGAGGTGTTGGTGTAAATATGCGCAGGGTTTACCAGCCTCTGAGCATGGGGCACCCATTTGCCCAACTTAATACACCCACAATGCTTATCTCGCCTGGCAAAGGAGGCAGGCGGACATGGCATATCCTCTCGCGTTATCGGTGGCCTGGGAGAATTTGAGCCCTGTGAATCTTGAAGCTACATCGGCCCCTCGCACACCAACCTAAATAGGACACGAGGGCACTGAGCCTAGCAAGGAGCTCCATCCGAAAAACAAGTCACTCTATTTCCTGTTGCCCTGTAACCCCTCTCTGGGAATACACAAAGCTTTTAAGTGGACTGAACGCAGCAAGGCTGTTAAGAAAACTGGAAGAACACAGTCATGGTATGATTTTGTGTGTGCGTGTGTTTTGTGTGTCGGTGCATGTACAATATGTATGGGGACTTGGGGGCTCTGAGGAGGGGTAGTACCTTTGGTTGTCTGGCATGCTGCTCCCTGCCTGGTAGAGTGGACGGGCACCACTGGTCCCCACTCATCCCTATATCTCTCACATGTGGCTCCAAGCGCCACGCCCCGGTAAACCGCTTCAGCTCGCGGGCTAAACCATGTGAGGGGGGTGGTGTTGTTACGGCATCACTTGGCAGATGGAACTCAATAGTCTGACATAAAACCTACGACCCGATGACCTTGCTGTCACTGTCCCAGCTTGCTAGGCCATGGCAGATGAACCACTGGTGTAAAGGGTCGTCTGATGTTGACTGGAGACGACAGTAGTAGAGACACAGTGTGTGTGAACAAAGCAACAAATACAAGGTACATTATGTATTTGATATTATAAAAAAAAACAAGCTGCAGGTGCACATTGCTTCCAATCATTTCTACTCATCTGCTTAGTCAATCAATGATTGAAAGACCTTGCATGTATTATCAGTGTGCAGCTTGTACTCGACAATCTTCAGATTGTTGTTCCTGTAACAAAACCTTGCTTTTCTTGGCAGTCATGCTTTATATGGCACTGCCAGTGTTTCAATACAATTTTTGGTTGTTGTCCCCTGTCCTTTTTTCATGGCTTTACATGGAGAGACCAAAACACTTGCACACATCAGATTTAAATCTCAAGACAGCATCTGCATTTTCACAAACTTTGACACTGGGTTACATTCAACCAAGGCCGCCACTTATACCCCTTTCTAAGACCTGTGGAAGGGACCAACTGCACGGGAAGATGGTTGCACACTGGCAGATGGTAACAGCGGTGACTGGGTCACTCCATTATGTTTGCCACAGCTGTAAGGTCAACAATTCTTGATTAGATAAAGCCTTATGTCATAATTGTGACTCGTCTGTTACAATAACCATCCATTTACCTTGCCAGTCTATGTTAATTCAGGTGTGCAGTCGCCACCAGCCGATTGGTGCCCTGCCTGTCCTGCCTGCTGTCCTGTCGGATGACGATTGCTGCACTGAGTCCCGCACTCAAGCCTCCACACCACCTGCAGCCTGCCACAGAACCAATCACACACGGCAATCACGGGACAGAACCTTCCATAGTCCGTTGCTTCCCCTTTGAATGGCTTGACTGAATGCCCTGACAGTACGCCTCTCAACCAGAGCATTAGGTTTAGTTTTTTGTAAAGCTGACTGCTTTTTGAAGCGGCCAAGAGCTATATTTGTTTTGTCATTACTTTGGTCTTTGTTTTTATAGAAGTATTTATGTTAGGAGTTTTAGGGTTTAGGGGTGCTGTTTTTGTATTATTGGTTTATAGATTATATAGCACCTATAATTATGTAGCTTTAAGTTCTAGTTCTGCCCTGTCTTTTTTGAGTCGTTTCGAGGATCTCTTCACCAAACTCTTTCTCTAGAGTTTATTATGTTACAACGCTCCCCTTCTAAAAACAAGCTGGGTTGTAACAGCAAGTAATCATCTTCACCGTCATGCCTCCATACCCAAATGCACTGAGTCGCTTGACTGCTTGTAGTGGTACTCTTAGTTACATATGTAGACTGGGTAAGAAAACACAATCATAAAATGAAAATAATGCATGTGGTAAACTGTTGTTGGGTTAGGGCGGTTTTGCCATTTACACCTTTTAAGGTTAAAGTCCCAGTGATTGCAAAATTTGTCTTCTGCATTTGACCCATCCCCTGAGGGAGTGGTGGGCAGCAGCAGTTCCGCGCCCGGGAATTATTGGGTGATCTAACCCCCCAATACTGAGTGCCAAGCAGGGAGGCAATGGGTACCATTTTTATAGTCTTTGGTATGACTCGGCCGGGGATCAAACCCACAACATACCAGTCTCAGGGCAGACACTCTACCACTAGACCACTGAGCTGGTCTAGTGGTTTCAGTGAAATGACTGGTTGTGGAATTGAGGGTAAAGAATATGCACAAATTCTTTTAATACGCAACACTACACTAAAATATGCCAATTTCAGAATCAAACCAACAGGCAGTATATTTACAATAATGCTGTCTGTCTTCAATTGTAGTTTTGGTTAAATGTCAAAAAGCTGTTTCATCCTAAACCACGTGGCTGCTAATTGTTATAATGGGTGTGTGTGTGTGTGTGTGTGTGTGTGTGTGTGGTGGTGGTGGTGGGTGGGGTGTCACAGCGGAGTTGCATTCTTAATTGGTTTTAAATGCCAACAGCTTGTCATGCCCTGTTCAAATTTTTGATGTCACACAGAGAGTGGCAAAAGAAAAAAAAGTTAAATACCTAAAGATGTTATATTATACAGTATATATTTTATGTGAAGGGTGGCTTATCTAGATCTAAAATATCATACTTGTTTGAGATATTTCACACTTTTTTGTTTCACACATAATCCATATGTGTTCATCATAGTTCTCATGCCTTGAGTGACAATCTACATTGTAAACAGTCATAAAAATAATGAAAGAAAAAAACATGAAATCAGACGTATGTGTCCAAACTTTTGACTGGTAGTGTATCTGCCGAACACAAAATGTCTGCTGCCTTGGTGCGTCGTCTCTGCTCCTATCTCTGTTCTGGTTTCATGTTGGTTTGTTTTTCTTTGGCTGCGGCCCCCTGACAGCATCAGATTAGATGAGTCCTCCCACCCTGACGTATGGCAACCAATCAGCGAGACAAATGTCAACCTGTGACTGTGGCCGCCTGTAACCCGTCAGTCAAGCGTTTTGCTCGTCTCACCTTAATACTTTGACAGCTTTCTCAAAAATAACAATTTCCCTCGAGGATTTTCACGATGATTCGGATACTACAGGAGCAATAGGATCAGCAGAACTACTCCAAAACCACATCCGAGTCTTCCTCACTCAATTATCGGACTTAAATGTCTCCTTTTTATAACACGCAACAAACATTTCTTTATGTTTGTGCTGCAACTCGATGGAAAGGAGCATTTTTGCATCTAACTTTCAGTACAACCACGATAAATCCTTGGCAGATTAATTGATATCTCACATAATTACCGTATGCAGGCCTGCGAAGGTCTTGCAGAGTTTACCAAAACAGAAATTATTTCTTGCTGCCGTCTCATTAGGTAGTTTGGGAGGGGAGCCCCACTAAGTGCCCCAGCCGTTAATTGCATATACTAACTGCCCTCTAAATAACCAATAAAGTCGTTATCTGTTATGAGGCTGTTACTGCATTATTCATAAATATCTGTGTTTGGATTGGACGGTTTTTCCCCCACCACACACACACACACACACACACACACACACACACACACACACAGAGACACACACACCCGGCAGAAGCTGGACTGACTTCACCGGCACCATCTAAACAACTCTGATCGTCTGTGGACACTAATGAGACGGATTTATAATTGAAAGGGCAGCAAAGCTCATGAAAGAGTTGGAGGCGTGGCTCATCCCTGCAAGATGCTGACCTTGGATAAACTGCACAGAGTTCCAGTGTAAGAAATACGATAATTTGGATTATTTTTCTCCCCCTTCCCTGCCCGAAATGCCAATTAAATTAGGAATTAACTTTATGCCTTGGTCCGACTGATCATCAGCGATTCTTTGATCCTCTGATTGGTCTCGGCAGCAAATAATTAAGGATTATCCAGCAGCAGGACTGTGTTAATTCCGGCGAGGATACCGGGATCAGCCAGGCAAGGTCTGCAGCCCGGCTTCCACGGCGACGTCGGCGTTTTGGCCGTCCGGAGTGGCAGCCACTCACATTGAATAGCATGGCACATGTGTCTTATGCTGCTGATGGAGCGCGCTGTGCAATTATTTGTGGTCCATGGCTGTAATGCACGTATTTATGCAAATCAAACTTTGCAAAGAGAATACGTATTTGTTTAGCATGCCATCGTTTTATTGCTTATGAATAATCTACCATATTTTCCACCCACCTGGGCCTTTTACCTTTTGATCTTTGCTCGGGTAACCAGCCTCCGCTGGTGCAAATATATGTATTATTCATGTGAAACCGGCCATTATTGAGTGCGTTTTGCAAAGTTATATGATTAACATTCTGGAAATCTTA
Source organism: Nelusetta ayraudi (assembly GCF_046127955.1). NCBI lineage: Eukaryota > Metazoa > Chordata > Actinopteri > Tetraodontiformes > Monacanthidae > Nelusetta > Nelusetta ayraudi. The sequence continues at coordinate 21,728,992 of NW_027466061.1, read as the reverse complement.
GCCAATAATGTCCTCGCTGTTATGGGGTCTGTTACTAAGAGACCTCTACACGTGTTTTGTTTGAAACTGTCAGACTGAGGGCGAGACTCCTTTCTCCCATTTCAGCTGCAATTTCATGAGAAAGCTTTTGTCTTGTAACCCTGCTGGAAAGAGAGCGAACAAAATGAATAATTGATGGTGCAAGATGGACGGTTTCCCCTTCTGCGGAAAGCCGGTCCAATTGTGAGTTGTATTACCTGGAATGAAGGGTCCGCTATGAGTTATCTGCAACCCCGCCATGAGCTTTTATGTCCCCTTTGGCCCAACTGCTTTCTTCTCCTTCCCTTTGTTTATATAACTTTCCAAAATCTTTTGTTAGAAAAGTGTACAGAAAACCATTTTCTATTCTTCAATTTAAGGAAATGAATTCCCCTGGAGACTGCCCATGATTCTGTTGTTTGTCTGATGTAGGGCGTGACCCTGAAATGTGAGCAGTGGAGAGCACCTTCCACTTCCTGTGACGACTTACAGCAGCAGAAAATTCAATCTCCACCATTCATTGAATTATATTGAAATAATCAACACTTTCATTTTATTTTTATACAAGGTTGCAGCAAACATGTGGGTTTGTCAGAGTCCATGGGATTCAGCTTAAAAATCTGATGGGTGTTCAAACACAGTGCTTGTCATTGTTATGTTCCAGTCAGGCCAAAAGAGCGATGTGATGCTGTTTTTAGTTCCTGTTGGCACATTGTTCATGCCTTTATAACTGAAAATCAACAAAGTGTTTTATTAATAACAAATAACAATAAAAGTGAGGGTTCTGGTCAATGTGTGTTCCTAAAAAAGGCCAATGTAAATCATTCAGCAGAAACATTACTTCTATTGTTCTTTATATTTTTACTTGCTTGTAAACTTTTATAGAACTTGGCAAACACAAGCAGGCGAAGCCTGACAGCTTTGCAAAATGAAACAAAACACCCCTGAAAATGCATTTGTCTCAATACGTTATGATTACACAAAATTTGACTACTTAGAGCTTAATAAAACAATGTCATAGAAAAAACAGCTTGTGTAAAAACTGACTCGATTACTTGTTTTGCTAAACCACCACCTTATGTTTGTACTGCTGCTGACATGCTGTCTGCAGTATGCTAACTCATTAGCTGTAAATTGTTTATGTCATATATGAAACACTTGCTGGAGGTAACGTTGGAGAGGGACCATATTTTGATTTCCAAAAACCAGAACACTTGGCCCGGCAATGATATATTTTCAAATGTTGCTCAAAGTTTTCTAAGGGATTTCAATATATTTAAAGTATGTCCCCTCTGTATGGATAGAAATTTGTTTTTGTATTATTTTATCATACTATAAACAAATTAACAAACAAAACAAAAATGTAACATCCACTAGAGGGTGAGGAACCAAGACAGGTAAAAGAGGACGTTTGGTCACCCTAGTTGACTGGTAATACATCACACTTGCCACTGGATAATTTATTGTATCTTCTGGGGCAGAGCATCATGTCACACTCCCTCTCTGTCTGTTGAGCCCTTTCAATTCTTTTGTTTACAAAAGATGTGAATCTCTGACTCCTTCCACATTGTTATTTTCTGGGAAATAACGAAAAGCAACGGCCTCTAGAAACACATCGCAAATTCAGAGAACACATGCAAATATTATGAATGCTAATGTTAGCTAAAATTCTGCTGGATGTAACCCTCACGATGACCCTTGACGACCAAGATGGCAGCGCGTGAACAACGCGAGGCTCAGCGTCTCTCCAGGATCTGCTACTTAGCGTTTTTTTACCTACTCCTGACTGGATTATTCATCCAGAATTGCTCTGCATTGCTGTCCTACGGCAGACGGGAGTTTCTGGACACTTGGACTCAAAATTCCGATGGATTTATCACCGATCTCCGACTCATCCCAAAAATCCAGAACACCAGAGGCTGCTCGCTCTTCCCGGCCAGGCGGAAGTAAATGCAGACGGCGCCGAGAACGTAAACAAAGGCGAGGTAGGCGCGGAGGGCTATGAGCTAAGCTAAAGCTAATACCACACCGGCTCCCTTTACCCGCAACTCCACCTTCAGGTCAGGGGATGCACAGGCCTACAGTACAGCCAGGGCTGAGCTGAAGAGGGGCATCAAGAAAGCCAAACACCACTACAAAGGGAAGGCAGAAGAACACTTCTCCAACTCTAACCCCCGACGTATGTGGCAAGGACTCTAGGACCACCAGCCCCTCCCCCGCCATCGCCGATCTCTGATGTCTCCTTCCTTAACGAGCTTAACAACTATCATGCTCGTTTTGAGAGGGGGAACCTAACAACTGCAACCAAGGGCGTTTATCCACAAGCCCTGAGCGGTGAGTGCCAGCCCTGAGCGGTACGGGACAGCTCGGTTGAAAGGTATTTCCATAAGCCTGACCAGTACCTGAGCGTGGGCGGAGTCACGGTTGCAAGGCGAGCCGGAGGTTTTTTGTGCCTCCCGTGTCCCCGAAACCATAGGATTTACTTTTTGTATTAACCGTGGTTTTGTTTTGTGCAAGACATTTTCGTAGGGCTTAGAATGATTTTGTTTCATACTGTTGACTTGTAGAAGAGAAAATGTAGACGCTGAAACGATCACCTGAGTCTCACAGTCGTTTATTATTAGACAAGACTATCCGCATTTAAGTCCACACAAAGCACAAAACAGCAACAGCTCTATTCGACCGGTGTTAACAAGCGAGCAGCTTTAAAATCGCTATAAGGAATGAAACTTACGAAACTTGCGAGTCAGAACCGCCGCCTCTTAAGTTTCGCTGCCAGCGAACACAACACAAGCAGAGCACGGAGTTAGCGGTGGTGGCTAGCGGTTTATCAACACAATTCAACGGCTCTACTTTGCAAATAGCCTTCAAACTAAAGTTGCTTGATGTTACAAAACACATTTACAGTCCTCAAGCATGTTTTCAAATATCGTCGTGGCCGACTATTCTCTCGTCGTCCACCGGCCGAGTCGAGCCCGTCTCACTCCCGTTGGCCACCGCGTCGGTGTTCCATCGCATCTGCATTAGGCTGAACAAACCTCCAACACTGTCTATGTGTTCCACTCCGACCGTTGTAGTCCTTGATGCTTAGGTAGACGCTCTGCATTTTAATTTTTTTTTTTTTATTTCTCCGGACACTGTTTCGCTGTACAGCGACGGCCACCGGCTGCGAAACCAGGAAGGCTTTTCACTGCGTGTCGCTCCGTCCGTCCAGCTCTCTATGAGCTTTTTCTGCGGTCACAGAAACGTCAGTAGTTCTATGTTCGCCCATGGTACAGTTTCATAAGCTTTTCAGTTTTTAATATGTGAAACTGTAAAAATCCACACGCGGGGCATTTAAAAAAATGGCGGTTTTGGTCTTTCGTGAGAGACTGCCTTTGGCTTTTGTCAAAACTTTTACCCAATCAGTGCCCTGCACATTGCTACGTCACCAATACGGTGTCAGCTCCGCTCGCTTCGAACCCCAATAGGGCAGGTACCAAAATCGTAAACACTGGGAACGTACTGGGGCTCGTGGAAATGCCTGATTACCGACCCGTACCGTACCGAGATGTTACCTAGGGGGCCTAAGGAAAAACGCCTCAAGGCAGATGTGACTTCAGACCTCCAAACACTGACTCTCTCCCCCACTGATGTAGGAGCAATGCTCAAGAGCATTAAAGTACACAAGACTGCGGGTCCTGATGGCATCCCTGGACGTGTTCTGGATAGCTGACAGGAGTGCTGACAGACATATTCAAACTGTCCTTAGCCCGCACTGCGGTACCAACCTGCTTCAAGTCCACCTTCATCGTCCTGATACCCAAAGGGTAAATTCCCATTTCTCCTTAACCCTCAATCTCAACCCTCAATCTCAAAAATGTGCGCTCTCGCGAAGTGCAAGTGCTTTCCCGATTCTCAGAACGTCAAGTTGAGGGACGAGTTTAAGGGCTGTATCGCCCTCAATATTGAGATTCTCCGGCACCACCCTTGGGAGTAAGAGCTACCTAGAAGGCATTGCGTATTTTCACCAAGACATCTTCGAAAAAGATGGCGACGAAAAAAGCGAGCTACAAATGGAAGTATTTTCTTAGTTAATAAAGATATAGATATTATGAAACCATTTTATTGCCTTAGTTTAAGACTTTTTTATGGATTATTGACATCGTTTTTTTTTTTTTTTTACTTCACGATGTATGTCAGCCGGACCGGCGGTCCCGGCTTCACGTTACTTGTATACCTCATTGTGTAGCGACGGAGGACTTTTTCGTCGTCTTTTTCTTCTTCTTCTTCACCTTCTTCTTCGTCGTCGTCGTCTTCTTGACGGACTGGACGTAGCTTTGGCGTAAGGCCGCCCCCCACAGTCTGATGACGTAACTGCACTTAAGGGTGTTCCATTTCTAAGTAACAAGATAGCCCTTACACTTATTTTTGAGGGCCAAGATTGAGGGTCAAAGATTGATGGTTAAGGGCGAGGGTTGAGATTGAGGGTTAAGGGAGGAATTGGAATTGGCCCAAAGACTCAAATCCATCAAGCCTTAACCCAGTAGCCCTAACCCCCATCATCGCAAAGTGCTTTGAACGGCTGGTACTAGCACACCTCAAATCCTGTCTCCCCCCACCCTGGACCCCCACCAATTTGCATATCGACAGAACAGGAGCACTGAAGATGCAGTCTCCATAGTACTGCACACTGTCCTCTCACACCTGGACAACAAGAACACCTATGCCAGAATGCTGTTCATAAAGTTCAGTCCTGCATTCAATACAGTCATCCCCTCAAAACTCATCACAAAACTCACAGACCTAGGCATCAGTTCCCTAATGTGCAACTGGTTACTGGACTTCCTGACCAGTCGGCCCCAACATGTCTGGCTGGACAACCACTATTCATCTACCATCACCATAAACACCGGTGTACCACAAGGCTGTGTGATGAATCCTTTCCTCTACCTCCTCCTCACCCATGACTGCAGACCTGTCGAGGGTTCCAACACCATCATTAAGTTTGCAGATGACACCACGGTGATAGGCCTCATCAAAGACAGTGACAAGGCCGCCTACAGGGAGAAGGTAGACCCTCTCGCTGAGTGGTGCAACACCAACAACCTGCTGCTCAACACCAAGAAGACCAAGGAGCTCATGGTGGACTAAAGGAGGAACGCTGACCCACATCCACCCATCTACATCAAGGGGACGCGGCGGAACGTGTGAACAGCTTCAAGTTCCAGCGAGTCCACATCCTTGGAGATGTGGACTTGGACGACCTGCTGCTCCAAGCTGATCAAGAAGGCTCATCAGCGCCTCTTCTTCCTGAGAAAGAACCACCTGTCCTCAAATATGCTGGTGAACTTCTACCGCTGCCCAATTGAGAGCATCCTGACCAACTGCATCACAGTCTGGTACAGGAACTGCTCTGTCTTGGACCGGAAGGCGTTGCAGAGGGTGGTGAAGGCCGCCCAGCGCATTACCAGAGCACCACTTCCTGCCATAGAGGACATCTACAAGAAGCGGTGTCTGAAAAGGGCTGGGAAGATCATTAAAGACTTCAGTCACCCAGCACATGGACTCTTCACCCACCTGCCCCCTGGGAGGCGCAACAGGAGCCTCCAGACTAAGACCAGCATGTACCGGAACAGCTTCTTCCCCACAGCTGTCACATTTCTGAACTCCGCCTCCTGACATCTAACGGCTATATAACCAACTTAAACCTGTCAACTCCCACTGCACTGTAAATACATCCAACATTTCACTCCTGCATAAATTATCTATCATATACTTATATTTATAACATATTGTATTTATCTGTCATATACTTATATTTATAGTCTGTTTATAGCCTTCATATTTATAACCATATGTTTAATCTGTTCATAGCCTGTACATACTATAGTTATAGCATATTCATAACAATGTTACATACCCGTGATATACCAATGTATATATTTCCTCATACTGTGTACATTTGTAAAAACATTTATAATTGCTAAAGCACTTCTGGATGGATACAAACTGCATTTCGTTGCTCTGTACCTGTGACATGTGCAATGACAATAAAGTTGAATTCTATTCTGTTCTATTCTAAATCCAGAAAGTCACCTTCTGTTACCAGAACTGTAACAATGTTGTGTTTCAAAGAGGACAGGTATTCTGTATTCTTTGTCAGGTCCAATTTACGACAGTAATCTCCTTGGAAACACAACCTTGTAACAGAACTCTGGTCAGAGAAGGCTATCCTCCAGCTGTAGCCAGCATAACCGCTTTTAATGTTTTAATTATCACTTAACATTTTCTGAGGGGGGGGCATGCTGTGCTTAGATGCAGGGAAAAACTTAATCATGTATTGGCATTTTAAAGTGTCAAAGACATCAGCTGCAGCAGCAGTAGCAACATGACATCATACTACAAATGTGTCTGAAACAAGTTTCACTAAATTCTAATGTTACATCATTTCCGCACTGTTGGTGCTATTTTGAAGAAGAGTGTAACACCGGTTGCGGTGACAGCCGTTCAGCAAAAGTTGACACAACAATAACCCTTTGGATGGGAGACTTTGTCTGCCTTTGTAGCCCCGCAGTAGAGGGCTGCACGGCTACACCATTGTACGCTCTGATACACAGGAGCACGCTCTGACCCATTGACTCGTCCTTCAGCCGCCAATCAAGTGTGGCATGCTCATTCAGAGAGGGTGTGAGCGTTAAAGCGGCGCCGGACACCCATGGTGATACGGCCGCATCGGGAAAATGTTGCACTCGTGAAGCAGCATGGCGCTGGTAGCCATTTGAGAACGGCACGCACCAGGTCAGGAGGAGGTGAAGGAACCAGCGCGAGCGTGTGAAGACATGCGAGAAAGACCATTATTGGCAGCGAGATGCTTTTTTTTTTTTTACACCTTCATAACTGTGGTGAATAATGAATGAAAGGCAACTGTGAAAAATGTTCTGGAGCAAAAGCGCAGCTTTGTTCTCGCTGTGACGTTCGGGGGCCTATCGATAAGAAGGAAATGGGGGAACTTTCCACTCCTGCATCTGTTGGAAACAATGAAAGCCCGTTGCTCAGCCGAACAACTTCACCATATTTCTCCGCAAACACTGTCACTTCCCTTTTTTTACTGCCCTGCACTCAGTGGCTGTAATCGACAAGGCAGAAAAAGAGGAAAAATAAAAATCGCTGATGTCAGTAATCTGAGCAACTCCTCTCCTTTGAAAATTAGTGCCGGCGTTAGATGTGACCCCAGTATCCCTGCAAGATTAATAACCCAACGAGACAAGCTTTTATGGTGGAGGTTTATCACAGAACAGAGCTCCTACCTGCGATTCTGTATTTCACATCTTGGCTTGGCCGGTAAAGTGAGACTGTTGATCATGAGTCCCACCACTTATCCAATCAGGGGCGATTCCAAGAAAAAATTTGAGAAGCCCTGTGGAAATTGGAGATGGTTATCAGTCATCTCAGCCCCAAACTGGGTACAAAAGTACTGAGTGGTATTTTCTTCTTGGATGGCGGCCACAAGAGGAGTGTCAGAGAGGAGGGTGTTTATGAGAGTGACCACATAGGTAGCCATTTATGTGGTTTGGTGGCCATTTGTGGAGGACGGATGGGTGCTTGATTTATAAGTTGGCCCTGCCTCTTTCTGCACTATATAACAAACTGCTCTTCACACATATGTGTTGCATTCAAGGCCACTGTGAGCTTCCATTATTCAGTACTGTAGAACAATTTTAGTAATGTAGCAGCATTGTATTTGCACTGGACAGGCATGCAATTTTTAGTTTTGGTACTTTTCCATGTACTTTGCAATGTTATCCAGGCACAGGGACCCTTTCAGATATTGGCTGTGTTACCACTGTGGTAAAAATGCAAATCCTTCGTAACTCAAGGTTGTTTTTCCACCTCCTGCAAAGAAAAAAAAAAGACTTCTCAAAATACCGCTTATCAGGTAGACTTGGCAGAGAAGCTCCTATAGCTTCTCGCAGCAGCTCAAATAAATGCCAAGGTGTCCTCTCATCCACTACAATACCATAGAAGAAGGTAAGGCAGCCAGTGAGCAAGTCTTTGCCATGGTGGAGACAAGCTTTCTCAACATGGATTTCAGAGTTTGATAGCATCTCTTCACCAGCCTTCCAGTTTCCACCCTCCTTGATCTGGGCCTTGCTTACACCATTTTGCTCACAAAAACTTACCACGGCTGGATCCGCTGTTGGGCCTCTTGTTGTGGAAGATCTTGGGTCAGCGATGTACTGGATGTATTGCACTGAAGATGGTCTCCACAAGTTCTGCCGTGTGCTGGTCAGTAGCTGGATTTTGCTACTTGACCCAGACCTGTACGTCTTGCGGCAGGGAACAAATGTATGGCTCCAGGACCCAAACTTTGCTTACTTTCCTCACAGGCCGCATTCATTTCTTGAAGAGGTCTTTTAGACGGTTGTAGTATAGTTCCTTTGGTATCTCCCTTTGGTTTCTCCCCAGCTCACACATCAGTTTTCTGAAATTTTTCATGATATCCTTCCTCATCGATTGACAAAATGGCTTTGGCCACTTTCATTTAATCTGTTCTCCCTTTGCTGTACACCTTTGTTGTGTTGATATTTCTATCATTTTCTGTCATATACTATATTTCTCTTCTAATACTGTTTCTTGAGTCCTATTTCCCATTTTTTCTGTGTGTTCACAACTTGGACAGTAACCATTACACACTCCTGTGTAATGGTCAGCTCAGAATGAGCTCAGAAAAACACGGGCTGTCCCCAACAAACACTGGTGCAGACTAGTCCTGAAAATGAGTTTGCGGGTGAATTGTTTAGTGGGTTCTTCACAAGGTCGCTCACCTGGGTTATGGTTTCTGCGTATGCCAGCTTATGACACATGAAATATTGATTCACCTCGCCATGTAATCACAGTCTTGTACTTGTGCTGCTTGTGTACCATAACCATAAAGAACACAATCGCCTTTCAAGTTTAAAACATACGAGCCAGCTCCAACCTTAAATCAGAATATTTCCTCCGCAGTCTCAGATCTGTGGGTAGAGATCCCTCTTCTGGCATATTCCTTCAGATCTAAATGTGTTTGAGTAGTCCCGGCATTGTTGTCTTTGTCACTCTGACTGATAAAGCAGCAACATGTTCCTTTTTTGCTTCTTTTTCCCTTTGTTGACCACTTAACATCATTGGCAACTATGGCTTACATCTGACCCACAAGCATTTTGGATTGCTTTATCACTGCTAATATTTCTTCTGCTATGTTATAATAATTATATATAAATAATTCACTGCTGCAAAAAATCTGACTCTGACACAGACACAGATTTTGTGGAAATGACAATCTTAGCATTTTTGTTTCAGCCTTTTTGTACAGAACAGGCTAAACGAAGATGTGATATGGACAAATTCTTGGTCAACAATAATGCAAGCTAAATATGCTAAAATTCACAAAAATGGTCCTGTACTTGAAGTCTCCTGGTTCTGCTGGTGGAAAAGAAAAAGATCTGATTCACACAAAAGTCGTGAAACAAGCTTCTCCATAAAATCTGTTTTATATGATGATTTGGGATGCCATGGAGTTATTGTTTTCATTTAGCTATTAAATTCATATCCAAATTTAGACATCTAAATGCTGAGTTCTCAAATGTTTGTGCGCGTGTTTGTGTCTGTGTGTGTGTGTTACTGTAAATTTGTTCCAGAACTAGTCAGATGTTCCAAGTGGTAAAATGTACCTGCTCAAAGATCCACATTCTGAGAAGCTTATGCCACCATGTGTGGAACTCGCACAGAAATTATAAGAATGTTAAGATGTCACATTCCAACATGTGAGTTGTGGAACAGTCTTTCCCATTGAAATGATAATTATTCTATCAAATCCACAGGCAGAGAAAGCGCGATACGGTCCTCTGGGTGTCGAGTAAAATGAGATTTTTTTTCCTGCCTTTCTCCGGGTATTCAACCAGATGCCAGATTTTCCTTTATCTGCTGAAAGCCGAGAGGTTAACAGTGATGATACCAGGCATGCCCCCGCACTGATAATTGCCCAATATTATCGCATTACGACCCTCCATTAGAGAGCTATTGATTCTCCCGCCTGGGAGGATTTCGCCAGTTCAGGTATCCCACCAACAGCAGTAAAAAATATTACTCTGCCCGCAGCCTCTTGCTAAAGTCTTTTTAAGTCTTTAAAAAGTTTTAACTAAGAAATATTTAATTAAATTCCTTCATTAACATATGGCCGATGGCAGTGGGAAATGGGTTCCATGAAATGGCAAAGCTGTAATTTAATCTTAAGAAGGGAACTCTGTCAATATCCATCAGGTAAGGTAAGGTACTTCACAAATCTTCATCTGCATCCGCCAGCTGAGTTATGATCCCCCACCGATATTATTCTTTTTGTGCCGAGTTGGGGGCATAATTGAGTTGAATGGACTAAAGGGTTCTTATTACACACGAGAATATGAAATGAATCCTGCGGTATCTTTGAGCAATGAGGCGATCATATATATCTAAAAGATTTGCCCCCATGCCTGACTTGATCCACTGTTTAATAAGAGAGTGGCACAGAGACGGAGGAACGTCCGCTGATTTCAACGGTTCTCCACCAACCATTCATATCAACATTAAAGGGGGCTTTATCTGCAGACGCCATGTCAGGCACCTTATCGTCCAATTACGTGAGAGATAAACGCCTCCCGCTCAGGGCTGTTATTGTGTTATGTATTCCTCCGCGGGTGACCTTGACTTTAGACGTTCAAGAAGACTCGCTTGTTCAGTTGCAGCACCCACTAACAAAGCTTCTGCTAAAGAGATGTCACCCAGAACCTAATTAGCAGCCCAAAAAGACAAACCATACTGGCTAACTGTGAGCTGCCTTGAATGTTTATTCATCCATTCATTGTGTGTAAGTTTTGTTTGTTGCCTTGCCAAGAAGAATATCCATGCTGGCTTTGCAGCACCCAAGTGTCCTGACGAGGATTTGTGCTGAAGGAAGTTGAAGGTTTATTTTTCAATGTTAACAATAGTGTGTCTCCATCCTGCCAGTGAACCCTCAATAATTGAGTAATATCCATTATTTGTTGCTACTGCTGCTTCCATTTTTTAAGTGTGCACTAAAACACTTAAATATGCCCTTTGTGATGTCACAGGTACCAGCACTAGTCCTTTCAAACACGTAGAAGGTGAAAAAAAATATCTGATTTTGCCCAAAATGAAACTGATCACTTTTGCAGGAACCTTTAAACAGCTGGATGAATATGCTGTTTTCCAGAGGTCCGTTCCCATTTAAAAAGCACTCCTTGATGTCTTAAGATGCTGAAAGGTGACATACTGTAGGTGAGAGGTGGTTTTCACCTGTGTTTTGATTCAAATAAAGTTAAGCATGTCAAACTTCCTTTACATTCCCATGTCAGTCATTAGAACATGCGTACGGAAGAGTCACTCTCACCCCAGGAGTGAATCACGTTGCTTCTGTTGTTGTTTTAAGACAATTTCCTGGTGCTGAAGTAGTCTGATTGTGTTGTTTTTGTTTTAGTTAATGATGTTGGAACAATTTCCCGCAGTAGCACATTAAGCAGCTCTTTCTTTTCTCTGTCACGCTGCGATGAATTGAAGGCAAAATGTATTTCATGCAAAGGCTGATTTCAAATAAAATGGTTCTATTCAAGTCGCGTATAACAACTATTTGATAGTGACATCCTAAATGTTGGACCATAAATTCATTACCTGATTGAGTGCGTTCCTAAAAGCATGCAATGCTCAATCCAGCCATCCATCCATTTTCAATACACGCTTCTTTCTACCCTCAGGGTTGTGCAGGTCTGCTGGAGCCTTTCCCAGCTGTCAAAGGGCGAAGGCAGGGTGACACCCTGGACAAGTAGCCAGTTCATCGCAGGGCCACATAGAGATAAACAAAGACAGCTAACCCTTTGCACTCACACACACATCTACGGACAAGTCAGAGTTCCCAATTCACCTCACATGCATGTTTCTGGACTGTGGGAGGAAGCCGGAAAACCTGGAGAGAAATCACGCAGAGTCAGGGAGGACATGCAAACTCCACACAGAAAGGTCCCAGGCCCGGAATCGAACCCACAACCCTCTTGCTGTGAGGCACTCAATTAATACTGTATCATAATGGCAATGGCACAATGGTATCAGCAGGTACATTTCATGAAAAAAAAAAATGGATGACAGTAAGAAGGAAGATAAAAGGCAGTGTTGTTGTCATGGCTACTGGTCTCCACTATAGATGATGAATCCTGGACTCTGTTTTAAAATTCTCTTATAATAAAAAGATAAAAACAGTCCAAACATTCCTTTTTTTTAACCACAAAAAATGGGTAATTTGATTTTGGATTCAATGGTGGTCTTGGAATTTCCATGGCAGTGACAAAATCTTCCACTTAAAGACACTTTTGGGGGCTTCATTTCAGCTGTATATTGACTAAAGACACACCCATTTTTCCCAGTCCAGTAACTCTGCTTAACTGCAACAATATACATGAAAAGCACACAATACCTTGGGTGGAGAATGTATTAACAAAACTCTCCTCTTGCAGTCCGAATCCATCAAGTTGCACTGCTGAAGGTGCGTTCATGCTTTTTGTTGTTTTTTTTTACAGTCCATATTTTTTTTTTCTCTTTGTCCGGTCTGGCCATAATGACAAGCAGAAGTGTCTCTGAATGTCTATGATGGCTGACAGATTTTATTCTCAGAGGTAGATCTTGAGAGTGTGAGCCACAGGGGTCGTTTCAGGAGCTACCTCTTGAGTGGTTTTATTTTTTTTACAGTCCATATGATTGCAATCTATGATTGCAACGTTACCTCTGCTGGTCAGCTGTCATATTTAGTGATGCCATTCCCCGAGGGTCACTCGCATGCATGGTGCACAGTGCAAAGTTGGTTTGCAGATCACCAGTATAAAAGAAGAAGAAACCAGTTGTGTGACTTGTTTTACGTTGACTAACTTCCAGGGCATCTCTGCACCAGTGTAGAACATATCCATGCACAGAGGAGTCCTTTGTACTACTAAGCATGTTGTCTGTCATGACAGAGTTGACAACAAGGACCATTCAGCCGGTTTTACAACTTAACATCTACCATGTGTAGCCAAGTTTTTGGTTAAATGTATACGCTAGAATGCTGCAATTCTTTGTTTGGGAAATAAGTGTGAGGCATGGCTGCATCCACACAGCAACAGTACTGTGGCCAAGGACTCAGGAACCATGGCCACCTTTTCAAGTGTGCTTTTGTACAAACTGTAAACCGTACTAGAGCTCCGCACTTGTCTACTCCCGAAATTGCCCTGACCATGGGGTCAACTGCTCCTGGATACATGTCTCGGTCCCAAGTATGAAAGCACATTTTTCAGCATTTTCTGTAGTGAGGGAAGATCCATAGATGGGACGGAAAATAAAAACAAATATCATACTGACAATATATGTATTAGCGCTTCTTGTATTTCACTTTGCCGGTTAATGGTTTGTGATTATTGACAGGTTGATGGGTATGAGTTGATGGTTAGATAGAAAAAAATGATTAATAGACATTCTTGATTTCGATCCCGGGATAAGGTTGTTATTCAGGCTATGTTAACTGGCCAATAAATCTCCACTAATGTTAACGTCTTGGTTGACCCTCTAGCACTAGCTATTGATCTCACAATCAGCAAACCCCTTCATGGAAATATGCAGATTCTCAGAGTAAAAAGTTGGAAGTTGGAAGCAACTTCAGGTATGCATACTGAGAATGTGCCCGGTAAGTTAAAAGAGCTTGAGGCTGATAATGAGAGGGCCAAATTTTGAAGCTGTAATGTTATCAAAACACTAATGCGCACAATAATAAAATGGTTGAAAGGAGCTTTGAGTTATATGTGTTTCATGTGTTGATTTACTCATGAGTTAAAAAGTATTTTTCTATGTAACACAGGAATGTGCATCACTTTTGCATTTTTCTCACCTAAATTAGCAGCCAAGCACTGCAGTTTGTTGTAGTGCAAATAAAACCCAGTAGTGGGTGTCGTTCTCAATCTTAATCACAGCATGGGCCACTAGTCTAGGTACACAAAAACAGACAAAGAGTTCAATTCTGGCACATTGACACTTTTTTAAAGGGTCTTTATGTGAGATTTGGTGCCCTCTAGTGGTGAGTAAGCCAATAACAGAAATATTCATATCAATCTACATTTACTGATGCCCTATCATTTCTTACTGTGATATCAGGATGAAATGAAATCACAAAACCCTGAAAAGTTATAAATACATAACAAACATAAACACAGATCCACCGTGCATTGAAGCAGCAGAAGGTGTCATGTAACTGCAGGTTTTCTGAATTCAAACAGCTGACTTCTGCAGTATCTAGTTTGTGATTGAGACAAAAGAACAGGCTGTTACAGTGATCAAGACACTTGTGATAAAAAAAACATTCTGTGCGTCTCTTGAAAGGGAGGCGGCTCGCACAAGATGTTACCTGTTGTGAATAGCTGCGCAGAAAACAACAACAACTCAGCGTGCTGCAGAGTGAGGCGCAAATCGATCCTTCTCATGTAGCTGCAGCGTCTCTCTCTCGCTCTCTCTCTCTCTCTCTCTCTCTCGCTCTCTCTTTATATATTTATATTCGAGCCATAGCCCCTGGACGAGGGTAGGCCAATTCCAAAGGTGCAACCCCTGGGACAGTGCTGTTGATCTTCGCATGACAGAGAAATGCACTGCTTGCTGGTCCCTGCACGTCACGGCTGTGTGATTCTCACCTGGGCAAACTGTTAGCACACACACACACACACACACACACACACACACACACACACACACACACACACACACACAAGCTGGGAGAAAATGTCTCATGTTGACGGTGCTCCACTGTGAGATCCACTGATGAGCCAGTGAAATATTTATCGCCACAACCTATCACCCCCATGATCAATTATAACACCTGCCACAGACTCCCAATTAATTATTTATTAGTCTCCACTAAGAATCTAGGCCATTGATTTTTGTCACTCATTCCAGACAAAAAAACTGGAAGGGACTTTCTTTCCTGTTTTGTATGTAAATCTTAAACAGTATGTACATTTTAATCAGTTTCTGGATCAGGAGTGGATTTGGGCTTTTAATAGTGTGGTTGGTTTGGTTAAGCCATTTAATGAGACACTTTTTTTTTGATTAAATTAGATTGAAACAGTTTAAAACAGTTTAAAACTGAGAACAGCTGATGGGTTTTTGTAAAACGATGAGTCCGGTGTCACCGGGATGTCATCTGGCTATACTGAGTTCTGTGAACTTTTGCCCATCAGCCCCTATCAACCCTGAGGCTAAGTGATCTTCAGAGGATAGCTGATAAATTCCAATATCAGGCCTGTCATATTGGTGAGCCATCCGAGGCAAAACTCATTTGTTTTCCAGATGGATTTCATTCGCAGATTGAAGAGAGAGAAAGAGAGAGAAATGTGCCTGATGATTCATTTGAATGGCTAATTTGTCGCATAGTAAATAAATCAGTGAAATCTGCAGAAATGTTTCCAGGATTATGTAAAAAAAATCCAAAATAAATTCTATAGAGTGCATGTCTATACAGTGAGTAGTTCCACAGCCTTAATAAATGAAATAGGGTGCTAAAGGTAAATTCAGCAATACACTAAACGGCCACTTTTTTAGGGATGGTGACACAGTACATTCTCAAGGATATTTTCACTTTTTTTATAGGACCATTCAATCTTGGAGGTGGTTGTGTGGGAAGATCCCAGTGACGTTAAAAGTCACTTAAATCCCCTTTCTTCTCTTGTCTGATACTCTCTTTGAACTTGAACAGCCGTTTGTCTCCACAACGTCTACATGTCTGACTGCCCTGAATAAGCAATTTGTATTAACTAGCAGTGAAAAATGTACCTAAAAAAGTGGCCATTGGGTGTTACCAGCATAACAAAAATATGCTATGTGCTAATGCATGGACCCCTTCATTGTATATAAACATTTCCAGTAGTGAGAATACGTGTGCGGCATGGGGTCAGAAACTGTCATTGCAGATCTGCAAAGAGCATGGATGTCCACGGTCCTTTGCGAGTTATTTCTGCATATGCCCTTGTCCATTCAGGATTGTGAGGAATACCTCATAGAATGAGAATACGTCATTGAATACCTAATAGAAAATTAGTATTAGCCGATGGCAATAGTCTGCCTGACCCAGCTTGTTGTTAACAAGAGTGCTAGCAGACAGCTAATTACAAACTAGCTACCTACGTCCATCACAAAATAACTTTAGGTTTCATATGCTGCATCCCAAGCTTTTCGGCATAAATTAACAGAAAGGGCTGATAAATAACAACTTGCATGACATGAAGTGAGCACTACAAACATGACTGCAGTAGCATAATTCCAGTTTTCTCGTTTTATTGCTTGCAGCCACAGACGACCTCCACTACTTTGTTGAAATGGATGAGATTCTGCAAGTATTCTGAAAAGCTTGACCGCACCGCTCGTTCTACTTTCACAGCCAACAGCACTGCAAGTAATATTTCAGTAGTTCAGTGTTGAACTTTGTTTGCGCAACGCCAATGCAACTGCACATCAACATTCTTGGATGGGGTGTTGATTGAAAATTGCTTTGCCCAGTCAGAATCCGGGAAAGTCATAACTTTGGTTGCTTCTTTGCTTGCTTGTTTGTTCGTGCATATTTTCCGTCCACTCAAAGAGGTCTATAAAGTATTTTCCTGAACTGGCTTGTAAAATGAGTGGAAGGATAATCAGTTTTGAAGAAGAAATTTATTGATCCCACAGTGTGAACATTTGCGTAATTACAGCAGCAACTGTATAGTGCAAGAAGATGGAGAAATACATTAATCAAAAGAAATAAAAAAATAAAATGTTTGTAAACTGGCGACTTGTCCAGGGTGTACAAGACAGCTGGGATAGGCTCAGGAAGAAGCGGGTATGGAAAATGAATGAATGAAAATGTTTGTTGGGTATAGGAAAAAGAAAACAAGATATTTACATTTTTATAGACAGTTGGAATTACAGCTATCTATATACTGACAAACACGTCTTTATTGCACCTTTGAGAAAATATAAAGCTGTTAAGAGGATGCATATAGTTAGTTTAACAATCTCGGATAGTTTTTAAACAATTAGTCTGTGTTTACAAATTTATTTTTTTCTCTATTTCTTTCCTTTCCTCATCACCCTGTGATGAGTTGCTTGTTTCATTTTCTAGGGTGAAGTGACGCCTTGCATTGAGGTTTGAAATCCAGGGCAGCATTCATTTTTGCTGTTTAGGGCTGTTTTCAGGGGATGTAATTTAATAAAAAAAAAAAAAAAAAAAGAAAAGGAAAAGAAAGAAATGGAAGCCTGAATACCGTTTTCCATCTTGAGGTTCACAAGTTATTTTGGCAGCAAGAAAGTAAACTTTGCAAACTATTTTCTTCCACCTGTGCATCCGCTGCGCTGAAAGCCCTGGAGCCTGTTGCACAAAGTGGGTTTTCTAGAAACCCTGAGTTTGTTCCTGGGAAAAGGTGGGGACTGTGGCAGAACTCTTGGTTCTCTGTTTCACATACGAGGTTAGTGAAACCTGAGAAACAAGAGTAAATCCACCACGTTTCACAGAGAGTTAGAACTTTGACTCAGAGGCAGTTTTACTGACAGACTGTGAAATTAACCTGGTTGACAGCAGGTTTTATTCAATAAACCCCGCTGGTCAGGGAGACCCTAAGACTGCAGAATAGGTATTACGAGTGGACCCTGAGTGACAAGACTGAATTTTATTCCTATGTTTCATTACCAATACCAAAACAAATGCCATCCATCCATTCATCCATCTTCTATACCCGCTTCCTCCTGCATACAGGATTGGAGAGGTCAGTTGGAGCCTATCCCAGTCGTCATTGGGCGAAGGCAGGTGTCACCCTGGACAAGTCGCCAGTTCATCGCATGGCCGCATTGAAAAACAACCATTCACACTCACACCCCTACAGACAATTGGAAGTCCCCAATTCACCTCACCTATGCATGTTTTTGGACTGTGGGAAGAAGCCGGAGAACCCAGAGAGAACCCACACAAGGAGAACATGCAAACTACCACACAGAAACGTCTCAGGCCCGGGTTTGAACCCACAACCTTCTTGCTGTGATGTGACACCCCAATACTATACCAATCATTGCTTTTCAATTCTTTCAACTGACAGACAAGTGCACAAGCAGTTTCCCTCTTGAGCCAACAAATTCTAAAGGAAAGGCTGCTTAAGTTATACTGAGTGGAACTTCTAAAATACAAGGGTGATAATTGTATCCAATGGCAAATATTATTAATACGATTTTCTGATTGACATTGCCACGTTGTGACAGCCGAACTTTACACAACACAAATTAATGGTTTCTTTTGATCCTTTGTCTAAATGATGACAGTGTTGCCTCTCATTAAAGTCTCCTCTCCTCCTTTTCAAGCAACTGCCATTAACAAACTTCAACAAAACAACTGCCAGACCCAATTTAGCAGTCTACCATTCCTGATCAAAAGTGTTGACGCGGGAGTTTTCATCTCCCAATGATGGCCATTCAGTCCCCTATTAACACTTTACCGACGTGTTCATAAATAATTTCTGTCTGGTCGCCTCCAACACCACTTCATGGCCAACACAAATTCCACAGACAGAACTTTTTCTTTTTTATTTCAACCTCTTGGAGAGCTCAGGTGATTTGGTCCCTCTATTTCCTTTTCAATCACACCACGTTGCCTATTTACAATATTACATAGTGCCAAGGCTAACATATGCTGGGTGCCACAAAGAGTTGAAGAGAGAAATTGAAATGTCCCTTCTTTCATAGCCAAGGCTACCAGTTCCGACAGACTTACACTGCCAGCGGAAGATTGATTGCTTCCAAGATTGAGTTTGAAAGTCGGTTTTCACCATGGATAAGGAACTCGAGATTAGTTTCCAAAACGATGCGTAGATGCTTTCAGATCTGGCAAAGTGGGGGGAAGTGGATGGAAGGGGCTGAATGGAGACCAGACTAAATTTTGTACTTTTTTCCCGCCCTCTTCCTCTGCCAAGTGTGAAACATTCTGAAGATCTCAATTTTAGATGAATTCCGTGCCCCTCTGCGCTTGCGTAGCAAATGGCAGCTCGCAGACAACAACCGCTGCTGAACCTCATTTCTTGCTGTCTGAGTTCAAAGATCTCCTAATGAGTCTGATTTCCTTGTGTTTTTCTCGCTACAAAAAAATATGCCAGTGTTTTTTATCCATTTTCTGCACTCTGCCCGCCGCTTTGCTTCCTATTTCCTCCCGCTCGAGTCCCCGTGAGCAAAACAAGTCAATGGACTTCCGTATGACTGTAGATGTCAAGACGGGTCCGCCAGGCATACTAACGAGATCAAAGACTTGGAGATTAATAGCTATACCCAGATGAAAAACGGGGTAATTAATGAGGAGCTTAACAGCAAATTAAATAGACAGCTATGCAATTATAGGAGGTGAATGTTGATCAATAACCTTGGCTGGCCGCCTCGGGCTCGCTGCATCATACAATAACATGTGACTTTGCTGGTGTATCTCCACCAAAGCATTTAGCAGGTGTGTGTGTGTGCGCCCGCGTGGGTGTGTGCACGCATAACAAATTGCTTTAAATAGTCTAAAACTTCACGTATCCTGAGATGAAATGCGATGGGTATTTTCCGGCATGGATCTGTACCATGGCATTCAGTATTCATTGTAAGATGGGAGGTGGTGGCCCTTTGACCTCCTCAAATTTATCATTAAACTACTTAACGAGAATTTATTTTGAATTTGCATTCAGAAGTGGTAGGTGAGCCTAATTAGTCTCAAAATATTATTTGAAAAAGGGTGTAATTAAAGTTAACTGCCCGTATCCTACTAACGTGCACGTGTTAAAATACTGAGCTTAAAAAAATAAATAAAAAAGAATCAGTCTTGTTCATTTTGGTATCTTTTATCTATTTCCTGTCTGTATTTATTTTTTTTACTAATCCTCAGTCGGTGTAATGACTTTTGTTAAAAGGACTGTGGCAGAGGTGTTTCTTGGTTTTCTTTTGTTTGTTCTTTTCCTATTAAGAAACAAAAAACAAAACAACAACCCAAGACAAATACTGATGGCGTCCCCAGCCGCAGCAATATGGATTTATTTTTAATCGCGCCGCCTCTCGTGCCACTTTCTTCAAAGGACTCTTTGGGTTGAAGTTTTTAAAGGTACCCTGTGGAGTTCTAAACAAACACAGTTATGTGCGTGCCGCATACGTCTGTGCTCTGCATCCTCAAGGCTGGATAAACAAAAAAAGAATTCATATAAAAATCCATTTAAAAAAAAAAAGGGCAGAATGTATTCTCTGATGGATGAAACATTTACACTGCACATTTATACATTTCATCTTTTTTTTATTTTCATTGTGCAAATATGGTGGAGCTCTTCTTATCCCCCCCCCCCGTACTGGCAAATGATCATTAGTGTTAATTAGAGCCAGTCGCACTGGTGAGTGGACAGAGTGGACTTTAAGATGCTGCTCAGTGGCTCATATAGAAATAGCCCGGCGACAAACGCAGGCCGAAGGAGGCTCCGCGCTTCCTGGACGGCTTCCACATCGACCGTGTTCTCATTAGCTGTTCAACGCTCTGTGAGCCCAATGCCCCCTCGGCGTTTTCCTTGAGGGCATTCCTCTCCGCTATCATGAGGGGCATCGTCTGAAAACCTGGACGAGACTTGGCAGGATCCACCCTCACTCACTCTGCTACTGCTGCTGCTGCCGCCGCTTGCCAATGAGAGTCCATACGCCGCTCACACCTGTTAGTCCATTTGTGTTGTAAATTTCCAGTTGTCAACAGGAGAAGCCCAGAGAACTTGATGGAGGGAAAGGACACATTCCATTTGGCTCAGCTCATCTCAGAGGGTAGAGAGGTAGAAACAGTTTTGTGTCTTTGTAAGAGGTTTTATGTTTCTTTTTCAGATTTTTTTCCCTGCAAAAGTAATCCACCAATTTTTATTTAATTAATTATTATTATTTTTTTTACATTTATTTAACCATCTCATTGGGATTAAAAATCTCGGTTGCCAGACCAAGTCTGACAGCAAGCAAATAACATTGTAAAAAATTTAAACATGAAAACATTTCATCTTCCGGCATTAAAGGAATGGGGGTATTACAGTCTTAAATCAGATATTTTGAAAGGCGCATGATGATTCTAGTATTATACTGGAATCTTCATTTAAATAACAAATGAAGATTTTAGTTGTTTTTAAAATAAAAGTTTGAATTTACTTGTCTGGTGCTGGATCCTGCATTGATCTTGAATATGGAGGAACAAGTTGCTGCAGTCTGTGTAATATTAAAGGGAAACCCAGTGCCACAGCTGTCACTGGGTCCAGTGCACTGCCTGCATATGATTGTGGCTCTGCACCATTGAGGCGCACCGGGAGTAAAAAAAAAAGAAAAAAACTCAGACACGGGGAGAATATGCACACTGCATACAGAAAGCCCCCTGCCCACCTGAGCATTGAACCCAGGACCTTCTCTCTGGGTGGCAGCAGAGCTAACCACCTCACACATTCACCTTTTTGTTGCACTTGTGTCAGGTGCAAGGTGTATGACCAGGGTCCTGCTTGGGAGGCCACAGTAGGTGTTTGGCTAAAATGTGCTGTTTACAACACAGTTTCAAGTTCAAATTGAGCCGGACGCATCTCGATGACACCTCTTCAGCAGTGTGAAGTTGTGTTGTGGTCGGCTTTTGTGTCCCTATTGCTGTTTTCTGGTCACATTGAGCCACCACTCGCTTCCATCGTAGCGGCAGTTGGCAGAATTGTTTCCCTCTGTGAGCCTCCAGACTGGATAGGAGAAGAGGACGGCATTTAACTTGATGTACAATTGAAATATATATATATATATGTATATACACATATATATATATATATATATTGTGAGATGCCATCAACCTGAAGCAATCATAGTTACAGTGGCAAAAACATTGTGAAACACACACTGACTGCCATTTCTGAATCAGAGGGAAGCAAGTGACTGCTACGACTCTCTATTCACGACACCTTTTGCCTCTCCAAACATGAGCCTGCCGGTATTTAGTTTATCCCCCTCCCACTGTTAAGTATCAGACTGAGACACGAGCTGCATTCTTTCTCAATCCTCCCCTGCGCCGCTGCCCACTCCCCTCCTTGTCTCCAGGTGACCCCAAAACAAAGCTGTCACAGGCAACAGCTTGCGCTGAGGGGAAGTGAGCGAGTGGGCGCATCACTTGTTTGTCACCTTGGTGCTGACTTCTCCATTCAGCTCCATCCAGAAACTTCCAACACCATGATGTCATGCACATAAATCCTGTTTGTGGGCTTTATGCTGGGTTTGCAGCCCGGCACTTTTAAATAACAGACGTGTCCTCTCATCCTACCTCCAATCCAACCACTGCTACTGCTACTTTTCCATGTAGTATGGCAACATCCCAGTTGATTAAATTAAATTAAATCAAACACACACACAATGTAATTCAAGTTATAATCTATATATGCATGCATGCATCCATCTATCCATCCATCCATCCATCCCTTTTCAATACCTGCTTCTTCCTGAGCTCAGGGTCACGGGGGTCTGCTGGAGCCTCTCCCACCCTGGACAAGTCACCACTTCATCACAGGATCACATAGAGACAACCATTCGCACTCACATGCACACCTGGACGATTATAGGGTTTCCAAATCACCGTACATGCATCTTTTTGGACTGTTGGAGGAAGCCGGAGAAACCGGAGTTATATATGTATATATGTATTTTTTTTTTTTTTTTAAGACCGTAAATATCTTTTTTTCCACACCTGCCGATGTTTGGGATGGTACTGTTGTGCATGATCACACTAACAAGTGATTGAACATTCTGAGGGGTTTGGGAATTTAAATGTAAGCATAAGAGAAGTCGCTGCTTTCATCCAGCAGGTTAAACTCCTCCCTCTCAAGCGGGACATGAACTGATTAGAATTTTGTGGTCAGCCACCAAAGGTCCAGGTCACAGTGACATATACATTTTTAATCACAAATCAATAATTCATCTGCTAATTTTGTCAACATTAAAAATTCAGAGCTGCTTTTTTTTTTCTTCTTCCACCACCAATCAATATACAAAGTAACCAGGTCCACAAGCAGGCTGGTTGAGTTTGTGACAGAGTCTGGGCTGACTGTCGTCACAGCAGCAGCCAAGCACGCCATCAGTTACCGCTTCTATTGTGTGAGAGCGGACAGACACGAGCGTAAACTACCACTTTAGCGGTGCTATAAAAGTGGAATAACCAAGAGGCAGTAATTCTAGTTTAATGGGAAATAAATCATATTTTATAGCCGGCTGAGCGGTGCTGATGTTTATTTAAATGGCGGTAAAACAAGCTGTGTTTAAGGACGATGCACTGCAGCGATTAATTTGTATGTTTTTTTTTGACTGATTTCCTTTTTTATTTCAAAAAACAAAGTCCCAGCATCAAATATTGATAATGTTGAAAAAAAGAAAAAAAGAAAAAAAAAAAAAATACATTTATGATTTGAATCTATTCATTTATTTTCTCTCACTTCGTCTCTTGCATTCAGGGTCACGGAGGTGCTGGAGCCTATCACAGCTCTGGACAAGTCACAACTTTATCACGGGGCTGCATTTGGAAACACAATCATTCACACTCACATTCACACCTACATAATTTAGAGTTGCCTGTTTTTCTCATGTTCATTTCTGCAGACCTTTGGAGCCTGAAGAGGGAAAATATGCCAGCTCACACTCTAAGACGCCCCAGAGACACTTTATTGACCCGGTTCTCCATTCATTCTTGACTAATCGTGAACTAAAATGCTTTTTCCCCTCTGATAATTGTGCATTTAAGCAATTATCAATGTTAAGGTATCAGCTAGTGATGCTAGGCTTTGTGTGCAAGGACTGATATTAGCCATTCATTGCCAGCGTCTTGCTAGCTGTTGTGTTTTATTTAACCCTTGTTTAAGACAGTCTGGACAACACAGTCACACTCCGTAGACGGCACATATTGACGTTTTGTCAGAAACCCACGACGGCACATCGTGCCTTCTTCGGATGCCAGCGACGTCATTTTGCGCCTTCCACGGTCGCTCATAGACACTCATAGAGGTCCAAAGATGGTGGCACAGTGGTTAGCGCTGCCGCCTCACAGCAAGAAGGTCGTGGGTTCGATTCCGGGGCCCGGACCTGAGACCTTTCTGTGTAGAGTTTGCATGTTCTCCCTGTGTCTTTGTGGGTTCTTTCCGGGTTCTCCGGCTTCCTCCCACACTCCAAAAACATGCATGTGAGGTCAATTGAACATTCTAAATTGTCCATAGGTGTGCATGTGAGTGTGAATGGTTGTTTGTTTCTATGTGGCCCTGCGATGAACTGGCGACTTGTCCAGGGTGTCACCCTGCCTTCGCCCTAAGACAGCTGGGATAGGCTCCAGCAGACCCCCGTGACCCTGAGCTCGGGACTAAGCGGGTATGGAAAATGGATGGATGGATGGAGTTTTGATCAGATATCAGATTTACTACTACCAATCATGTCAAGCTTGCGGAAAGAATGTCATGTGACGTCGTGGGTTTCTGACAAAACGTCAGTATGTGCCGTCTACGGAGTGAGACTGTGTTGGTCTGGAAGTGTACAACTGGTTGTCCTCTGAGAAAAGAAAAAACCCTCTGGTGTAAGTGTCGCGGATTCCTGCCTGCCAGCGCGGCGCAATCATGGTGGGCTGTCGGCACAGGTGCAATGATGATGATGGCGCACCTGTGCGCACCGGCTGTGGTTGGGAGGGGATTTAAGGCGGCAGGGCGAGAAGCCTTGAGAGAGACGCCAACGGCGAGACCTGTAAGAGACTGCGCCGCAGGAGAGACGGAGAGAGAGACTGGACGTTCTACGACGCGCAACAGAGCTCATTGTTTTTGGCCACCAGGGGGGGGATTGAGTACCTCCTGGAGTGGTCTGAAAGTCCCGAGCTGTTGCCGTTCACCATCCGGACTTTCCACGCGGTCGGGGGGTTTTCTCGTGCTCAGTGGGTTTGCAGTGGGGGGTTGACGGGTCCAGATGCGTCTGGCGGCGTTCGGTGCTCCCGTGGGGTGGACGCCGCGTTCTTGCGCCCCACCCACTTCCCGTAGTTGCGGACTCCTCCGGGTTGCCAGGTCGGCCCTCTTTTGTGTGTGTGTGTGTGGGTTTTCTGCTCTGTGAATGCACGCGCATGTGGTGGGTTTTGTTTGGTTGCTGTGAGTGTCCAGCCCCTGTTCTTTTTATTCAGCATTTGTTGTGGTTTTTATTTGCATTAAATAAAGTTGTGTTTTTTGTACCGTCACCACTGGCATCCGTGTCATTTGTTGAGCGATCTGGGG
This sequence comes from Nelusetta ayraudi, assembly GCF_046127955.1. Taxonomy (NCBI): domain Eukaryota; kingdom Metazoa; phylum Chordata; class Actinopteri; order Tetraodontiformes; family Monacanthidae; genus Nelusetta; species Nelusetta ayraudi. The sequence goes on along the minus strand of NW_027466061.1, from coordinate 21,703,649 downwards.
AGGCGTGTCTGCTGGTTGCCAGAAGTCACCCGGGAAGTGCTCAACTGGTGTGAGCCGCTGTGGGCCGGTAAAGGCCCATCAAGCACTTCCCACTGGCAACCGGTGACATAAGTACCAGTTTTATGTTGTCATTTTAATAAAAACAAGTTATTTTTAAACGTGGTGTCACCAGTCTTTAGACAAAGGAATCATACATACACAAATTTCAAATGCAATTTTTTTTTGTACATGATGCAAAACTGCATGAGCTGGACAAGAGAGTTTGCACGTGCCGTAGCTAATAGCTCAGCAGCCACAGCTGCACATTTGCGGCGTTCAGTTTGGTTCAGTCCAAATTTTCCTGCAGTAATAAATACATTTGCACATTAATTGGGAACCTGCAGACGCTCAACAGGCCTTAACTAGAACAGATCTCTGTGCTGAGCATTTGGATGCCACGCTTTATACTGATTAGGAGTCCAAACTTGTTGCGGTGCTGCAAACTATCTTTCAATCCAGACAAACTGCTGCTGTATATTAGGCACTTGATTTATGGTGTTGCAAATACATTGGTCACAAAAGGATAACAGAACAACTGTCTGTTCGTCGGTCGGCGAGCCAGAAGCATATTTCAAATTTAAAATGCATACGGTAATGAGATGACTTTTGCTGCTCTCCCTCTGCTGCTGATGCTGCCGTCTTGAAAGGCAAATCACGGCAAAAAATAATGGTTTGCCTAAAGCTTTGTTCGATGTGGCTTTTTTTTTGTATTAATTTAGCAGTTTTTCCGCGAGTACTGATGCACATCTCTCTCTTTCTCTCACTCACACACACACACACACACACACACACACACACACACACACACACACGGTTCTCCTAAAGAAAGATGAAAAGTCCATGTTTTTTTGTGTGTTCATTTGAATGTACGATATGTCAAACAGCGAAAATTAGCAAGTCTGTGCCGCTAATGATTGGGTTTTGATTTGCGCTCTGCCTTTCAGCTGACATGCACGAGAGTGGATTTTAGAAATTGGAGCCCTCTGAGCACAGAATTTGATATTTTTTCCCCCTCATTGGGGGGGTTTTCCCTGAGTTAGTGATCCACAAAATCCCAGCACATGAAGAGATAAAGGGGGGGGAGGAGAGAGGAAGCGGGAGACGTGGTGGTGGTGGAAGTGGTGGTGGTGCGGTGGAGACCGAGGGTGACACGGAGGGGGGTGGGGGCGGGGAGGTGCATTTCAGCTCGGCTGCCTCCCATCCTGTGCATGTGACCATGGAGGATCTGGAAAGAAAAAAAAAGAAAAAAGAAAAAAAAACCTCAGCTTTGCCCCGCAGCAACGACGAGGAGAGGAATGTTCTTGGGCGGACTAAATTTAGACCCAGCGTGCTGTACCATCAATCCCGATTAAGCTAACTGCGAAAACCGCACTCGTCGCGGGGAGAATATGGCTCCAACGTTGGAGCCAGGTTACATAAGTCTTACTTTGCGCCGGGCCCCGGTGTGTCTTGGAAACAAAGGAACCAGAAGAAGCTGTTTCTGCGAGTGCAGCATTATATCTTTAAAAAAATAAAAATAAATAAAACTTTATGCCTTTTATCTGCACTTGGAGTGCTATCCTTACATCTAAAGGGAGACTGTCACTGAGGCACTTTCAATTCTTTGGGTGGAAAGAAAAAAAGCAAACGGCAAATGCTTTAACATTGTGCGGCGCAGGCTCTCACCTGGCCGTCTGGACTTGCTTTGATCAATAGCTAATTTCACCTTTTTAATGTGGGTCCTGATGGGAATACACACTTTTATTGATTATAAGAAACAAAAAAAAAATTATAATTTGAAAGCTCTCGAGAGGGTCCCACTCAGAGCGTGCATGATGTCACCGACGGGTCACTCATACAGGTCGTCTTTTCCAGCACATTTTAAAGTGTGAGTCGGGTGGTAAACCTAAATCACACACCATTTCTACCTCACCTATGACACGTCAAAGAGTGTTCCAGCCCATTATGGCTTTCATGAGGCCCCCGTCTCGTTTCGTAGAACAAAGAGTGAGAAGTCTTGGTTGGCTGGTGATGAGCTTCATGGAGCGCCGTTTTAAAGGGAGGCAGATCTGTGATGCGTTTTGGTTCTGCACAGAGGCAAAAAAGACAATATAAGGTGTTTTTTTGTCAATGCATTGGCAGATGGCCATCATTTACACTGGCTGGTTTTACACGGTAAAACAAATAAGGTGAAGCTGACAAACAAAAAAACGTGGAAGATTTGCTTTGTATTTACCAAAACAGGATGCAAACTCCATCCAGAGCTGATGTCGGTTTGCTCACGTGTCGCTATTCCTTCCTTCAGAGACGCGACTGTTTGTTTGCAATTTTCACTCAATTTTAGACAGAAGAACTCCATGGAAACGGGGATAAATCGGTGGAATTTAATCAAAATGTATTATCCACCCTGGTCAAGTCAAACATAGTCTGATTGATTTAATTGTCTTAAGCGGCACACAGAGGTGCTCTTCAAATTCCATGGCAACGACTGTTAAAGCAGTCAATTCAGGCATGTCTCTTCGCCTGCTTACCCATGATATGTTTTACAGATATTTAAAGCCATCTTTTACATAGTAAATAGATATTCTATACATCACTCTTCCTACTGATTTAGACAGTGATACACATGAAAAAAATACTGTTTTGCTGTTTGCCAAGCTAAGCTGGTTTTCCCCTTTGATAGCAGTAGCGTCATGATTAGCACTAGTTGCTTAGCTTACACTGAAAAAATGATGACGGTTGATTTATTGATATGATCATAATGTTGTCACCGTCATGATCTTAACCAATAAGGTCTGTCAGGATCCAGTGGAACGTGTGTTGCAAAGAGGAGGTAAAACTTGACAGACAATTGTGTCAGCCATGCGTTTATCACCTTTAAACAGAGTCGTTACATTGGTCAAATTGGTCAAGCCAAACTACGTGTGCGAGGACCTACACTAATCACGCACCACCACCTCATTGCTAGTTAGCTGTTGTGTCTGAGCTTTGCAACTATTGCGAGAGAAACGGTGTGGAGTCATCTGAAAACATGTTGACCACCAAGAAAAGGCTTCAGTTCCATTTTTTTTGTTTCGTTTACCTTTTATTGGGAAAACACCACTCATTTTTTAACGATTACGATATAGCAGCATCAGCGCTAATCCCTTTAGCAGGAGCCAACTCGTTGTTTCTTCTTTACGGTCTTTTGTTGTTTCTCGGAACTACTCGGACAGCTGCGACTTGCTCCGGTAAAAGGATGAGAAAATCATAGATCAATTTTAATGTTGATGATGATAAAATTCAGTCAATTGGATGTTGACAAGATGAGTAAGGGGACGGTCACATGATGGCACGATGGCGATTTGCTTTTTCGCTCACGCTTCGCCGAAGCTAGCTTTCATATACACTGGGCGTGGCCTAATGGCTGATGATGCTGTGATGAAAAAAAAATCTGAAAAATCTGCCTGTCGCTTGTCATGACATCATATACACGTCGTATCTCATTGGGTGTGTTTTGAAAGGTCACCAGTCTAAATGGGTCAAAGTAATTGTGGAAGTTTGAACTTTTGAGCACAGCAACAAATTCCGTTGCTGTGCCACGGCAGGTTTCGCAGCACTGTTTCCTCTGAAGGAAAAGAAAGGGAGCGCCAGTGAAATGCATGAAGTTGAGCTCCGCTGCATCATTGTTTGCTCTGTCTCTTGGAACCCAGCAGACAAGTTTTCCGACTGATCCTGCAGTTTGTTTATTTTTTTGTCTTTGAATCAAAATAACATCTGCGTATTTCTTGGCAAAATGTATCTTTATTTGCATCACATACCATCTTTTGTTGCTTTTCGGCAAAAATGGCATTCCAGTGTGCAAGACGGTTCCAGACAGACCCGCTGCCTCATCCTCGCTAACCTGACGGCAGCTTAGCACCAGCACGATAAAATATTCATGTTTATTTTTTTTGTCCGCGCACAAAACAGAAACACAACACACTTGTTAAAGAGCGACATCCAAATCCAACGCGCCATGCTGGGAAACACATTATTTTTACATGGCTCCGCTCACTTTCACTTGTTTATTTAGCCACATTATTTACACAGCGGTTATGGCCGCTTGAGTCAGTGGATGTGATGTGGGGCAGTCACATGCACGTGTCCATAGGCGCACACAAGTCGTTCTCTGACAAACTGACTGCGTGTTGCACGGCGGCTGATTTGACTTAGCGCATGGCCTGCGTCTCCCGCTGACATTTTCATTTCCATCACCTCATGCATTAGTGATGAGCCTCATGAATTAGAACATGAATTAGAAAAGTCTGACAAGCGTGTGTCTCACTTTCATTTTAATGTACTCAAAATGTGTTTTTACTTCTATCGTATGGTTTTGCGTGAAGTGAAGTGAAAAGAAACCAAGAAAACCTCGGCTACTTCATGTCAGCTGATCATCTTTAAATTCTCAAAGGCCATCGGGGTATTTTACACTCATTTTGCATTTAACCGCTCCCCTTTGAACACTCCTTACAAGCAATTACCAAATATTTAATTCACATTGCAGTGACGAGGCAATTCAGTCACAGCGGCGTAATGGCTGGCTAATGATACATTGTTGCCACTTGTGCGGCAATGACCACTACTGCTGTGTGTCTGCACACAGAATTAAGAGCGCAACACACAATCCCAGCAAAGGCCGCTAACTTCACAAAAAAAAAAAAAAAAAAAAAATGTGATGGATTTTTCTTGTCAAACATGTGTGCGCTCGTTCCCACTGTAATCAAATATTTATTCAGATGCCGTGTTCCAGAAATACTCTGATGGTTAATGCTTGGCTTAGCGGGTGGAAATACAGTGCTGATTAATACCCGTGTTTCATTTGCATGGTGCCCTACTGAGCCTTGACTTGTGCAGATGTAATTTTACTGAACCCTCTGAGCTCAGCAGATTGTGATGATTCATCGTGTAAATAAATGCCCCAATGAGTCTGATTTTAGCTTACCTTTTAATTTATTATTATTTCTTTCTCAGACTATATGGCACAAATGTACTCGCTGAACTTGAAGCCTCATTTCAGTTGCGGTGCTCGTCCAATTATAATTTCCCCATCTTTTGACTGAGACAGTCTCTTAATTGTCACGCCGTCCTTGGATCGTTGAAAATCCAACGAGTGAATCCAGCAGGAGATTTTCTCTAATCTTTCTGCCTGCATGGCAGGTGAAAACTAACAAGTCTGGCTCTTCTGTCCAACAACTATAATCAAGATTGTTTTCAATCAGACTTCAGCTTTAACTCTATCACGGAATTAGTGACAAAACAATGTATACCCAAAGACTTGCATATGACATCACAAGATTAATACAAGTTACCTTTGGTCTGTACGATTGCAAGAGGTGCTCAAAGTGGTGGCCATTGGCTTCCACACATTTATATGGATTGCAAAACTACTGCTTGGATAACGTTTGTTACCTCAACACTCGTTGATGCTACATTCATGAGAGTAATGCCATCTATTGGGAAAACAATGTACACAGTCTTGATGTCATTTGATCAAACTTTAACAGAGGCTAGCTTTTATTTTGGCTGTACACACACACACACACACACACACACACACACACATACACATTGGTAATCTGCTTGCAAAGCTTGACATGCTCACAAACTCAACCATACTTTTGTTGCCAAAATGCGCATCGACGCCAACGTCACCACTGTTGACAAACTGTAGAAGGGTCTATAGTAGCACCAATAAGTGTAATTTGTCCACTTGAGGCTGATAGACAGACAGACAACTTTCTTCATGCCTCTCGTCTCTACCAGGTGAAAACACAGGATGAATGAAAACGATGTGACTTGCCAGGTTAGCCTTCGCCTTTCTGTGCTAATGAAGAAGTGACTGTCTGTGAGAGCAATCGTGGAGAGGCAACAGAAAATGTCTTGTACAGGTCTGTGCTGTGCCCTGTCACAGTCTAACTGATGCATGGTCAGGTCAGAGACATCACTCAAACTGAGGCCTGAGCCTGATAAAAGTCCCAGACCTGCCAGATCGGCCTCATCAGTCACATCATCTGCCAAAAATGAAAGTTTTAGCCTCTCTCCCTGAAGTAAAAATGCGCATGAAAGTGTCTCTTCAGAATGGCTTCTTTCATTTGCCACAGTTGCAAAATACAGGAGATTTCTGCCTCATTGGGTTCGCATGCACCGTCCTCCCTGCAGACCTGATTATCATTGCGGTCTGATTCCGTTCCTGTACGAACCAGAGAGCCATACGAGTGCAGAGGACGAACTGCATGACGGTGGTGTGAAAAGGTGATCATTATCATCTTCCTGAGCTGTCCAGCACTTAGAAAACAAAGCAGAGTGAGACAAACCCCTCGCTTCTTGCCATAAACACGTCATGTGCACATCGGGCTAAAGTGCAGCGTGCAGCAGACAGAGTGGTGAAGGTGGGACAGCACACCGTCAGACTGACAGTCATAATAAATAATGGACCCGAACCGGGACGTGCACAGCTCCCAGGGAGCAGCAGCACCGGCCCCAGCAGCCCCAAGGACAGTCCTGCAATGATGTGCCAGCGGCACAGCCACACATCTCAATCAAAACTCACAAGCAGCGTCCAGAACACAAATTGGGAGCAACAGAGGAAAAAAAAAAAAAAAAAGATACTGTCGTGTACATTTCACAGAGATGAAGATCAAACGCCAGAACTCCCCTTACATATAGGTTGAACATCCCCAGGCCCTCACAGTTTGAGTTTCTAAGGTCACACATCAAAGTGAGGAGAGAGAGAGAGAGAGAGATAGAGGAAGAAGATAGCCCTCATGATTAAAGGCAAAGACATTGGTCTGCGCTCGCTAAACAAGTGTCAGGTCCTTGAGAGGGAATCCTGCTCGGTGATCATTAAAAGGTCCCACGTGGTGACGGGTCCAGATGGAAACATGTCAGCGGAGACAAGTGTCCCCAGTCTGCTGGGTGCAGCCCTGCGGGGTCAATCTGGGCGAAGGAAAACCAACGTAACCTTGTGTCACAGGATTTGCTGGGAAAGGCGAGCGATGACTCGGTGGCGGCGAGTGTCCTTGAGGAGCGGTGAACAAACGACACTGAACACTGGCAAGCTCCGCTGCTGCGGCGCCGCTCCTCATTAGCGAAGCTTCACCGTCGTCGAGTCGGTGTGAAGCTCATGTCGGCAGACCAGCGCGAGGACGGCAGCCCGAGGTGAGAAGGAAGCCGCGGCTCTGTGCAGCTGTACGTCGCTACGCTGTCAGACTGGACATGTTGAATACACCCCACAAAAATAAATTAGTAAAATAAAACAGTGTGGCATGAAATCGTAGGCAAACTCACCTGAAGATCGGGAATCAGCCATTGAGGGATTCAAATCAATTAAAGCTCGCTGGAATTAAAATAAATTTTTCTTAGAACTTCTTTCCCTGAAATGCTGAGTGAATTTAGAAAATGGATGAAAAATAACCGATGAAAACAATTCATGAAAACGCCAGTGTTGCATTGCCATTGAGTGATTTAATGTAACTTCACAGCTAGTTGTGGTCACATCATAGGCTGATGCTGCAAGACCAAGAATCCAAGGTGAACAGAACCAGCAGAACAGCTGACAGAGGATTAATGTAACCAAGAATAAGAATCAAGAGACAATGCCAACAGCTCTGTTCTACAGCCCATTGCGGAAACATCCTGGCAGACTCATGGACAGCACAGTCACGGAAGCAGAATGTTTGTTAGGTTTAGTCAACAACATGTTCCATTAAAACATTTTGCTGTAGAAAAAAAAAAGTTCACTAAAACTCTCTCAATTGAGTGTATCAACTTTTGTTGAACTTTGGAGGAGGTTGTCATGAATGTTGGTGTTCCCATTCATTTTCCAATACAAATTTCTTCTGAATGCGCATTCAAAGGATTTGTGGAAATGCACTGTTCAACACTAAATGCAACTTTGGCAAAAGGGAGAGCGCCAGAGCTACAAACTGCATTTAATCTTCCAGGCTGACCTGCAAACTGTGACGGTGGCGGGTAGTCGTTTATTTTATGTGTGAATTGATTGTAATTATTTACTGCTGGCTGATTTTAATCACAATATTTATTTCATTCTTTAAATTGTAGTGCTTAGCGCCTAAGGGACTGTCTTTTGTTTTTGTGCTGTGCAATGAAAATAAAGAAACTCAGTTTTATTCGATTCCATTGAGTAATGTACTTTTTCCGAATGTCATCGAACATGCTTCAGAGACTTCTGTCTAATCATTATTATTGGATGGCAATAGCTCGGGTATGAATTCTCTTTTGACTTTATAAAACAAAGTATTTTAATTGAGCTTGTAGACAAACAAGCAGTGGCTTCTGTCTTTTGTGACAAGCATGAGTAGCCCCTTCATACAGGTACATCCTAATCTTCATGTAGTTTATGTGTTCATAAACATCCTAATTTTCATGTAAAGAACAAATAAAAGGATAAAATCATCCTTATTTATTTTTTAAAGATTTCTGAAGAGTGCAAGACGACCTGTCTAACGTCTCTTGCTTGCAACCATTTTCAGATGCGAGAACAGAAGTTCCCCTCTTTGTATGGAGATTTGAATTTGCATATCAAGCCAAATGAAAACTCAGAGCTTTACGAGCGAGTCTAAACAACGCTGGGGAGACTCCTGTGAGCGGTTTGATTTTTAACAAGCGATGCGTGCTGCAGCTGAAGCTCATTCAACTGTGTCGGCGCATTTAATTGACTAGAATTATCCCACTTGGACTTGCACTCTGGAGAGGGTCTGTAGCTGTACACATCACAGAGAAATATCTGACCTCCTCACAAAAACAACAAAAACATCTGACAAGTGGGCCCTTCCCCAGCTCGGTCCAGGCTGCTGTTACAGACAATGAAGTGAACATGACTCCAGCTGTGCCACAAATCTGCTGAGAGGCAAAATCGGTTTAGCAAACACTTTCAACTCTGCTTGCTTGCTGTCTTGCTTACTGCTGCTGCTGCCTGTCAGAGCTGAGAAGCAGCTGGGGGAAACGTGGTTTGACCTCCACCTAAAGCATTTGACACGTGTAAAAGTGAATGAATGCACGTTCAATTTATTGCACCGCTTGGAATGTTTTTGGTGACAGCTTCCGCTCTCTGACGACATCCTCTGATATTTTCCTATTTCCGACGCACTCTGCCGATTGACGTTGAGGGTGAAAACACAGGTATTTGCTTTGTGTTCTTGCTGGATCTGTGCACGATCACAGTTGATGCTAACAACATGCATGTGTGTGTGTGTGTGTGTGTGTGTGTGTGTGTGTGAGAGAGAGAGAGATACTGATGAAAAAAGCAACTCATCTTTTATTCACCCTGCACCAACGAGTTTGGTGACGCAATGAACTTTTGGGGTTGCTTTCATGAAATCCATTGCATTTTTCCTTTGGCCTTTTGGAAAGAGAAATCTCAGTGATATATAGCTCAGTCAGTAAGTAACAGCTGTGCGTATAGGTCCCCTTTGTTCAGCCCTTTCAGAAGCATTACGGATTCATGTCTTTCAGTTCCAAAAGTACTGTATATGACATTTTCTTTTTTTTTTTTTTTAATTCTTCTTTTTGAGGAATCAAAATATATTCCTCTTCTCCACAGCCCGTCAGCCCGCACTGTATTTCAATATCTTAAGTAATTCATTACATGAATGTTTTATGGGCAGGAAAACGCAGACTGTCAGATGTGGCTCACTCCAGCTGAGTTACAGTAGCAGATTTCTCCCACTGATTGTTTTACGTGAAGCAGAACATTGACGAGCTAATGATGCTCTGCAAGTGTTGCCTTTCCTTTTTTCCCCCCCTCTTCACTGTGATTCAACTAAAAGCTTGGTAAACCCAAACATTGGAACGACAGACTTTATTCCTTTCTGTCCCTACAAGGGTTTTCCCGTGTGCATGATGTTAACAGGCTATACGATGCATGGACACGTTCACAACACAGAACTTCCTCAGTAAATTTGCCAATGATAAATCATAACTCATAAATCAATGGATCATTTGATGTCTTCCCAGCCCTGATATTTCTCCATGCAGACACATTATTCTAACCATTGTGGTCTGTTCACATTGTTTAATAGACTGTCCATGGATGACTGAATTGTATTTGTCTGTATTCAAGAAAGAAATATCCCTATATTGTCCAGATGTTTTGATGATAACATTTTGGTATGGTTGAAAACTGGAAGTGGAATATGTGCATTTTCATAGACTTTGTGCTAAATGATCGGAAAAGAATGGTATTTAAATGTCAACAAAAAACCTTTCGGCAGCGGAACAAATTATCTGTCTAAGTGGGGGAAGATTTTATTATTTTTCCCCAAAATTGGTTCTGTGAAGCATAAAAAGGCTTTAATGATTTGCCGTTTGCACCTGTGTGATATCGACCTATTCCCTAGGCGCTGGCGGGTGTGAAAAGACAATAAAAAAAAAAAAGGTAGGGTGCTGCCGCATTCAACGTGGCAGAGATTTGTGGCACACCTCCCATTCCGCTCTTACAGGGAAAACACGACACTACATCATTCCCCTTCACCTGACTCTGAGAGCTCTGTGGGCAACGGCTATCGTGTGAATGAGGAACAGATAGAAAACCGGGCAAGCACGCTCCTGCGGTCAACCACCAATACAGAACCCGCCAGTCAAGTAATTAGTTTGGGCTGTAGTTGGCCGTCGGGTGTGATAAAGGCCGTTCATCACCCCCCTTTCCTCCCTCCGACAAGACAATGACTGCGCGACAAGAGCCAAATCCAAGCGGCGTGATGGCTTCCTCTCCCACGTTTGGCTCCCTCAGATGCATCGTGGGAGTTTACTGTCTGCTCTTCATTGGTGTTCCTCTCCCCGCGAGTCTTCTCGGCACATGACGGATGAACAATATAATAGCGAAGACAGGAAGGGGTCAGTGGAGGTATGAGCCTGCGCTTTCTTTGCGGCAGAAGAGGGGTAGTTGTTCATGTATTGTGTGAACGGGCCGGGCAGCTGACAGCTGCAACAAAAGGCCTCATGATACATTTTCAAACAAGTGATCTCATCCGTGGGTGTCACCTGGCCAGAGCCTTTGTTTGTTTTACTGGGAAGACGGTGAAAGAGTGGAGAGAACGCAGGCGAGACCACTCAGAGGAACTTGTCAGTCACTCGCTTTGGCTCGGGTGTGTTTGTCAGCCAGGTAATTATATGAGGTTGATCCTGGGAAACTGTTTCAAAATGTCGCTGGGCCTTTGGGCTTGTGTGGTTGTATTGAGAAGTTAAAAATGAAAACGGCAAACTCAGCCCTCCACTTCACATGCACTTCACGACTGAATCACTTCTTTACAGAACAGCGTACAGTCAACACTGACCCACAGTTTTTTGTTTCTTTTCATGGGCATGGTAAAGAGCTCTGACAAAATCCTTTCAGAGGCGACTTGACATTTGCCCTCAACATTTTCAATGTGCTTCTTTTGTTTCTAGTTTGTGTTTTACTTTTTTGACAACTTAGGGGAAAACATCCTGTCAACAACAGGTAAAACTCATTTGATCTCTTCAAGGTTAAATAATGAACCTGTTAAATCAACATTAGCGTTAATTTAGAATGATCTAATTTTGTCACTACAATTCACTTTGTTTTGCTCTGCAGAAACTCCTCCTGCCAGGCTGGTTTAGCTGCTAAATGCACCACTTTGCTTGCCACTCTGTGATTGTGCGTGTGTGTGTGTGTGTGTGTGTGTGTGTGTGATGTCAGCGAGTTCGCGCAGATGAGGGTTTTCAGAGCCTTTTTTATTCCTGCCTTCCTTGTTGGAGAAGAATGCTTAGAGCGGTGACCATGAACCAAAACAATAAATGAGTGCATAAAACCAAACCAACTCTGGAATCTTTCAAAGCTCCATGAAAAAAAAAAAAAGAAAAAAGAAACAGAAAGACCTGTCGGGATTTATGTTTGTTTAAGCAACTGAGGTCGTTTGACAAACTGTGACTGAAAATGCTTTGAACATATGATTTAGATGCAGTGCTGTGCGTAGAAATTAACAAACCTGCTCCGCTTTGCATACTATGTCAGCTCACTATGGGAGTTTTCAACCGTCTCTATGCCAACGGGTATCTTCTCCATGGCCAGAAACAGCCGCAATGATCTGCAGCTGAATTTCCTATCTCGACTGAACAAACATTTCAGATCTGGCCTGCATCTGTGTCTCAGACACTTGTGCCGTGGCCGTAATATTAAGATACAACATATTTTCTACGCTAGCTTGGTTGGCTGTTTCGTCTGAGTCAGGAGTCGCCTGTGTGACCATTGGCGGAAATGCTGCTGTAAACCAATCATTCCACTTTGAAGGAGCCACTGCATTATAAATCATGAAATAGGATTTCGGGAAGAATTCACTTTAGCGCCCGAGCCATTCAAAGCCCTAAGCCTTATGGGAGCTGTTATGCAGAGGGGGAAAGACGGGAATGAGAGAAGGCATGTGATGCCGCGAAGTGATGTGGAAGAATGGAATCGAGTTTTGTCTGAGAGGCGAAATGACGGGTTGCGGGTGTGTCGAGCGCATTTCTCTCATCTGGGAAAATGGAACTTTAAGGCAAAAGCGCAGAACAGAAGTTGCCGTTTCACCTTGTCAGCAACAAAATGGGACGAGAAGTGGCCCGGCACTGCGCTTTGATTGCGCTTCATTGGTGTGTGTGATTTATGAGTGCCATCCTCTGACCCGCACGGTCAAGGCCATGCGCCTGGAAGCCCTCCTGGACGGGATGGTTAACCTTCCACCCCGGAGGCACGGCCAGCACCTTTATGTCTTGGCAATCCGCCACGGCTGTCTCTTTAGCTTCCTTAGCAATCAAGCGATTTAATCCAGTTGCAGAGGGGTAGCCTTGGCCCCAGTGCTCTAATCCAGGGAAATCCGGGGTCTTTTCCAAAGACTGAGCCCCAAGTGTTGTCAATTGCAGAATGAAAAAAAAAGCTTAAAGTAAGCTCCTGGTATCAGTCTATGTCCACGGCCATGGGGGCAAAAATAGCTCTTGTTTTCAACCACGACTGCGAGTGGAGAGCAAGAGGGTGGGACAAATTGTGCTGTGAAAACAAGTCAATTAGGTGGGCTGGTGGGCTGATAATCTCATAGAGTTCACCTGTGTGGCATCGGTGCCTCAATTCACATTCAACTAGCAGTCTAGGTTGCAGACCTTTCAGACAGTCTTTTATTGTAAGCACCCAGGGTACCTGAGCTTTTTTTCTTTTCATGACACAAATGAGCAAAAAGCACGCGCTGGTGAATGCAGTTGCCTAAAGAAAAGGCATTGGCGCCACCCTGCTGCCCCCCTTTTCCCTCAGTGGTCTGGATATTTAGAGCAGTCCTCTGAAAACTGCATTTTTCCGATGCGGCCGTGACGTCACTCCATTTGACGCAGCCATCACTTGCTGAATAGAGAAGGGAAGCGGCGGTGGGAGGGAAGAGGGGGTTTGCAGACAAAAGCTCAGTGCATCTGCAAGTGTTGGCGACACTTTCAGGACGGTGGCGGTAACTTTGTGGAGGAGTGGATTAGATTCCCCCTTCGGTTCGACTGAAATAGCTCCGGAGCTGGACTCCGTTTCGGTGTCACTCATGGCCGAGCAGATGAAATTCACTTCTTTGTTGCTGCTGACACATCCTGCGTTGGACCTTCATCCCTGATTCTCCCACCCCCTCACCCGCTCCCCACGGCCCCCCCACACTTTTTTTTTTGCACTGCAGCTGTCAGATAGAGCAAATGAACACTAAAAGTCCAGCCCGAAGACATCTGTTTCAACGAGGCGAATAAAGTCACCTAAAAATAAATAACTAAGTTTTGATGGAAGAATTACCATTTTCATCACTTTGTTGAGGTTGCATCTAGAGCAGAGGTTCTGCAAAATAAATGACATTAGACAACAAATGAAAGGATGTTTTCTGTGCACATGTGTGGAAGAGATACATTTCCAGGTGGCTGTGAAGGTCCCAGTCCTTTAGGTCATCTTAATGGACAAGAGTTAAATTGAGGCAACTGGACTTGTTCTTGCGATCGTGACGTCGCCTCTCATTGGAAAGGCTTCTTCAGTTCTCAAAAAAGGTTGGAGGTGGGGCTAAAAGTTGTTGTTGGTACCTATTATTAGCAAAGGTGTTGATTATCAACAAAGTGTTGATTCTGTTAATAGGATGAAACTCATTTGTGCGGTTATACTATTTCTTGAATGCAACAAAGTTCGCTTCAAATGTTTTTTGTTTTTTGTTTTTCACATTGGAAAAATGATACAGGTTTACGTCACAGCTCGCGTAAGAAAAATGTGAGCAGAAGTGTGGCAGCAGAAACCAAAATGAACGACACTGGAGTCTCTGCCTGATGGGGACGGCCGACGAGGGAAAACTGCTCCTGGAGTCGTCTTGGAGATTGAACGCCTCCTTCGGGGAGGGTCACCCGACAAACGTGATTGCAATTTGTCGTTGGAGAGCTGAAGCTGGGGTGGGTGGCATCGTTGCCACAGGCTGCGCATAACAAAGAAATATGGATGTTCATTTGTTTTCCGTGTGTTTTCTCACCGCAAGACGCTACTGAATCTTCCACGTTGGGCCTTTGAGCGATCCAATGCACCGCATGATGGCAGGCGCGCTCCGGTTTGAGCCTCTGGTAATCTAACATAAGTAGTGAAAAGCAAAGCAGGCGTCCTCATCGCTCATGTGAAAGCTCAAGAGTCTGTAGCAATGGAAACCAAAACAGTGGCGCTTTCATTTTATTACATTTCATTTAGGGCTGTCAGTCGATTGAAATTTTTAGTGGCGATTAATGGCATAGTGTCCTGAGTTAACTCGCGATTAATCGTGAATTAATTGCAATTTTCTTTTTTTTAGCCCGCTCTATATGTAACTTAATAAGATTTATTGTGTTTCTTATACTTTAGGAAAAATTGGAGAGGATAATAATAATTCCTTTGTGGAAATATTCTATTTTTATTTTCATTGGAAAATTCCAAAATGATTAGATACTTATACTGTCCAGTATACTGTATACTTATAATGTCCGCTTCGAGTTTTGACGCCATTGGTTAACAAGGACGACGAAAGGAATCGGGCTCCGTTCCGCGGCTATTCGCGGCGCTTCCGCAGCCGGTGTGAACCCGCCCTGAACAGGAGGGCTGCGGCTCGCGCACGATCTTCACGACGCTTCCGCCTCCTGCGTGGACCAGGCGTTTATCGCGCGTAAAAAAATATTTAAAAAATAGTACCGTTAAAAGGAGTTTGAGTTAACACGTTATTAAGAAATTTTACTTCGACAGCCCTAATTTCATTATTTTCTCGCCACCCTGCGCAACTTTTTTTGAGCTAAAGGAAAAATTTGTATTCCCCCAGTAATGTAGCGGTACCTGCCTAGTTTCTTTTGTTTGAGTAGTGAGAGATTTTGCCGATTGTCACATCTATGGCTTGTTTGTGTGCAGACGTCCAGCCCTCGGACGCTGCACCTTTGGACTGCATCACAGATAACTTGCTACCACTTACACATAGCAGTCACCACTGTTTGGCACTGCAGCTGGGGCACACAAAGCTGGCCGACCCTCTATGGTCCGTGTCATAATGGCTGCCTGATCGGTACATAAGGCTCATGTGACCCTACCTCTAGTCTCAGCATCAATTATTTTAATGAATTTAGACTGTGTTTTTATAGCTTGCCTGATAATACCTACTGCTGCTTTGCTTTGCTGCACCATTCTTCCTTTATTTTTTGCTTAACTGGCTAACTACTCCTTTGTGAGTTTCACTCAGCGGGGCCTTGCTTGTGTTCGTAGGCCTATACGGCTCGGCTGGGGTTTGATATCCTTATTTATTTTGGTTCATTTTTGTTGTTTTGTTTGGTTGGCTAGAGCTAGATCTGTCAGATTACTAGCTGATGTAGTTTGATTGATTCTAGTTTCTTTTTCTTTTTTTTCTTTTTCTTTATATTTATATTCTTTTTTAATATGTATATGTATATATATATATATATATATACATATATATATATATATATATATATATATATATATATATATATATATATATATATATATATATAATCATTGATGCCTGCAAACTATTTATTTTTGTATATTCTCTTTGGTTTGCCAGTTTACCTCATTAGTTCTTCTGTTGGGTCATTTTAGGCAGCTAAACTGATTTTTTTTTTGGTTAATCTATAATTTTGGTTGCTGCCTAACCTTAAGCCTGGTTTTAAGTTTGGTCATTCTCTTTATTATTTCTATTGAGTTATTTTGTTTTGCGTTACTTTGCTTGATTATTTAGTTAGTTTTTCCGTTAACATTTTTTTTCCTGTCTTCCAGACAGGAAAAAGTCAATGTGTGCATTCAGTAGCACACATTCAGCAGAGCTTCAATAATGCATATCCATCTTAATCTTGATCTGGGTCACTGAGGTCTTGTGGGTTTGTGACTCACTAACTTCAGGTGACGGTGGCTTGTCTCTCGTGGACGCGTTTAAAAAAAAGAAAAAAGAACAACTCAAAAGAAAAGTCTGATTTTCAGAGGGTGCAGCAGAGAAAAGTGAGAAGAGCCGAAGGTCTGTAAATCCTTATCAAATCTATTCCACCACTCAGTCCCATCGGCATTCTCACTTCAAATGAGCCCACCTGAACGGCCAAATCGGTTCATCAGCTGTGAATTTATCGAGGTGCAGTCAGCAATGAGCGCCTCACTCCGAAATGGTGAATCTAATTATTGGAAACCCCCTGCCCCGTTCTTCATATTCATTGACAAAGTGGCGCTCTGTTGGTCCTGACAGCAGGTGCAGAGTTCGGCCCCGCATGACGGCAGACAGCGCTGATTATCTATACGCAACGGCATATTTGTTTGAAGCCAAAACCACTGCCTTTCTCTCAGCCTGTCAGAAGTGGATGCAAATGAGGCTTCTGGCTCGGTGCGCCTTGCGAAAAAAAAAAAAAATTAATAACAGCGCACCCCCTGCCTTACAGTACAATTAAATTGTCCATTATTTTGTAAATGCCAGCGGAATCACTCCGTCCTCTCAAGCATATTGTCATGCGGATGCGCTCGCCTAACAAACGTGAGATCAAAGGCGTATATTTGAATCCTAATCAAATCTATTTCAAGTCCCACGCTGGCACGGGATGGCAGGCGCACGCGTTCTGCGGCTGGCACGGTTTCCGAGGCCCTGTCTGAATACCCCGGCAACAGTAAATAGATGGGCGGGCGGGCGAGTGGGCTGATTTGCATATAAAAAGGACCAGTGATAAAAGGAAGTACTTAACCTGGACTTTCTCACCATCCAACACTCTGGCACCCCCCCAACAGAATGACAGAGGACTGCTTTTTTCTCAAAGGAGGATCCTATTATAAGATGAATGTATTTATTCCTGATGGAGAATGATGTGGAAACAATGGAGAAGGAGGAAGAAGATTGGGGGGGTGGAGGGGCCCGGTGACGGAGAGCAGGACTCTCACCTGTGAAAAGAGTGAGGGGCCTCTCACAGGCGGTAACGCCAAGGAGGAGCACGAGCGGACATGTCAGCAGCGTCGGTGGGAATTTGTTACGCAGCCTCTTTTTTTTGTTGTTGTCTTTTCCCCCCACCCTCATCCAACTCCTTCACCAGCATGGCTGCTTTGAAGAATCCTGTAAGGTATAATTCATGTCGTTTAAATTACTAAGCAGCAGCTGTGCTCGCCTCGAACAGAGGCAAAAGTCCCAAACCAGGACTCTTCAAACAAGCGGGCGTGAGCGCTTCTCCACCTTGGTTCCACTCCTGGTGTCAGTCAGGCAGGGAGATCAAGGAGAGCAGTGCTCAGAGTTTATAAAGGTCTCCGTCCCCTTTTGATGGTGCCGTCGGTGGGTGGGGACACCGCAAACATGGTGTCAGGTGTGCAGCTTTTTGTTCCAGCTTGTTGATGTCGGGGGCCAGAGGAGAAGGGAAACTATGCCGGTGGCTGTTTGAGCATTCGGTTCCTTCACCATCGGAAGGATTGCAAAAGCAATCTGTTCCTGAAGGGTTTTTTTTTAATGTGCAGGTTTTTCAATTTAATTTTTTTTTAGGTGTCATTCAGGTGTAAAATGCACAAAATCTTGGCCAGCTTGATGTGTTGAGAGTAAAATAGCTACTAGTAAAAGTATCAAAATGAGCACCTGTTTACAAAAACTGAAAATGAAAGAAAAATTAAATGACAAAAGGGAAGCAGGCAATTATTAATGACTAATTAAAATCATTTCCAGACAATTAAGTAAAAGTGAAAAATAAATTGAATAAGTAAAACAACACATAGTTAAGTGAAAAAGAAATTCAACTTTTCCTTCATACCTGCAGGGCTTTGTTTTTTCCCCATTGTTTAATACAGTAACATTTCAGTGAATTATCCACTCAATAGCCACTTTATTGGGCACACATTGGAAATATTCGGGACCTAATAAAGTGGCCGCTGTGTGAACATGTTTCTCTGCTTCAAAGTCAGAGGTGTCTGTGTTTTCTGCACACTCTGGGTGTAACCAGTTGTTGACTGTTGTCTTTCTGTGGTCTCCAACCAGTCTGCCCATTCTGACCACTGACATTAACCAGCCATTTCCTCCACACAGTTGCAACTCAGTGGATATTGTATTAGATATCTAGAATGATTGTGACGTTCTTAATATCTTTTGTCAAATGCTCAGCCCAGCCCATCTGACACCAACAACCATGACATGTTCAGTTGCTTCAGTCCTTCTCCCTCAGTCTGATGTTGGTTTTGAACTTCAGAAAGTTGTCTTCACCACATCTGCATGCCTAAACACATCGAGTTGCTGCCATGTGATGGGCTGGTTCGTGTTAACTAGCAATGACAGATTTTGTGTTATTAAAAAAAAACAAAAAAAAAAAACAGTTTGAGTCTGAACTTTGACACTCTGCTCTGTGTGCGTCCAGGTTCCTGATCTGATTATTAAATTATGGGGTCAAAATATGATGAGGGCAATGAATTGTCACATAAACCAAAGCAATTTTTGATGTTGCTGGCACTGCTGTCTAATCTTCTTGACATTAGTCCCCAGTCTTCTCAAATCAAGCTTCCTGTTTGTTGCTGTTCATTTTTATCCCTGATAAATGCTTGTCAATGAATGAACTACTGTAGTTTGAAATCAGCCTCTGTCAAACACTTTTTGAATGAAATGTCAGGATCAGAGGTTGTACATTGTACCCATTTTCATAGCAGTTTAAGATTAATTATCTAACAACTGTAATTGATCTCCTTAACTAGGTTGGCAATACTTGCTGGCAGTACTTTCAGAATGTACCTAAGGTGCAACAAGGTGCAACAGGACTTCATTTGACCTCTAAACATTTGAATGCACACATCCAACTGTTCGGTGTTTCAGTGCCAAGTTTCTGATCAATGAATTGACCACTACAAAGAAATTGCATTTCAACAGTTCTCTTATCACGCTGTTCACATTTTGACAACTTGAGACTAATACCGCACCTGACAATTAGGTCACGTTGTTGAAACAGACATTTCTTGTCAGTATCTCAACCGCTGTCATCATCTTTTGTTTCAGTGGATTATTTGAGATGAAGAAATTACTGCTTTGTACTACAATGTAAATGCCTGACTTTCGTTGGATTTAGATTTGTCTGTTTTATCTCCAGTGGCCCCTTCGTGTATGGTGTGTGTAACACTTAGCTCACGCGGCGACTCTACTCGCCTGTGAGCACTTCCATGTGACCTCTTGGCCGCAGTTCAACAGATGACCAGTGTTATCATCGTGCCATCCAAACATCTTCAGGCTGTATTCAATGTCAAGTCTCCACATATCCCCCTCCTGCCCAGAATGAGAGACAGCTTGCTGCTGCAGCTTGGGGGGGAATCACAGTGAGCTGCATCTCCCTGAAGGCTTTAAGAGGGTCTTTCAGGAAATGATTGGGGCATTCGTCCTGTCTCCCATGGGACTCTTTTAATGAACCGCATGTTACACTATATAGCACTGAATAGCTCCACACATATGGAGTATAACGCGTTGTAAAACCCAGAAACCATATGTGTCTTCATTATTCCTGGTGCGCCTCAAAGTGTGGTCAGATCTCGCCGTGCGATCTTCTCCGGTTTGGACTTGATGCATTGCATCATGGTGCTGGCCGGGAAGTGACCTTGACTATCAGCGCTGCTGCACTCCTCTCCCTGTCTCTGTAGCAGCTGTGCCGCAGAGCGAGGATCCCTCTGGGGGGCCGTTCATCTAGATAGGAGACCCATCAGTCAGGGCGGCCATTGATCAGCGTGTCAGTTGGCTTGATTTCCTTGTGTAATAATCGGCTCCGTTTTGACACCCTCCCTTATGTGTGAACGGGGAAGAGCAGAGCGGGTCAAATGGATTGTGAAGGGCAGCTCCATGCGTTGGCAATTGTGTCAGATGCATTCATGGCGTCTCGTTATGACGGAAGCCTCTTTGGCATTGCGTATGGAGTAACGTGCGCGCCCTAATAAGTATTGCATTTGTGCTTAATTTCCTCGGGCAACGCAGCGTGGCTCCTTTTTTAATGTTGAACGGCACCCGCAGATTGATATATCCTGAAACAAGAACAAGATAGTTGCATTGTCCTCCCTGTTATTGCCGAGCAAAGAATAAGGCGTACACTTAGTAACCTCATGTGAGTGTTCCAAATGCCAAGCAATTGTTCGGGATCCGTTCAGAGACCACAGTGGATTAGCGCGCTCGGCTCCCTGTTGTGGTCAGTGTGCTACTAGGACAGTCGGAGGCAGGCCGACATGTGTTGGGCATTGATAATGACTGTTGAATTGCAACGGGCCCACTGGAGTGCTGAGTAAAATAAAAGCATACAACCATATCAGTCCAAAGCATGTCGGCAATCACCCCCACAACAAAGAGCGATGCTTCCATGCCGAGCTAAGCTGATGGGTTTTATATTCAAATAATGAGGACGAGGAGAGGGAGGGGGAAAAAACAGCAGCACGGGATCTGTAGCTACCACGTACTTGGTCACACTGACATTATAGGCGGCAGGATTCATAATTTCTCTGTGATCCTCGGTGAAAAGGAACACTGCTCCCATAAAGCCATCGACTTTAAGATGCATTCAGTAGCAAGCAAGCAATTCAAGTTGAAATCCCTTAATCCGACTGTTTGGCAACATGTAGCGTTCACCCATCAATACATTCTTGATTTTCTTTGGACTCTCGGTATCTAATGAGGGGGAAGTGTACAACATCTTGTTTTGTTTACCAGTCCTTTTCTCTCTGCCTGGTCAATAGCGTCAATTTAAATCAAGCCGTGGGTGGGAAAATAAATTGCAATTCTAATGGGGGTCGTGCTGGACAAGATTTAGTTAGTTTTAGTGCTTATCACTTTCAATGGGCTAATGGCTGCATTATTGACTAAATACAATGTAGGAACCACAATACTGGATTTAGTTTTCGTAATTACACTTCGGAAAAAAATACCTGCTATTGAGTTGACGGTGCTGGGATGCTTTTCAAGCTTTTCTGAAATGGAAATGTTCAGTGTTTCTGTTGCCACGGTTTGAACTAGAGCTTAGGTTTTCACTTGTGTGATGTTTAAGATGCCATTAATGGTGGAAAAACTGACAACAGACGATGTTTGAAAAACACGAGGCAAGCATACCAAAGGATCAGTAGTTTGGATCAAAATCTTGGAAAATATTCGAGGGAGTAAGTCTGACACTATTCTCAGTCCTCAATTGATGAAATAATTCATCAAACTTAAGAAGGAAAAAAAGAGCTTTAAAGACACAGTTTTGTCAGCATTAGGCTGAGTCCAAATTTCTCCCGCTAAAAGTTGTCTTGAGAAGTAGCATCAGCCAAGTGCCAATTCGAGGAAAAGCATACAGTGTTTCCTGGAGAAAGCTCAGCTGCCTGACTTTTCTTTCTATTCTGTTCTTATTGTCTGCCATGATTTCCCTAGTTTAGCTCTGACAGGCAGACAATGAATTGGAGGCTGCACAAAAGGGACTTTTACGCTACATTTGGCTGAGGTCCCACGTGCTCCGCTGACACAAAAATACAATTTATTGAGACGCTGCTTTCATCTTGGCAGAATCTCTCCTGATCTGATGGGCTTTTTCCAATCAGACTTCCTTGCCTGTCCTGCCCTAACTGCTCCTTCAGAAGACAATGGCTGGGTTTCCATCTCCCAGTTTTTGTTTTGTTTTTTCGTACGAATTTTGAAGGACTGCATTTGAAAACTTTGATGGAATCAGTTGAATTAATCTCGTGAAAACTGCACTCGTGATGAATTTCTTGCTTCTCCTGACAATGCAGCAACATGCTTGTTAGAAACAACCACAAAGGAGTCCAAACTTAATTGTCTCATTCATGAAACGAACCAAATGCTGCCACTAACCTTAACCATAATGTCTTGAATGTAAAGTGTAATCTGTTAATCCTAATTTGATTACAGTTTCTACTGGCAAAACTAACTGGGTCTCTTAGTTCTAACAACTCATTTCATTTATTTGACATACTTTGTTTTTTTTTCATTTTGAACATTGTGATGAGACTAAATTAAAACTGGCATTAATTGTCTGAGCATAAAAGCTCCTGTCAGGTCTTTCAAAGCTGCACATATCGGTTCAAAGAAAGCATTTGTATAAACACGACTGACTGAATATATAGATGAATTGATGTTAAACAGAAAGTGTGCCAACGCGGAACGACCAAAAACGTGTATTCTTCAGCCTACATCGACCACTGCAAATAGTTGCAAAAAGAAAACAATACCTATTCATACGGAAATGCACAAAATGAATACCTTGAGAAAGTGATTACTTTTTTTTGTAGCTCTAAATCGATGTAAAAAAAAAACAAAACAAGAAAAAACAATCAATTGCCCCTTTTGTCCTCTTTTAGTTTAATTCCAAGTAAAATTGGTCAAGAATTTGTGGCCGTGCCTTGCGTTTAACAGCCAGTTGTAGCCGGTATACCAGCAGGTGGACATGCATAGGGTCTCATACATTAGTATGTTTCAAAAGAAAAATAAAAGAAAGAAAAATAGTTTTGTTTTTTGGGTGTTTTGTGTTTTAATGCCAGAATTGAAAAAACAAAATAAAATATGAAAAGGTTTGTTTTGTTTGTGTGGTACTGAATTGTCTGATCTTGGAAGTGACCCGGAACCATGATACCAATAAACGTCAGACATTGTTTTGCTTTCAACTCGGATAAGAACTACAGCAAAGTCTTCGAATTTGTATAATATGGCTGCACTTTAGCACTAATTTCAGGGGGGAAAAAAGACATACAGTGAATACTATGAACCCTTAGAATACCCCTAATGTGCTTCTCATGGGAATTGATACAGCTGGAAAGTACTGAAAATCTCTAATGTAAGCTTGGAGAGACATACATTGATCGGGAAAAAACTGCTTTATCTACACTGCAGTGTTGATAATCGTCGCCTCATTATTAATTAAGTGCATAGTTTGGCAACATAATCATGAACAAGAGGAACAAATAACTATAACATTGGGAAAAAATTCAGGTGTGTAACACCAAGTGATCTTTGACAAGGGTCGACTATCAACAAGGCAAGGACATTATTGTAAAAAAAAAAATGGAGAATCACCATTTTCTATCCCTTTTCTTTTGCAATCCTGCAATAAAGTAGAAAAACAAACGGTTTCTTCAGGGGTTTGTTTGGAGAGGTTTATTTTCTAAAGGCTGCACTCAAGTCTAAAATGTGCATATTTGGCCAATGACCACACAACTGTTATCATTCTCCCCACAAGTGAATGTATTTGAGTGTTGTAAAGCAGGCTGTGGAAGGAATTTATCTTCCTGTTTTGCAGGAATGTGAGAATGTGATGGCTTGTCGAACCATGTGAGGCGTCTGATTAATCACAGTTGTAGAAGTGACCTGAACACCACTGGTTGGCTTCCAGGTCATCACATCAATGAATCAATTTGTTGTGTGCTCACACATGAAATAAGACCTAATGAGATGTGCCTCCACCTCACACACAGAGCAACAAAGGAAATCATTACTGTCATCCCCGGCCTGGTTCCTGCCCCGTGCAGTCGAGGGCTGCAGGGGCACAAATTTGCACTTTCTTTACAGATGTTGTTCTTATTCCCTAAGCTCACCTGCTATTTTGGTCTAACACGTTTTTAGATTGTCGTCTGCGACAGGGGTGTGATGCACTGAACATGGAGCCGCCTGCTTCTACAAACTTTCCATGTTCCTCCGCAGACCCTCAGTGCAATCAGCACATTTCCATCACCAGCACGCAATCTGTAAATAAAATTGCCGGCCCCAACCTCTCCATGAGAGCAGGGTTATAATGTCTATTGACTTGTGCTGATTGAGGCTGATTGTGGTGCACTTGGGTAGGTTTTTCGGCGCGTATTTTTGTTCATGAGCCACACCTCTGATATTGATGAGCTGCTGCGCGGAGGGCAGTAAGTAAATGGGAACCATTACCTCTGAGAGAAAATGCTTCACTTATCCGCTCAACTCCAGTGAAAAGCGGACACAAATAGGAAAACACTCATAAGGTTCTGTAGAGCAGCTGCCAAACAGAGCGCCATCAATGTGCCATATGTCTTAGAAATAGCCCTGTAGCATACTTTATTTTTATACAAACTTGCAGAAGAAAGCTGTCAGTCAGCCAAGAACAAGATGCCGCTGTTTCACTTCGGGCTGTTGTTTCAGCAAGATCTTTATTCAAAGTTGATGATCCATAAGGCCAAATTAAAGTAAATGAAAGCATAGAAAGCCAAGTTCACCGGAACCCCAATAGTGGAAATAAGGTGCAGGAAGACCTCCGCAAGAGGACGCCTCCCTCCACGAAATTGTCTTCTCGCAACTGCTGTGAATCCGCATGGATTTCATATGACAACATGAATTAAAAACCGAGATAATATTAATAATATTCCAGGAACATCACCGATTCAAAGACTGTACTTTGTGACCTGCTGCTCACCTTGGCATCAGCTTTGTTTCGATTTGTCGTTTTTACAGTGGGTTAGAACTGCTTTAGAAGAGATTTCTGTGGATTATAGCAATTGTTCTTTAATGCTCCATCTATCACATGGTATTGCCACAATGCATCCATATGGTTGATTTGGTTGTTTTAAGTCAGAAATAGTAAGACTGTTCAAATTTGCAAAAACTGAAAACTCTGCATTCCAAAGCTGTTTAATTTTTGGTTTTATCGTTTACTGGAATTTAAAGGGGAGATTTTCTTGATGTTAGAAACATATGGTCAATTGCAGTGTCAAAAGCTCAGATCTAACATAGTATCAGTCTAAACCAGAGCGTAAGGCAAAATATAGGAAATCTCTTCATGTTATTTTAGTCCGGGAATGTTAATGCTTTGGAGGGTAATTCTAGGTTCTATTTCTTTTGGTGTTCCAGTGAAATTTGATGAGTTCTGATGTGGTTACGGATCAGTGGTGATTTTCAGGAGGAAACTCCCTCCGTGGTTCTCGGTCTCCTCTCTGACCAGGAATCAAGCTCTTAAAAAAAAGAAAGAAAGAAAGGAAATATTCTGAGGCCGCAATTACCAAGCAAACATGTTCCAGGTCAAAGTCATACTGAAAGCAAGGAAACAGAACTAAATTGCAATTTAAAATAAAAGAGTGGTCTTTCATCATGCTGTCTCATTTAAATTTCTGACATTAATTAGAAGAAACAAAAGTCAAACAAGAAAAACAACTCTAATTGCAGAGAAAAATTGTTAGAACATCAAAAAAAAGTGACAAAAAGTTCAAAGCCTAGTGACGTCTACAGATCT
Source organism: Nelusetta ayraudi (assembly GCF_046127955.1). NCBI lineage: Eukaryota > Metazoa > Chordata > Actinopteri > Tetraodontiformes > Monacanthidae > Nelusetta > Nelusetta ayraudi. The sequence continues at coordinate 21,677,942 of NW_027466061.1, read as the reverse complement.
GCTGGAAGGAGCTGAGGTGAACAAAATCAGCAGAACAAATGAGGGAGGACTAAAGGAAATACTGTCAAGAATAGCTGTTACATTTTAACACTTCTAGAAAAATATAACATATAACATTTAACAAATAGCCTCCTCACCCGTCCACAAAAAGCCATAATCGCTAACAACCACGTTTCTCTGCTCCTTATGGAAACATTCAGGAAGGCACAAATGGCGTATGTGAACTAAATTATTTTTCTCATTAGATGATTTTGAAAAGCACTTAAAACAAATGCTGGTGAATGTCCAAACTTCATTAAAGTTTTCAAAAGATGTACAAAATACATTTCTTCCTAATGTGCATTAAAAGATTTTATGGAAATGCACTCACAGTCTGTCAGTCTGCAGTCACCATTTGACTGCTAATTACATTCATGTTTAAGCACAATGGCATAAAACTGAGACTCTATGCTGCGGAAAAAAACATTACATGGTCCAAAGATTAATTTTGACAATTTTTCCCTTCTTGGGGACAAAAAAAAATCCAAAGGATTTGAACAGATCACAAAGTCTGTAATCAGCTATTATACATGGTTGAGGATATGCAGTGATATAAGCAGTCATGGGAAACATTATGTGAGACGATTGCTCTGCGCAGTCATATAACAGCCGAGGAATATGACGCCATTTAACTAAAGCACCCCGCGGTGCAGAAACTGTTCTCTTATGACAGTCGTCTGCCGCAGAACGAATTCCTTCAGCTCACACTGTAAAATGTTTTCTGAGGAATTTTTGTCTATATACACGAATGAAGTTTTTTCGTCGTCGTGGAGTTCTATAAGTAAAAAAAACATCAAGCGCACCTTTTTCCCCCTTACCCCCACAATAATTTCCAACACGTCCCATTTGAAAGAGCTCTAGGGAAGATGAGCCCTGGAGGTCTGTATTCAAAACAGCATTCAGAACAAATAAGAAAATGCAATAAAAATGCAGCACTACTACTACGGCTGTAACCCAAGAATCTGTTTTTTTGTCCTGTCCTTCATTAAGAGCATGATACTCCAGTTTCAGGCAGTTGTTTATTGATTGCATGTTCAATTTCGTGTTGTTGTCACTCACCCCATCCCACGGCCTGCTCCTGATCACCTGTTCCTGGAGTTTTCATGTAGCAAGTACACACAAAGCAATTTGGAGGCAAGGTATAGTTTGGACAACTTACGTAATCTAAATTCAAAACCAAATTGACAGACACTGTCAAACCAAAAACAAAACAAACAAACAAAAAAAAGAGGGGTCCGGATCCACAATGTGATCATCCGGCTTTTGCGGCAGGAAGCCAGTGAAAATAGGACCAATCAAAAAATAAAAAAGAACATTTTAAATTCTATCCAAAGAAAAAAAATGTGATGAGGCGCAGGTAGCGGCAGGGCTGCACCGACCTCATTAGAATACATTTTAATTGCTCTTTTGCATACATTTAGAGCAAGGCGAGCCTTGCTTCTATGCAAATACGCCTCATTAGAAACACGGTGTGACTCCCACAGAAGTTTGACAGACGCAAACACCACCTGCAAAAACTGGGCGCTGTTTCATGGGGTGGTCTGCTCTGACTGTGCTCCGACCACCCCAGAAAAATCGCTCCTCCCCTCATGATGTGGTGTGAATGATCTGTGAATGTGAATGATGGTAACTGAGTGACGATCTGGTCCAAAGAGTGGTTGCTTTTGTTTTGTTTAGTTTTGTTTTTTTTGTCTGTTTAGAAACCAAAATGTAATCATAATAATACATTTTGATATCATCATTATTATTATTATTATGATGATGATGATGATGATGACATAATAAAACAATAGACCTGAGGCTTGGTCTGGTGTTTTACAGTATATAAATCAGAAAGTAAGTGTCCAAATTGGGGGGGAGAGAGGGAACAAAGAGCAAAAACTGTGTATGATGGATAGATCTACACTACTTTGCTGTTTGCGAGGATGAAGATTAGGAGAAGTTAGCTGAGGATGTGTAGGAATACAAGTGCCTCCACAATTCTGTCTCTTTAACACATCAGTGTTTTTGCCTATTTTGCTGTACAAAATCGATCAGTTTTAATTCCAACAACACCCATTCCACCTTGCGCTTGCTTATGACCCCTTGCACAAAACACACACGCACCTGTCACGGTGTGCAGAACTTTGTAAGATGCAATGCAGTGTCACATCGAAGATGCAGAAACACGCTCAACATTTTAAATTAAAATTCTTGCGGCACAAGAGGCTGCCTGACCTCATCTCCGCAGCAAACTTGACATAGTTTCCTCCCTCAGCTGCTGCTGGTGCATTATAATAATCACTATCAAACTGGAGTCATGAATCTAGATGTCTAATCAGCATGAACAATAAACACTAAATACTCAGCAGTGAGCAGCAGTTTCTCTCCAATCAGGCCATTCGCACTCCTGCCCATATGCCTCGGCACGCTCATCACACCCCGTTGATCCGAGCTGGAGAGCTCAGAGTGTTCCCATAATATGACAGAGCTCGAGAGTTGGATCTTAATTGTCAGTGCGTGAAGAAATGTCGGCCATTGCCATGGTGATGGAGGCCGATGAAACACAGAAAAGAGGCGAGATGGAACAAAAGCATTCAAAGTGCGATAGAAATGATGGGATAAAAGGGTGGATAGGTGAAGTGGTGGAGGGACAGAGGGGTCACATTCACACACTATTGATTTTTCCTTTGGCATTGAAAGAACAGGAGCTTGTCACTGCTCTCTATGAATAGAACCTCTTTGTGTTTGTGCTCTTACTTGCTTGTTCTGACAATGAAGATAGCACAAAGCTTTTTTTCCTCGTCCTTCTCCTCTTTCTCCTCCAATCTCTTGGCTTTTGTCAACAGTGCACTCCCTCATCAACTTGGAGAGAAAAGGCTGCAAGGTGAATGTCTCAGAGCAAAAAAAAAAAAATCTGACCTTGATGAAACCGTTTTGGCTTGGAGCCAAAGACGGGGCGAGATCTCAATACAACTTTTTTTTTCTTGCTTTTTTTTCCCTAGCACTCAAGGGTAGTGACTGGGCCTCTTTAATAGGTCCCAAAATACATCTAACTCAACATCTGTATATTGGAGAAACTTCTCTAATCAAGCAGCATGTCAGCCCGGCACAGTGAAACAGATAAAGAGGGTCCCCGTGAAAGTGCACGCGAGGGAAGCGGCGCTGCAAGTGTTGTTATCTCGCTTGGCGCTCTGCTACATGCCGCCGTCATCTGTAGTGTCAGCAGCTGGTGAGTGTTTAGCAACGCAAACCCCAACTGAGTGCCATCGGCTTTCGGGGGGGATGTTGGGGAAACTTAAAATTCACACCTCGTAAAGGGAGGAGGCAGATGTTTGAATATTAATAGAGATGGGATGTGGAGGCGTTCGGTATAGGCAGGCACCTGAGCCGATGGTGAACTCTACAAGGTACCTGCCACAGATGCACATACTCTTGTTTCATCTCTGGAGTGTGTTAATGTTGGTAACGTTACATATATGACATCTCATATTTATATTCATTCATTCATTCATTTTCCATACCTGCTTAGTCCCGAGCTCAGGGTCACGGGGGTCTGCTGGAGCCTCTCCCAGCTGTCTTAGGGCGAAGGCAGGGTGACACCCTGGACAAGTGGCCAGTTCATCGCAGGGCCACATAGAGACAAACAACCATTCACACTCACATGCACACCTACGGACAACTTAGAATGTTCAATTGACCTCACATGCATGCTTTTTGGAGTGTGGGAGGAAGCCGGAGAACCCGGAGAGAACCCACGCAGACACAGGGAGAACATGCAAACTCCACACAGAAAGGTCTCAGGCCCGGGCCCCGGATTCGAACCCACAACCTTCTTGCTGTGAGGCGGCAGCGCTAACCACTGCGCCACCGTGTCGCCCATATTTATATTTATATCTCTTTTTTTTTGTTGCATATTTCTAGACATATTTACCATTCATTTATGTTAGATGGGGAGTTACCTTTTCTTACCTTGTGTTACCCTGTGGATTTAACATTGATTTTTATGTAGTTTACATGGACTTGTTTCAAGAATCTCTTTAAGAAAACATAAAGGTACTTGTGTCTCTTCTAATGAACTGTCAAGATGTAAGGTAGCTTTGGGGAGACCTGTGTCATCTTTTCGTTTAATGGGGACCCTCGTTAAGACTCGTTGTTAACCTTTCGTCTCATGCTTGATGCTGAGAAAAAAATCAATTAGGACTGACTTTAATTTGATCACACTGGAAATCATATGTGATAAACAAGAGTCTCACACAAAAAATGTGCTTTTGTGTAATGTTGTGTAGTGCCTTATTGGTTTGAAGTGACTGGGGACAAATTTAATAACATCCCAAATGAAGGCGGCAAAAATTGATTGGCGACGCTAATGGATTGGCTGTGTTGTTGGTTTCCTTGTCGTGTAGGATCTACTAAGCACGAGCAGAAATGACAACTGGCAAGAAAGTGGTGGTGACCATTGTAAATAGGTTTGAGTGTTAGTGTTAGTGTGTGTAGTGGTTTACATATGTATATATATATATATATATATATATATATATATATATATATATATATATATATATATATATATATATATATCTTTTTTTTTTTTTTTTTTTTTTTTTGATTCATTAATTACTGTTTAAAAACGAATTTAAACGGCTCTTCTGCCCTATGTCTGCATGCTGGCCGTACCCTCTTGATTCTTCTCGTCCTCCATATCGTCACATGGCGTCAGGTCCTGTAGCTGCACCCTCTTTTGTGCAAAGCAAGTCATTGCTCCACTTCTTACCCCGCTTTCAAATGTGTAAATGAAATTGGAAACAGCCACAGCAGTCAGTACCAGGTTTGTAAATCACACAGTGCATGCCAAATAATCTTCTCCACCCAATGTTTTTGTGCGTTGTGGTTGAAACAGCTGTGTCTTTATATTCATTAACGCAAACATGCTAAATGAACATGCCCAGCAGATCAACTTTGTCATATGTCATATGCTTGTGTGTGCAGATTTTTTTTTTTACACGCGCAAGGCCTCAGTAAATGGAGTCCATTATGTGCATATGGCCGAACAGTCTCAATCACCTGCCTGCTCGCCACAGCCTATGTGTATTATTGCGCTGGAGCAACAAAGGATGAAGAAAATGTGACCTCTCCAGCAGAAAAAGTAGAGCAACCATCTGTATCAAAATCAGAGCCTTGGTGTGTTTTCAGGCATTTGCAAAAGGCACCAAGGCCTTTTCATTCGAGCCACGCCGAGGCTGTCAGGCCGCACAAAATGACAATGAAGAATCGTCTGTCTCAGAGGTGAATGTAGAACAATGGTGCATGGAGGTGTTTCTAAATGCAACACACTATATCAAACACAAATCTATTGATTTGTTCATTCAGCAGCTTCAACGGACCATAAATCCCGTCTCACAGTCACACCAACCGTAAGGGCAATCTGTTAGCCGGGACTGAACTTGATTCTCGAAAAGACATAAATGGGATATGCACCATGATGTCATTCAGAGTCATTTCCATCTCCAAGAAATAGTTTTCATTTGTTAGTTTGTTTATTTGTTTGTTTTGAGCCATGAGTGTTTCTCACAGCAATCAACTTCCTCTCAGCATGAACTCTGGGAAACAGAAGTGTTAAAAATCAAAACAAATCAGGCTTCTGTACTTTGCTACCCTGAACACAAATTGCAACAAATGAAGACGGCAGAGTTGGCGGAGTGGCAGACTGTAGGCAAAAACGAGCCTCTGTAGGTAGACGGATGGGGCGCTGAGTGGCCTCTGTTGATCCTGAATGGGGCCCCCTGCTGCGCGCACGGCGTCAGAGGCCGAGCGCCTGATATGGCACAGAAAAGATGGACTGAGGGCATCGGTCGCCGGCTCATTCCTCGAAAGTTAGAGGCATTGAAAGTCTAAGGTTACAGGGCTAATAAGCGTCTCCTCCGCTAGTCAATTGTCAACAAGATTAGAGGAGATATTCACATTCAGACGCTTGACGTCTGAATGTCTTCCCAAAGCATTAAGTCAAACGGATTTACTTCTAGAACAAGATTTGTGCAGGAATTAACAATGTGATTTGGTCGTCTCACAGCATGTCGCCCGCTGATGGCCTCCTGATTGCTTGTGCATCAGAGGGAGAAGGAATCACAAAAGCGGCAAACTTTAAATTTGATCTAAATAGCGGGCAAATAAATCAAGATCAATGGGAGGGGAGGCAGGAAAAGAAAAGATACTCAGCAGATACAAAGTAGTTAGACATGACCTCGGTGGGAGGGGCTTCTCTGGAGACAATTTCCTGTGCGGAGCGCAGAATGATGAGGGAGGCTGTCATTCTGCCAGGCTGGGAGAAAGTGATGCAGAGTGGATTGTTAATGTGTGAGTGAAGAGCATGCCTTGCAATCCAGGCACGTCCACTGTGCTGCCTTCCAAAAGAGCGTGCGTGCAGCGCACTGCTGCATTTACAGACATTAGGCGGATCGGGGCCCGCGGGGTCACAGCTCTTCGGCGATGGAGCCCCCCCACTACCACCACCCCATACCGCCGCTTTCACTGAGGGCATAGAAAGAGCTGGGGCTTGTTGAAAGACCCCTGTATTTTGCTTCTTTCAGGGGGTTTCAAGGGAGAAAGTGTGAGAAAAAGCTACGGCAAGGCTTCAGGAACACTGTATATGTCTGCAGGATGAAAAGCCTGAAGAAAAAAGAAACAGAGGCCAGCTCAATGAGAGGCGGGCTGTGAGGTGGGGAAAAAATTGAAAGAGCTCACTACTTCCCACTAAATTAGATTAAGGTAGGGGCATTGATTGGGTAATAAATGTCAGCAGGTCTATTATACAGCACCGTCTACAACAGGGGTCTCTGTCAGCATGTTTTGAAGTTAATGAAAGTACAAGACAATACCTTATACGGGGACTTTCGACGACTTTATATCACGCAGAGCGGTAAACAAAATCCCCCCAAAAAGGGTAGCAGACGGAATTGGAGTTACCACCCCAATTCAAGGTGTCGCTAGCCACAGAAGAACTGTGAAGCGGCAAGCTGAGATAAGTCAAAGACGGCTACGTCAGCACACTCGCTGTCTCAGCAGCATCGCCGATGTATCGCTGATAGCAGAGACTCTCTGCAAAAACAGGTCCCGGTGCCAAAAACCTTGAGCCCAGACTTCTGTTGTGTGCGCCGCTGCCGCCGCAAGACTTCTGGAACTCACCATTAATCTGCGCTTAAGCTGCCTGGCTTCAGAGGCAGATGCTTGAGTAGGATAAGGCATCTCAGCGGGAGAGGAGGTGCCTAAGCCTTCATCAAATGTGGTGGACGGGAAAAAAAAAAAAAAAATCTGATTTACTGTTTCCCGTAAAGTTAGAGGGGACTTCACGGAAAACAGTATGTTGCTTCCAATTGAATCCCATACTGCTTGTATGCTTTTCTCGAAACTACAGTTTAATATGCAGCTGTTAAAGCTCAATGACACAGCTGCTCCCTTATTTTTTAATTTTACAGTGTTGTTTTAGCTACTATAATCACTGTAAGCAGTGTTGTTTTCACTACATTATGTAAAATTTGACTGTATGGTTCCATTTGATGCAGCTATCGTTACACATGGTAAGGATACCATATCATCCAAGCTCACTAATGCACTGCCCAGGGTACAAGTTTGGTTGTGAGACTTGTGTCTCATCATGCTCAATACAAAGAAAACTGTTTGTATGGTGTTCAGCAAGCAATCAACCAAGTTGAGCAGATGACATGTTTTCTGGAGGGACTGGAACTGGTGCTGGCACCACACTTCAAAACCCTCGGGGTTACACTGGACTCTGAACTCACATTTAAAAAACACATCAAAAAGGTGTCCAACACAATTCAATTCAGCATACTGAACTTCATCACAACCGAGGCTGCTAAATCCCATCTACACTGTATGGTTCTCTCTCACTTAGAGTTACTGATCCACTGTTTGGTCGTTCACTGGTAGTACTGTTGTTGTACAGCTCTACAAGAAAGCTATCAAGGTGTTTGACAAGAAACCTCAGTCATCATAGAATTCTATAGAAATATCATTTTCTCAGCTTTGATAACTTTCAAACATTTAAAAGCACTTGTTTGATCTATAAATGTTTACATGGGTTCGCTCCACCTCCTCTAGAGGAATTTATTGAAAGAAGGAATTGCCCAATATGCACAAGGGCAACCACATGGGGGGGCTGTGAAATCCAATTTGGAAAATCAGTTCTGGCACAAAATACCTGGTCCGTCAAGGGCTGTGCCAGCTGGGACAAACTGCCATTAGCCAATGGGGAAAGCCTCATGTTTGCTGCATTTAAAAGACAGCTTAAAAAAAATGGCTCAAAAGTAATAAAAAGTTGCTTTCGATTTTTTTTAGCACTACGCATGTGACTTTGTATTATTAGCAATCTAGGATAGATTAGAGTAGCTGTTGCATGAATGGTTCTTGTCTGTGGATTAAATGTGATGTGTTGAGAGCAGATCTTACGTCCAATGATTACCTAGATCACCCAATAATTCCTGGGCGCAGCACCACTGCTGCCTACCGCCGCTCCCTCAGGAGATGAGTCAAATGCGGAAGACAAATTTCAAATCCTTCAGGATGTGACAATCAGTGGGACTGTAACCTTTAACCTTTACGTGTGCATCTGTCTCTGTTTCTTATTGTGTCAATGGTAATATGACATCCCTGTGAAGGCATATTGCATGTCCTTGTTTTGTGATGTTTAAATATGACATATGACTTAATTTTGCGTTATTTATTGGGGACTACGAATGGAATTTAGCGGCAAACTAACTCCGGTATATTTACATGTTTAGAGTGAACTGAGTCTAAATAAGCTGAAACTGAATTTAGTCAAAGGTGGAAGGCTTTCCATCTCACTAGGCAAAAAAAAGAAAGCTGTTGCTGTTTTACTTTTCAGCAGTGATGATCATCTTGCAGCCGTGTCCACTGCTGCTCTGGAATGTGACCATGTGATTAATTTACATCTAAAAACAGGAACATGAACACAAAGTTATATCACTTCAATCACATGTGTTGTGTGCATGGGGGATATTTGTGTAATGCTGCTTCCACTGGATTAAATTAACAAATCTAAAAATGGGTTTAATATGGGAGGTTTTTTTTTTTTTCCCTTGTCCGGTCCGGCCATAATGACAAGCAGAAGTGTCTCTGAATGTCTATGATGGCTGACAGATTTTATTCTCAGAGGTAGATCTTGAGAGTGTGAGCCACGTGGGTGGTTTCAGGAGCTACCTCTTGAGTGGTTTTATTATAATGTTCTTGGTGACATTCTGGCCATGACCGGACTGAGGGGGATAGATAGGGAGGTGAGTAGAGAGGGGAAATGAGTGTGTGTGTGTGTGTGTGTGGGGGGGGGGGGGGGGGGGGGGAGGGGATGATGAGATGATGAGAGGGATAGAGAGAGAGGAGTAGAGGAGGCAACTGGCAACAATATACAATTGTGTTAAAAGAGAACAAAACAGATCGTAAATATGCATAGCTAATTGTCAGATAGTGCATATATACCCATACAAACATACATGCGAGTTCATTCAGTGATGTTAATAATAATAGCGATGATAATAATAGCAACGTTAATAGTAATAATAATAATAATAATAGTAATAATAATAATAATAATAATAATAATAATAATAATAATAATGTTGATAGTAATAATAACGATGATAATAATCTACTCATGGATCAATAAGACAATAAGCTATGCAATAGTGTACAACAGTGTACCCGCGCTTGTGAATATTTGTGTGTGTGTGTGCGTGTGTGCGGGTGTGTGTGTATATTTGCATGTGTGTATACTTGTGTGTATGTGCATGTTTGCATCTGTGTATACGTGTGTGTGTGTGTGTGTGTGTGTGTGTGTGTGTGTGTATGGATGTGGTAGTGTGTGTATGGATGTGGTGGTGTGTGTACCTGAATGTGGGGGTGGGTGTGTTTAAGTACGGAGCTTTTAAACGCGTGCCAGTTGCCAATTAAAAACGCTGAACTGAAGCGATCAGCTGGTGGAGGCAACGTATTAGATCATTTGGCTCAGACAAACACAGCAGCTGAGCGTTTTCCAGCAAAGGCCAACTGTGTTGTTTGTGCGGTACCTTCACCAAGCACTGGCTGTCATCCGCTAGCACGACTATCTGGCCCGGGCATTTAGCAATCAGGTTTGCTAATGAAAATCAGCCTCACTTAGTGCTTGAACCAGCAGATTTTATCTAATGGTGAGACGGTAATGTGCTCGCGGCCGCTGCGTTGGCTGCTGATCCCATGTATTCTCGTCATGCCCGCTGATTATTTAACCCACTTCATACTGTTCCTGAACACGGCCAAGGTCGAGGAAACTTATTAAACCGCCGGGATCATCGCAACAATCGATCATCTTGGTCCCGCCGATGGATGAGGTAGTCGCGTTGCCAAAGGAGGCAGCAGGAGTAAGGCAATCCATGCCGATCGTGTGATAATCTGTAGCTCGTATGACAAATGTGAGATGCCCGCTCAATAAAAGATCCCTGCGCTTTCTCTTTTGAGTGCATCATTCATAATTTAGCAGCTCCACATATGCATATTGTATTGAGCAGATGACGAATGGCACTCGCGCCCCATCTCCGCTGTCTTTTCTGTAATGAGAGTGTCCGACTGTTCACTTTTCCCTTTCCATCGTCGAGTGTTACATCACGGTTTGCTCTGACTGAGTGGAGTACGCATCGCGGCCAAGCACCTCAGCCATTGTTGAGCATTTGCATATTTATGTTTCTGCTTAATGGGCTGAGACAGTTTAGTCAACAGATCCCATGGCAAACAGTGTATTTTTGCCTGGTTGCCAGATTATGTTTTGAACGAGTGGCACATCCAGCGTTCAACAATATGTTATTTGTGCCAGTGTGGAACTGCTCTTGCGACTCTGAGCGTTTAATGATGGCTAGATACCAAAAAAAAAAAAAAGTAAATAAAAGACATTGGTCGCAGCACATAAGGCACGCCGCTATATCTCTCCTTGTCCAGAGTCCCCATCAAGAAAACTCCATTATGTTTAGTCATTGAAGTTTATGATTATGCAGAGCAACTTGCCAGAAAGAGGGAAATAGCAACGGACAGCAAACCCAATTACAGCTGCCCTACACCTCCATTTGTTTATTTTTAATTTATAGGCTTGCAGAAGTGATGATTTGCCAGTGACAGTGGAGCATGAAAGGCCACCGGCTGATTCATACAATCACATTTGCAGTCAAATGACGGGTGCACAGCTTTGGTTTGCTCATTCATATCCGTGGCCGGCTTGTTTGTTTTCACTCTCATGTGTACACACAGTCAATGGCCTGGCAACTTCGATAGTAACGGTGTTGAATAGGCGCGAGGAGATGTTTTCCCCTGTCCAAGTCCATTTCCTGGGGCTTTTACCTCCATGTGGAAATAGTTTTACCTTTTTGACTTTCAGATAAGAGGCCACATTAGGTGCTTCCGCCTTGAGCAGTTTGGTCTTTAGCACAGCTGGCTAATCTTGTCTCTTGTCGGTGTGGGAAAGTGAAAATTGGCCCCCGGGGGATGACGGGGCTTTAACCTCAAGGGCAATGACTCCCTTTTTGGGTTGGGGTTTGCATATCACAGCAGATTAAAACTGTGTCCAATATAATTTCAGAAATTTGCTTCTGACTTAAATTAGACGCTCACAATCAGAGCTGCAACTCGCTCTCGGTACTTTCCCAGAGGCTCCTCGCAAACCATTTGCACTCCTAAAACGGGGGTTGATCCTGCGGCAGGTCAAGGGTGTGCAGTACGTGATGAGCAAAGGGGAAAAAAGTGCTGTGGAATTCAGCGCTTCCCTTGATACCCCAGTCCATCATGTGAGGAACATTCTGCGCATTGGAGACAGTGGCACACACACGCACGTAGCGCCAACACTCCCACAGAGGCTCCCAATGGAATGTGCGACCCTTGACCCTGATACTTCCAGACAGTAATTAAAGGCAGACAGTGTATTATGTGACGGAGAGCAGTTGGTCGGATGGAGATAGAGCGACATGGAGCAAGGGGACCTGGGGGACCAATGCCTTTCCAAAATAGACCTCGGAGATTAGGGGCCGTGCTGAAAAGCATCCACACTTGAACAGGAATGTCACAGCTCACCACCATTTCATATCAAGGCTGCCAGCATCCTTTTTCACAAAGACCAAATGCCTCAGAGCGTCACGGTTATCAGGAAAGTTAGCCTAGCCAGCGCAAAATAGTTCAAAAGATTAATCTCTGCATGGCTTTGATGTCATTGACTGACTACAGAAAAAAAAGAACTAATGTGTATGCTGTAAATCGTCTGAGTATGCAACAATGTAACAATATTCACTTTATTTAACACTCAGAAGGTGAGAACTGAGTTTAACCTTGCACGGCAGCTGCAATTACGCTAATTTGTCTGAAATCTTTCTCGCCTTCAATAATCAGCATTTATGGCTGTTCATAAATTTCCGCACACATTCCTTTGGCAGTCAGTCAGTCAGTCTTTTTATGAGTAAGGAAGAGAAATGTACAAGAGAGAAAAGTGACTGAACGAAGAAAAGCAGGAAGAAGGAAGAACGAAGGAAGAAGGAAGAAGCGGTTGTTTTACTAAAGGTTTGCACATGGACACAAATGTCATTAGATGCACTAATTAATGACAAAGCTGATCTACAATGGGAGATCATTGAGGGTTGTAACCATCACATGGGCAAAATAACAATCTGAGCACATTTAGTGCATTTGATTTAATAAAAATGGATATAGAGGCACTTGTAACAGAATTCGCAAAATGTTGTGCGTAGAGGGTGCAAATAAATTATTCAAAGGGCGCACTGCGATTTACCAAAGTTGAAACTGATTGCGGCTCTTAGTTTTGTGTTTTTAATTAGCACCTTCAAGGCAGGTACTGCACAAAACACCGGCTCCACACAGGACAACCGATGCTGACCAGGTTGCAGACACAAGCGATCTGATTTAAAGCCACTTGTCATGAGCCCTTTGATAGTTGGATAGCCACATCATATTTTTGTGTGTGTGTGTGTGTGTGTGTGTGTGTGTGTATATATATATATATATATACATATATATGTATTTTGTCAAAGAGCACTCAAAACATTGGCAAACCAACAGCATTCTGTCAAAATGTGTGTGCACACATATTTTGCACAATGAAGCATTTCACCCCTTGATGGTCGCTCATGCCAACTGACCAGCGCTGATTCTACTGTCCTGATTGAATATGCAGTTCTCACCTCCTGTCACATTGTACAGTCCTGATTACAGTTGTGTGGCTGCAGTCACTCTGCTGTCCCATCTTCTCTCTAGCAGAAAAAGGCACCTGGCACAACGTCCTCATTTAAAATGGGCAGTCTCACCCGCTTTAAGCATGCCAACAACTGCACTTGCAGTCTTAGTATATCACCCGCAACACACACATCAACAGCACACGCAATCTATAAGCATGCGCACGCAGTTTAGCGCCCCTATTTTGAGATCTCAGTAAATCAACAACTGAGACAGAATGACTGGCTGTGATATTAGCAGAAGATGTTTTGATCAAAACAGCAAGTGGATAATGATTCAGGTCAGCCATAGTTTTTTTTTTTTTGGAAAAAAAAAAAAAACCTCTGACATTTTCTTTTTTGTAAGACAATTCGCATCAGTACAACAAAAACTGTATATTTTGCTGTGATGCCCCTTGAATCATAATCGCGGGCCAGGCTTATTAAATCTCCTTGGCATTTCATTTGTCTGTTTGGAAGACGAGCAGTGGATTCAGGGCGTATTGCAGAGGGGAGGAATGACGAGTGATGACTGATGGAGGATAATACAGAACAAAAGTGTGCTGGCACAGGAGGCTGCAGTTAACTTCGAAGTCAGTGTGCAGATTTGGAGGATTAGTGCTAGAACAATAAGAATCTTTCAGGCACTAAGATAAGCATATTGTGGAAGTAGACAAGCACAGAGCATGCCAGAAATGTTGGTTTTGTTTTGTTTCTTTGCACCACAGATAAGACGGGACAGTTCTTGTTTTATTGATTCGAAAAAAAAATAATTAAGGACTAGAAGTGTACAAGATTCTTAAAAGAAGAAAATGTCTGTTTTATGTGAGTCATGTATTATAAGACCACAGTTTACACTGGGATACTACCGAATACATTCAATGGAAAAAGTCCAAATGGCCACATGCTATCATATTAAAATAGTTTGCACATAAAAAAATGTTAATTTTTGTTTCTTTTTTAGACATTGAAACTGTGTGGGAGACGTCAATCTTTTTTCTTTTTTTTTTTTAAATCACAGTTTCTTCCAGCACTCAGGGTCACGGGCGGTGCAAAAGATTACCCCAGCTATCTTGGGACGGAGGCGGGGTTACACCCCGGACAAGTGAGCAGTTCATCCCAGGGCCACACAGAGACAAACAGCTATTTGCACTCAAACTTACAAGTTCCCACTTTGCCCCATGTGCATGTCATTGAACTGTGTGAGGAAGCCGGAGAACCAGGAAGGAACCCACGCACACACAGGACATCTTGGGGAACCTGGGAGTCGAACCTGGAACCTTCTTGCTTCGAGATAACAGTGCTAACTACTGAACTCCAATGCACTGCACATCTAAATCATACCAGACATGATCATAAATTACAGTACAATTGCCCCAGTATAAGTGACTTTTTGGCCAAAAGTAATTATCTGTTTGTACTTGTGCTTGATGCCAGCAATAAGGCTTTGAGGAACAGCTTCCGTATTGCTGACCCTGACATGAGCAGGTAGTGCTACCGGCAGTCATCTTCCTACTGTTGGTTCATCAATGGTTTTTGAGGCCACGATCAAACTTTTGCACTTTTGGCAGCACGACCTGACCCTGTGGTTTCAGCACATCGAAGCTCAGTTTCCCCTCCACTAAAGACTAAAATATTATCGTGTGGTGGCATCACTGTATTCCTCTGCCAGTCCCGGGTGATGTGCTTAGCACTGAAAGATTTATGTGGCCAGCACATCTGCAGTGAAGTACGTGCTGTAATTCAATGTATCTTAAATACTGGTGTAAACATAGATATGTTAATGGAGATGAGATTAAATACAAGAAATGATGCGCAAATTTTCGAATCGCAATTTAATCGCAAGCTTTTTGACCCTTCCATTTACCCGTAGTCATGTCCACAACCTGTGGCACCGTTTTTCGACATTCCTAACGTTAGCTGTGTTTGTTTTGTGCAATTCGCCCAGCGAAAGGTTTAAGCAACCACCTACACCGCAACACCCCAAGGTTCACGAATGACTGGTCTGGCCACAGCATTTCTTTCTGTTTTTTTTTCTTTGTGCTATGCCAAATGTAGCCTAGTTTATAATACACCCTAATCTCGAGGCCACAGCACATACAGACATGTAACAGCCGCACTCTGTGATAGGGGGGTCTATATGTACTGTTTTGAAATAAATAATAATACTAAATAATAAGAGAGAAGAAACTGAGATAAAAATCGTTTTAAAAAAGTAAGGACATAACAATATCACAATGCGATTAATCGCAGTTAACTATGGAAATTCAAGGCTTAATCGCGATAAAAAAAAAAAAAAATCATTGACAGGCCTAATTTTAAAGCTACGTTTTGTGTCTTTACATCTCAACAACTACTTCACAGTTGCAATGTATTTAATGGTGCTTCATTTAATAACTGCAATCTGTTCACTAACTCACATTAGGCAAACACCCTTCCCACCACATTAAGACCTGAAACACTCGCAGCCACCATCTTTTTCCATCTCTTGTGACACATCAATGATCCAGCTTGCGTTGCTCAGGTTCACCTTAAGACGAATCTCTGCTGCCTTCCTCCCCGGTGCGCCGTGCACAGAGGGCCATCAAAATGCACTGCAAATGTCTGCAGCTGGCTGAAATAGTATTCATTACAAGCGAACTCTTCCCGTCCTCATACAAGCCTCTGTCTCGGTCTCACAAATTAGCCGAGCGGGCAGCCCACAGACTTGTTTGTCACGCCGGCTTCAACTGCTCGGCGTAACAACACGGCGCAGCAATTAGACAGCGGCCGCCCCGGCGAGGCCCAGGGGTAAGTCACACAGACGCCACTCTCAACCTTCGCACCCGCCGGCCGCCATCTCACCACGTGGGCCCCCGGGATGATGGAGAGCGCCGCGTTTTCACACCCTGAAGGACGAGTGGCCACGCTCTTCCCCGCGGTCTAATCCAGCCACGCATTTGACTTCATTACCATTTCAAAATGGAGAATTACCTGTCAGGGCTCTATTGGGAGCGAGCGTCGCCAGCGCTCCCGCACCCACAGTAACAAAGGGTACTGCCTCTTAACACATAGATTGTCATTAAATGAAACTGGAGCTATTTGTAGGTTCATTAATTACACCCTTTCACACACCACTTCCCTTCCCGCTGAACAAAGGGAAGGTGAATAAGGACTTTCATTTTTTTGCTGTACGTCAATGTCAGATTACAGCCGTCCCAGCCTCAGCTAGCTCCCCTCCGCTCGCTCCCTGCTCCCCCTCAAAGCCCTCCGAGCCAGATATGCGATTAATTATAATGAAGTTAGACCAGGGTGGGGGTGACATTGATGGCAGAACCTACGTTTTGTTTCCTTTAACTCTAGAATCACGGCCGTGAAATTGGAGGAAGTGTTTTAGACCTATGATAATTGTTGTGTCTTTTTCTTGCCCAATTTTGTGCCTACTTCTGCTCAAGGAGGTTTGAGGATGCTTTTCAAAGTGCCATTCTTTTGGTCCACCCGTCCGATTGTCTGGCTGCAATTAGCTCGCAGTGTGATATTAGAGCCCGGAGTCATCATCCTGTTATTGTTTTGCTGCTAATGAGTAACTGGAACAGATCTGCTTTGCTTGTCACGCAGTGCGATACTTCTCTGCACATTAGGCTCTCCAGAAGATAAAACTCCACACAACAAAAATGCAGGAAAATGAGACGGGAGAGCGGTTTCTGTCGCCCCTCCCCCCTTTTTTTTTCATAAACCTAAGCTAATGAGCCATTGAGTGCTGGCCAACAAACATTTACCCTTCGTCTTTATGCTCTTCTCAGCCTGTGCAGCAGCTGGGAATGTTTACGTTGCGTCCTCCTTTGCGACGGGTCAAAGTTCCTAATTGTGCCACACGCATGCAGGGCCGAGCATCTCGGAGCGATCTGTCATCCTTACGTGTGCGCAGATCAGCACGTAATTGGCGTGACTAATCTGTCACATTTAACGCCTTAATTAAAAGAATAAATCATAACACCTCCCGTGTGTCGCGCTCCCGATTACCACTCAAAATCAGTCGTCCCGTGTGTGACAAATCGTGACGGCGACAAAAGCTAATGGAACCCCCCGCCGCCAGACGAGGCGATTTTGATCAATATCTTCCTGCAACGCACAGCAGCTGCCTTGGTGGGTGGGAGGAAGGGGCTCGAGCTAACATCTGATTATATCTGTACACATGATAATTGATCATAAACAGAGTGTATCAGCGGCTGTCGCCCCTGACGCAGCAGCGCTCCACTGGAGTAATGAACTTCACTTTGAATCTGATAGGGAATCTGCTGATGTATTTATCTGCAAGCCGTTCACTTATATAATCCTGTATCTATATATCTTTGTCTGCAACTGTCACTAATATGTGTATAAATGTTATCATTAAATGTATTTTTCTCTGCATGAGTTGCAAGAAATGCTGACACATTCACATTGGGCAGGCGCGCACATACACACACACACACACACACACACACACACACACAGACACACACATAGACATGTTCATGGGCTCTTGTTTGACAGTTTCACCAGTGGAGCTGCCGACCTCCAAAAGCGGGAACGGAGATGATGATTCCAGATTCCACGTGTTTGCCTGTATTTGTTCAAAATTGTATCACATGTTGCTATTACTGGGTAATCGCTGTTGCATGCTGACTCCCCATAGGCAGAGTTCTTAGAAATGTATAGGAAGCACTAAGAAATGTATAGGAAGCACGATGGGAGCAACTACTGCCTCTGTGAAAGAAAGTTGCATTGGATTGTAAACTGCTCACTCCTTGAAGTGAAAGAACAAAGGCCAGAAAAATCTCGCTGTCTGTCGTTCTTTCACCACTGAAAGGGGTTGGGAGCTTTTAATGTTCTCCTGGCACCAACGAGCCAGTCACTTCATGCATGTGGGGTTTGTTTTCAAATCAACAGTTACTCAAGTAATGGAAAACCCATTGCTGTTATATAAGCAGACATCGATGTGATTTTCTGCACAAGGAAAACAGGCCATCCCTCTCATTTAAATGTAGTCAGTGCCTGAACATTTGGCAACACTGTCATGCTGCAGTTAATAAATGGCCGTAACCACACCGCGCATTTATAATAAATGCCTTAATTAAATGATAGCCTATCAGTCTCACGGTTCTGCTGTGCTGCGGAAACGTGAAATGACACATGAAGAATTGCCGCTGTACTGTTTCTTCTGCCACCAGGAATTCCCAATAAGCTGAGATAGATCAGAAAGGCTGCAGACTGAAGATTGTGGGCATCAGGAATGGACAGAATTTCTATAGCATGGTGGAAGAAGTATATCAGAGCAGATAGAGACGAAATGGATGAATGTGTGGCTCTCTGGTGGCAACAGCAGGACAGCTTTTATCCTTCAAATGACGTTCTTGGAATAACCACAGAGATGTGTGTGTGTGTGTGTGTGTGTGTGTGTGTGTGTGTGTGTGTGTGTGTGTGTGTGTGTGTGCGTGTGTGTGTGTGCGTGTGTGTGTGTGTGTGTGTACTGCTAAACATTCACTTATCCGGCTTAATGACTTAAAAGAAAACCACAATATTCTCAAGCAATAAATACTTCAAACTTCAAAAACCGAGATGGAAGAGAGCAGGAAAGAAGCATTTGGTGTGTTGATACTCAGTCAGTTTAAAGTTTCCGTTTTAGCCTTCACTGAAATGACGGGAAATACATTTGGCCAATGAGCCACAGTGCTGTTAAAGTGGCACTAATTTCCTGAGCTCACCGAGATCATGATTTTAAGAAGCGAGCCAATAATCTTTAACACCACACTTGCACTTTGATGCTTGATGATTTTTTCCCCCCCAATGAATACTGTGAGTCTTCACATTGAGAAAAAGCTTCACATTACTTCAACATTAATGTTCATTCCAATTAGTTTTACAAATGTAAAACATAAATAAATAAATAAAATAACTAAACTATATATTTTGGAGTTTTGTTTTAATATGTATTATATTAATTCATATTCATTATTAAATTATAATATAGCAATTTCAATAAAGTAACTATCAGATTTTTTTAATGAATATTTTTCCTATGTTTCTTGGTTTATGTTTTACAACATTACAAGGGTAGCAGGGCAGTGTCCCATATCATTTAAAACTGGTTAAATACCAAATCAGGTTCTCAAATTCTCTTTCATTATGAAACAAGGCCAAAAATAAACTCACCTTTTGTTCTGTCCTTGGTAAATGTTGCTGTCTCGAGGAACAAATTGCAATTGTTGTTTGCAGCCGCCTCTTGAAACGGGCTCTCAACTTGGTTGTGTTAAATCTTCCCACAACACTTTGCCATGGGCATTAACTCACACGTGCAAAGGAATGCACGCATTTGAAAGAGAGACGAGGGCGTCAACGTCATTGCTTATTCACGTCGACTGTGTTTCTCATCGCGCCGGTACCAGTATATTTCAAAGAAACACTATATATGTACAGTTAAAGCCAAAACCATTATCCTCTTTTGAAACGAGACAAATTCTTGCTTTCTCCATCGAAACTCACATTGACAACAAATGATTATGGTGTATTTGTTTCCAATTTAACAAAGACAAAATGTCCACAAAGTTTGAAAAAGATATTTTATCAATACAATGAGTTAAAACAATAAAAATGAGATAGTCCAAAATTATTAGCCCCTGGCCAATAGTGTCCCTCTAATATATACTTTATATATACATTATATTATTTTATAATATTTTTGACCACCGCATTTTTCACTATGTTTGAGATGAAAATGCATTTCCAATCCCAAAATGTATCAAAAGCTTCGAAAAGGCAATTTTATCAGTTCTGAAAACATCGGGAAGAATTTTAGTGAAAATGTTCCATAATTGCAGTGGCGCTGCCAATTTGGTATATACACACAGTATGTATGTGATGAAACCCCCTTGCCGATATATTGTAAATTCCTTCTGAAGGTTTGGCACGGCGCCCTCACAGCTCAGTGGCACGTGGAGACGCATGTTGCCCCCTCTCGCTAATGGGAAGCTTTGTGCTGTCACTAATTAGCCAGATATGAAACGTACGTCATAGACATGAGAAACTTTTCAAAGTCAGGTTCGCGACTGTAGACCTCCATTAAATCTAAACCACCTCAAGTCTGCAGCAGAGAAATATGTGCAGCTGACACACGGCTGCGTGGTCTCTGTCCTCCAGGGCCCGGCCTCCCTTTTCTCCTGCTCCAGCTGCCTCCTGCCAGCGCTTTCAAACTTTGATGTCTGCTATCTTGGCCCTCATCTTATGAGGTGTGTCTGGGGTGGCAACTGAAGGTGAGGGGCTGGATATCAGAGGGTGACATTTCTCTGTCATCCCACATCACAGGCGGCACATTGGTTGATGCAGGTACCAGTGGCATGTCCTCTAATGCTCTCCACTGCTCCTCACAGACACAGTGCAGGTCGCCCTGATGAATATTTTCACAGTAGCGAATAACCTAAATTATTATCATAATTCTTCTTCTTCTTCTTCTTATTATTATTATTATTATTATTATTATTATTATTATTATTATTAAAATGATTATTATTATTAATAATAATAATAATAATAATGATAATAATAATTTGTGCAGCGCTAAATCACAATCCAGCTCCTGGCGCAGTGGTCATCACCTGCCGGGGACACAGAGACTGCGGCAGTATCATGCATATTGAGCATACTGTACAAAGCATAATGAGAGCTAGTTTGGACAGAGTAGATAGAGTAAAAGATTGATTGGGAGAGGAGAGTGATAGAGGCTCCGCCTGCACAGAGAAACGATCCCTGTAACGGGAGCGAAAGATCTCCCTCCACGGCGTAAGCCTACAGCAGCTTAACTGACAGTGGATGGAATCTAACTATAAACTTTAAGAAAAAGGAAAGTCTTAAGTCTACTCCTAAATAAACTCACTGTGTCTGCCCCCCTCACCGAGGCTGGAAGATGATTCCAAAATAAAAGTGCCAGGAAACTGAAACACCTACCTCCTGACCTAACTCTAGAAATTTTTGGGATAACTAAAAGACCTGAATCCTCAGAGCGAAGGGCTCTTGGAGGATGATAAAGTTGGTGCTTCAGGAGGGGGAAGCAGTTCGCCACCGACACTGTTTATGGTGCAGGTGGGGAGCTGTTGACTTCGACTGGGGATGTTGTCCGGCGGTGGAAGGAATACTTCGAGGATCTCCTCAATCCTGCCGTCACGTCTTCCGCGGAGGAAGCAGACCCGGGACCCGGGGGAGGACTTGTCCATTACCCGAGCCGAAGTCACCGAGGCAGTCAGGAAACTCCTTGGTGGCAAGGCTCCGGGGGTGGATGAGATCCGTCCCGAGTACCACAAGTCTCTGGATGTGCAGGGACTGTCGTGGCTGACATGTCTCTGTAACATCGCGTGGTGGTCGGGGACAGTGCCTCTGGACTGGTAGACCGGGGTGGTGGTTCCTCTTTTTAAAAAGGGGGACCAGAGGGTGTGCTCTAATTATAGAGGGATCACACTCCTCAGCCTCCCCGGTAAAGTCTATTCCAGGGTGCTGGAGAGGAGGATACGCCCGATAGTCGAACCTCGGATTCAGGAGGAACAGTGCGGGTCGTGGAACACTGGACCAGCTCCATACTCTCCGCCGGGTGCTCGAGGGTTCATGGGAGTTTGCCCAACCAGTCTACATGTGCTTTGTGGATCTGGAGAAGGCGTTGGACCGTGTCCCTCGATGCATCTTGTGGGGGGTGCTCCAGGAGTATGGGGTCCGGGGCCCTCTGTTAAGGGCCGTTCGGTCCCTGTATGATCGGGCCAGGAGTCTGGTTCGCATTGCCGGCAGTAAGTCAGACTTGTTCCCAGTGTGTGTTGGACTACGGCAAGGCTGCCCTTTGTCACCGGTTCTGTTCATCATTTTTAGGGACAGAATTTCTAGGTGCAGCCAGGGGCCGGAGGGAGTCTGGTTCGGGAACCACATGATTGCATCTCTGCTGTTTGCAGATGATGTGGTCATGTTGGCTTCATCGAGCCAGGACCTCCAACGTGCGCTGGGGCGGTTTGCAGCCGAGTGTGAAGCGGCTGGGATGAGAATCAGCACCTCCAAGTCCGAGGCCACGGTTCTCGACCGGAAGAAGGTGGTTTGTCCTCTCCAGGTCGGTGGGGAGATCCTGCCTCAGGTGGAGGAGGATTGAGCATGAGATCAACAGGCGGATCGGTGCAGCGTCTGCAGTGATGCGGTCGCTGTACCGGTCCGTTGTGGTGAAGAAGGAGCTAAGCCGAAAGGCGAAGCTCTCGATTTACCGGTCGATCTACGTTCCCACCCTCACCTATGGTCACGAGCTTTGGGTAGTGACCAAAAGAACAAGATCGCGAATACAAGCGGCCGAAATGAGTTTCCTCCGCAGGGTGGCTGGGCGTACCCTGAGGGATAGGGTGAGAAGCTCGGCCACCCGGGAGGAGCTCGGAGTAGAGCCGCTGCTCCTCCGCATCGAGAGGGGCCAGCTGAGGTGGCTCAGGCATCTGTTCTGGATGCCTCCTGGACGCCTCCCTGGGCAGGTGTTCCGGGCATGTCCCACCGGGAGGAGGCCTTGGGGAAGACCCAGGACACGCTCGAGGGACTATGTCTCCCGGCTGGCCTGGGAACGCCTTGGGGTCCCACTGGATGAGCTGGAGGAGGTGACTGGGGCCAGGGAGGTCTGGGCATCTCTGCTAAGGCTGCTGCCCCTGCGACCCGACCCCGGATAAGCGGCAGAAGAAGAAGACGAAGAAGAAGAAGAAGAAGAAGAAGAAGAAGAATTTGACTGGCAGCCAATGCAAGGAAGCTAAGATTGGAGTAATATGCTGCCTCCTTCTAGTTCCGGTTAACAATCGTGCCGCAGAGTTTTGGATTAACTGTAATGTCCTAAGGGATGAATTTGGGCATCCTGCTCGTACCGAGTTACAGTAATCTAACCTAGACGTAACAAAAGCATGGATTATTTTTTCCGCATCTTTGAAGGACAAACTATTATTATTATTATTATTATTATTATTATTATTATTATTATTATTATTATTATTATTATTATTATTCATTGATCCATTGATCCATTGATCCATTTTCTATACCCACTTCCTCCTGCACTCAAGGTTGCTGGGGTCTGATGGAGTCTATCACAGCTGTAAAAGGCGAAGGCAGGGTACTTTATGGCCAGTTCATTCATTCATTCATTCATCTTCTATACCCATCCATCCATCCATTTTCCATACCCGCTTAGTCCCGAGGTCAGGGTCACGGGGGTCTGCTGGAGCCTATCCCAGCCGTCTTAGGGCGAAGGCAGGGGACACCCTGGACAAGTCGCCAGTTCATCGCAGGGCCTCTTCTATACCCGCTTATTCCTATTCAGGGTCACGGGGGTCTGCTGGAGCCTATCCCAGCTCTCTTAGGGCGAAGGCAGGGTGACACCCTGGACAAGTCGCCAGTTCATCGCAGGGCCACATAGAAACAAACAACCATTCACACTCACATGCACACCTACGGACAATTTAGAATGTTCAATTGACCTCACATGGTTGTTTTTGGAGTGTGGGAGGAAGCCGGAGAACCCGGAGAGAACCCACGCAGACACAGGGAGAACATGCAAACTCCACACAGAAAGGTCCCAGGCCCCGGAATCGAACGCACAACCTTCTTGCTGTGAGGCGGCAGCGCTAACCACTTCGCCACTGTGTCGCTCGTCTAGTAGTAGTAGTATCATTATTATCATCCAGGTTGTACCTTGCTTTTGCAAGAAGAGAGGATTGGCTTCAGCATCCCTCTGAGCCTAAGTGCAGGGGAAGCAGGTATAGAAAATGAATGAATTATTTAATAGTAGTAATGGAGTAATGGTACTATTGTTGTTGAAGTAGTGTAGTATAAGGAGGTGGCAGTGGAAGAGTATTAACAATGAATAGCCGTTCCTATTCAAAGATTGGAAGAAAAAAAAATTGCAGCAAAAAATGATTGTTATCACCATCAAGTAGGGGCGGATCTGAGAGTGCTAAGGCTGAGGAGGCCCACTCCGTCAAAACCTATCCACCCATCCATCTTCTCTCACGGAGCCTGGGGCCTATTGCAGCTGTCTTCAGATAGAGTCAGCAGTCGCCAGGTTATCAAAGGGCCACATAGAAAGACAGACAACAACAACTTGGAGATCCATGTTTGCCTCACGTGCATGTTTTTGGACTGTGGGGGGAAGACAGAGTACCTGGAGAAACCCAGGCAGACACAGATCGAACCTGAATCCTCTCACTGTCAGTTGGCATCAACATTAACCACTGCACCATGTCGCCCTCAGCCAATTAGCCATTAGAAACTATTAGAAATTAATTAATAAATCGTGAAATTAAAAAATAGAGAGGAAAAGAAAGAAATAGCCAGTAACTCATCAATCTTATCAATAACTTTTTGAGAGTAAACTTCAGTTTGTGATCATAAAACTTCCAGCAAATGTTTATATTTAAACTGACTTTGTTGCCTGAGCGCAAAATGCAAAAAACAAATTCCGTTTGAGGTATAAAAACTTCTCCTGTTGCCGCATGCACTTTGACTCCATCTGACAGCCGTGCTTATTGTTAATAGAGGTCAGCTGGTGTGGGCGCTCTGAGGACGCATCTCACCTGGGCTCCTCCAAACACTGAAAGAAACGTTTGTGGTGGCGGAGCAAAATTTGGATTTCAAAAGCTCCCATTCAAAAGAAATCCCTCCCTGCTGATCTCCAACAAAAGCTCACTTTTGTGTTTAGAAGTTTGGCGGAATTAAACTGCTCTTAATCCTTTTCACCGCTAAACCCTGGTGCAAGGAGGGAAAAGAAGAAGATGATGAAGAAGAAAGAATCAAGTCCCCCTAGAAACAGGGCTGGGCTTTGGTCAGCTCTTAGCCGGGCTTAATGAGGTTCTGGGCCAGGGCCATTTCTCATGTCGCCTTTATCTGTGAGAATGTGCACGTTATGTGCTTGTTGACCGCAGCCGCCTCCTCCTGCTCTTCCCCCTTCTTGTAAATCTCGCTCTAAACCGCAGCTGACCACCACCACCCCCACCTCCATCATGCCCACCACCACCACCACCACCAGGCTCCACGTTAGGATTCAGATCTGTGTCTTGTCATCTAAAATGGAGATGTATGGGCTCGTGCCTCCAGCCCTCGATTGAGCCTTGACATGCAGCAGGGTCTCAGGTGTCAGGAGCCATTTCCCGCCCAGGGTCCCGACCAGAACAAGATTAGGTCCATTTATCTGATTCCAGATTGCTCTAAGCCCATTTCAGCTGTCATTTACCCTGCGAGTGGGTCATTAGTCCTACATTGGTTTTGTTTTTTTGCGCCGGGGCCTGTGGATCTGCTCCGCCGAGTCTGCCTTGCGCCATGTGTTGTTTGATCAGATTACAACAGCGATCAGCGGCACCATCGGAGCATATAGAATAACCCTAATCACCCTGTCATGTTCTCACCGAGACAAGGCCAAGAATGAATCGCTGCACTATTTGTCTCTTTGATGGCACTAAAAGGGTGACACAGAGCGCTTCATTTTCATAACATTCTCTCACAGCATCATTTTGATTTTTTTCTTTTTTTTTTTTTTTGATATGTAACACCAGATGAATGCTGTTTTGATGATGATCGGTCAATGTCACACCAAAAAAAGTATGCGAAGTGAAAGGCAGGTAAGCAGTGAGAGAAGTGTGAAGAGTTAAATAATGGAGGTACTAATTCAAAGACGTAGGATCTTGTCTCTTTCACGGCTGGCTTCACTTCAAATACAGCAAAAGAGTTTAAAAGAATTCGGATCGAAGTCATTCACTCCAGCTTTTGGTATATATTTTCTTTCCCAACATCCCTGCCGACTGGTGGGTTTCACAAACGACTCTCTAATGTGTGTCCGCTCTCTGATGTGGCTTATTAAACTTCTTTGTTTTTCGGTCACATCCAGTCAATTTGAATTTGACCCGCTGATGATGACGGATCGAGCGCCCACGCCACTGGTAAACAAGCGCCTCTGTCGGGCCGCTCGCCTCTGTTACCATCACCGCCGATGAGTAACGCCTGAAATGACCTGACAGGTCTTACCTCGGCCGGGAGAGCAGCAGGGCTGGCCGCTTGGAAGATTATAGGATGACCTGCTAACCGACAATCACCTTTCCGTGCACGGTGACGTAACGCGGGAAGCCTGCCAGAGGAAGGAGCAAAAAAACAGCGTCCGTTCAGCGGGCTGACGCACGGCGTGATAATCTGCCGCCGCTGGCCGGGCGTGGACTGACACAGGGGGGGGCGGTGGGGGGGTGGCGACGGACATGAGAGCAGGCTGGTTATGTCAGCAGGGGACAAACTTGGTGGGAGGGAGCGTAGGAGGCGGCGGGCGGAGGGTTGGAGATGAGAACGCGAGTCATTCCAGCGAGGTTACGGCTAGCTCCAAATAAAAGGCACTCCATGATGACAGGGGCGTGTGCATGTCAGATAGACAGCAAGTATTTCCACCAGGCCTGCATAACATTATAATGAGGGTCCTTGTCGACTATATATATATATATATATATACATATATATTCTTGCATGTGTCCACTGCGTGGGTGGCCCTTCAGCTGTGCTCCCTCCTACGGCAGCTGAAGCCAAAGCGCTGGTCATTTGCGGGCCCATTACAGTGCTTCTCATTACTGTATTATCACCTTGCTTTTCAAGTCACGTTCGACTTAAACAGACTTTACTGTTGTTGGTAATAAATAACTCAAAAAGAGTCCTGGACTTGGCCAGACTCCACCAGCGGATGAGGAAAAAAAAAAAAACAACCTGTGCAAACATGAAACAGAAACATTTCTTTTGTTCAGAAAAAAAGGCTGATGAATCCTGAGAGGACCCTCGTTTCACAATGTAAACATTGATTATCAGGCCAGCGACTGTTGCAGGAGCTCCAGGCGTGAGGCGTTTTTATTCCCACGGAAGTCAGGGCTTGCACTCAAGACTTTGCCCTCAAAAAGAATGAAAAAACAAAAAAGAACACTGTTTACCTCCTGCTGCGAGTAACCGTGCTCTGTGCAAACCCAGCAGGTGGCTTGAAACGACATTTTAACCTGCGTCAATACAACAGAATTCTCAATTAGAGTGAACATTGTTTTAAAAAGTAGCAGCAGGGCAGTAGAAATTAATATTTTGCATTATAAGGTATTATTCAGATTTCCTTTTTGTCCCATTCGTTGGTGGAGCAGCCTTTCACCATTACCAATAATAATCATTTTAAAAATATATACTTGCGCAGATAGAACCGTAGAAAATGTGAGGCATATTCAGCCCTCTGTTTACAGCCTCCTGCAAAAACTCTCAGTCCAAATGTTACACAATTCAGGAAGGAGACAAAAAAAGCAGGCTACCATGAGGCCTTGAAGGTTGGAAAAAAAGCCTGACCAATTGACCTGGGAGGGGTAATAGTGCCCTTTGTGACATCACAGAGACCTTACTTTGAGAAAACACACTCACACAAACAAACAAACAAAAGAAGAGGGACTGAAAGTAAAATGATAGGAATCCTCTCATGTGGATGTTTCACTGACGTGCGACAGACACACATTGCTCTTTGGAAACATTGGCAAAGTGAGCGGGACACAATATAGTTCATGTGATTGTTTTACTTTTGTTGCAACCTAATGAATTAAACAAACCTTCGTCACAAAGACACACTTACTGAAGCTGCTCAAACTGCAACTCAACAGGCTGACTGCCCCTAAAATCAAAAGCATTATTACAGGTGGCTTTAAGAGGAAGAAAGTACTTTTGGAAATGAAAATGTTATGCACCCTTCTTGGCAAAGCCTGAATTTAAAGTACAGCATCAACGTGAGCTTAAAACGCCAGCGTGCCAATTTTAGTGGCAAACCTACTTTTTAAAAATTAACTTTATGCCAGTAAATGCCTTTACGTGTCACACACTGGGCCTTTGGGACACTGTCATGGTGTCCCTCTGACTAAGATATAATAAGCCTTTATTGTACCACAGGCTCATCTATTCGCCTGTCCCACAGGCTGTCCATTTGCAGTGTCGAGCAGCCAAGTAGTAGATATAAGGAGAAACATGCAGTAGATCTTGTCTGTACATGCAAATTTATAAACAATATGATTTCAGACGCATAATATAAACAATAAGTAAAGGACTTTAGACTATAAATTCTTTGTTCTAGTTTCTATTTTTACGAAAGGGTTCAAACAAAAAGGACAGTATTCCTGATAATACGAGCAGAGTTACTGTATCTTGTTGCCTTGCGACTGTAAACCACATGATACATGACAGGAACTACGATTCTATGATTCTCTTGTTGGCCCTGTGCTTGCTAGATATTGTTGCAGCTTTATGCTAATGTTTTGCTTTACTTGTTCCAACACAGTTGGCTGCTGCCAGGATTAGTACTGCTGATTACCGCACGATTAACTCTGAAGCCTTTGCAGTTCAACACTGATTGCAGTGTGGGAAAGCGCTACCTCGTTGTTGCCCAACGTCAAAGTCAAGTGACTTCACTCTGCCTTTAGAACTGCTTCAGAAGCTGCACTGGAAGGAGGTGGAAACCTATTGAACTTGTGTATCTCCGACATTTGTCCATCTTGGTTCAACCCTGTTTCATATGGAAGAGTTGTTTTGATGCAGATCTCTTAAGATGTGGCGACATGATCAGAGGTGATGCCCATTCATAAATGAATCATTTTGAAAATGTACATTTTCCTTTAAAATTAGACTCTTCAAAGCCCATATTCATGTATTTCAATGTGCACATGAAAAACAGAACATTTGCACTATGCTATGACTTCACAGCCTCCTCAGAGTTTATTATTGCTTTACTTTGAATATGACATCTTTGCAGCATGTCAACTTTGTTGTCTGACTGACTCACTCTGACTTGTTTTATGCAAGGAACAGCTCCCACGACGGCAAATGAAGACAAACCCTAGCTTAGCGTTTCTCATCACCTTGCTGTCTGGCATGCTCAAACATTTGTTGTCGTCTTGCATAGACAGGGATTTTTTCTTCCCAAATATTCCTGTGTGTATAGAATGTGTCCCAAATCATGAATTTGATATTCTTATATATTGTCTGTCTGGCGTCTCTATGAAATCAGAAATGTGGCACCTTCATGCTTGGTGTTTTATGCGTTTCAATAAATCTGAAAACACTGAAAGTTGCCATTGCTTGGAGGAATGAATCAAGCGCCTTCCTTTGCTCATTCCATGCATAAGCTGTCGCTTGTAGCATTTCCATTCTTTCCCCCCCCTCGCACCCTTCCATGTTTTAGAGTCTGGCTCATACGCTGACTTGCTCCTCCCCCGCCCCCCAGGACCCCCTGAGCCCTCTACTCCTGTAATGAGGACATCCTTCCTGCTGGAAGGTTAATGGCAGCCAGAGAGCGGTACCTGACGAATCCAAAACCCTCCGACTCCTTAGGCAATTTCACACAGAATCTCTCCTTTTTTCACTGGAGGGAGAGTCCATTCACTGTGTGAATGAGTCAGGTAAATCCAATTCCAAAAGGCAATGGGATTTGAGATGGGGAGCAAATTGCACCAAGGTGATGCCGGACTGGTCAAGAGACCCTTGAGGAAAAAAAAAGTTAGCTCGTTTCAACACAATAGAGGACACTGCTGTTATCTTTGCTGTTAGTCGTGTTTTTATAATTGATTTCCCCCTGCGGCACAATGGCTGGGCAATAATGAAAAGCCTGTCATTCCTGTTCTTTTGTGTCGGACGTTGATGAGGTCACTGGCTGAAGGTGGCCGGAGCAACGGGCTGTGTGGTCCGACCGGGTGGCTGCGGTCAGGGGGTTGAGGACATTGGAGGGAATCTATACATCCATTAAATCTGGCAAAAAAAAAAAAAAAAAGGGAAGTAAATATTATTATCTGTGCGCCGCCTTCTTGGCCAGGGCTCACATGGAGATTATAATCTCAATGGGATTTTTTTTCATTTATTTTTTTTTTTATCTCTGGTAAAATAAAAGTCAAATAAAGAAAATACCAGCAGTTGGGAATAAAGTTGAGGACTGGTTGTCTCGTGTTCAAGAAAATAATGTCACATGATTTTTGACGCAGCCATGTCGGTGGCACTATTGCTAAAACTCATCCATGTAAATTTTATGACACAAAGGATTTTTCTAGTGTGGCCGCGCTCCCTTGGTGAGGGTTTAGATGAAAGCATTAGCCTAATGTCCCCAGTGCAGTAGGGGAAAAGCAGTGACCATTACTAAAGTATGGAGCCATCTGTAACAATGTTCCCCCACACCTGAGTCGCAGCAACCGTGATAATCAGCAGCCTGACTGAAGTAGCAACTGGCCATTAAAGATTTAATTGCTAATCGTGCCTTAGTTTATCTCAAAAGAAATGAGATATTGTGCGCCTCGCCTCTCTGACAGTCCAGCACATTAAATCAGAGTCCTACAGTTAAAACCCATGGCTCCATAAGAGGGCAATTAGTAAATAGCGCTCAATCCTTGAGGTACTCTAAAAGGTTTTGTGATGCACTTTTGTCCTCTATTTGCCTTAAGGCAATTCAAAGGAATGTGATGTGAGCTGTCACTGTGAGAATCCATTAAATACACCCCTTGCCTGTCACATGGTGCAGGAGCAGAGCCAATTTGATGTAAGACTGCAGGTGAGATTTCACCTTAAACATTCCTCCTTTCCAACACCCTCCGTGTTCAAGCACACTCCAAGCTTGAGTGCAAGTATTTTTGATCCTCTAGTAAAGTGTAACATTTG
Source organism: Nelusetta ayraudi (assembly GCF_046127955.1). Lineage (NCBI taxonomy): Eukaryota > Metazoa > Chordata > Actinopteri > Tetraodontiformes > Monacanthidae > Nelusetta > Nelusetta ayraudi. Next base: position 21,646,968 of record NW_027466061.1, on the reverse strand, counting down.
TGTGCATAATTTAAAATACACATTGAAATTCTTAGACATACATTAAGTTAGCCAGTTTTGGCAAAAGGGACCAACTGCAGTCAAGTAAGCAAGTACTACCAATAAACTACCAGTTTCCATTAGTGTTGTGTGATACTGCAATATTCCATAGGGTTTTGATATAAAGTAAATACCAAGCCAGTATGAGAGATGTCAAGGTGTGCACAACAGATAGTATTGCATGTGTAACACTATCTATTATCGGTTGGTCGGAATAGATGTGTGAGTTCCACCTCAAAAAACACACGATGAAGAGCAGTGATGTTTGGAAAACATTATAATCAATTAAACCAAAGATAAAGACTTTACCATCACAATATTGGAAAAACAATGAAATATCAAAATCAAGTTGGACACAATAATCCAGAAACACAGTTGTCAAAATCCGGTAATCAACCAACACAAACACATTCACACTTCAATTTCACATTCAAAATAAACTCTGAGATCTCAGGGAAAAAAAGTAATAAAACCCAAAATGTCTTCTCTGTAAATAACGGGGGGGGGGAGAACAAAAAATTAGTGCACTCAAAAAAAAAAAATCCTACCACCCTCTCTCAGTCCAGTCAGTACGGTAGGAGCAGGTGGTGTCCAAGATGGAAAAATGGATCAGTTGCAGCAGGAGACGGTGGACGGCAGCTGCAGGATCCAGCAGGACTCCAACCCAAGGAAAAAACCTTGTTTGATTTATAAAATTCAAATTAACTATAGCTCAACAACATTTAACTTACCAACTGGTAGAACATACTGTCAGCCTGAAACGCGTGCCGAGAGCCCCAATTAGCTCACGCCGAGCAATCCGGCCATAAAAAATTACATACAGCGACCAAGAAAAAAAAACAAAAAACAAAACACACAGCATTCATTTTGTTTCGTTTGGCCGGCGCCCACAGCCCTTTTTGGTTTTCTGAGTTGACACTTTTCACCTGTCCAGGGGTTGGGGTTTTTAAATACAAATAAAATACTTTGCGTCAACAAATTGCAGTCTGGTCTGTCTCCTTATATGCAACGGGTCCCCCGAGCCATTTCTTGTTTTGGGGCCCGTAATACAGGCACTTCAAGATTTGTTGCCAATATTACTACAAAACCTCACAAGACCTCAGACTCACTTTCTTCCCGCTACTCCCCATTTTTGTTTTCTGTGTGTTTAGTGTGTAGCGGAAATGCCCTCTTTCTAAATCTTGGGTCCGGTGGCTGTGTCAGCGTCTGTTAACAGCGCCACCTTTCGGTGTGGCATACGCATTACATCGTTTTCACCCACCGTTCCGTTTCCATCTGCCAGCGAGTGGACGCGACTTTTTTCGACCCCGGGAAATAAAAAAAAAAAACGGTAACGTTCCCGTGTGGACAGGGCCTAAGATACAACACTGCTGATTTACCACTCTTCCCTACCACTTTGAGTGGACAACAAGATAATAATAAGATGCACGTCTGCCTCTCTTCAGGGGTTTTGAGCATTTGGCACAGAGACAAAGCCATGTTATTCTAAGAATATTATAGAGCATTTTTATGTTCAATCGAATGTATCTGGATGTATATTAAGGTTATTATGTGGTTATTTGCTGCTGTTTACATTCAAGAGCTCTGACAATGGGGTTAGCAAACACACTTTGAAAAAAAATAGATTTAAATACATAATTGTTGGGTGATTCAAAAGCTTTTCTGGTAAACCCATTTTCAGCACTACTTGGTCCAAGAACCAAAACGTACAAGCTCATTCTACTGAACTTCATGCAAACATGAGATTTGTTTATTTATTTATTTATTTATTTTTAACCAGTCCGCTTCCTCTATGTAAAACTTGTGATGAAACCAGCTGCTCGCTGCGCATAAATAGCCCAAGGAGAAGGTCCCCATACGAAGAAGCTATAAGACCGTAATAAAATAAAATGACTCCTCGTTGTCTTGGCTAAACACACTGCAGCACATCGTAGCTAATGCGGCCTCATGCACTGATATCATTCACCTCAGTCTTTAGCTAAACCGGCACTGACAAATTTGCTGAATTGCTTGGATATGACAGAAAGATAGTTCGTCCAATCACCTTCCAAGTCTCCGGTTTCCAAACACTTCCTGTGGGCTCGCGCACCCAGATGGGCTCGCGAGATAAAACTGTCTGCAAGACGTCCTATCTGGAACTCAAAGTTAATTAGAAATGACTCGATGTTTTGGTTGTCACACTTCAGACTGGATGGTTTGATAGCGAGCCGCACTTAGCTTAAAAATGCATTGCTCAGTCGACTCCGCAGAGGCTTTGGCACGGCACCGCACAACAAAAGCTGGCTTGGTGAAATGAGAAATCCCATAACTGGGACGTTTTGATCCTCAGGCCTGTTTGTGATGCGCCTGACGCTGCAGAGATTTTGGCAAATGAAAGTTGTTTTTCCCCTTCTCCTTTCTTGTGTTTTACAACTCCACCGCTCCAATCTCTGCACGTAATCACTCTCCCGTACCTGCCGAGCGCCGGCACACTCGACAGAGTCGCGCGTGAAAAACGAGGAGGTGGAATTGTCATGACAGCTCGCAGCACATTTGCGCTCATAGAGCGTCTTGGCACGTGCACACTCGTGTTTTCTGCTGGTTCCTGCCGTGGCTCACGACTCTCTTTTGAACTCTCTTCAACTCCTGAGGTGTGTGACGTGACAGGAAAATGCAATAAAAAAAAAAAAATCTAATAAAATAAATCGTTTTTAAAATCACATAAGTTGAAATTCAAATTTGGACTTGCGTCGTCCCACACCGGTAGAATGTTGATGGGTTTGGCAGTCGAACTGTGTTCCTATCCTTAAAGCCATGGTTTGACCCAGAAATCACTTGCGTCCGCTCAGAGTTAAATCTGGCTCTCAAAGCAGGTCAGTTGTCGAGGTTGAGTGAGACGGATCAGGCCCACATTCTTGTATATGTCCTGGTTTATGACTGCCTTGATTAATTGTGGGAGGGCATAAATCTTGTTGAAACAGAGCCTGCATAATTAACTATCCACTCAGGGTTTGCCTTCAAATTAATAACTGTGATGTTTAATCAAGATTTACATCAAACAGCAAGAGAGTTAGTTGTGTGTGTGTGTGTGTGTGTGTGTGTGTGTGTGTGTGTGTGTGTGTGTGTACAGTATTTGCTCGTGGTTTGCAATAGGTTAGACCCTCCGTCCATATTATTATTCCCCTTTTATTTTAATCCCCTGAAGTGATATTACTCAAAATTATGGACACAAGATGAACTTCATCAGTTTCATGTTGTATCAGCACCTGCCTGTGAGTGAGGAGATTTTTAATTAATTGAACAGTAATTAACAGTTAAAGTCAGGATCCTGAGAGAAAGGCAAACTTGAAAGGCAAATCTAAACTAATGAGCTTCTACTTTGAAGTAATGAACTCTCCGGGTTTGGACTAATCACAGGCTTCCGGGCTTTAGTCCGTTTATCTTCAAGACAGTCGGCGATGTGGGGATGTACAGTATTCTTCTGTTCTTAAACTTTTTTTTTGTGCCAACTTTAAGCTGCAAGTTCAGTGCGGTAGTTCTTGTGCTTGAGCCCCAATAACAGTGATTTGGGGTTTTTCCCAACCAGACATTTATTTTTTTTTTTTTTTTTTGCCTTGGTAGGGCCATGTTCTCGGCATACCTAGGCGAGGCCAATGAAATGTCCAACTAGACCGGGGTCCTATCTCAATGAATGGAGGCACAACCATACACACACTCTGGCGCAACAGTTGTGATTGCCAGTGAACTTAGGTGCAAATCAAGTCCTAAAAACTTTGTACCACAGAATCATGTTTTAAAGGTTCTCCAGTGCACATGTGGATGGATTTATAATTACATCATTACATCATTAGATTAAGCTAATGCATAAGCTGAGTCATTGGCTAGCTAATGCACAGAAAACTTATACTCGATTGGCCAGTTGGTTATGACAACGCAGGGGATTGGCTGTTCATGAACGAAGGTGGGATATGCGCCATCTCTGCCAGAATTTTCAGTTTGAAGTGATCTGGGTGCTTTGTCTCCGTGGTGTCTGGTACTGTGTGCAAGTTCAGTTCATTCATGACTGGTTTGTGCAAGAGAAACCTAATTTCTTCAACTTGTCGACATTACGTTGTTGTTAAATTCAGATGATGGTTAAAGCTTGGATCAGGAAGTGATTGGTAACACACTTTTGTGTGCAAAATACAAAACTGTGCAGATCCAGGATGGAACAAGTGTTGATGGTCTCTGTAGTCAGAGAGAGGCCTCGGAGTCGTTGTGTTTTCACGTGGCCTCCATGGTAGAATTTTGTTTTAGTTAAGCAATTTAGTCAAATCCAATCGTGGAACTATGGACAACTGCTAGCTGTTGATTGAAATCTAAATGATTTAATAGATCACAGACTGATTAAAGAAGGTTTTTGTGTGCGAGACCAAACCTCACTATTTTACTATTATTATTTTAGTACAATAATGTTTGGTCATAGGATATGATGTTGTCCAAAATACATATTTGGTTTACCATAAATGGCGCAGGGACACTTCAGTGTAGTTGTTGCATAAAATCCTCAGAGGTCTTATTGACCCAAAGTGCGCACTATTGCTTTGCATATACTGGAAGTGATATTTGTGTATTGCCTCTTGTTTCTTGTATAAAAGAGAATGATATGGGTGCATTTCCATGGCATCCTTGCCACAAGTTCAGTTAGGCCACCTTCACAGCGTGAGCGCTTGAAGACACCATAAGATGACTGATACAAAGAGTGCTTTGGAAGTGCCCAATCAATATACGGATGAGTAGCTGACAGTGATGATAGTCCTGTTATTTTCACTTCGAAAGAGAAACATAACACCACTGCCTTCGGATGCACTGCTTCTTCTTCTCTTTGACATTTAATTCCGTGGCTGCAAATGTACGCCGTTCTGGCTTTTCACCATGTCGTTGAAAAACAATTGAAAGAGACGGTCAAACTCTGGAAGATGGACTATGGATTCAACAGTCACACCGATGGCTTACCTGATATTTGAATGTGCCATAGTCAGACGACGGTCTTGGTTACACAATGTGATTAAAAAATGACAATTTTAAAATCAAATATATATTTTTTCCCTGAGAGGAATGGTTACCGTCCCGAGACAGCTGGGATAGGCTCCAGCATCCACCGTGACCCCGAGTGCAGGAGAGGTGCTAATAGAAGCTGTATGAATGGACTGGTTGACAACGAACACAAAAGCATGCGAGTTGTGTGCATCTTGATGCTTGGATGCTCCATTAAGTAATTGCTAACGTCTCTGATCACTGAGTCTCCTTTGATCAGGTTGTGAACCTGAGTTCTATTTTGGTTTTGGTTTTGTCAGTTTCTTTGTGTGAGAGAAGCCCTCAGTCACTTCTACCTTGCAGGCAGTGTTACTGAATTGGCTGAAGGCTTCACTTTGACAACAGCAGCGTGCCGCATTATTTTCAGAACACACTGGGCATGAGTCTCGCTGTGGATTTCCAGGGGGAGCAAACCCAGAGGACATGGTTCTTTCTAAGCTCGTCTATGGACAATATACTGCAAAAATATTAAAAACAGAATAATATATATATATATAGGCTGCAATGTAGTCTTTCTTTAAGGTGACATAACCTGTCAGTTGCTCTTTAGTTTTTACCAAAGCCACTACTGCCAGCTCCTCTTGAAAACCATAGAAGAGGAGAATAAAAATAGAACAAAAAACGAAGGGAGCAGAACTTTAGACATTCTTGCTTTACGTTTGATTGGTAAGAAGCCAAATAAGGCCATTTCTAATGAATGTTTGCTTGTAATAACTGATTATACTTTTTCACGATCCTGTAATAACAAAGTGATTAATATCATTAAAATATTATCAATGATATAAATATCAATATTTCATTATTAGTTTACACATTTTGTCTATTTTTTTATTGATTTAGTAAATTATTAAATTCTTTTATTATTTATTTGATATTGATTTATTTTAGTTTATGTTAGATTGATTCATACCAGGTGCAGACACTCATGTCCAGACACACACACACATACGCACACACACACACTCACACACACATTGATTCAGCCACTCACCAGTGGCCGGTCCACCAGATATTTTTAGGCAGCAGTGGCTGCTGCAGCTCCGCTGTCATTTACATCAGCAGCACTTTCTTTCTGAGCCGCGCCGAGCGGCTGGTGGGCCTTAGTCACTGATGGTGAGAGGGTCATCTCATCTCTTCGGCTCGTGTCCACCTGTCTGTGCCTCCGCAGGACACTAATAAACCGTGCTGCCGCCAGTGAACCATCCGGCACTGAGCAGCCAGATAGAAAATAGGTGTTGTGCCAGTCACCTGTGTTACTGGCACCGCTGGGTTCCACAGGGACCGAATATGAACAACTCTGCCACTGCCGCAGCCTCTGAATGTCTGTTCTCACTCAGGGGCTGCAAATGTTTTACACCTTTTAATGACTAAAGTGTCATTTCAGGTTTTTAACAGTTTTGATTTGATAGAATTGTGGTAGAATCCCATATATATTTATATATATTTATATAATATATACATACTAAGGGTGTCAAAGTTAACGTGTTAACGCGTTAACTCACCGCCGCTTTATCGCCGACAATTTCTTTATCGCGCGATTAACGCACACGGTGCTTTTTGAACCTTTGGCCGCTCCGTACATTGTGGAAACGGGAAATTAATTGACTGACAACACACAGTCACACGCTTGCGGCCGGCTTGTAAATACAACAAAAAAAGAAAAAGACACTGAGCGTAGATGAGCACTAGGAAGGACTAACATGGACAAGGTGTCAATTGTAAATGGAAAGTTCCACTTCAAAACCCTGCCAGATGGCAGTCTTGACAGGACAAAAGTTCACACCAGACGCGAACAGGCGCGCGGCTCCCCTCGCGGATCGCGCCATGCATTTAACGTCAGCTCACTGGACGTTGAAGCGAAGCGCCGCGCGCTTCCATTCGGCGCCCACGTTAATCAATTGCTGTGTCTCAATTCAGGTTCTGCGTCCTTGAAGTGCGCATTTTGAAAGGAAGTTGCGTCATAGCACTGCCCAAAGGCTCGTCACAATTCCCGAGGGTGCTTAGGACGCTGAAAATGCACCCTCGGAAATACGCACTAGTTTTAGCCGATTCCGAGGATGCACCGCTACTATCCTTCGCACACTTGGGTATCCCATGATGCTTTGCGTGCTGCTGCAAAGCATCGTAGGATCCTGGAAAGTCAGCTGAAATTAGCGGCATGTACTGGTTAAGACACGACATATAAATCTAAATATTGAAGTTTCACATAAAGTATCCAGTTTTTAACGTAGGATTTTATTTATTTGATCATCCAACGGCATCGTTAGATGGCAAACCAATGGTTAGCTTGATACTATAAAAACGTCACTTCCGGGGTTGGCCAGCAGGAGGGAACGGCGGTGACGAAACGAGGAAATATACGCCGAAGGCTAGACCGTCCGGAGTGGTGACCGGGGAGGCGGGGTTTGGTCCGTCCTTCTAGGCTGGGAACTCTAAGAACGCTTCCTTCAGACGGAGGACACTCGGTCTCAAGGGTGCAGAACCTGAATTGAGACACAGCAAAAGTGGTGGTTCACACTAGACACGAACAAGTGCGCGGCTCGCGCCATGCAGTTGTCGTTTCGGCAAATCCGGTGAATTTTCAAAATAAACTAATTTCAAAATAAAAACCGAATGACAAATTCGATCATATTTGTATTGTGACGTTTTAGTATTTGTCAAGAACCAAGCGTTGTTGTGGGTTTAACAGCTGCTTTATTGTAGCTCCGAACTTGATGGATCCAACAACCCAAACCGGAGACAAGAGATGTTTTCTGGCTCAACTTCCTCTAGAAACTCCCTCCAACCCGTGTGCCCGCCCCTTTTCCCAGGAACCCCCCTGCACCTCCTTAAAGGCACCATACACAGACCCAAATGACATAAACACACTTCAAGAACGTTACACTGCCCCCGAGGGAACAACAAAGTCTCTGAAACGGGGAGGCAACTGGCGGCGCCTCCTAGGCCGCACAAGGTTGCCAGAAGGAGACACCAGCTGTTCAACTGGTCCCCCTGCTGGGCATGACAGTCCATTCAGTGGTCCCACGTCCACAGACACAGGATGGGGCTGAGGGTGTTCCTCCACAAAGGATGGCAGGGAGCGTCCGCGATATGGAGCGAGCCTGTCCCTGTGCAGGACCACTCTTCTGCCCCTTGGTGGTAACTGCAGCCGATAAACAACCTCCCCCACCCTCTACAACACCCTGCAAGGCCCCACCCAGTTGCTGTCAAACTTCGGACACCGCCCTTTTTTCCTTGATTGGACTGAACACCCACACCAGCTCACCAGCATCGAAATGCCTCCCTTTTGTGGTAGTGTCGTAGTTTCTCTTTTGGCGCATGCCTGCCTTCGCCAGTTGGTCCCTAGCGAAGGTGTGTGCAGACTCCATTCGGTCCTGCAGCTTTCTGGCATAGTCCAGTCCAGGCACCACAACTGGAGTCTCTGGAGGCACCCCAAAGGCCAGTTCTGCTGGTGTACGCAGCTCCCTGCCCAATATCAGCAGCGCAGGCGTACAGGCAGTGGAATCCTGCACAGCTGACCGATAGGCCATGAGAATGAGGGGCAGGTGTACATCCCAATCACGCTGATGCTCCGCAGTAAGAATGGACATTTGTTGGGCCAGGGTTCTGTTGAACCTCTCCACTAGGCCGTTGCTTTGTGGGTGAAGTGGGGTGGTGCGTGTTTTCTGCATACCCAAGCGCTCACACATGGCCGCAAAAACCAGAGACTCAAAATTTCTGCCCTGGTCACTGTGTATAGTGACAGCAGCACCGAACCGGCTAAACACCCCCCCCACCAAGACATCTGCTATGGTCTCTGCCTCCTGGTCTGGAATGGCAAATGCCTCCGGCCACTTCGTAAAATAGTCCATTACTGCCAGAACATAGCGGTTCCCCCGCTCTGTGCGAGGAAAGGGGCTCATGATGTCTACAGCCACCCTTTCCATTGGTGCACCTGCAGGCTGCTGCTGGAGCTGTGCACGTGAACGGTCCAGAGGCCCTTTGTGAGAGGAACAGGCATCACAACTGCGGCAGAAGTCCTCCACATCCCTTCGCTGCAGGCCCCAGTAGAAACTCTGGCGCAGACGGCGGAGAGTCTTGGTAATGCCGAAGTGTCCCGATCCAACGCTCCCATGGCAAGCCTCCAGCACCGCTGTCCTCAGTCCCGTAGGAACCACAACTTGCCACCGGTCCTCCCCCGTAGATGGGTCTCTCCATGCTCGCTGCAGCACCCCCTCCTTCAGCCGTAGCGACTCGAATTTGGCCCACAGTCCCTTTGTTGCGATGGAGAGCCCCGTGATGTTGTCCCACGGCGGCCTCTCCCCACATTCGAGCCACTGTAGCACCGGCTGCAGTTCAGGGTCATTCTCCTGATGCATTATCCAGTTGGGTACCTCCATCACCTGCAGCAGTCTGCATGAGGGCTGGGTTGGGTTCTCGAGCCGAGTGAGCTACTTTTCCTTCTGCTCCCTCCTCTCGCAGTAGCGGCAGCCCTCCTCAGCACACGGCCGACGAGACAGCGCATCTGCATTAGTGTGCTGCGTGCCTGCCCTGTGCGCCACAGTGAAGTCGAAGGACTGCAGTTCCTGCAACCACCGGGCCACCTGCCCCTCCGGCTCTTTGAATGACATCAGCCACTGAAGGGCAGCATGATCAGATCTTACAACAAAGGATGCTCCACACAGGTAATACTTAAAGTGTCTGACAGCCCTCACTACAGCCAGGAGCTCCCGCCGAGTGACGCAGTAGCGCCGCTCACTTTTGTTGAGGACCCGACTAAAGTAGGCCACCACCTTCTCCCCCTCCGGACCTGCCTGCGACAACACAGCCCCAATCCCCACATTACTGGCGTCCGTGTCCAGGACAAAAGGCAGTTTGGAGTCGGGTGGAGAGAGAACAGGGGGTTCAGTTAGGGCCCTCCGGAGGGCGTCAAACGCCTGCTGACACTCTGGTCCCCAGCTGAACACACAGCCCTTCTGCAGCAGTTGGAAAAGTGGTGCCGCAATAGATGAGAACCCCCGGACAAACCTTCTGTAATAGGAGGCCAGACCCAGGAAGCTCTTCAGTTGGGTCTGGTCTGCCGGGGTGGGCCAATCTGTAATGGCACTGGTCTTCTCCTCTAGTGTGCCAATGCCGTCAAGGCCCAGCTTGTGGCCGAGGAACTCAACCTCTCTCCGCAGGAAGTGGTGCAGCTTCAAGCCTGCAGCTGCCACCCTTCCCAGTACCAGTCGAAGGGCCAGGGCCAGGGCCTTTTGTCAAGAACCAAGCGTTGTTGTGGGTTTAACAGCTGCTTTATTGTAGCTCCGAACTTGATGGATCCAACAACCCGAACCGGAGAGAAGAGATGTTTTCTCGCTCAACTTCCTCTAGAAACTCCCTCCAACCCATGTGCCCGCCCCTTTTCCCAGGAACCCCCCTGCACCTCCTTAAAGGCACCATACACAGACCCAAATGACATAAACACACTTCAAGAACGTTACAGTATGTTATATTTGTCAGTACATTGTATCAGAGTGCGAGAGAGATTAAACAAATACACACACACACACACACACACACACACACACACACACACACACACACACACACACAGAGGAAGACTTGATCAAAATACGTCTGTTTGATCATCGAGCCGGTCAGTGATCATTATGAAAGAGGTCTTGAGATAGACACCTGAGTGCGTTTCTATTTACACACACACACACACACACACACCTACGCCCGTTCGTAGGGGATGAATAGTTCAAGTTCGAGTTTAAAAGTTAAATATACAAATTTTGGTAGTACTAGTAATCATTACTATGTAATGTTACAGTTATGCTCATCTGTTATCTTTGTTGGGCTTGAGTTTATAATTATTTTTTTTACCCTATGCTTTTGTTTTGTTAGTAGTACTTGTCATTGCTCCAACATGAATAAACATGCTGCATTTGCAGAAAGCAAGTATTTGCCTACTCCCATGTTGATATGAATATTAAAAAAATGGAAAAATATCAGTTTACGATGGAAAACCATGCGATTAATCGGATTAATTTTTTTAATCGACTGACAGCTCTAATATATATATATATATTAGTACATATATACATATATATATGTACATATATATATATATATATATATATATATATATATATATATATATATATATATATATATATACACACACACATGTATGAGAGAAAGAGAGAGGCATTCCTACTACATACATAGAAATGTGCTGTATGTACAGCTGGTTCTTGTTTTTTTTTTTTTTTTGTAATGTTTACATAGCATTGTGACGTTAAATAATTGCTTGTGGTTTAGGGCTATAATTAAATTAGGTTCCCAAAATTAATCATAATAAAACATTCATCATCCTTGTGCAGCCACGCTGTTTTAGTCCATACCAACAGCCGTCTAACAAGAGGAGATACATCAATGTCAATGAGGGGATGCATTCTAGAAATATTCACACAATGTCTCTATTAAATAATTACGGTTTTGCTGGCTGTGCCTTTTTAACAATCTTGCTTTATTAGCGAACACAGATCAGCAGCATAGTTTAAAAAAAAAAGAAAGAAAGGACAGCGTGCTGAAAACTGAAGAGATGGTGGCAAACGTCAAACCATGTTCCACCCAGAATTGTCACAGGTTATCATTGTGTCATTATCAACACTGACCAAAATTTGCCTACTGATGGCTAAAGCACAAAAAGGTGATTGGTTGATTGGTTGGGTTGGCCATTTGTAGGTTTGTGAGAAAGGTCTCCAACCCTGCTGAAACTCTCCCTATTAACACAGTGATCAAAGCACTTGCATGACTTTCAGCTTTTTGTTGTTTTATTTTTTGTCTTTATCGATGACTATCAAACACAAAACACAAAAGCCGCACAGGGAAACCCTTTATAATGCGAGGAACCATATCTGCTCATTTCCAGACGTGTATTATTACAGATAATAATGTAATAAGTAGAACATGAGTTGTTTACATGAGGATGTTTCAGTCACTTTGTTTCCATGCAGTGACTTGCTAAATTGTTTCTAATAATCTTAATGTCCAAAATAAAACTTCCGTTCTTGTCGTGTTCTCTTGTGATTTTTTTTTTACGTGCAAAATTAAAAGAAAATGAAGGAAGCAACAATTTCTGATCAAAGTCCCTCACGGAAAATGATACCCCCTACTGAAACTCTAAAAGTTACATTTTAAAATATCAAATTGTTTCACTGAGGACCTTATCAAGGCGATAAAGCAAAGCCTACTTGCTTGGTCCCAAAAAATCTTTTTTAGAAAAGAGTGTTTTTCCACCTTCAATTAGTTTGCTTTTTCTTCAGTTTTCATTCTGGTAGATCATATATATATATATATATATAAATATTTATATACATACATATATATATTTTTAAATATAAACACAAAAACATTGTCCAGTTAGCAGCTCTAGCTCCCAGCAAACTTGCACAAAAGCAAAGTCTGCCTTCGGGAGACCTGACAGAGGTCTGGGTGCTGATTTAGACGTACATGTTGCACAGTTTCTTTATGCCAAGGTGCCTATTATGATCATTTTTACATTTGTCGCGCTTTATCGCAGGTGAACCATTCACTCGCCCCGCAGATGGATGGCGCAGACTTTTCGGTTTGCCGAGGGAGGCGGGGAAACCATATGAGTCTCCATCCCCGTGCGTCGGCGGTCGTAACATTTGCCATTACTTTCCCCACGAGATTCAATCAGCGGCGCACAGAGCCATGTTTAACTCACAATGAAAGGCGAGTGTCTTTTGTCAGGCCTTCTGAGGGCTGAATTGCATATAGAGCGACTTGCAGATAGCATTGTTTCTGGCTGCCATAAAAAAATCTATTTAAGGCAAATCTAATCTTCATAATCTTCTCCCTCAGAGGTGGTGAATGGCGATAGGGAAGATTTCCATGCGAGTCCTGGGCGCCTGGCTGGCAGTGCACAGGGGTTGGGAGGATGGAGGAAATTGCCAGGGGCAGAGGATATTAAACTTCAATTTGAGAAGGCTGATAAGCAGCGAATTGGTGATTTATTTGGGCGCATTGTCAACTAAATCGTCCTTAACCACTGGACACAAGTATCTACATAAACACAACACTGCTGCTTGCTTTCCAATTCCATTTCTTCTCTTTCTCCTCCTGTCCCCCATATCTTCTATCCACCCGCTAAATACTGTGCGTGCTCAGAGAAGTTACAGATATGGTTTTAAAGGGAATATAATTCTCGCAGTGATTAGTTGCAGTGTAGCCTGGCAACCAATACATGTGTATGTGTGTGCGGGCACGTGCACGTGGAAGCATGCGGAGGAGGACATGGCTAAAGTGAGCCGCTACCTCTGCGCCACTTCACTCGGCCTTTTCTTCGTCTGCAGCTTAAACTCTCTGACCAGTGAAGCAGCTCTCGCACGTGACTCCGCCGTGCGTCACTCTCGGAGCGTGAATGGTCTGGTGCCGCGCAGTTCGGAGAAGGGAGGCCTCATAAGTCCGCCACAGTGAATGAATTATTAATGGGTATGAATCCCAAACAGAAGGATGAGGCCGAGACTAATGTCCACTGGCACCTGCTCCATAGAGAAGAGAAGGCTGGCAGCTGCGCTACCGCTGTCAGCTGAGGACACTGGATCACTGCAGTGGCGGGGACTCTCGGCAAAGATCATCTCCACCTCCCCGCCGCATTGTAAACATTCACTCCAGCGTGTGTGCGTGCGTGCACGCGCCCTCCTTTATTTTTCTTCTTGCAGGCTTGCAGCGTCCTCTCAGGGATTCTTTGAGGGATTAATTTACGCTCAGGATTTGGGTTTAAGGTTAACTTTAGAAGAAGGATTAAGTTGAGTTTAAGAGGTGGTTAAGAGGTCAAGGAGTGAATTTAACCAATTAAGCTGTGTCAGAATGATAGTGCAACAATGCTGCACGCGGTGCCCGAGCGTGTGCACGTTTCATAGCGCAGGTATAAATGAAAGATTCTTGTAGCCGCCCGTCTGTGTCCCGCATTTTGCGTGTTTTTTTGTTTATTTTGCATCGGTCACCAAGCGGCCAAAGAACGTGGGCTTTCAAAAACGTGAAGGTTAGGGAATTATTATGATTATTATTATGATTATTATTATTATTATTATTATTATTATTATTATTTTTATTATTATTATTATTACTAAAGTGTTTTGACGCCACTGTTTGTTTCATTTTATTTTTTGGCTTAACCTGCTTTTTCCTTTGACAAAAAGAGGAGATGGTTATATCCTCAGAAATTGTCTCAGCACCTCCGGCTGCTCGTAGCAACCACTGCCATCTGCATGACTCATCATAATGGAAAATCTTCAGGACAAAAAGTCTGCAGTATTATGAAAAAAGAAGGGAGATGGGGGCGCTCATTACAGAGTGCTATGCCATTCAGAAGAGGGCCGCTGTATACAAACGGGTGTGACTATATTTTACAATAAAAATTTAATTAAAAGATTAAAAGTTGTTAATCTCACAACCTTTGATGAGAGGATTCTTTTTTGTGAGGAAAATTTTCAATTCAGTGCATAAAACATTCCAAAAGAGTATTTTTTACAACTAAGCTAGTGGTCCACAAAACTAAAAATGTAAAAACACAACAGTACTCGTTCTAGTAAGTAAGTATGCGGTCAGTACTGCAGATATTGATACTTTTTAAATAAAGTGGACATATCATCATTTTTATCATCATTTGCTAAATCTGAACAATTTTCATGACAACAATTTTGTTTTTCAGATTTTCTTTAGATTTTTTCGATTAAAACCCAGGACAGATTTTGCTTTTTGGTAAATAGAAAATACTTTCTCACCTTAGAGCAACAGTCTTCATAAAGAGCAGGCCATGACCCATCGTGTATGAAACTGTTTTTGCCGTGTGTACATGTATATATATATATATGTATATATACATATATATATATACATATATGTATATATACATATATATATATACATATATATATATATATATATATATATATATATATTTGTATATATATACATATATATATATATATATATATTTGTATATATATACATATATATATAATTTTATTCCTTTTTTTCCATTTTGTTATTGTTTGTTTGTTCACTTGTTTGCACCAAAGCGTTTTCAGTTGCCTGTTTCTCTTCATGTTCTTCATGTATATAAATATATATATATATATATATATATATATATATATATATATATATATACATATTATTCCAATATTTGTAAAACACTTTTTCAAAAGTCATTATTCATTATACTAGTATCAATCTAGTATCAATCAACAGCAACACTGGAATTGATATTATTGATATTTAGATCCATACACCCACCGCTAGCTTAAAGTGTTTTCAGTGCTGAGGTGTACCCTGCAAAGTGACATCTCATACTGAGCAGTGTGCTCCTTCACAATCTACTCCTTATTGTTGTCATCACTAGTTCAGTGCTGATGTCTAGTCGTAAGTATGAGGATGTGTCAGTTGCCTTTGACCCGTACACTCCCATCCAAAAAAAAAGTAGAAATACCTGAAGCACATACTGTATACGTGGTCGACCCCCCCCCCCATTCTGAATGGTAACATTGTGAAAGGGGCAAGAGGGGACAAGGGTGCTGAGCTTCAAGCCTGGCTTATCTTAATAGTCCCTATTCAACTCCATTAGCAGCATTTGTTTTTCCAGCTCCTGGCAGAATTAGAGCTTGAGCTTTCCTTTCTCTCTGATCATTTCACCCATCGTTTCAATTGTCCACTGAACTGGGCCTTTTAAACCTCCCGGGTGTTTACCACAAGCGAGAATTTACAGGTGTGGCTCGGATTAGCCTCAAGCAGATGAGCTGAACCTCTTTATTAGAACAATTTTAGCTTTAAATCAAAGATGAGTCTGACTTTACCCCCCAAGTCTCGCCTTCATAAGTGACTTTGATGGAATATAGACAACCCCCTGCACACACCCCAACCCCCCAAGCCTCATTTGGATGTAATTCTCGTCACCAGAACTGCTGTTGAAATTGCATTTTATTTAATTTCTCACTTGTTAGCAAGAACTTGTCGATTTCAATGATCTAGCATATACAAATGATTTATCACAAACTTGTGCAAAACTAGTTCTTGCTTTTGCATTTCGTTGACAGCATCACTGCCAACACCTACGCCAAAGCTATACAGACTGCCAAAGCTGCAATTGGTCAGTGTCAGGTCACGGCAGTTAGTGCTCTTCGTCTTTGTGCTCATTGACTGACATACCCTCAATTTGTGCTGCGACGCTTGTTCAAGTGTTGTTTACAATTGATCACGTCGAGAAGAAGTTATTTTAGAACTTTTAAGAGCACAGCCACAGCCACAATTCTCTTTTGTGTGTGAATAATTGCACAAAGCATTTGTTGTTCAGTATTGATCAGCTTTAACATCACCTTGGTCGCCATTGTTCGCTGTGGCTGCAAGATAAACACAGTTTCACATATGACCTCTCTGAAACCAACCACACACACACACACACACACACACACACACAGGTAGTGGTATGACAGTGATTTTCATTGTGGTGCGGTCTGTCAACACAGAACTTTGAAAGGTGCACTTTTAAAGGCTTTACCTGGCTTCACTCACTTTTCTCAGTTTTTTTTTCTGATCTGTCTCAAGCTATGGTCTTCCCCTATGGTCCCTGTGGTTCCAGGTGGCACTATTCAAAGTCTGTACAACATAAGCTTCTGGGAGAGGTTCCGAACCACACATGTATGGAGGAACAGATGGTTCCCTTGCTGTATTCGCATGCAAATTAGTTTTGGGCGTCTATGGTCCTACAGACGTCATACCCACAAAAAGACCTCTTCGGGAACTAAGGTAGAATGTGGCCTTCAGGATTGTGCTTCTAGTTCTATGTAGTCCTGATGTCAAGAAACATGTCCATTAGATGTGACAGGAATTTGACGAACAATGAATGTGACTCGAGGAAAGCCTTGAGGGGTGAACAACCTGGCGAGCTGTGGACAGGTTGGAGTTAGCACTCTCAAAGACATAATCTGTGGTTTAATGATGAAGAGAGTTCTCCCAAAGTTTGAAATAAGCGGCCTCATCATACCAGGGCATTTTAAAACAAGATTTTTATTTAATAAAGAAAAAAAGTGGTTCTCCAATTGGCTAAATTGATGTTAATATATTTACTAAAGGGGGAAAATATGTTTATCAGTTTGTAATGCCACATGTACACAAGTGTTTGTTAGCAGCTGACCTTTTAAATTCCATTGCATTGCTTCATAGCTGAGCATTTGACTGTTTTTACCCACGGCTGGTTGTTCTTGAGCACTTGAGTGCGGAACAAAATGTTAAAACAGGAAAACATTCAGTATAGGTTCTTTTTGTTCTTTTGTTTTTATTTTTTTTCCAAACAACTGTGGACCTGTTGTTTCCAGGTGCAGCCTTAAATAGCTTTAGGGGGAATATATATATATTCATTGCATGTGCGAAATTAGTGCTATACCAATGTGCACACGGGACTCAATTTCATGTATAGTTATGTTTTCATATTTCCAGGGTAGCTTTAGTGTGTCCTATATTTGCCAGCAGTGTGCTGTGCGTTTTGCATCCTGGACACTCCATTAAATTTCCCATTGCGGGGACAGACCTTGGTAACAAGGCAAACGCGGAAGCCAGCTGTGCCTTTGGGGAGGTTTGCTTATTAACAGGCAGGGAGTCGGAACACACTGAGAGTCGGGGATCACTATTGAGCTGTCTGTCACCGAGGAAATTGCTCCTGTCCATGCACAGATTAAAATACATGTATATTATAAAATTCATTCAATTTTAATACAAATTTATTTCCTCTGATTTTATTCATTTTTTTTTTACTCTGTCATACACAAAGAAAAAAGGCAAGGTGACTCATCTGAAGGGAACGTCTCATCACATCAGCTCGTGCTCATTTGTGTAATTTCCAACTTCTCCTGTTGTTTGTTCCGGAGGAAGTCCTCACAGGTTTGAGCAACTTACTGGGGCAAAGGTCATTCAGCCATGCGATTCTCCCCTTGTGTTTCCGTCAGCCGTCTCAAAAGGACAGACGCAGCTCTGTAGGAGGACAATAATGAAGTTCACCCTCCAGCCCCCGCGAGAGGTCTGAGAAGCTCCATCACAGCAGGTGAGACCCGTCCATTCCAGCTGCTGCTAATGAGGCTTGCTTGGAATCTCTGCGGTTTTCTCGTCTCTGCTGTCAGTACAGGATTTGGAGATTAAGTCACATAGCTGTTCAGCTCTTCTTTCTTCCTTTCATTTCATTTCTTTTTTTCTCTCTCTCACCCTGAAGTGGGGGTTACATAAGAGCAGGGGTGCCAAACCATGCATCATCAACCCATTCCTGCACACATTCTGTGAGGAGACGCATGTAATTGCTTTCCTGAAATGGACCATGGCTTAATTTGACTTTGTGGAATGTTAATCACTGTAGTGCATTATGAAGGTAATAATTAGAATGAGAGCATTTGTCGAAGATATTCTTTAATGCCCTTGTTAGAGCTTGGCCTGTGTGCAGGTTAGCGTGCACAATAACAAGGGAACAATTTTCTCAAAATGATCACTGAAAGGAGCTGTGAACAAAATGTAAATGATTAGACTTCAGGAAGGACAGAAGCGGCTGTGGACAGAACTACAGTTTGCTAAGTCATGCGCACCTGCACTGGATTGTTTTGATACACATGCAGTTCAAAACTGCATCATCTGGCAGTGGAATTTAGCATTTGTTTTTCTTTTTGTGAACATGATGTAAATGCAATATATTAAAGGGGCTATTTTCAAAAGGTTTTCAGATCAGGGTGACTGTGGACCTGTTGTTTACCAACATGGTGGCAGGTGTGGGTGGCGTCAAGGCTTCTTAAAGCGTGGAGGAGAAGATTCACGTACACTGGTATGTGGCCACTTTTACGTGGCCACTTTTACGCTTTAGATACCATGACAACACTCGTCCCGTTTGTGTGTTGTTTTTTTTTTTGTCAGACTAAACCCTAATCCTCTATTAATTAGTAGAGACGGCACTCTAATTTATTTATCCAAAAAGGCTGTTTAGGATTTTCTTCATACCAACATTTTTTCCATTTACATTTACAGACTCCTTTACAGCAGGTATTATTTAAACCAAATACAGAGGACAATAAATCACCTGTATTGCTGCTAATTGTCTCCCTCCACACTGTCTCGGGTAGTTACATGTGTCTGGTTGATTATTGGTTGTAGTGTTTACAGCTATTAGCTTCATTAGCATCTAAGAAAAAAATCCAAACAAAAACGCTTCTCCGTTAATATACCGCACTGCTGGACTGTCGATCCCTGTCAATGTTAAGTACCTGCACGGTTATTTCTGTTGGGAACACTAGAGTCAAAGACAACTAGACTTCAACTCACATTAGCTGATTTTGCAAGCTTACATTTGGTGGGAATACACCAGGGTTCAGCAAATCTATAAAGCCTGAAGCAGATAAAACGCACCCATGTGTTCCAATGTACATTAGACTACTAACAGAAATGTCTTTCTTATTAAAGCTCATGGTAAGCGACCATAATGGAAACAAGTTTAATGGTTTTGAGACTTTTCCTTTGACCTGAAGAGAGACAAATAGATAGGTAGTTGTTACTGAGTGACAAGCGCAAGTTTGAGAGTGCTTTTACATATTTGTGTCTTCAGTTGACCCACTGAATTTGAAGAGAAGTCGGGCCACTTAAGCTGCCATTGCGCTGATCAACTACAAATTCTCTGTTGTTTCGGGTTTTCTTTTAAAGTAAATTTATTTTAAAAGAAAAATAAAACAAACAAACAAACAACAAAATAATGATATTGGTGTCGCCCAATCCTTAGTGTAATTGAAATAAAAATCAGAACATATATTTTGAGAGAAAGAGCTGTATACATAAAATACACTAAACATTCTTTTTTTTTTTTTTTCCATATCCATTACACAGTTTGGCTGCCTTTCACAAGGTCATCTCGGTTTTTCTTATTTGCCTGTTAGTTAAGAATATCCTCCCACACTGAGAGATCTACGTCTCGCTATAAGCTCTGCCGGTTAATGGAGGTCTTACTGCATTCGGATGGACTTCTTTGACTCACCTGACTTTCCTGTGAGCGAGGTTTGGATTAGTGAGAGTTTCAGGGCCCACGAAACAGGAGTCATTTCTCCAAAAGATTAGGAGTGTTTTCTGTTCGGTTCTAGATTTCATCATCTTCTGAGCTACAGAGAACAGCACAGGGCTCCGCTTTGGTCACTCTCTTGGTTTTGTGTGCTCTCAGTAAGGCCCATGGTGCGGACTGAAATGAATCCGGGGTTAAGGCTCAATTAAAAGGCGGAATCCCTTGGCATGCCGCAGGCGCTGCGGTCTCCACGCTGTGAAGAGGAAATGTCAGGAGGCGCTAAAGCATTGAGCGGTGACCGTCAACTCAGACTGACAGCATGTCATCTCTCCTCTTTCAGCTTCACCAAGCAGTGGCCCCCTGCTCACCCCCTCCACCGCCACCCCCTCACACTCACCCGCCTCACCCCCATCCCCCATACTGTACATACCAAACACAAGCGAAGCCTCCCACGCTCTTCGCTACAAGGCTCGGAGAAAATCTCGGTGAGTAATTCATTGACTCAGACAAATGTGATCATATTCTCACTCTCCACTCCTGCAGACACACACTAAGACCGTGGCACGTACACACGTGCACGCCCCGTGAAGAGATTCACGTTCCCACTGACAAATCTGCAAACCGAAAAAAGTAATTAGTGGCTTAGGCCTTCACAGTCCTGGTGGTTTGTGGTCTTGTCACACGCACACCAACACACACCGAAAAAGACAAAGCAAATCCAGTTAGCCTCATTAGTCCATGTGTCTATACAGAGAATCTAAATCAATCTTTTGTATCCCTTGCCAAACCAGCCACTTTACACAAAGCAGCATCTGAAGCTATCAAAATGTCCTTGAGAGATCTTTTTCAACATTGTCCTGACTGCGGCAGCATGTCCAAGTTTTTCCAATGAGGCTCTCGGTGGACCTGTCATTCTCTGAGCAGGTGTCAGCGGCAACAGAGAGCGCTTTTGTCGCAGCACTTGTTGAAAGAGGTGAAAGTGCTTGAACAGCTGACCCAAATGTGCCCAACTGAAGCACCATTAAAGGGGGAAGCAAAGTGGTTCTTCTCGGGTAAACAGCACAATTGTTCCTTACAGGCCGATGTTGGGCACAGTGGCAAGTTGCCCAGCCAGGTCCATTTTCATTCAAGTGGCTCCAGTCACATGATCTGAGCCGTTTGCGCTCGGCTGAACTCGGCCTCTCTGGCTGCATCACCCGTTCACCTGATTAGAATGCTCAAGTTGAGCCACTTATGATTCCCCCTTCCCTTGGCCAGACCGTCAAGCTGTATGCCACCCGTGCTAGCACTTTTGGGAAGTATTGGATTAATTGTTTTTTTTAGGACAGTGGAAACTAGCAGTTGTGCGCACTTTGCTTTTCCTTAATGACATCAAAGTATCAAATATTAATATAATTTTGCTCTATATTTACTTAACTGGGGTTGGAAAGCACCTGGGACAAGGGGGATTGCACGTGGACCATAGAAACATGTTCCGTGAAATTTGATTGGATGACTGATCGTGTAGAAAATAAACCAGGAAATTTTGGGCGACATCAAGACAAAGCATTAGAGCCAGGACTGAGACTGGTTGATTGTTTAGTTGGGTAAGTCTGTCTCTCTAAATAGCAGCCCAATTTGCATTGTGTATCAATACATATACAGTTGATCTTGGATTAAGCCACACATTAAATGTATAGTGCACATGCAGTTTTTTTTCTTTTCTAAAACGCTTGGGTCAAAACTTAATGCAACCCTCAGTTAGTGAGAAGGTCACAGTTTGTGTTTTCTGCTAAGATTTGGTCAAAGGTCTGGGATTAGAAATAAAATTGTTAGTGTGCCTAAACTTGTGCTTTTGGTTGACCAATTCATATCACAAAAGGTTAAGCCTATATTAGACACGTTTCCATGTGATGGAGCGAGTCTGACCTTGAAACAGTGGACAGGCGTTGTACAATGTTTCTGTTCATTATTATTTTTTGTTATCTGTTTATAACCAACGATACCATACAATCCTTAAGTCCGCAAGTTGTTCTAAATATGTTGAACTGTTAATATCAAACTGAATTACCATGCTAATTTGTACCATCCAAAAAGAAAAAAAAAAAAAAAAAAAATGTATTCAAACAAAGATTGTTGCCTGAGTTAAAGGTATGACACCTAACCTGATTACATAGACCACTGAGCTGAGAGGAGGTACAGAAATCCATTCTGTGGAAGCCCGGAGCTGTGGAGTGTGCTGGTGAAAGGGAAGCACAAATTCCCTCATGTTTTATCAGCCATTCCCAGTTCAGCTCTGTAATTGTAGACATGCAGTGAGAGCGGCAGAATTATTCAGCCGACGACCCGACTGGGAGAGGGGAGGGGGGGGGGGGGGGTAGGAGGGGTGTCTTATCAATAACTGATGCCTCCAGACACAAGATATATTAATATACAATCCAACTCATTGTAATGTTTTTCCGAGTTTTATGTTATATTACATAAAAAAAACTTTCACAGTTTTTTCGCCTAATCTCCTGCCCAGAAAAGTGGAAACATGAGTGAAGCAGTGCACAAATGGAAGACTATCAAGGTTTCTTTGACTCTCAGTAGGACGCAGCTGATTTTGGTTCACCACACAATTAATAGAAATCATGTGAAGAGGCTGCGTAAGGGTGAGCACGGCTTTTACGCTGCTAACTAAAGATTAATATTAAACCGAACTTACAAAAAATAGCAACTTTTGTAGCCATTTTAACAACACTTACCATTAGCTTCTGGTTATGAAAGCAATACAAAGGCCGACACTAATAGATTTCCTATTAACGGTTAAAAACATACAGTATTTCCCTTTTAATTTAAACAAGACGAAGGGTGCAGCTGTTGTTGGTATTCAGTGGATAATTCCTCTGACCCACAATCCTCTTCAGTTACCCAGCAACAGGCTGCCTGGTGAAGTCCCCCTGGAGGAAGATTTGGTTTTCGGCACAAGTATAAGGAGAAAGCTGGCTTGTGGTGGGAGACTGAGAGAAAATGAATGATGCTATCTTCAAAGTAGCGCACGGGTCCAGTCAGCACCTACCATTGTTTCGCCTTTATCTCGCACAGGTGCTGCAGGATGCCTCCAAGTTAGCCGCAGCACAAGCAAAAAAAAAAAAAAAGAGGCATCGTGGAAGTTGACAGAGGAGAAATGAAACAGTCCTTCCGCGGCCTGTAGCAGAGGCATGAACACTGCACAATTTAATATCTTATGTGTAGGAATTTCATTTTGCCACAAGAATGTTTTTCATGCAGTACGGTTGTAATTCCTTTCTCGGGTTTCTCGGGGTAATGTTGGCAGCACGAATCCATCACCTGCTTGAGGCGAATGTGTCACGGCGCAAAGTGGAGGCAAAAACAAAGTGGAGGCACAGAACTGCGCACTGCACATGCCAACACTGCGCACTGATCCGCCGTATGGAAATGGGGTGACACCTGATCAATGGCTTATCGCGGCAAGACTGCTGATCACGTGCGGCTGAGCGGGTCGGGCAGGCGAGTGGCGTCACGGCCCGGTGAGTCAGCAAGAGCTGGATGTTATCACCTTGACTGAGAGAAAGCTGCTGGTGTTTGAGATCTTTCATGTAAATGCTGAAGTTCAACAATGGGAGACTAGATGCGATTTCTAGGGAAAGCTCTGAATACTGAGGCAAGAATTGGGGGATATGAAATGAAAATTTGTACAACACTCAAACTAGATGACGCTTCCAGTACATTTGAATCCAAACCATCTCTCGGAATTTAAATAATATGATTTCCTGATATGAGCCTGCGTGTTGTCAGTGTGCTTTCCCCTGTAATTCTGTGGCAGAGCTGTATTAAGTTACTGCTAATGCAAACATTTCCTGCCGCAATCGTATCACATTAGGAGTGTTTGACTACCTAAAGTGCTCGTATGAAACAAAAAAGGCTCCTTGCAGTGTAATTATATAGTGTACTTTTTGACTGTTATTATCACTGCATTAGTGCATGAGCATTTTTCTTAGATTTCTGTAGATAAAGTGTCAGTTAACAGAGCTGGGATTTCAACAAATGGTTCAGTGCTCTTATAAATGATCTACTTTCTTTGTTAAAGTAGCATAAAGACACACTGGGTGCGCAAATAAAAGTACATTTGAAGAAAAGTTTGAACAAGTTCATAGAGAAAGAGCAAAGCAGGCATGTTTCAGTCAAATGAGATGTGTTGAATGTCTGCATGCCTTGACAGTTGCTAGGCACCACTTGCATGTTAGCCGTTAGAAACCTGCTAAAGTTGCTTCAAAATCAATTTTTGTTTTCAAAAAATACTGTCAAGTTCTGATTCGAAAAAGACTACAAATGTACACGAAAGGCTTTATGGAACAGCATTAATATTTACCTGCTCATCCTGGGCAATGACAACATTAAGTATGGGCAACAATAAAACACAGCCGTTCTTTAACATCACCAACATTAAGAGAAACAGCTATATTAACATCCATTTTAATCCAACAACAATAGCCACTCACACAAACACACATGTGAGGCTGCAGACATCATTTCCTCAGCTGTGTCCATCAGGTCAGATGTGCAGATGTGTGTTGATGCAAATCACTGTTGATTCCATAAACCTTTCTCAGTGAATGTTTAATTTGCAACTCGCAAAACATTTATGGAAGCACACCTATTGAGACACTTTCCACATTATGGCTTTTAACTGGATCTGCATCTACATTGGCTCTATTTTAGATAAGAATTCATAACACACCCGCAGTGTTAATGCAGTGACTCAACTGCGACAACTGAATGAAAGCAGTAATTTAAACAATCCTTACACGCCCAAACTAAATGCACAGGAATTCAGGTTCCCTGAATAATGCGTGCACTTGTCCCATTGTTGTAGACCCGACCCACACAGACTCAACTGAGAATTCAACCCAAAGACAACAGGGTAATTGAATTCCTTTTGTGTCAGCTAGACACGAGTAATACCTGGCAAATGCCTTCCTTTCAGAAAAGAGGAAAAGACTTCATGTCGTGAGTAGACAGAAAGCACAACACTATGTTTTTATTTTTTTTTAATCTGTGTTTCAGCACTTTAATTGGATTTTTTAATAACGCTCACCAGAAGAGGAGAGCGCACTTCAATTTAGCCTCCCTTCTATATTTACAAGACATTAACATTCTGGGCCTCTTCTTTTCAGGGAGAGAGAAAATGAAAGAAAAAAAAAAAAACTTGTCAGGAAGCAGTTGTCTGTAAATGAATGGCATGGTCACCCACCACAGAGAAATGCTAATGAGGAACAGTGCACTGGGTCAGACTGCAGGAGGACTTGAAAGTGGAGAGACTTGAACACTCCAGACTCATTAAGAGGCCGTCTCGCCTTGCAAAAAACAAATAATATCAAAACAAGCAGGCACAGACAGCTTGCTATCGACGTAAATCAGAAACTCTAAACAGTTTAGCGCTGAACTTTCAATCATAACATGTCACCATCGCTGGCCGTTAAGGACCTTCATGCTCAACAGACAAAACACAGACTTTCTGCTTCCTCCCGCCATTAGATCAGTTGGTTGGTTGTTCTTAACAGCTTGCACTTAAGAACTTTGTACATTTTTCTAATCTTGGATTTTTCACTGACCCTGACATACCTGGTTGAATTTTTCCCCAAGTCATTTATTCAACACATCCGTCTGATAAAGACCCCATCGGGGGGGGGGGGGGGGGGGGGGGTGGAGTGGGGGGGGGGGACAAAGTCAGTAATTTGTCTTGGCTCCCTATAAATGCCGATCAATGCAGGAGTCCAATACTTGTGTTTTGCACTTGGTTCCTCCTTCACTGTCTAAATGCTATCAAATAGTGGTAGGTGGCTTGATCCAGACATCAATAGCATTGATCCCAACATTGGTATCAAATCGATACCATCAGAATGAGATCGATACTTGTCCCCTGTTAAATTATAGCTATGCCCAGGCAAACAGCGCTGCTTTCACGATCTGTTTTGCACACGATGCTCCTCCCCTTCCTCCTCTGCTTTTCTGTTTTGTTGTGCTTGTCACTTGACTCAGCAGCAACATTTAGAGAGGTGTGATTTTCAATTCATAGTAGAGGAAGAATATGCAGAAAGCAATCTGGAGCCATTATAGAGATTATTTTCCCCCTGACATTCATGCATTACTTTAATAGGTGAAAAGTATGAGCATCAACAACATTGTGTCTGTAAAAATGTGCATTGGTTTATTTACGTGGATATTAATGGCAATAACGATAGAGTGGAATGTTAAGAAATGTATGTTTTCATTAATATACAGAAATTAGCATTGCTGAATTGTAGTGATGTGAATCTTTGGGTGTTTCGCAATTCGTTCAACTGCGATTCTCGAGGTTCGATTCCCAATCCAAATGATTCTCAGTTCAAATGATTCACGTAGTTCCAGGTTCACTCGGACCCTCCGCCTCTCCAAATGAGCCGGGCACCGGAGACAAGCCCACCGGCCCCGTGCTCTGCGCCTGAGATGCCATGGGTGTTTGCAGCAACGTAGCTAGCTTAACAATGCCATACACCGCTGAGTACGGAAGCGTGTGTGGATGCACAGAGAGACCGAGGAAACTTCAAGTTTATCAATCCATCCAGAATCGTAGAAGATAAGAATTATTCTTTTCCCCATCCCTAATCCATTGCTATACAAATAAAATAAAGGGGAATTAATCAATAATCGAAAAATTCATTGTTAGATTTGTCAAAAAAAATACAGCTGGATTAGTGAATACAAAAAAATAATGATTTTTCCGAGCCCAAATTGCATGGTTAGTTTTGCAGGGCAGTCTCGAGCTGGGAGCTAAACTGCTAGACACTGCAGTTTATGGGCTGCAGGCTTCATCCATTTCTCTATGTGTATGCAGTGCAGGGTGCATAAATGAGCCTTCACTGGGGTCTGGGGTCCTGTGCAAAAGGCTGGTAGAAAAGCAGGGGATGGGGACAGGGGAGCTATGCAGTTCTATTGGGAATAGGTTTGTGCCCTGAAAAATATCTTAGCCAAAAAATATCTAATGGGAAAAAGAGCAACGGTCACACAATATTTACAGTATGTATGTGTGAGTGTGTGTGTGTGTGTGTGTCCAGAACATGCACAACACTAAAAAAAAAAATCACCCCTAGCCTTCCTGGGGTACAAAGCTGAGTTGTGATTAGATGCTCTATGAGACCCAAGTGCTACACTAACCTTTGGTAAACAGTCAAAACTTCCATTTTCAATTAAATGTAACATGAATCCAAAAGTATCCGTTTCATTAGATGTGAAGAAACTAGTACCCCTTATTGGTTGGCTGCTTTAACTTAAGTAGTTAAATGGGAATATACAGTATTTCCATCATAGTAAATGGTGACTCGAAACAAATACATGTTTGAAATTTATTCGAGTGACTGAGGACCTCAGTCTCTCAGCAGAGTCCTCATAAGTGACTGCTGAAGTTGTGGAACATTCTTTTCTCCATCATTTTCTCTTGCTTTTTCCTCACTGTATTGTACAGCTGCAGCTACCTATTATTTCCGTAATCTTGTCAGTTGAAGGTGGGACCCTTGGGGACCTTGCGGGGCCCTGCACAGTTTGCCGTGTGTGTGTGTGTGTGTGTGTGTGTGTGTGTGTGTGTGTGTGTACATAGAGGATCTTTTCAAGAGAACAGAATCAGACGTGTTCATTTGATCGTCTAAGATGACCCGTCTATGAAAGTGCACAGCACTGCAACTTCTCACGTAAAGGTCCCAGGTTCTGAAGGACGAATTTGCAGGAAAATGTCATGTCACATCCGAGTCACGGCGCTGCAGATGAGAAAGTGTCATTGGCAGTCACTTGATCAGAACTTGACGGACACGTCCCGTAACGTCACCGTGACCTTGCTGGTGCTTCTCCAGCGACATCAGCACTTTGTGAGGCACAACAAAAACATGTGAAGGCATACATGCCATCTATACACTCACTGGCCACTTTATTAGGTACAGCTTGTGAGTACTGGCTACCTGATAAATTTGCTGTGGCTGTTGCTTATGTTATAGCGTATCACATTAAATTGGCGATCTACGTTTTGCTATTTCTAAACGGTTTCTTTCCCACCCCATGCATGTATTCCCCAGTAAGATAATGGCAGCCAAAGATGATGTCACGCTGCACACAGAGCCGACGGGTCTGTGGGTGTGATCAGTGCAGAGGAAAAAAATCTGCAGTGGGGCGGTCCACTCGCAGTAAGTGACCATGAATGAACACTGTGCACAACACATTTGCCCTGAACCATTGCTGCACACTGAAGGCGTGTCCATGGAGAGTCAGTGTCAAGAGAAGCTGGTCCTTCGCTTCAGAATAATGTCAGTAGACAACGCTGGGGCCACGTCTCTCTAACTACAACGCCCGACCAGGATGCTCCTCCTGGGTCATAACTCTGCTTTTAATGCTACCGGGTGGGATGATTGTAAACATTGGATAACTGACTGCCACCTTCAACTAGATCCAATACTTCCTTACCAAAAAGGCAACTGTTGGTGGAGCCAAAGTGGCCTGAAGTCCACATAATTCTACGGTCTAATCAAAAGTGGGGATTGAGCAGGGTGCAGAAGTCTGCTA
The DNA here is from genome assembly GCF_046127955.1 of Nelusetta ayraudi. NCBI lineage: Eukaryota > Metazoa > Chordata > Actinopteri > Tetraodontiformes > Monacanthidae > Nelusetta > Nelusetta ayraudi. The sequence goes on along the minus strand of NW_027466061.1, from coordinate 21,618,233 downwards.
ATGACTCTCTGACCTAAGGAGAATGGAGAATGACTTCACCCTCAGCATCAGTGAGGGCCATCACACACTGGACGCGCCACAAATAAACACAAAACACCAAAGTGAAGATGTTCGTAGATAATTTAGCATCAGAACTATTCAGACCAGCCGCTACGCAATTTTGTCTCATTACAGCAGAGTTTTCGCAACAGAAAACTTTCTGCGACAGCACAAAAATAGCTGAAGGCTACCAGCGAGCCCAATGATGGCGTCGTCCCAGCTCTCCAGCAGTGATAAAGAACTTGTTGTCAGGGAAATGATTTGGCCTTCTCATACAAGAACTCAACTGATGTGTTAAAAACTCATGATTGTTCTGTGCATAGTTGCAATTGTCAGGGGGTCAAAAGTGCAAGTGCGTGACCTGGTGACACATTGATCTGAGCTCTTTCAGTACTGATTGGCTGACGATTTCATGGCATCACAAAGGACATGAAAATAATCAACGTTGAAGCAGATTGAAAAAAAAAAAAAAAAAAACTAGTATTTTTCTCATAATGGAGTCGTTGAGTGCTAATTAAGCAAATTTCAATTAAAAAAAAAAAATGTCAATAAAGATGTAAAACTGTGTGTAGTGGCCTGAAGCCCAAAGAAAATAGTGACTGCATTCAGAAGGAATGCCCCAGCCATGCAGCCTCTCAAGTTACATCAAACACAAACAGGACTTAAAGCACTACTGAGTGAAATCGACGCCGCAGAGATTGTGTTACTTCATCAGAGCTGTTGTCCTCCCACTCAGCCCAATAGGAGACTAATATAAAGGATGCCCACCACACGTTCTCATTGCCTGGTTTGGAAATGTGCCACACACATAGGGGTAGGAGGTGGGGGGGGCTTTTGAGGAGAGCGAATCATCAGAATGAACTCCAGTCTGTGGACCGGTGCTGCAGTGAAAGAGTAGAAAGAATCGTCAGACTCTCTTCAACCAGCTGGCTCTTAAAACTTGACTCAAAGCGGAGTCACACATTTCTTTTTTGTCCCAGCAGTTTTATCTCTGCCATGGTGCTGCTATGCTCTTGTCTCTAATTCAATTTTATTCAATCATGCAATCCTTTTGTGTAGCATATGATAAATTACTGGGAGGGTTTAGACACTTTTTTTTTACCTCTACAATTTCAAACTGTAAAACCTTAAAAACACTGAATTCTTTACAGAGTTCTTATTCCCATAGATAAACTGGATACATTTAGCACAGTGAAACACACACCAGATGGGGTCTGTGTGTGCATACTCATTGAAGAGGGTGCAGCAAACCTTCAGAATACTCTTAAGAGGTTTGATTTTCAGGCCTTGTTTTTTGAGGGGGGAAAATGATAATAATAAAATATAATATTTTAGATAAATAATACTATCCAGAGCATTATCAGCATCATACAGTATCCAAGTATGCACTTTTTTCATAGAAGAAGAACGAGACATTTGTCTACTTAATGTATAAATGAATATATGAGAACGCTGTTGTGGTTAGATGTTGACCACTATGAAACAAGCAACAATAGGGATGCAATTTGATTAATTTTGTTTGTATTGTGTGTCTTATGGAACCCCTAAATGTGATAGTGAAAGAACAAAGTTGACTTATGTTTGAGTTTGCCTTGCTGAGTTTTAGTCTCTTTAATGTAGAAAAAAGACCCATGAAAAGGATGAAAGGGAGATTTGAGATCAGTCAGAATTAGAGAGGAGGGGGAAGGATGGGATTCAGTGGGTAGACACTCTGTGAAGGCCCACATAAAGTTTTTAATTCAGCACTTTTTGAACTTTAAAGAGTTTAGAGCGACCTAAGACAGCTACCGGAAAGGATGTAAGGCTTTTAATTATTCTGTTAGCCCCTAATGAAAAAAAAAAGCAGGGAGAGGAGCTGAGGCAAAGTTATCTGTCAATTAAAGAACGGTTCAATCAACAAAAAATAAACTGTTGAGATAATTAATTACTGGTTGTCGTTTTGGATGCAAAGTGAAACTCTTGTGCCAGCGTCTGGAAATTAGAGCTGCCAGTTTTTGTTTTTTGGTTGTTGTTTTTCTATCCCAAAAGGAGAAGGCCCAGTGCTATTTGTGAATAAGATATTTTGGGAGAATCACTCTGGGATTCAGAAAATGTTAAGTACTTTCACTTTTTTTTTTTTTTTAAAGCAAGGGAAACTCCAAAGAGAACAGAGAACTAATTAACTGAGATAAATGAATAATGAATATACTAAGGATTAATGGCTGCTGTGACAAGCAGTTTCGGAATAGCACTTAATTATTAGAAGGAGCTGGAGATTCAATGCCCATTTACAATTTGTTGTTCATGTCTGTTTGTTTGGGGTGTGTTTGTTTGTAGAATAGTTGTATTATATACATTATTATTATAATTGCTATTTCTTAGATGTTGTTATTCTAATTGTAAAGTTCCTCTAAGGTGATATGGGGTCAAGTCATGTAGAAAAGTGTTTCAAGGAAGTTTCATATTCTACTCTTTCCTATAAATTTGTAATGGGATTTTCTTTTTCTTAACAGGCCTATAAAGATTTTACGGAAAAACACTGAGTCATCGTCATGTGCTTACACAACCCCTAAAATCTTCCACTCTGAAATGTAGTTTTCTTCCAGTGTTAGGGTCTTAATTCAGTGCATTTAAAGGTAAATGAAGGCTGAGTGTCAAACATTAAAGTGGATCAGCAACAAATCATAACTGGGCGTAACATTACCCAGGGTCCTCACACCAGGCCCCTTTTCAGTAAATCTAACCTGAACCATGTAGGGCGAAACAGCTGTACTGTTAGAAGTACTGCCAAGACATGGCGGACCCCTTCTGTTTTAGCAGGAGAATCAGAGATTAATCATTGTTGGTTCAGTTCTCGGTACATGTACCCTGCACACGAACCCCAAGACAAAATATTGTTCTGCCTGCTGCCCAAGCAGCGTTCACGCTCAGACACCAGGGCTTATTGGATCCCTTCGCCCACAGCGCTGGAGTTTTCATTTCATCTTTAGGTCCACTTCACCGGGGTGCGCAGCCAATAACAGCATAAGTGCTCACACAGGTGCAGTATAAGCCCCGCTAATTGTAAAACCCCGTGGAGGTTCTCTAAATGAAATCAATCATTTCCCCAAAAAGCAACCAGCTCAAACGTGGTTACTCCTAATGAACATGATATCTATCATCTGTGGCTCATTAGGCTCGACATAAGCACAGCCTATCGTGGGCTTCCAGCTAGATAATATATGTTCTCCTGAAAACAGGAGCCCCCTGTTATCTTAGCAGACTAGTTTTCTGCTCTTTGTGGCACAGAAGATAATAGGGTTCTTAATTGGATGAAACTACATCTTGCGGTTGTTTTATTCCAGTTACATATTGATTTTTAACATGGTGAGAAAACTGAAATGCTCGTGATAAGGCCAGCCCAGGGGTCATTTTATCTTTTGGAAAATAATTCAAGCAAAAGATTCTTGCTGTTCAGATCAGGCTTTGAGAGGGATTGCCCCAATAGTCTACAACCAAATGATTGTGTAATCCTTATGCCTCTGATTTATTTCTGCAGTGTTGAAATCATTTTTTTGTTTCAGAACGTACACAATTGAAGGCATCCACGCTGTTTGGTATACTAACAACAGAAAATAACTAAGTGTAATTAGTAGATGTTTGAAGTGAACTGACTGGAGTTTGTTCTGTTAGGGACTTTATTTGTTCTTCTGCAGTTTTTTGAGCACAGTTTGTAGCAGCTGCTGCTTCTTGTCGTCCTCACTCCTGCAAGTTTGCTGTTTGACTGTTTTCTGCAGTTGACTGCCAAGGAGGGGCCTCAATTGAGATTTGAAATCTCGGTGATCAAGATGCTGAAATTTTAATTAGTCTTTTTTTTTTTACCTACTGAAGTGTAAACTATATGTCTTATACATGGATACATTTCAGCTACAAATTTAGTGAATGTTAGCTTGCAGGAATTTGTGATGTAACTGATTTTCTTTTTTTTTTCAGTTTGTTTTGGCCTGACTTAAATAATAAAATAAATAAAATAAAACACACACCTTTGTGTTTGTATGGGAAACATTGCTTAGAAGATTTCAGAGGTATGAATTCAAATTAACGGAAACTGCCAAGTTGATCAACAGTTTGCTTTATTCTCCATACAGTAACATTTTTGAGATGAAGGCTGGAAGGGAATTAATGGGAGCATTTACACTAACATGTTTGTTTGTTTTTAAGTCAATAAACAGTTATTTTTCACAGCAACACATTACTTTTTGGTGTAAGTAATCCATGACGAAGCTACCTAGTTGTAGCTAGTTACTTTTTAAATGAAATGATTAGAAACGGTCACTACTTTCCATTTCTCAGTCACGAGCACGTCTAGATGGTCAACAACTGATGGTCATGTGATCTTCACTGACAACAACTCATTGACATTGTTGTTTGTCCGTTATGTCTTATCAGCAGATTTGAATTTGGTGTGTAACTTCAACATAAAATATGATCAAAATGGAATTGCAATTATCTACTGTAAATCACACAGTTTTGCATAAAATAATGATACTGGTTTTAGCGAGATTTTTTAAAATAAAGATAGTGTATTGTGCGTGAAAGCTTCTGTGCGGTTGCTGCAGTCAGATCATTAGCACGCAGAAAGTACCAAAAACGTTCAAATCTGACACTGTGATTACTTTTCCAAGTTGCGGAGTTATTTCTCATTTACGCCCGCCTTGCTGTGGTTTTTCGATGAGCTCACTTTGTGTGCCGCATTCAATGAGTCAACAAGGCAATTAGGCCGTTCTTCAATCTAGAGGTTAAAGTGCTGCCTTTCTTTTCACATTTAGGGAAATAATTGTTGTTCTGAGATATTCTCAGCATTCATTAATTTGTTTATCAATGCTTCCAAAATAATGGTGTCTGAAGCTGGGGTGGGTCATTTGCCAAAACTAGACAACATTGAGGGTTTTCATTAATCTGTCAACGTGAGTAAGCCTTTATCTTGATAATAAATAAATAACTAAATAGTGGCACAACAACTTGACCGAGCTATGATCCTGGAACTTATCAGAGGAAACCGAGGGGGACCTGGAGTGGTTGTGAGGGCTTGGCTCTGTAACATGTGCCGTGACCCCTGGCAGGGCCTATTAGAGGAAATGTCTCTGTGGTCTTCGTGGCTTCAACCTCAGTGGCAGCCACCAAGCAACATCAATTACATCCCCAGCAGCTCCAGCCTATAGCAGCGCCGCTATATTGCCATCTCCACAGGGGTAATTGCTTCACTATGCACTTCCAATTCCGGGCAAGTTGCAACCTATTCCTTTCAGCCAGCTGACACTGGTCAATGTGAAAATTGTTATTACAGCCCACAGCTTCCTCTGTGTCCGAGGATTGAACAGGAAGAGGGAGGAGTAAAACAATATGATAATCATCCACCAGCTGTGACATATGCACTCTCTTGAACATCCTATACACCTTTACCTTTAAACACCATTTACGGTATATGTAATCCAACCTGGCACGTCATTTGGAATGTTTCCTGAATTCCTAGAGATTTAACTAACATTCATCAGCCTTATTGGGCAAATAATCAGTCGCATTCGGGTGCATCTTACTGGATATTTGTCACTGCCCATGAAGCAACAATGCCACTGTTAAAGCCAACTCTTAACAAAGCCATTTAAAGGTACGGCAAAATTATGTGTTTCATGATAATAAAACCATTTAATGTGCACACATTTACAATAAAGCTTGTACTCTTGCTGGAGGTGCTTTTAGTCTTTTTAGAATTACAGATTTTTTTTATTTCAAATTAGAGAATGCTAATGCATCCGGTGGGACCCCAAGGCGTTCCCAGGCCAGCCGGGAGACGTAGTCCCTCCAGCGTGTCCTGGGTCTTCCCCGAGGCCTCCTCCCGGTGGGACATGCCCGGAACACCTGCCCACCTGCCTGGTGGTGAGCCCACAGGAGGTAGGAGCCACGTCGCTCGTTCGGGCTGCGCCTGGCCGGGCCCCGTGGGCAAAGGCCCAGCCACCAGGCGCTCGCATGCGAGCCCCAACCCGGGGCCTGGCTCCAGGGTGGGGCCGCGGTTGCGCCATACCGGGCGACGTCACAATCCTTTTCTTGAGTTTGTGAACTGCTCTTATTCTGTCCCGTCACCCAAGACCTGTTTGCCTTGGGAGACCCTACCAGGGGCATAAAGCGGTGGCAGTTCAGGGGGGAGTTTTTTTGACAGTATTTACTGGAATCTTGTATGCACTCTTTTGGCATTTTTGTTGAACTTTTTCCAGTTTGTAAAGATTGCTTAAAATTTTGCTTGACAGGCCTGGGACCTTTCTGTGTGGAGTTTGCATGTTCTCCCTGTGTCTGCGTGGGTTCTCTCCGGGTTCTCCGGCTTCCTCCCACACTCCAAAAACAACCATGTGAGGTCAATTGAACACTCTAAATTGTCCATAGGTGTGCATGTGAGTGTGAATGGTTGTTTGTTTCTATGTGGCCCTGCGATGAACTGGCCACTTGTGCAGGGTGTCACCCTGCCTTCGCCCTAAGACAGCTGGGATAGGCTCCAGCGAGCTCGGGAAGAAGCGGGTATGGAAAATGAATGAGTGAATGTTATGGAAAAGCACATTATGTTGTCCACCACGAGTCTAGATCACCTTCTTCTGGAAATGAAAAACACATATATATGATGCAGTTCAGATAAAACAGCTACAACTGCAAAATCCACATGGATGGATTTAACAATTGTTTATGACAAGCAGCTGTTCCCTCTTAAATTAAAGGAGACTAAAGGGTTAATGGGACCCAGTGAAATTCTTAAAACAACTGGAAAATGCTGTCTATTGGTAATTAGCAAGAAAGCAAGATTATGCAGTTGAAATCTTTGCATCTGTGCTGCTACAACATAAACGCTGTCCTCTGCACACACATACACACACACACACACACACACATGAGCTGCGGCAGGGGAAAGACCTGTGACCTTTCAATTTACGGGGACTATATGAACGCCCAACAGGGTAACACGGCCACATGGAGTGGCCGCGTCTCTGCTGCAGACAGGATGACAACAGTAATTAACTCCATTTGTTACAGTGTCCAGAATAATGTAAATGTCTCATGTCGCTTCTGTTCACAATCCTTAACTTGAGGGATAGTAGTCATGACACAAGCTCACAAACACAGCCGCACACAAGTGCAGTCGCGCGCGCCGGCAGCACAGTTACGTAACCAAACACAGCAAAGTCACGTGCACGTGGAAAGCCTCTCGCTTTAATTTGACGTTATTCAATTAGACATTTTTGTCAAGCCTAATTTTTTTTGTATCGCTAATTTTGGGTCAAAAAACACATTTTCACAGTTTATTACAGAGCAGAGAACACATTCATGATAAAACAAATAAGTCAGATGAGAAGTTAACATAAAGTGTCAGACGGGTCACACCCATACATGTTAGAGCTGCTCGCACACCCAAAAAGAAAAATATATTTTTTTAAAATGTCATGCGTCCTCTGTGGAATTGTGTGTTGGCTCAGTGTGCAGCAGATAAAAGGTTATTGGGAAATATATCCCCAACCCACAGGAGCGCTGTGTGTTGTGTACATTCAGCGAGAATGGTGACACACGACCTATTCGCACACACACACACACACACACACACACACACTCACGGCACGCTCGCATGCACGCACAATGGTGGTCACACCCGAATGTAGATGCAACACAGAAGCAAACTAGATGCAAACAAAAAGAAATTGGAAACACATAGAGACACGGTATAAACTCCTGAACACACGAACACACACACACACACACACACACACACACAGAAAGGCGCTGGGGCCAATTAGGATGCCGAGGCCAATGCATGGGAGGGAGCCAGCTGTCTGTGGGCTCTGATGCTGCTGTGCTCACTGTGCTCTGCAAGTCCTGCACTGAGAGTCTGGGATCGCATCTCCCTCTCTCTCTTACTCTCTCCCTCTCTCTCTCTCTCACACACACACACACACACACACGCACACATACACACACAGTTAAATACTTTCTCAGTTCATCCCTCTGCTTCTCAAAAAGCAAGAATGTAACAAGCAACATATTACTGCTCTTTCTGCTGTTTCAACTCCCGTTTTAATGATTAATGATGCGGTATCACCCGAGATTGAGGACACGATGGTTGTAATCACATTCATCCCCACCGTCTTGTTGTTGTGGGAAAAGTTTTATCTTTGCAGCGAGGCCTGTTTCCTTGTCGCTACAAAACAGGACACGCCTGTCTAGAACGTCTTTTTCTTGTCTGCCTCCTCGACACGCCACCATCTGCTGCTGCCGCCGCTGCTGCTTAGGGATTGTGCCGCACTGACCTAGTGGCACACAAAGTGAAAAAGGCAGCAAGCGCAGTGCCTGCTAGAATATGTCAGATACGCCAGCCCAACTGTCTTCTGTTTTAGGTTCGGCACCTTTTCATCACAAAGAGGAAATCTAAAGGTAGGAAGTAAATAAGTACAAGATGTGAGGGTGAAAAGTGACTCAATATTTGAGACAGGACAGTTTAGTCAAGTCCTTAACCTTGACCATCTGCTGTCTGTGTGTGTCACCCCTGAGGACAGATGTTGCTGTGGGTGAAGGAGAGAGAGAAATTGACGGACACAGAACAGAATGTTTAGATTTTTTTACTTTTTATTTTTTATGAGTTTTATGAGTTTTTTTATGAGTTTTTTATGAGTTTAGCACAAAATGAAAAAGTAAGTCAAAGCCAATACGTATAATACACACACACACACACACACACACACACACACACACACACACATATATATATATATATTATTTAAATATTAAATTTATTTAATACATTTAACATTTAATAGGTAGTTCATAATATTTAATAGATAGTTCATAATAACTACCTATTACGAACATGCATTCCATCACCATTAATGCTGTTTATTAATCCTACTCACTCATCAAGACAGGGTGAACACATGGGCTTCAAATGTTCTTATGCTTGTTCACTTCTTTCATGAGGTCCGAAAAGACTTTTAAATAGTACAAGGCAAAAACCTCTGTCTGCTCTTCTGCATCATTTTGTAAGAACTGGATTGGTGCAACCTTTATTGAACAGTGAATATCTTTTCATTATTGTTGGCTAAGATTTGTACCCCATAGCCTGAATGGCAATATAATTAGCAGCTGTGCCAGTTGGTTGCACTATGCAAGATGTCAAATCCCATAGAAGAAGAGCATACTGAGCATGTGCAGTCAGTTGGCAACAATGATGACCACAGACAAATAGAAAAAAAAGAAAAGGTTATGGTAAGTAAGAAGAAAGCAAAAATTGATTCTTTTGGAAGAACCAACAACTTAATGTCACATTATGGTAAGAAAACGTCAACTAGGAGCCTTGTAGGAAACCTGCAGACATCCTGGAGGAGTTTCAAGAACAGTATCCCGACAGAGAAGAGGCTAATAAAGTTAGGAAAGTGTTTACTCATTCAAAGGAGTCAGTAAACAAGTCAATACTATCGATCGAGCTCAAGAGTCAACCTGGTACATCTCCACCACTGTTGTTTCAATTCGTATGTGCACACTGGCATCATTGCATCCTCACTTGCTCCATTTTACATGTCTGCAGGGTTCCACTGAATCTGATATTTTTGAAAATCATTGTTGTGTTTTTTCTTTTTTTTTTTTTTAAAGAAAATCTCTGTCTATGTGGGCGAAAACACTGTATTTATACTGTATGGTTGAGGGGCGAAATTGAATGAATAAATGTGCGTTTAGAAAAGTATATGTACGTTGTCCAGGCCTCAGTTTCAGAAAACATAAAGCCATTCAATAAGCCATTTCCAAAACAAGCAAATGCCTCAAGGGAGCAGACACAAACTATTTACCAGGTGTTTCCACAAGAGGACTTAACAGGTACTGAGTTCCCACACTTGGCTGGAACCAGTGGTTTTTACTCTGCAGTTGGGTGGATAAAAAGCAAGTCCGAGGATTAGTTTTGCTGTCTGCATCTGCTGATTGTGTTATGAATGTTTCTTGTCTCAAGGTTTCATAGAAGAGGAAGCTTCATCTGAACATGAACAGCTGATTAATTAACAACGGCAATTATAGAGATAGCAGTAATAACAATAGCAGAAGAGACTGTAATTAGAAGCTGCCTTCGTTGCCACATTTCATAAAATAAGAGCATGACACATGACTGGTGCAAGAAAAATATGCAGGGAAACTAAACCAAACAAACAAAAAAAACACAAATACAAAGATGCAATGTATTTTCCCCCTAAAATGGCAGTGGTAGTACCAGAACTAAATGTCTGTGGAGGTCCACAGTCATCCAGGGCGTCTTAGCGCGTGAATATTTAGTTGGGGCAACTGGACTGGTTTTGCTGTCTTGAAGACATTTTGGATGAGAGGCAAAATGTCTTCGAAGTAAATCTTCTAGTAGCAGAACTAACATCACCAAGAGCTGCACTAGTATGAATCTAATCGTACACCAGAATACATTTCACTACATTATTACACACAGGGGGATCTCTTACACAGGATGGGAAAAGTATGTATTTGACTTGCAGGATGGGAAATGACCAAAAAGAAAATATAAAAAATAAATTGTACACACATGAATGGGTGCAAGGCAGGCCACTGCGGTTATGTGTGGGTGCGGCACAAAACGCCCATGGATGGCTCTCGTTTCCATCCCATTTCAAAACCAAGCTTAACCAGTAAAAACGGCTTGTTATTTAATCCTTTAGCTTTTAATTCTAATCCAGAGTGATGCAAAAAAAAAAAGAGAGAGAGAAAAATGCTTTCACTGTAAGATTATACCATAAATACCATGATGTTGAGAAATGCAAATGAAGAACTTCCCGTTGAATTTAGGTCAGGGGGTGTCAGTGGGTGATTTGTAGGTCCTGATGAGACAAACAATTGAATTTTGGGTTAATCCCAACATGAGATTCCTGTGAACAAAAGATGCATTTTAATTGTATTCAGGCACCTTTTGGCACTTTCTGTAGCTCGCAGTGCTAAAACCTCACATCCATCCATCCAACCATTTTATTTTCCCACTAATTCCTGCACTCAGGGCCTACATACATGTAGATTTAAAATGTATGAGGATGGACTGAGACTTTTGCTTCTTCATACAGTAATGTTTTGCTAAGGACCACATTCAGACTTTGAATTGGTCAGGACATTATGAACTTTGAATACTGAATTGAAAAGTTTTACAATACTTGGTAATTTTTTGAGAATAGAGTTTTAGTGTTAAAGCTCCTTTATATTCTCCTCAGTTTTAATAACATACATATTTAGACAGGTGTGTATTGTGGCCTTGCCTAGAGTTAATGAGTCACATGACCCTTCGAGTGCATGTGAGAAAACTTCCTCACAAATCAAACAACTTTTTTTTATTAACATCTTCTATAAACAAATGGTACCCTGGTTTGATTAAGTCTTGTGTGTGAATGACTCATAGAGGCTAAGCTGGTGACGTAGTGTTGGGTATACCAAAGGCTATCAAATGATCATGAGCTAAAGAACCAGAAGGAAGGCATCATGGTAGGAGATTGAAACAAGTCCCAGTCTACAGACTTGGGGGATGGGGAGTGAATTAAGAAAAAGACAGAAATGTGCCAGGAATGTTGTGAAAGGAGTTGATGGAAATGTGCTGGATCATAAAAATGGATGTAAACAGTCCATTAATAGGAACAACTACTGGGAAGTCGAACCATTCTACCCAATTGTTTGGCCTCAGGGATACACTCAATCCTTGAGCGAAACACTTACACCACAAGGTTCGTTTAGTTGCTGTTCTTGAGTTCTTAATTGTATTGGTGCTTGATCAGCAGGTGGAGTTTGCCTCCAGGTACTGAATATAAGTTCCTTTGGTGTCCCACTGTTTCATGTGTACTTTGGGAATTGTCTTTTCCAACCGAGGAGCGAGCATCTCTACTTGACCATGTCGTCAAAACGCTCCGAAAAACCTTGGAGCTCTTGCAATTTAATTACAACCAGGCAAGTCCATTTGTTCAAGAAGGCTGTGATATAATCTGATCAGCAGCCAAATCAAATCTCGGGGTTACATCATTGTGCCAATTACTTGAAATCATGTTATGCCGAACAGTGTCATGCAGTATGAATAGCAGCAAATTGTTTTACTTCCTGTTCTGTATAGAAAGTTTCTATTGATAAACAGAAACATGGCCTTGAAAAATACTGACATCCTAGACATACATTTATTTATTTATTTATTTTTTGACGGTTCTTGTATTGGGAAAGGGGATGCAGATTGGATTGATTTGTTAAATTACCTGTCAGAGAGCAAGTTAATAAAATGTGCAAGAATCATTTGCAAGTACTTGTCACTGAGATGTAATCTTTGTGTAAAGGAAAATTCAGCTCTTAGATAATGTTGTGCAACCACGCAGTGCACATTTTTCAGGTTCAAGTAATAGGGTTTTTGTTGTTGTTGTTGTTGTTTGTATTGCTTACCAGCATTAGAAAAACTGTTGGACATCTGACACTGATGTGGAGGCGACTCAGCAGTTGTAATAATCCCACCCAGAGGTTGCTATGACTCGACACTTTCTCCTGTTAACAACGGCTAGCGCGACAATGGAATCATTTGGCTGTGAATAGTCAGGCCCTGTCCACACGGGAACATTGCCGTTTTCTTTCTTTCCCGGGGTCGAAAAAAGTTGCGTCCACACGCTGACAGATGGAAACGGAACGGTGGGTGAAAACGATGTAATGCGTATGCCACACCGAAAGGTGGCGCTGTTCACAGACGCTGACACAGCCACCGGACCCACGATTTAGAAAGAGGGCATTTCCGCTACACACTAAACACAGCGAAAACAAAAACGGCGAGTAGCGGAAAAAAGGTGAGTCTGAGGTTTTGTAGTAATATTGCCAACAAATCTTGAAGCGCCTGCGATACAAAGACAACTCCGCTCGCCGCTATCGTTGTTTTTTTGTGCCGTTGCATGCCGTGTTTTTTCCGGTCACATGACAGTGACGGTGCGATGACGTCATCGTTTTACAAAGAAAAGCCGTTTTCACTGTCCACACGGCAACGATGTGACAACGGCGAAACGGCGTTGCCAGATTTTCCCACTCTGGGACCCGTTTTCAAAAAATACCGTTTCGCGGACCCAAAACGCTGTTGCCGTGTGGACGAAACGCCGTAACGGTTAAATACTTTACCGTTTCCACCAAAAAACGTTCCCGTGTGGACGGGACCTCAGACAAAAGTAATGGGGGCTATCAGAGTGCAGGCACCAATTAGTTGTCTGTGGAGTAGCTCCAGGTTTTGTCTCAGATCACAGACCTCCTTGTCTACTTTCTCTTCATCAACTTTTCATTTCACCGAAGGAATGAATGATTTCACTCCCCCATCGTATAACTGGTGCCTACTGTGTCTGTGTCTTGTATGTTTTTTACATGCTACAACAGGCCTGAAGGCTCAATGCTAAGCGGGCAAAACCCTCCGAGGGGTCCTGTCTCTATTACAGTGTGTTTGTCTGAATCTCATCGCTTCATGTTTGAACAGAGATGGATTTCTCTCTCTTTTCTTTTTTTATTGGTCAGCCGGAGAATGGTGCAGACCAAACCCTCTGGGCGCGACACAAGTTCCTCTCGAGGGCAAACAACGCAGAGGCCCGTTGAAAGGGAGGCGCTGATAATTGAATGAAATATAGATTCGAGTGGAAGCTCCTGTCGGTGCCAGAGACATCTGCAGGTTGATGACTCGATGCCCCTGGCCCGCCCCCTGAGGGTCTGCCCGGTGAGAAGGAAACAGCCTGTTTGAATGGCTTCAAGCTTGGCTTTTTGCCTTGAAACTCTGCTTCCCACTCAGTGCAGGAGAGTTTAGCCGCACCCGACCAAAGTTATTTTGGTATGGCAAAACGCTTGTGTGCAATTTTCCTCAGAATTGGACAAAAGTGGAAGCATTCAATTTTTCAAACCATTGCACACATGCGCACACGCACACACACATACACACATACACACACATGCACACACACACAAACTGAAAAAACAAAAGAGCGAAAGGGAGCCCTATCAGCTTTAATTAGTCGCCGCCGCTGCGTTTTAGAGGCGGTGCAGGGGTCAACAGTAATTGGGTTGTTCTCATATTGAGGCGTTCAGAGCAGAACGGAGGGATATGGGTCAGAGCAAAGTGATCCCAGAATCCCACCGCCTGCTTTCCATCCTTTCTTCCTCCTCCTCCTCCTCCAACCGTCCACCCCTTCCTCCGCACTCCCTGGCACACGCATGTTAACTGGAAGGGCTTGTAGATCCTGGCAGGCCCAACAACGGGAGAGCGGCCAAAGTACCACCCCTCTCAGGACACGACTCCAGGCTGGTTCTCACCGAACGGAATGAAGGCATCCGGAGAGCTGCGCCGTGCCATTTAAGAACGGGGCTTCCGGGAACATGCTTTAGGGAAGTGGTGGAGGGGGAGAGGGGGTGGGGGGGGGGCTAGGGCTTCAGAATGAGGAGGAGGAATTGGAGGAGACGGCTGGGTTTCCTGCACCAGCAAGACCAGGAGCGCCAAAGTGGATTGCCAAGGCAAACAGAGAGAAGCCAGCAAAGCAACGTTGAGAGGAATATGATATGAGCGCAGATATGATTTTGAGACAGCTCTGCAAGGAAGGACAGACTCCAGCCAGATGGTCAGCAGTGGCTTGCAGTCAATAACTTCATGTCGTCTTTCATTTTATCACGCCCAATGTGCAGAAACTTGACTGGACTTTTATTTGTGCGTCAAGCCAAGCCTGCGGGTTTTCTCACAGACGCCACCGTTTTGACAATCGCATCACATTAACATGGAGGGTTAGCATAAATTACACACAACTACATAATGAATGTGCGCAGGGTCTCCCCGCAGTGCCTTAAATGCCTCTAAAGGGTAATACAATACAGCAGGACAATAGCAGCGTCATTTTCCAGGCTGATTGCAGTAGGTAGGTTGGAGTGCCATCAAGCTAATGTTCAAAGTGCCACTCTGCCAGACACGCATTAAAATGTGATTGGCTTGAAGGACTCTGATATTGCAAGGCGGGTCGTGATGACTAATAAAAAAGGGATGAAAAGAAACAAAACAAGAAGCTGCAAGATATCAATCTCTGCTGGGACATGTCTCATGTGCAGCAGGTTATTGCAGTTTTTCCTTTTTATACCTGTTTTTTTTATAGCCTTGTCCTTTGAGTGTTTTTACAGATGGTTGTGTAAAAACACACTATTTTTCTTCCCTGAAAGAAGTATGTGACTTATATCAGCCTGCTTTCAGTTGCATTTAATATCTCAAGCAGTCATTGTGTTTGTTGTGCATCAAGTCACTGACTAAAGTTACAGTCTTTGACAAGGCAGTGTCTAAGAATATTAATAAAGTGATGGTATAGTAACAACAAACCACCAAAGTGTCTCCATTTTAAAGGGATAGTTGCATCAATTTTAAAACCATTTAAAAACCCATCGCCATCTTGATGTAGGCTCTACTTCTGTAGTTTCACAGGGGGATGAAACTCCTCCTGGTGGAATGGAAGCCTTTGATAGCCATGTACTCAAACTTCTCCAAGCTGCTCTCTCAACTATCAAGTCAGAGCTGTGTTCATATTAAATGCTCACAGATTTTAGGTGTGGTCATATATACACAACACCGTGGATGTTTCCAGTTCTGCATAGTTTTGCTCCGATATGTATGTTTTCAATATATTGAAAAAACTTTTTCCTAAGCAGAGTCTTATTTCTCAATTCTAGGAATCATCAGTATCCTTAGTCGGAATTTTATTCTGCTGATTGGACACCACTTATTGCTGTAAGGCACGTGTGAAACTCAAGGCCTGTGGGCCAAATCCAGCCAATAATTTCATTATATCTTGCCTGCGGAGGTGTGTGACTAAATTACACCAGAACCATCTCTGCTCCTCCGTTGAAAATTTGCAGGATGCCGGATCACAATACAGCAAATCATCACAGGAGAGGGACAGGATGTTTCAAAATTGAAAAACAACAACAGCAGCAACTCCAGAAGTCTTTTTGGGTTTCCGCCAGTTTATACAAAACTGCATCGTGTCATATCAGACAATATATGTCAATTCTTTTTGTACCCTCTTTCTGGACTCCAGCAGTAAGACTATGTTGCGTGGCATGCTCCGCTCAAAAGGTACCGGTAATCCAAAAATATGAAATGTGAGAAAAATCAATGCAGTAGGAGGGCAGTTTAATTTAAGTTATTAACACAGTAATACAGTACATAACTTGTGATGATATATTACTTTATTTACTTGAACCTGTGAGTGAAGAGGGTTTCTTTAGCAAAATAATAAAAAACATTATAATCATATAGAATTAGGTACATACACAATGAAAATGTTTGTACAATGTTGGTACCTTAATAATAAATAATTGTCACATATGGTAATTTTGAAGTGGCTTTTTGAGGGCAGACATGGACCTGATGTGGCCCACAGTGGAAAAAAACATCCCTGTTGTAAGGTCTGAATTAAATCAATTTGCAAGTTTCTCAGTTTCAAGTAACTGGGTTTCTAATTAGCTTCACTTAGTTAAATACTAATTAGGTAAATGGCTCTAATTAGATCTTCAAGCAACAGCTGAAATTTCAGCCAGCAAAATCAATGTTCGGCAGCTAAGAGGACAAACTTCCTGAAGTCAAAGAGCTGAGTTTTTATAAATCCCTTTGCCTATGTAAAGTTTTTTTTTTTTCTTCCCCCAAGTGGCTGCTCTTCCACTTCCATGAACAACAAAGATTGGTAATGGGCCAC
Organism: Nelusetta ayraudi; assembly: GCF_046127955.1. Taxonomy (NCBI): domain Eukaryota; kingdom Metazoa; phylum Chordata; class Actinopteri; order Tetraodontiformes; family Monacanthidae; genus Nelusetta; species Nelusetta ayraudi. The sequence goes on along the minus strand of NW_027466061.1, from coordinate 21,601,461 downwards.
TTCAGGACTTGCACAGTACATTTTGGGCGTCTGTATTTGAAAAATACACTGGAAATGCCCTTTTTCATTTTCAAGACTCGTTCCTTGCAGTCACCATATGTTACACCCCAGTTCCAGGAACTGGAGTTTGCCAGGGCTCAGAAGTCCTTCTTGCCATCTTGCAGCTGGAAAAACACACATCAGTCACTGCCAGGAGCTTAACATCTTAACATCTCTCTGCTTACTGGACCTCCCCTCAAATTCTAAGCCAAACAGCTACTGCAGTATCTTCAAACCACTCAGTGGCGCTGGCAAGTTCCCTCCTATCTGCTTTATGCCACTTTCAGTACCCCCCTCTACTCTAAATTATTTGCAATATTGTGTTTGCAGCTCGGAAAACTGTGGCCAGCCTGTTCCTGATTTCACTTTCAGGGGATTTTGACGCAAAATAAAGAAGGGTTTTTTTTTTTTCTTTAGCATTCTGCCACAGCTCAAACTTTGAATCATCATTAGTGTGATTAATTTCGTCCTCAGCCCTCATTGGTGATTCCGCTCCAACACTTTGGCTCGCGCTCCATGCAGGCGACAAATGTGTTCCCATGGAAACCGAACTGTCTCTACACTGCTGGCCTGTCAAGTGAAGCCCACCTCTGCCGGAGAGGAACCAGCTGGTGACCTGACTGATCTCACATCAGTACAACAGTGGGAAAGTCAGGGAGGGAAAAAAAAAAACAGAAAAACAAGCTGTTTTTAAAATGTGAGAGGCTGTCAATGTTAGACCCATCCACATTATATCTTATGCTGCCATGTCTGCCCTTTACTGGCTTAATGGTTTCTATCCTTTTTGCAGATTAGTTTTTGGAATACAAAAGTAGTAAAAAAGGATGAGTATTAGGCTAGTAAGAAGAGACGTTAGGTAAAAGGTTCTAAAAGTCCCAGCGATCAGACGGCGAGAGAATGACAAGGCTGTGACACTGATGAATCTTTTCCGTTTTGATTAATCATCTTCAGCAGTAAAACATTAATCTTTTAGAAATTTGTCACGAGTATTAATAATACAGTCACTGTAAATCATACCTTTCTCATCAAGGCTGAATGTTTAATTCCCAACTTTGAAATTAGACTTGAAGCTTTGATGACTGAATATATTTTTTAATTAGATCCTACCGCAGATGACACAGCATTTATTTTTAAAAAAAAAATTTTATGTTTTGTTTTCAACATTCAGATATCACATTACACTCACAAAGTGAGTGTTGCACAGTGTGGCAATTAACACTATTGACACATCTGATCAGCCTTACGGGCTGTTTTCAGCTGCAGTATGATGAAATTTCACGCAGTATGACACTGGAATTCATCTTTTGGTCTTTCACTTACTAAGTAGTTTTGAGTAGTGCTGCATACAAGCACTATGTGACACATTTAACACACACATATGTGTGTATATAAATATATATATATATATATATATATATATATATATATATATATATATATATACATATATGTATGTACATACTGTACACACACACACACACATACACAGACACACGTTCTGGCATAAGTGTCCCTGTTGTGTTCTACAGGTTGAAGCTAACTAACTAACGACTATCATTTAATATTTTAACTTGCCTGCATGTGCATATGATGAGCCAATCACATCTTGTCTATGGCTCATTCAAACCAGAGGTCATTCACAAGAAAATGTCCTGCTTCGACGATAACGATGCAATTAAAGTGGCAGTCACTGCTCGGCTTCAACGCCATTGTTGTTTTTGCGCAGGTAAGAACGTATTTATTTGCCTCGTGTGGCTGGCTGTGCATTCCGATACCATCACGGCAGTAGGCAGCTGCCAGAGCAAGGACACCCAATGCGAACACCTCTTCCATCGGCTGTTTTAATCAGTATCATTGTGCGCTGTGTGTAGGCCGCTGCATCACTGGCAAGCCGAGCCTGCCCACAGCTTAGCTGAGTGAAGTGCATCCAGAGTGTCAACCTCACTCCCCTCTCATCTCAAAACTCACCCCTCAGTAAAAGCTCCCCTGATTAGACACAACTATCAACATACGTAGGTTTTCTTTTTCCTATTTTTTTTTAATCCAAAGGTTAGGAGGAGGCAAATCAATACTCTCTCTCTTTCTTCTCTCTCTCTCAAAAAAGGAAAAAAAAGAAAAGAAAGGGGCTCTGCAGCTCTCAAATAACAAACCCTGGCTCATTAAAAACTAAAAATGAGGAACAGAGTCATTTTTTCTTGCGCAACGAAGGCGGTCCTGACATTGTTGGAATCCCACTTTTAATTTTAATGCATGTGGTATGTACAGCCGCTTACATCTGCGAGCCTCCTGCTCTGTTATGTACTGAATCGATTAGAAATATCCACTATGAATTACTAATAAGGGTTGGCTCAACGCAGAGTATATAATAAGATCTTAAGAAGTGGCCTGGGAAATAATCACATGACAAATTTGAATAAGTGGTTTGAAGTGTGTCAGTGTGATAGGCGTGAAATAAGACAAAAATAATGGAGCACAGACGTGGTGAGGTTGCGTAACACAAATGGAGATTTCGTGTGGAACGCGTACTGGCCGAGAGGCCACGATTTACACAGTGTTTTAACTCCCCTGCAGGACACAGAAAAGACTGATATGCACTCGGTTTATGTACATACACAGCTCAATGGAGCTATGCTCAAAATTCAGTTTTGGCATCAATTTGGACTTCTGTCTTTGGCTGCATCTTGGCTTGTTCTGATTGGCTGATCCATCCTGGTGTATAATGGGAGTAACAGAGGCATGGCGTGAAGTGCGCATGCTCTGTGGGCCGCATAATGCGAAGGCCAAAATCTTTTTGCCGTTAATGGTGGGTGAACTACATTGAAATGAATGGGGTTTTGGTTTCCTTACTGAACAGCTGCTAATGTGTAGCCCATGTAAAAATGTGCATGAATAGAGAAACACAGAAATAGTAGGGTAAAACAAAATTTAAAATGTTGAAATGCATGTTTTCCATTTCTTAGGTCAAAATAATGTATGTTAAAATGTTTAAATTGCCTATGTATTATTTAATTTCATTTGGTAACAGTCTATTTATGTTGTACTGATATCTGGCCAGAGAAATGCTAGGTTTTGTAAACAATTGGTTTGTGCTCATGTGCACAGAAAAGGGAGATAAGAGGAATAAGATGTGCTCAACTGAACAGGTAATGAGGGAGCGTAGTGTGGACGTCCGCAGCTGTGGAGGAAAAGTGTGCTACTGAGGTCTGGGATTTATGACAAGTTAATCTACGAGGACCTTTAAATGGGAGTTATTAACTAAAACGTCTGCCCGACTGTAAGACTGTAATTCAGGAAGCCACTCGTTAGCCAAGCGAGTGCTTAGGTAGCGGTGGACAGGAGGCGAGCTGCGGTTAGCTAACCCAGCTAACCCCACAAGCTTCACCTGAACGCATTCCAAGCTGAAAGGAAGGACTACCACGTATCGCTCTGAGCCATCATGGAGGCTCGGAGTTCCTCTGGCTATATGGGAAATTCATTCTGAGTAGTGTACCTATATATCTGTTTATTTGGGATTGGCAGTTTAAAGGGCTCAGGTTGCATAGAAGAAAGACCCATTAATTATACTATCCAAAGTAAAGAATTTAGGGCCTCATTTGCATATATTGAAGGTAGACAGGGTACAGATATTCTGTGCCGCCATCTGCAGATTCGTCACAAATTCACCAAGATGCACAATATATTACCGGTGATTTTAAAGTCGCAGCCCACATCTTCAATAGCAAATGTGCTTCTGTAAGAGAGCACTCGTACCAGTGACTTAAAAAAAAAAAAAAAAAAGCAAAGCAAAGAAAATATGATATACACAAATTTGCATCAAGGTGGACTCAATTTCACTCCAACAAAAAATCAGTATAAAGTCTATCACTTGTCCACCTCTTATAGCAAGCACGGCTTTCCTCAAGTCTTAGTCAATGATGTCAGCATTCAGATATCATTTTGATTTGGGCCGTCCTGAGACAACTGGTTACCCTGAGCTATCACAGTTTCTTTACTGTCATGTATATCACCAGTAATATATTGTGTATGTTTGTGAAATTGCGACAATCTGCTAAAGGCGGCACAAGGTGGCTGCAGCTGTTTGGGATGTAAACCAGTTAAATTGAAAACCAGTAGGAACATAACACCGGCCCCATGGATAATCACACAGCTCTTTTCATTTTGTGCATAATGTACGCGTTACTTATTGTGCAGATAAGGTGCACGCTATCCCCTGTGGTTATGGTGATTTCAAGCGGCAGGCACGAATGCGGTAAGCTGTTGGAGCGCGACAACAATATGTCTTCAATTCTACACTTTGTGCTGTCAGTACTGACCCAGACCCCTTGTTCTTCTTGGATGCGGGTTTTCAGCACAGACTGGTAGGAGAGGGTTGTGACGAAAGAGTTTTCAGACTCAGAATGGAGAGACAATTTCTAAATGACACACAGATCATTTGAAAAACTTTGTGGTCTTGCATGTTTTAAATCCCAGGAAGTAACTGCATGAGTGCTAATTTCAATCCAGATAAGAATTGCCATTGTTCAGTATAAACTGGCCAGTTGTGTCAAGTGTTGTTGCAAACCAGTTTGGAGTGACCATATAACAACTGTGAAAAAGTTTGCATACTGCTTCTGCACAGGAATGGTGTCCTCAGTTATCCACAAACTCATTAAAGTGCCAAGCGTGGAAAAAGCTTGTGCCACTGGATGTCTTGGATGTTTTTGTTCTGGGGGCATACGCCAGCATGAGGTTGTAGAGCATTGTCTAGTTGAACTAAGGCGTATACATCAAGGAGAACGTTCAATTCCAGTCGCATTATCTGGGTGTCTTAATCTGGGTTGGAGAACTCCAACACTAGTCGAAATAAAGCGTTTACATGCACTTCAGTTGTCCAGTTGTAGTCAGTAAGCTTTTTTTTTTTTTTCAAGTGTCATGTAAACGCACTGAATGAATAATGTGGTATATTGTGTGGAACAATGTGGAATAATGTGTTGCGACTACCAGGGCTCTGTCAATGGGCTGCTGTGGAGAGCCGACTCGGGACATATTGCTTTGTTTAATGACTGGTGGCACTTGTAAGATTTGTAATGTTTGAAGGTCGCGCCCCCGCCGAAGTCACACAAGGAGGGGAACAAGTCGTGGGCCGATCCTCGCCGAAAGCGGCGGGGACGGACATGGTCGTGATTCATCTCTGTCTCATCGCTCCTGCTGCCGGGCGTTTCCATGGACGGCTGCTCTCTGTGACACTTTGTTCACTGGCCAGCTCGCAGCCAGTGACAGGAGCCATGTGCTAAAATGTAGGCGAGGGCAGGAGCAATTGAGGCAGTCTGTCTTTCCCTCTACATCTCACACAAGTGCTTCTGGTGAACCAGAACGGTGCCCATTTTTGCCTTCCCCGTGTAATGTACCATGCCTGGGATTCTTGTCCTTTCTGTAGCTAGTGTAATCATATTTGAGCATGTTAACCCTTAATAGAGAGCAGAGTCTGAATGTTGTCAGCTAAGATTTGTATTCTTTACATTTACGTTCCACCTCTTTTGTTATTATCTGGCCTTTGTGACAACACAGCCCACTGGCTGTTGCTGCAGCATGGCTGCTGTAAGTTATTTTACAGATTTCTTTTTATAGGACATGTGCATTATTTTCCTTATAGACTTAGTGTAAAACAACTGTGCAATGCAAAGCCATTTTTAGTTGGTCTTAATGTTACATGATCAATTATTTGTCTTTTAATTAGGGATGTCCCGATCACATTTCTTTGTCCCAAACCAATCTTTTTTCTAACCTTGAATAAACTGAATCCTTTGGATTCAGACTTTTCTCTTGGTGCATTGCAAAATAAATTGGATTGGAAAAACATGTATTGCTTTTCCTCACCGTTTTGTTTATTTTACAAACTGAAGAAGTGAGCATACTATATAAAACATATAAGTGAAATGATAAACAAATATGTAAAATTGTGCTTATAAAGTAAGTATATTCATTTTCAAAGTGCATTGGGAGCTTGCGGATGACTTCATTTTCTGCTCAGTAAATACAATGTAGACTTTATAAAGATAATGCAAACTTCACTGACTCAGTAACTTCAGTTACAGTAAACCTCTGACACAAAATAAACTTGTAAACAATGTAGCTGCTGAAGTTTAACATTCTGCTCAGTAAAAAAGACTAGAGCCATATATAAATAAAATTAAATAAATAATTATTATGTAAATGTAACTTATCAAGAAAGTACATCATTTTCATACATACATTTTCAGTGTGTTCAGAGCTTGGTGATGACTGCACTCTTTGCTCAGTAAATAAAATCAGTCAGCAACTTCAGTTACAGTAAACCAATAAAGCAAAATAAACTTAAATCAGTGTCGTAGCTCACGGCTGACACAGCTAACTTGTCTTTTCTTAAACTAGCGAGCAGCATCTGTTGCTTCAAACCAGCTTGTGATTCGGTAGCAGCGCTGTATTCCTTATATTCTGTTTGTGTTTCTTGAGATGCCGAATTAAATTAGTTGTGTTCTAGGAACCGTTGTTGCTGCCACGTGAAACCATTAGCTTGCAGACTTTGCATTTCACTGTGGGTCTGCATTCTTCTACCAACTTGTAGAATCGCCACATGGCAACATTGTTGTTTTGTTTACAAATGTGGAGACGTGCGACCAGGCGGAAACCTTCGATCTCAATACGTCACGTCCGCTTGGAGCATGGTAGTGGTGACTAGTAGAGGGCAGAAATGTGCCTCTTTTTTATACATTGCGGACTATAAATGTATAATGTTACTGATATATTTCAAGATCGGATCGGGGATTTTGAACGCAGATCGGCCGACCACCGAACTGATAAAAGACGCTAAATCGGCATGCTGATCCGATCCAAATAATTGGATCAGGACAACCCTACTTTTCAATGCTACAAAAATCGGAAGAGAGGATGACAGCCATCCTTGAAAACTCCTGAAGACAAAGAAGAAGAAGAGACTGTCACCACAGCTAATTCTAATGAGAATATCACAAAAAAAGGCCTATTGCCCTTTACGACTGAGCTGTGGCAAACATCTGCTGCTGCTTCTCAAACAAATATGATTAAAAAAATGTGATTGGTTTACTTTGACTGTGATAAACATCACTTTCCAAGTTGAGGCCTTTCATTGCTCTTCCCCTGATTGATTATGTAGAATAAAATGGTTGATTTCCACCAGAATGCTTCCTTCAATCACTTCCAAGTTTTTGATGGATGGATGGATCAACCACTTCTGTGGGCTTCATACCAGATGACCGTGTCAAGTTGATCCAACAGATTTGGAGATAGTTTCTTTTTCCTCTATGTATCTATGTATGCATGTGCGTGTGTGTGTGTGTGAGAGAGAGAGAGGGGGAGGGAGAGAGAGAGAGAGAGAAAGACAGAGGAGAGATGAATACTAGGAGGGAAACGTTTGTGGACTTGAATGCCAATAAGTCTGTCTCCCTTTTCATTTAACACACCTGAATCTTTCAACATAAAGCAACAAGTGGAATGAGCAGTGTGTACAAAACAATCAAAAACTGTTGGCCACTCGTGTACGTCAATTGTTTGCTGGGATCTTTGGTTTTGATGGCACTCAGTCATGTGCAGTGGTGAACATATTGAGATTCATGGTAGGATTCAGAGGAATTAACCATGGTGGATTTAAACGCCCCATCTCTTGTGTGCTTTGTCTTCATTAACCCAAAGATCAATATGTCATTGGCTCAATTACGGTAGACATTGATGACATTGAGCCCGCCATCCTATTTGTTCCGAGTCACTTCATCCCACCTCTTAACCCCTCGTTCATATACAGTCCCCACTCCCCTCTCTGAGTCCCCACAATCTTGAGCATTGCCCTCCTGCAAGGCAATTTTCATAATGTTGTTTATGGAGTAAACAGAGCTTCCAGTGGGTGTGTGCACAAAGCTCACACGCATTGCTCGGGAAGGGATGGGGTTGGTTGGCTAATGGACATAAAATGAAGGGAAGTGGGATGCCAAAATATAAGGAAAATGTTTGCTGCAGAAAATAATTAAATTGCAGGACCTTAATTTTGCACCTTGATGGATGAGTTTTAACCACAAACATCTGACCTGATAAGTAGAGGAAGCTAACGGTGCATACGTTTTTTTTTTCCCTGCAGAAGAACCTGGATGCCATATTAATTTAGAGCTTCGAAGTAGTGCTTTTTTATTATGTGAACAATTACCAATGCAGGCGCGAAAGAAAAGAATTATTCCTCCAGGCGGGAAAGTTGGACTCAGTGTTACAGTAATGACCTATAAAAGACCTCTTCAGAAAATAAAGCAGGACAAATAAGTAAAGCAAATAGGAGAATTTAAAAATGTTATATCATTAATTCATTTTCTATACCCGCTTAGTCCCGAGCTCAGGGTCACGGGGGTCTGCTGGAGCCTCTCCCAGCTGTCTTAGGGCGAAGGCAGGGGACACCCTGGACAAGTCGCCAGTTCATTGCAGGGCCACATAGAGACAGACAACCATTCACACTCACATGCACACCTACGGACAATTTGGAATGTTCAATTGACCTCACATGCATGTTTTTGGACTGTCGGATGAAGCCGGAGAACCCGGAGAGAACCCACGCAGACACAGGGAGAACATGCAAACTCTACACAGAAAGGTCCCAGGCCCGGAATCAAACCCACAACCTTCTTGCTGTGAGGCGGCAGCGCTAACCACTGCGCCACCGTGTCGCCCTAAAAATGTTATATATTCCTGAGATTTGCTTCTACAACATAGCTTTTTTGGCCCAGTTCCATTAAGAACCATTTCCAACAGGCTTAACATTGCTGCATTAAGTTATTCAATTTGACTGTGTGCAGATGGAGACAGACAGGCTCTGATGTAGGATCACACTGTTGCTCCTCTGTCCCCCCTGCTCCCCGAGTCCAGCTCAACACACAAGTGAACAGGTTCAGGCATGCACTGCACCACAAAGATACAGGTCAACGAAGCCAGTGGTTTCCTGGTCAGAGACGGGAGGAGCAGGTGTCACGAAGCTGTGTTTAATAGGATCTTGCCAAGCCTCTTAGACATATTCCATGACTCCAGAGCTGTGTCCCACTTTCTGGATAATATTACTCCTAATAGCAGTGGCCGGTCTGCTTTGACGTTATACGTATGTGGGGTGTGAAGGAGCCAATAAGCCGCTGCAGGAAATGTCACTGCTGCTCCCTCTCATTTGCTCTAATGGCATCGTGCTTTCAATCAACTTTGGCCCAGTATGCTGAGAAATATGTGGCACAGCACAGTTGCACATTTAAAGCAACGTGTGTCCGAAGCAATAACACATTAACCATTTTGAAAGCTCATGTAACACTGTAAAATATCACCGAAATGCATTCACTCACTTGTTCAGGTAACAATATTCTTCATTATAGAACCAACACCTCCCACTTATGCCAGCTGACCTGCTTTTTATCTGCCACATTCAAACGTGGTGAGAGACTGCACTGGGTTGCACAACAACAGGACAAGAGCGGCACGCTGTCCCCATGTCAAGACCTGAAGAGACACACTTACATCGTCAAACACACATATGTCTGCCCAACCTGTGACCTGCTCTGTTGATTGTATAGTCAGCTGCTCATTACGAAGCCTCTTGACAGCTTTTGTCTTTATTTAGTTCTGTCACCTAGCTGGCTGTAGCTCAGCCCTGGCTTGCGAAAGGGCTTAGTTCTTTACTTAGTCGCCATGGCTTTCATCCCTAGAGAGACAAAGGCCTTCGTAGACTTTCTGTCTTCATCAATCAGCTAACTGGCCACTGTGTCTATGTGCTTTTGTTGTTGGGGTTATGGGGGCCAGATAGAGATCAAGGCCTGGCTTGGGTTAAATTTAGATTTGGAAAGGCATGTCGCATCTTCTTTTGCAGAACCTTACAAGGCAAGGGTGGACGCCGTAAAGTGGTCAAACAACAATTGTGCCCGTCATCTGATTTGCTGCTCTGCTAATCTCCTAAATGCATAACCCAGCTATGTTCCAGATAGAATCGTTTGTGAAATGTATTTCACACACCCCTCTGGGAATCTGCCCATTGCCAGCATTTTGAAATGGAAGGCCAATTCAAAAGCTAACATGCAATGTGTTTGGACAAGATCCTGTCCATCAAATAAGGACCAACCAGAGCACAAGAGTCGGCAGACACAGAGCGCAATGGGAATGAAAAGGGTAACAAAAATGAGGACTTCTAATACTTCTTGGGTAATGACAGGGGATGTACAAAGAAAAACAACAACAAACAAAGAAATTTGTTAGGAGACTTTAGTGAAGCCCTGTTCAGAATTCAAATAAAATGCAAGTTTGATTTGTTTTATATGCAAAAGTCCAATATGTTCAGCATTCTGTATTTGCTGAGCTTATGGGGCTGAGAGCTGAGAGAAAATAGTTTCATAATGAGAGCAGACCTTTACCTTTAGAAGAAAAAGTGCTTTATGAGTTTTTAAAGGAATTTAGAGAGGGGAAAAAACAAACAATTATTTCACAACAGTTTTTTGAATGCAGAAAATAACTACAGGAAGAACATTCGGCATTTACAGTAGCTATGTAACACAATGTTTTCATAACCCATGTTACTTCATAATGCACTTATTATAGAGGGAGGGGTGTACTTGACCCCTGCATTATGCCTGACCAACAAAGGGATATTAGCCAGACAAACACAATTAAACCTGTGGGCTGAAACATATCAGTGGGAGCGATTGTGAGGGAGACGCCAACATCTGTATCCTGACATGTTGTGCAGCGTCCTGCCTCCTCTCGCATAATGTAACACATTTGTCACCCCCGCTCCCGCCTACACGCTCTGCCACTGATGTAGCAGAAAGTTCATGCTCTTTGGAGTGTTAGCCTCACTTTTATAGCAACAATGTAGGGCAGGGCAGACATGATCACCATCAAGCATATTCATTATTCAATAAACATTTTGCATATTTGTATTTATGAGGCTGCAGCTCTTTCTTGGAATCTTCTCGGGGTCTCTTCTTTGTTCTCCAGGCCTACAGGGACACATAAAGAGAGCATTGCACTGATCGATGGCTTCCAAGAAGAACAGCATTCGTGATGAAGCGACTCGACTTTAATAGAGTAAGGTTTCATTCTTCTGTCAATTTTAAAAGTTGGGCCAGCTTGTATGTCAGTGGTAGACTGACTCACACCAAAAAAGGTTATATTTCCTTGTATGTTAGCTTTTTCCTAATGGAGTTTAGCCTTTCATCCTTAAGCAAATAGATTTTTTGGTCTTGAAACCTGATCTTTTCAGAGAACTGTGTATTACTGTTTGTGTGTATATGAAAAATGGGGAAGGATTGGCTTTTTTCTTTTATTTGACCTTATCTTTTATGTGTGATGTCTGTTTACGTAACTTTGTCTCCAAAAGCAGCAGCGGATAAACTGCAGATATAACCAGGACTGAGAGGTTTTTTATTTAGCTTTTTGAGTACCCCGTGTACTCTGCATATCTGTGTACTATGTGCACCTCTTTCTCATAAAAAATGACGTTATACTTTTTCTTAAATTGAATATTTTCTTCTCAAATATTGTTTATAGATGTTGCACTCGTTGCATTAAGTATATATGACACAGTGGCATCTCAGCTTCTGCTCCAAACAACGTTTTGCCTGTCCATCTATCTTTAGATCAGAGAGAGACCAACTGGCACTACAAACAAGATATTTAATTCATCTGAAAATGTAGAGTAATATTCAGAAGTAGCTTAGCGTCATCGTCGACTCACTCATATGACTACCAATTGCAAGTTGTTGGTGTTATAGTTGAGCCATTTCTAGCAATTTGCCATTTCAGCTCTCCTTCTGGCTTCTCTTTGGCCAACTTGTGCTTCCACTTTGTGTTTAAATCCCAGCCTTTTGCATTGGCTTGCACTTGATATCATCTGTCAGCCAGCATATGTGGTTGCATGTCGATTATCATTGAAAATATTGTTGGTGTGTAGAGTTTTTTTCCAAGCACAGCTGAAAAACAGTTTTTAAGAATACACTGATACAGTACATGTGTCCAAGGCATTAGACTTATAAAAATGTATTCACACTAAGTTTTATGAGTCTGGTTTCAGCCTTCATCTTTTCTGTGTGTCACCTTGACTTATATCCTTGGTTTTATATACTGATCTATAAAATAAAGCAAACCTCCATATAAGTATATGAGCACCACCATAACTGAATAGGATTACTGTCTACATAGTGCTGTGGTTGAAAATAAGATTATCTTTGCTGTTCAGGTTAAAAGTTAAAGTTAGGGTGCAATCTTCAAGGTGAAGGGTTAAGGGACGTACATCGCCTGAGTAGGAGCACTTTGACAAGTGGTGGGTGTCACATGGGTTTCTCTGTTTGCTTCTGTACCTTTCCCTGCAATGCTTGAGCCATAGAGAAAAGATAATCTGTGTTTTTGTGCCATCGCTGCCAAAAACAGTAGACTGATAACCTGATTTGCTGGTAACCTTACACTTGGGGGACACAGATGACAAATACCTTCCTTGGAGGCCTTGGCAGCCGCAGCACATATATTACCGAGGGGTCACCTTGGCACGATCCCAATCTCATCACAAAATAGCGTTCAGTACCTTCTTACTGTGGACAAGGCCATACTTCATTCTGCCGTATATCTTACCATCTCTTTGCGTCGTCGGTTGTATCAATATAAATAGTAAAAGAAAACCTGATGAGCTCAGAATTCGAGTTCTGTGAGAACAATAATATCTTCCGCAGTGGCCCAGAGATGAAAGATAAACTGTCTGAGTTCACAGGCGAGATTAGACTATCTGCGTCACACACACACACGCACACACATGCACGGACACACACACGTGCACAGAGCGGGGCATCCAAGCACACATGAGAACACTCATGCCAGGCATCGTCCAAGACAACTATAATACAACATTAAGTATTGATGTGTGACAGCACCATAGCCAGGGGCATGGCACTGTATCTGCCGTGTTTTACAGTAACTACAAATGAATGCGTTCCAAAAGCAGAACAGGCCGCCTTAGGCAGCTACTTCTGCTTGGTGAAATGGCAATAAATAGCACAATCACAGAAAAGGCTGTAAAATCAAGTCGCAGAAGTTGATTAGTACTGCATAGCACGCCTTGGCTAGTTCATTTGTCCTGAAAAAGCCGGGCGAGACACGACAAGTATTAGTGTTTCCAGCTGTTCTACTCAGACATTTGCTATTTTTTTCATTTTGTTTTTTTTTTTTTCGGGTTGGCAGGTAAACAATCGTCAAATATTGGAAGAAATGGTGACTTATTTTCTCGTCAGATGCAGTAAGTGACGAAAGTTGTGTGTGTGTGTGTGTGTGTGTGTGTGTGTGTGTGTGTGTGTGTGTGCGTGCGTGTGCGTGTGTGTGTGTATAGAGTAGGAGGGAAAAGTTTGTGGACTTGAATGCCAATAAAGCTTTGCGTATAAACAGTTTATATGAGTGAACTTATGTCTGGATGTGATGCAGTAGAATCCGATAGGTTGTGGCTCCCTTCTCATCGCCTCACCCCCGATCAATGCCCTCCCGCCGGGGACCCCATGACTTCACTCACAAAGAGATTCTGTTACCTTTGCTACCCCTCCCTTGTCTCGGAAACAAGGCCCCTCTCAGACCAAAGAGCCACTTTTTTTCTTTTTTTTTTCTCCAATCCCATTCCTTTTGGGACAGCGGTATTTGATTTTCCAGTCTTTTCAGCCACATGCTGACTCGGTTCAAAGGTCCACTGTCTGCATTGTGTAAATGAATACACAAAAACTTAGGAAACAGGAGATGAACATGTTATGTTCTGTCACAGAGAATTCCCATTCGATCTGTGCTACAAACTGTGCTAGTTTTTTTTTGTTTTTTTTGTTTTGTTTTAAATTTGCTTAATTACTGTGTAGTTTATTATCAGGGAAGTTTCATCAAGATTGACCAATTTTGGCAGATGGTCATGTATTGTCCAATCAGGCTAAATCTCAGTTCTCTTTAGGCCACTTAACTTGAAATCATATCAGATCAGTTTTGGCAATGCTGTTTCTCCAGTTCCATGCAGCAGTCTATTCAGTTCTTAAGTTATAAAATAAATGGGTTAATCTGGCGTGCCAAATGCAACGTTTCCCAAATCCTTTGGATTTATCTCTCCAGATGGATATCTGCTAAAGAGTCTGTTGAAAGCATTTTTTTAAGAGAAAGGAAAAACCTGGAAGATGATTGGATGAACCTTCTGACGATCACATTGAAGAGGATTATACAGATTTGTGAGTGCCAGTTTCCTATTCAAGCAAGGGGGTTACATTAGCTGTCGTCTGGGGCTTTTAAAAGCAGCTTGTGGCACTTGCTCCATGGTTTTGTCCCAAATAAAAAAGAGCTGATTGAGTATAAAATACAATTCAGTTTGCAACAGCACCTTTATATTTATGGTGGTGCAGTGGTTGGCACTGTCTCCTCACACCTCCTGGGCCTGGGACCTTCTGTGGGAAGTTTTTTATGTTCTCTCCAGGTAGTTCGTCTTCTTCCGACTGTCCCAAAAACATGCATGTGAGGCAAATTGGAAACTCACATTGTCTGTGGGTGTGTGTTAATGATTGTCTGTCTTTCTATTTTGCACAGCCCTCGCTCGATGACAGCTGAGATAAGCTCCAACAAACCCAAGACCCTAAGTGCAGCAGAAAGCGGGTGGATGGATGGATGGATTTACACTTATCCCACTTGTCTGCATCATGAAGGTTTTAAGGTTTGGTGCTTGCATTGGGTCTTATCTGTGTGGATTTTTCTTCTTCTTAAAATGCCTGTTTGGTTGCACCCCCGCCCAACCCTACTCCCAACACACACACACACACACAAACATGCACGGGATGATGTAGTGAGGTTAAATGGCGACTCTGAATTGGCCTGAGGTGTGGGTATGTGAAGGCTTGTCTATGTCTCTCCATGTCAGGCCTGTGATAAATTGGCAACTTGTCCAGAATCTACCCTGGCTTCACCCCATGACTCTTGGCATAGGCTCCAGCCCCCCATGACCCGAGTGCGGAACCTATGGTGATTGGAAAATGGATTGATGTTCATATGCCCTCTGGCTTTCACACTGTGACTCCTTTAGACTGGTTCTCTTTCATCTGTAATTATTTTACATGTTTTTTGGGTTGACTTTGATGATTATCATGTTTTTATTTTTATGTTTGGGTGCCTGGCTTCTTAAATTTTGGTCAGTTTCAATTGTTAGCAGTACCTACTGTACCTCACAAGCAGTGGTTTTAGATTACACAACCATAAACAATGAAACCATTGAACTTTAACACTGTGATTTCTGACAATCTCAGCAGCACATCCATATCTACTTTTCATTTCACAAGTTAACAAGGTAGAGGAGTCAGTCTGCATGGACAACAAATATGGCAACATTATGCCGTTTAAAATGTTTTATATAAATCTAGAGATTATTTATAAAATGGGCAATTGTGTATGCCTTACACCAGAGGTGCCTATAGCACTGATGGTGATGGACTGGTTGATCGCAAAGGTAGTGTGGGTTGATGGCACTGCCATCTCTAAAAAAAAAATGTAGACATTAGCCTATCATCCATCATCACTGGCATTTGACATTTGTTCGATGTACAAAGTAGACAGTTTGAGATTTTAACTTTTCCAACACACTAGTTACTTTCTCACACAGTCAGCCGCCTAAGTTTAAGACACTGGGGTAAAGTCATCCTACAGTTCAAGCGTCAAACAAGACATCACTCCATTTGTGCTAGCTCTACTACGGTGATTAGTTACACAATAACAAGGACGGTGGTGCTGCAATGGTGCTTTGTTTCATTCAGTCAGTCTGAAAATATTCATAGAATAGGAATTAGAGAATAGAAAAATAATAGAAAAGAAATGTCAGAATTATACAAACACTGTAAAGTGAACACCTGACCCACTGACTTACACTGTGTGACCTTTTGACGATTAAACACCAGCCCTTTTAGCTGAAATTGTTAGTATCCCAAACAATCACTATCACTACACTATTACTCGCTTCTAAAGTTGATTGACTTCACACACATCAAACGGGGGAAAGAAAACAAGAACTGGCAGTCACTGTTTGCAGTAGGGACTGGTACAGGCTGCACCGAAAGCTGCAGAGGCTGAGAGAAAACAGAGCTGCTGCCAGAGGAGGCTAGCAGAGGCGTGTGGAAATCTGTTTGGTCCCAACTCAAGGTTCCACAGTGGCCAAGCTATATGCTATACATCTTATACCCCCCACTTCCCCCCAAAAAATCAGCAAACAAAATTATTTACTATTATTTTTTAACTGTATACAGGGAGCTGCCCCTTATCCCACCCTATGTTTATGCCTGCACATCTGGCTCAACCTCCAGCTTCTGACAATGAAGTTTTTCCTTTGTTTCAATTCACTGGAATGCACTGGTATAACGTGTACGTTTGTACAGAACAGCATATTTCATATTGGAGCCAAAATTTCTGACGAATGACAGGGGGCTTTTGAGTGCCAGGCAACTGGAGATGCATTAAACACTGTTCATTTGCATGCACTACCTACACAAAATATTCAAACAAAGCAAAAAGCCTCAAGTAATGAATTCAAGTTAAGGATAAGAAGAGATATGGACTGAAATATGTGCCACCAGAAACTGAATTTGAATAATTTATATTTAAATTTGATTTGCTAAATACGAATAATTGAATTAAAAATTTGATTCACATAATTTGAAATTGTATTGTTAAATTTGAATCATTGCATTGAAAAACTGTATTTGATTAGTAAAATTTGAAAATGAAATTCAATAAAAAATTGATTGTCACTGGAAATCCAAATGTCTAGACATCTTCACATTCAGTTCTCACAATTCAAGTTCAGTTCTCAAAATTCAAATTCGCTTCTCAAAATTCAGTTTCAATTTACTGTGGTAGACATCTGGGTGCTTGGAGGATGAAGGCGAAGAGCAATCGAGCTTAGATACACAGGACTCCTCTTCGGCCAATCAGCACTTACTTTTGTACACATATATATGTTAACTGGCTACATTTGTTTACTTGCATCTGTGGTCCAAGTGAACACATTCCATGTTTTTTTTTAACGTTTCCTTGTCTGTCTGGTCGGAACGCTGTTAACGAACAGAGTTGGAAGGAGTTGTAATGAATGTTTTTCATGTATGTGGCGATATTGGTAGGTGACAGATATGTGACTGACAGGTGCGCATGGGCATGGCTCGCCTGATGCCAGCGGTGCGAAGCAGCCTCTCCATATAGCAATGGGAAGACCTGCTTAAAAGTGAACTTCAGCAAGTCACACAAAGTGTTTTACGGGGATTTCGGGGTCGGTGTTTTCAAATTTTACTATTCAAATACAATTTTTCAATGCAATGATTAAAATTTATTTTAATTCAATTATTCGCATTTAGCTATTCAAATTCAAATATAAATGATTCAAATTCAGTTTCTGGTGGCACATATTTCAGCCCATAAAGGGATGCCAAAAAAACAACACCAACTTTAAATTGATATTTAAAACAAATAAAATTAAAGAAAATTACAATGATTGCCACAGTAGGGGTTATTATTTTTCATGACCATATAAATGTGTTATTTTTAGGGACCATACAGTGACCAAAATAGGACAAAAAGCTTGGGTCACGTGTATATTTTTATGGCATTGAACATGATGTATCAAGGCGTTTTCGTTTTTTGTTTTTTCTCCTAGCCACAACTACTGCTCTACACAAGTGCCGTACAGTGGGGGAAACAAAACAGTGAGTAGTCTTAAGGAGAAGGGTATTTGGTGGCATTCATTTTGAAACAGAGAAGATTAGTGGGCTTCAGGCCAATCGCTTCGCTCTCTTTCCTTCCTAAGTCCCCGAGCTGACTTCAAAAAGTATGGTTCAACAAGTTTGTGCTTACACCGGCATTTTTCGGGACATTTGAAAGTGGCTGCCGATTGGAACAGAAGGCGCAGGTTGACAGAATGATGATTCTCAGCCTCACGGTGCTTCGCAAATACAGATGGTACAGTGCGTAAATGGAGGCTTGAGGTTGGAGGCAGGGAAGGGGGTAGAGACGCAATGAGACGTGGTCGTCCAAATTGAGACAGCGAGCAGAGTCGAATGAAAACAGAGTGCAGCGGGATTAAAGGGGGGCGATAATGGGACAGAGGGAGAGAAGGGGGAGGAGATGAAGAGCAGCAATCAAGGCAAGCAGCAAGAGGCGCAGCAAGGGAGATACAGTGGAAGAGGCAGGGAGTGGGCTGAGCTGAGAGAAAGAGCTGTTTACTGGAGAGGGGAAGGCAGCCAACGAGAGACAGAATGCAACAAAAGAGAGATACTTAATCGACGTGGTGGGTGATGGGGAATGGGAGAAAAGGGGGCGGTCGAGAGTGGAACAGACAGTGACGGAGAGCATGTCGGCCAGAGAATAGAAAGATAAAGGTGCGCTTGAGGGCGGCCCGAGAGTTTTCCACCAAATGGACGAACAATGACACCAATCCTACTGGGTGCGATCACTGAGCCAAGCAGGGGCGGGCTAGTCGGGACAGGGAGGCCAATAAGGACGGATGCAGACACGGTCACACCCGTGAGAAGGCATCGGGCAGGACGGGGCCCATTTGACGTGGACAGTAACAAAGCGTGAAATTAGAGCCGCTGCGATGCAGGGAGCCCATAGACCCTGCTGCAACCCCACTGCCATCCCCAAAACCTTCTTCTCAAGCTATGCAGGAGGCAGCGGCAGCTCTAGTGGCAGTTGCAGGGTATCGGCAGGGTGCTGGGAGACTAATAGAGCTTCCTGTATTATCCTAATGATGTGTGGAGAAAGGACCGAGCAGGAGATTATAATAAAAAAAAAGGGGGGCCTCTGATCATGTATGTGTGACAGCATGGCTCCACATGGGACCACACACACAAAAGGTGGAGTGGAAGCCACCCCTTCTGATCAGTGTGTTGGATTTGTGCGTCTTCCAAGCAGCACTGCCACTCACTGCAGCACACCTGCACCTCCGTCTGTTTCCTCAAACTGTGATCGGACGTGGTGACATCGCCGTAAACACTCTCCTCAGCGCTATCAGCCTGACGTTGAATGACAGTGGACATAA
The DNA here is from genome assembly GCF_046127955.1 of Nelusetta ayraudi. Classification (NCBI taxonomy): domain Eukaryota; kingdom Metazoa; phylum Chordata; class Actinopteri; order Tetraodontiformes; family Monacanthidae; genus Nelusetta; species Nelusetta ayraudi. The sequence goes on along the minus strand of NW_027466061.1, from coordinate 21,582,347 downwards.
CAGAGTCATTGCTCTTCCTTTCATTTTTACAATCTTGGACATGAGTGCCTTGTATTATCCCCCCTCCTCCGCACCACCTCCGTCTTTCCATTCGTTGCAGGATTCCTCCGACAATATTTGTTGATGCGAAAACACCAACCAAAACACCAACAAGAAAGCTGCATTGATTAGTCCATTCATCACTTTGTCAATAGCGCATCGATGGAAATGACTTAACCAGTGATTTTTAATTTTAGCTTGTTTACTACAAACATGCAGATTTCATTGAGCTGTTTTCTGTGTTTGTTTGAAAAATCCCCCTTCTGTACATTCTTGGCTTCGACTGATGTGCTCATGTTTAGATATACAACTGAAAGCAAAAAGCTTTGCACTGAACATCAAGTGCAATACAGTTTTGCCAAGCTCACATTATTGGTGATAGTCAGTGATGCCAAGCATTTTCAAATCAATCAGCACTTTCAACTTTCAGCACTTTTTGTGAAACATAGGGAATGAAAGGCAGCAGTGCTGATTGCATGCAAACCAAACTGCACAGCAATGCTCTCCGAACCTACAAAGCAAATGTTCGGCAGTCAGAGATCGTGCTTCTCAACATTAGTGTTTTCTTTTTTCCTCTCTGTTCGTAATGAAGTCAAATTGAATAGTTGATGTAACATTAATTGTTGTGCAGTGACAAAACACATTTTACAGACCAAACAAATAATTGAGCAGCAGCCAACAGAGAAATCAAAGAGGAGACTAACGGTTATTTGGCAGCCTATAAGATTTTATGCTGATGCTGATTTTAATTACTTTTTTCCATCAGCTCAAATGAGCATAAAATTGTCTCCTTTGGGGATCTGCACACCTTGAGAATTATGTGGTACACTTGTTGTAAAATCACCTCATACTGCTCTGTTAAATGAGCCCCTTGCTCTACGTTCCATGTTCCTTTTTCTCTAAAAATCTCAGCAATCACTATAATTTTTATTTTTATTGTGTCTTCGAATTGATCGTCCTCCCTCCTTCTGTTTTTTTTTTTAAATCCCTGCTCCATTTGGGGATGATGTGGTACCTTTTCCTCCATGCAGCGCGCCAGGAGAGCAGTGGCGCCGCGATGCAGTGGCGGCCAGTTAATAACCCAGGTGTGAGATCTGGTGACAGGACATCATCATCCGGCTCTGTGCTGCTGTCAGGAGCCATTTACCCCAAGCAGCTCCTTGCCTAATGGAACATCTCAGTCAATAAAAACAATCATCACTGCCAATCCCACTCAAAGCAAGGAAATTATTTTAGCCTGTCGAAGTAAACATGGCCGAGGCGTTTGAGTCTATCTGTCAGGGGATCTGCTTGATATGCACTCAGCTGGACAAGGCATTTCAGTCTGGATCCTCCGTATTTGTCTTGTGTGAATGGATGGCTGATTGCAGGAGGGTTTTTCACCTCGCTCTCACAAAGTCTGGCCCTCCAGGTGGGCCTTTTTTTTGTTTGGTTGGAAACAGAAATCTATGACTGCCGATGTTGGATGGAGTGCAGACCCTTATCAACCACCATGTTTTCCCTCCCACCACGGCTTAATGAACCACTCTCAACATCCACTCAATATCTCCTCAGCGAAGACCTCCATTGTGTCTTCAGAAGGTCAATAGCTGGACAGTGTGTCTTTGAGAGGCTTTTCTGCCTTACTCCAACACTCTTAATGGCGCTCAATGGAGAGACCCACACGGCATTCCCAAGGGGCTGTTCCCAGATATCCACCCATGATACCTAATCCGAGCCCATTAGCTCTCCTTCCAGCCATGAAAGAGCCCAGCTCCCTTGCATCTCAGAAATTAAAAATTAACCAGCTAATATCCATTTGTCTGATGGGATGCGCTGCGCGGTTGAAACGGCAGATTCCCAAAGCGATGCTCTGTGAGGGATGACTTGTGGAACCCAATCTGCTGGAGGGAAATCGCTGACAGGGATGGCAGGAAGAACCAGAGGGATAATGCCTGTCCATCACATGCATCACGAGTGACTCGCATCAGTAACAGCTGGCTACTGAGAGACGACCTCCCCCATAAAACTCTGGTCTATTCCTGAGCTGTCACGTTGCGCACATTAGTCCAAGCCACCTTCCGCGCAGCAGTACATCATGACCTTGCTGTTGTTGTCCTTACATGTGTGATGTCTGCATTCTCTGTTGGCGAAGGCGGAAGCCCTGCGCCGCGGAACAACGCGGCGGTCAACATGTCGCATGCTCTGTCATGTCCTGTTGTATGAGTTGAACAGCTCATGAATAATTAGTGCATCATCGCACAGGATGGGGAACTTTGGCGAGCTCAGCGGCACTGTGCTGCAGTGTCAAGCGTTGCATAAAAACTCTTGTGTCAAATTTTATACCATGTCATCTCAAGAACTCACATTCTCATTGATTTGAGGGGAAACATTTCAAAAACTCAGAGCAGATCTGTTGTGGAACACTGTAGATCCATGGTGGTGCAATTTGGCCACCGTCTTTTCAGTGGACCTAGATTGTGAGTGTGTAAATGATATCTAAAAGGAGGAAGCCGAACCGGACCAAGACTGGAGAGAACCCTTGCAGACACAGGAATCGAACCCACAACTTTCTTGTTGTGAGGCAGCAGCACTAACCACTGCGCCATATCATTATAAGGTGATTTTAACGAACTGAAAACATACATATGGGTCCTCTATTACATGTCAAGCTAATAAATCACTAAAAATGTCTTAAGTTGTGCCTTTAGCTGCCTAAAATTGTCTTATTTGCAATGCTGAAATTGGCTTATTTGCAATGCTTTGTGTTTGTAAAAATATTGTTCCCCTAAATGATATAGCACTCAAAATTCTACCTTTAAAATGCATTTTATGCGCTGCCACACTTTCGCTCAGTGCTACTGTGGCTATGTAAATTATTAATATAGCTTAGTGTAAGTGCAAGCAAAGCGTGGCTGAAACTAAGCATGCCGAAATAGTTGACCGAGAGATTCTGAATCTGACTCTTTAGTAGCGTCACTGTTTTATGTTTTGTTTGTTTTTTTTCCAGCGAAAGAGCAGCACGCTACACTCAGCAAAATCCTCCACACTGCAGCACACTAACCAATTTGTGCTGTGTCGCCTCCTATTTCTTCTAAGATCCTCGCGCTTAAGGGCCTCGCCAACCCGCTGGCTACTGTGCATCTTTGCTCTATAGCTGAGTGGCTATCTACTCTAGCGGTGAAGAGGAGGGGAAGAAAAGGGAGAAACAAAGAGGAGGAAGACAGGCTTGTTTCTCTGCCCTCGTCGCTCCACAGGAATTTTATGCCCTTGATTTTTTTTTTTTTTTTCAATTACCAAGGGCTCTTTTCAATGTTGCCAGCTCAATACGATCCTATATTTCCTTCATCCAGTTCCAATTCAGCACCTCTCTCTCTCTCTCTCTCTCCCCCCCTTTTCAGCTGTTTGGTCTTCCCCTTAATTTCTCTGCATTCACCCTTTTAAATATAGTTTGTGACGGAGTGATGAAGTGTTTTTTTTTCATGGCTCCAACCTTTAAAGGAGCAAGGTGTTTCAGATAATCCCCACCTCCTCCTATTTCTCTCGCGTCTAAAGAGGTGCATGTGCAGAAAAACATCTGTATTGTTTGTTTAACGCACCCTTTCACCTACAATTAGACTCATGAAAGAAACCTCCTAAGACCGCTGAGTAACACATGACTATCATGGATGTAACACATGCAAACAAACTTAATGAGTGGGATCTATATAAACAGAAAAGACACGACCCAACACACCATAAAAACAAGCCGTATTTTGATATGGTAATTTGTAAGGATTGATTGATAATGACATTATGAAATAGCAAAGACATTCTAAAACGTTTTGGAAACTTGTTGCCGTTTCACCTTGAAATTTTTTTTTCAGGTTGTGACTGTTTACAACCAGAACAAATCAAAGTGGATGCAAACTAATCCACAGCATGGATAGAGTTGAAACCTTTCATCTACTGGGCAATTTAGTAATTTAATTATATTCAAAGCCACATGTACCAGGGATTTTTCCACTGAGCACACGGAGAGATAGTGCTCACTGAAATGCCTCTGCAGGTACAGACTGTACATGAAAAATGGGCTCTTCATTCTGTCCTGCTGATGAGATAGAGACCACGACTGCAGACATCTTCAGTTGCATGCTGGTTAATGACACAAGGAGCTCTGTGTGTTCTCATCATTAACTTTCATTTACTGTGTTGCCGCCTCATTGAATTTAGCATTAATTGTGCAAGAGCCATAAGATGAAAGTCCTCTGGTCTGGAGTCTGCATTCAGTCTGATGATTATTAGCTGGAGCCAGATAATATATTTCATTTCATATACTTCATTTTCTGGTTGTCTGTAAGCTAGTTGACAATAAATATGATATGCTGTGACCAACTAATGTTATATTTTACACACTAAGATGTTAATTTGCCCAAACTCATTTGTTGTAAGAGTCACTCTTTTGTCAAAGCCATTAGAACTCTGCATCATGTTAAGAATACGTAGCTAACAGTCAATGCATAGGTACCACAATTTAAACTGAATGAGCTGTGGCTAATGATCTGAGGAGGCTAATGTAAAGCATTTGAGGGAGCACTGGTTGTTGTGAGTTGTCTGAGAGGCAGTGGAAGAGCGTGTGGGCAGATGAGGTCATCGACGGTCAAGTGTTGGCCCAAAACGCTGTATGAGGAGGGCGCAAAGACCTCCCCTGCCCTCAGTGCCCAGGTAGGCACCTGCACTGCCGCGTTAGGTGGGCATGGCTAATGTTTAAATGTCAAAGTGAGCGCAACGGGCCAATCGGAACCACCATTGTCACTGAAAAAAGTAAATATTTTTAAGTGTCGACTATGTTATATTTGTTTAGACTATGTTTATAGAACAACCTGTTTTACAGGCATGCAATGTTGGCCCCAGTGGAAGAGGAGGGAGAAGAAGAGAACAAAATCAATTCAGGCAAAGAGCAGTCATTTCCTGATGAAAGCCAAGCTACTGAGTGCTGTCCATGGAATGACAATAAGGAAAGAAGGACAAACAGTACAAGCCAACTTCATCAGTTTCATGGTGTCCTCCCAAAAGATTTGGGGCAGAAAATACATAATGGCTTTCTTTCATTATGTAAACATTTACAGTTTGACTGTGTGAGCAGATGCCTCAGCACAAAACACTTTGCCAACACCAAGACACACGTTGTCCATCAAAACAAGACCATGAAAATCAGCAGAAACTCATTGTAGACGTGAATTGTGAAGCTACACATTGCCGACCTTTGTAGCATTGTGTCCTCAAACCCAAGACAATGTGCACTGATCAGTAGGGTTGTGCAACACAGAAGGGGCCAGAGAGCAAATACTCCAGTCTGGATTTGTAGGTAAACACACATCCAGACACATTCAAAAGTTCTATGTGGTTGTATGTGGCCTAAATCATAAGCACACACGTGTGTGTGTGTGTGTGTGTGTGTGTGTGTGCGCGCACATATACACAAATATAATGCTAGTCTACTCAATGGAATAATGCTCTTACTGTCTTCTTTCAACATATCTATTTCCACATGTAAAGAATTTTAAGAGTGGGTTCCATAAGAAGACCAAATAAATATATTTACTGTATTTTAGATCATGCTGGCTTCAAGCTGACTGAAAGGAGGAGACAGGCTTGAACGTGAGTGGCCATCAGGCTATTGTTCAAGTCGCTGCACTGTGAGGTTGCAGTGGTTCTCTATTGTCATGCTTCGCCACAGTGTCACAGGTCAGGTCATACATCTCCATTTGTCTTCAAACAGACTCCCCTTTCCTGAACCAAATGGTTGAGTATTTTTCTCGGGGTAATAGAAGGTTGATGACTGACATGCACACACTAGGTGAAAAATAAAAAAACCTCCAAGTTAAGTCCCACTGATTGTCACGTCCCAAAGGATGTGAAATGTGTCCTCCACATTAGACTCATCCCCAAAGGGAGTGGTGAGCAGCAGCGATGCCGCACTCTTGGAATCACTGGGTGATCTAACCCCTCCAAGTCCAATCCAAATACTGAGTGCCAAGCAGGGACGCAATGGATACCATTTTCATAGTCTTTGGTATTACCTGGCCAAAAATCGAACCCAGTCTCAGGGAAGACGCTCTGAAATTTAAATTGTGTGACCTGACGTGGCACAAATACATGTGGCTGAACGACTGTAGTTGGTACTGTGTTCGCTCTAATGTCCAAAATTCTTTATATTGTATACAGATGCTAGACAAATGAAGAATTACTATTGGTATTTCCTTCTGGGAAACTCTAGTCTTTAAAAATTAAGAACATTTTTGAAAAAAACAAAGATAGCATCAAATTGATCTCTTCAGTTAAACCGAGGAAGAACTGTGAGAAAATTCCTTATGAGACTCAAAATCAATGATGTGTGTCAGCTTTACAGAAGAAAGCCCCCCTATCTCACTCCCCACGCCGTCACCCACTTTTATGTGAAAGGGTGGTTGAAACGGAGGCGCATCTTTTTTTTTTTTTTTTTTTTACCTTGTATTTCAAAGAGGATAACCTCATATTTTGCAAGAAGATTGACATTGAATAGCACACAGTGCAATTCAGTGGGGGTAATCTTGCTCGGACGCCTTGGCTTCAGACCAAACATTCAGGTGCCACTTGTGGTGCTCAAAAAGAAACCTTGGTGAATTCACCGCATTGGTTTGAGACGGAGCCTAGATTTCTGTTCAGCATTAGCCAGTAATTTGAAGCACCAAATGTTAGTATGGGATCAGCGCTGAGGGATTTCATGTTTATCCTGTGCTGTAGAGAAACGATTCCCCAAAACATAATAAAGAATGTATAGGGACTTTGTCTCCTATACATAATTCACAGCAACTCCTAGTGACGTTCCTTAAACCTGGGAGGTACATCTACAGAAAATTGTTTTCCCCATTCTTAAAAAAAGAAACTGCAAGATAAAAGATAATGCACTCAAATAAACATCAAAGATATATTGTAAAGTGAAATATTCACCTTTAAAATCAAAAGCTTTATGCTCTCCAGAATAGGATTTTAATCACACAGCAACAAAATATTAACTGCTTGCTGTAAAAAATGTTTTCATTATCAGTGTTTTATGGCAGGGCTATATTAATTTAGGCTTGTTTGGAAAAAAATAAAATAAAAATAAAATACTTAAAAATGTCAGTATTATTTTATTTAATCTGTTACAGTAATGTAACAGTTTAATATGAAGGGTCTTTTCAAGTTAGATAATTTGCTCTGGATAATCAAACGTACAGTATTCCTGTTATCTATATTATTTTTTTATTTCTGCTTTTGAGCTCAAAGGTTGGAGCAGACTGCCTTTTTTTGATGATATCCTGCCAGTGTCGAGTGAAATCTGGCACAGTGCAGCAAATAGAAACATTTATTTTTGACACATCATCAAAACCTGCTCCGTCACTGTGAGAATTAAAATGCTGGCCTCAATTCCTTGCTGCTCACATTTGCTTTGCTCTACATTCCACTGCACGTTTGATGACTCTTTGTGTCATGGATCACTGCAACAAAAGTAACTGCACCAGTATTAAATCACCCTTTAAACTATCGAGTACCAAATGAGGGGCCTCTTGATAGAAATTAATTTCTTTACAAGTAATTTCCCCAAAGAGTTCAATAAAAAATTAATAAGTATGAACAGCTGATAAAGGAATCCGTGTAGGAAACTCTATTCCAGGAATCTTATGGTTAGAGGCTGATTTGGTACCTCAGCCCTTTTTTGATTTGCAGTAATTTAGTCAGCCATTTGTTCCAAATTGCAGCAATAATTAAGTGCAGGAAATAGTTTAGAGTGGGGGGATTTGTTCTAATACTCTGATGGTTATAATGTGTTTAACTGACTGAAAAAAGGGCTTAGCGTTATATGTGCCATTCTTCAATTAATATAACATTCATGTGTGAAAAGGCTGCAGATATAAGTTAGCCTGCTAACCTCCAGTCTAAAGTGTCTTAACACTGTGAAACCCATTTCCATCTTTTTACTTGTGAGCCAGGAGAAATTGCGGCAAACTGCCCTTACAAGCCACAGTAAAAGACGACAATGACAACGACGACGAAGAAGCGGTTGTAAGCCTAGCTGATGCTAATGAGATTAGCGTGGATGCGGCACCAGGGGCAGGTTTAGGAGAGCCGGATGGTATGTTTGCATTAAAAGAAGGGCAAGAACTGAAGGATTTCCTCAATTTCCTCAGTGGTTAAATATGATTTTACCTTACATCCAAATGGATTATAGCTAAATACGCTGATGCAAAACGGCATGCTGCAGGGCTGTGACGCGTGCTTAGTGTTTTCCCTTGTGCCAATGGGAAGCCATGTGCTTTGGCCTTTCATTTGAAAAGGGGCTGCCTCATGTATTTTCTGGGGTTTTTTCACAGGATGGATATGTAGCATTAATCTAATAGATTTTGTTTCATGCGGTGACTCCGGTTCGATACAAATCTAAGTACCACAGTCGTATAAATATAAATTTGTAACTGCTTGGCCTAATAGCAAAAGCTAATAGGACCCAGAGTTGCAGTTTGTAAATGCAGTGCTCAGCAAAAAAAAAAAAAAAAAAAAGTTAAATGAATTTGCCGGATTTTTTTTTTCTTTTCTTAATCCTGCAGCAAGGGCGAACACAGTACCCTTGTCAGAGGGCCTTTGAGCACTTTGGGACTCTTTAACACCAAAAAGCAACAAAACAAGTCACAGGGCATCGTCTTTGACCGACTGAGACAAAGGTTATTTGGAGGTCTTTCTAATAGATGGAAACCAAACCGGGTGTTTGGCCACAAAATACAAGACAAGACAAGACTTCACAACCTCACTGAGCCCGTGCATTCATTTATCTATCTGGCATCTGCATATTGATAGTTGTTCCAAAATGGCAATGGCCTTCCTCTGAGCTAGGGCTGCTATTATCTATCTGACCGAACCCTACTCCCGGAATGCTGAGCGCTGTCCAAGGTTACACCTTTTAAATAAGCATTAGCATTTTTTTCTTTCTTTTAAGCTTGGTTTAATTCATTTTATTATGTGAAGCAAATATGTGTGTGTGTGGTTTTGTCTTCTTATTGATTGCTCATATGAAAGAGACATTTATGGTAAGGTGAAACCTTTTCCACACATTATCTGCACCAGTTACTCGGGTGGGAGTTGTGGGCAGGTGTGGGCGGCTGTGCCAGGCTGCGGTTCAGCAGGGCGTTCTGCCAAGCTAACGATTGATCATGGTTAGGTTAAGAGGCTGACTAGATTGGTTGTCAGAATCCTAAAGATATTCAGGTTCTCATTACTGGGGGGTCGCAGCATCCATGCCCTGCACGTTCAGCCGAGTCGCTTGAGTGCTCATGCACTCAGAGACAAGCTGCACTGTAAGCAGAGTCCTGTCTCTGTCCCAATTACAAGGCTTCACTTTTCAAATTCTGTGGTTCCTGAACTTTGCCCTTGATTGCTAGTTGGCCGTAAATTAGGATATGCCAAATGCGGAAACTTTTAATTTCATCTTCAAATATGGAAATTGCAGTCAAACCAAAAAGGAGTTCATGGGGGGATTCAGGCTTTTCTTTTTTTCCTGAACAGGTTGTTAAATCAATAAAAGCTTGTTAACATGCTGGCGTGTCACAGAACGGTGGGTGACGGTGGTTTCCTGCTGTCCTAGTAACATTTTAAGTGCTGGTGAAAGTGGCTGAAAGACAGACAGACAGCTGGACGGTGCGCATAAATCATAAATGACGGTCTTGTTCTGAGGCTTAAAAGGTGAGAGCAACAGGGAAGACGAAAAATTTGGGGCCCTGAGTTCATTTTATTTGCTGTGGAAAATTGGGATAATAGGGCATATATTTATAAATGTTCTATTCTCAGTGATGATTCACGACTTACCTGACTGCAGACGTTTTCAAAAGTGGGCCCCAGGGATCGCCTGGATTTGCTGCAGGGACTCCCCTGGAAAACAAAAAAACAAAAACAAAACAGAAATAGTTCTGTACAACTGTCATATGAGAACTCAGAGTGAAGAGTTTAATTTATCAATCTATGTAACCTGGCAAGTCCTCCATATGAGAAATGTACCTAACTGACTGGGATTCATTGTGTCTTCATTTCATATTTTGGATTGTTGCTGTTTTTCTTCTATAACAGACACAAATATTTTAAATGTGGTCTTAACTTCTACACATTTCAACGTAAACAACCTTCTGAGGAAGACGCACGTTTATGTCGAAACATGTAAAAGTACGAAGACAACGTTTGAATCAAATATGTGTGTGCTATAGAAGAAAAAACACTCAAAAATGCACCTTCACAATTTCACAAAACCTTGGCCTTCCAGTGTCCCGGTGTTGAATATAGATGGTTCGTGTAAATCGCTGAATGGAAACGTTTGACATGTGCTCCGTGCTACCTTGACATATGTGGGGCGGGAAGGAGGGTTGAATGGACGGCGGCGGCGGCGAGGGCGAGTGTGGCCGAGTGAATCCGAAAATCCCGCTGACCGACCTGGGTGCGTTCCTCACCACCACAGAGGCAGGGAGAAGAAGCGTGACTGCTCAGGGAAGAGACGTAACAGCTCCCCACCTCCCTCGGCTCCTGCTGGGCAGCACACAAGCAGGAACACACTTGCCTCCGCGAATTAGTTTACGGAGAAGGAGGGGGGAGGAAGGAAAATAGACTACGTATTATTTGCAAGAGAAGTGTTTTTTGTTTTTCGTCCCTTCTTCGTTCCCTTGCCTCTGTTATTTCCCCCCCCCCTTTTTTTTCTTTTTCCTTTTCCTAAGCGGCCAACGGCGCCGGCCACTTGTGCGAGGCTTAACCATTAGCAGAAGCGAAGACGCGGCGAGGCTGCCACGAAGAAGACGTGATCCGCTATCCAGCGACCCCCGGTCCGGCCGCCCGGGATAGGACCTCGTGCTCCTCCGGCACCGGACTCCTATCTTTTTTTCCTCCCCCCACTCACTCTCTGTGGTTTGGCTTGGCTCTAACACTTGTTCGTTGCACGGAGTGGAATTTAGTGCTTGCCGCGAAGTGGAGACGGGACTAAAACGCGGAGGTTCGGACTCGGAGGAAGGAGAGAAATGCCAACGGCGGTGACAAAGAGGAGATTCAGTAAGTGCACCGTTATCTTCATTCACAGCGTCGCTCGACGAACTTGAGACGCGGCTGCATATTATTATTTTTTCCTGATCGTTAGCGAACTTGCCGAATATTTTTGGGGAGGCAGCATCGTTGTTGTTGTTTTGTCTGTTAGTTTGTAGCGTGCTTTGGTAACAGGAGTTGGTGTGAAAACGAGCTTACCGTCGTAGCGTTGCACGGTGAAATATTGTGACTCGGTACCGTCTCGCTAAGTCGGTGCTCGGATAAAGCAAGGGCAGGTACGCGAGCAATGTGTTGCTTATTTTGCGTTTATGCAAAACTGTTAAGCTAACAACTTTTGCTGGCGCGTTCATACATACGCGGGGTAAAGTAACAATTGGCCGTCTGTCTGGAAGGAGTCTCACAGACACGTCTCAGTTCAGGCAGTTTGATGAAAATGGAAATGTAGCCTATACGTCAGCGCGCTGTTAATTCCTCACTTCAGAAGTGGTGTCTATTTTTTTTTATTTTTTTTTTCCTCTTCCTGCGCAAAGCCTGCGCGGAGTGGGCAGCAAACTGCGCACGGGCACTTTTCAAGCCAGGGAGTCGACGTAGCGGTCGTCTTGTGCACGGACGGATCCGACCGAGCAGAAAATCCGTCTGTAATCAAATGGTAAACATGAGTCACGGTTAACCAGCTGTCACCTTTTGTTTTTTGATTGCAATGTCAGGCTTCGCCCGCTGATTATTTATTTATGCTTTTTTTTTTTTTTTAAATTGTATTTTTAGGTGGGGGTGGGAGGTATTGAGGGGGTTCTTATTTACACACTGTTTGGCCATATGTTGCTGTGCATCTCCTCATATGTGCGCGTGCATGAGTACGCGAGCGTGTCAGTCAGTGAGTGCCCCCCCCCTCTGCAAATAACTCCCCCCACCCCCTTTTAACAATTGCAAGGGAAGCTGTATGAGTTTTTGCACGTTCAGGGGCTGCTGTCATGTTTTTTTTTCATCTGGTGTGTGTGTGTGTGTGTGTGTGTGTATCGGAGGGTTTTTTTTTGGGGGGGGGGGGTAAAAAAAACCTAATTGCTGCAGCACTGGCCGCGGAAGACAGATTCGGTGTCTTGAATTTTGCTCTTTGCAGCATGTATAGAAGCACTGATTGCGCCCAATCAGAAGAATAAATTGTACAATACTTTTTTTGTCACACCTCACCTGCATCATTGCACGTAACAGCCTAAAAGCTCATTCACGATTCAGACAGTTCTGAAATGGAGGGAGCAGATTTGCACGGGGAGGTGATTTAGAGACACAGAGTCTCAGCATTGCGTGGAGTCGACAATCTCATTTGGTTTATTTGCAGGCAGGATTGGAAGCAATATTGCAGGGTGACTGACACGCCGAAGTAGCCTCATGGCCGCCTTTTATCGAAACGCCAATCCGACTGTAGTCGTCAGAAAATATAATGAAGAGAGCCACACCATGAGCCAAACTGTAAAAGGATGATCCAGGCTCGGCTGGTTTCTCGCAATTGCATCAGAGGCTTCCTGCAACACAATCCTTGGCCCCGCTGCATGTTTGGGTTTTCTAACCTTCAGCTCCCACCAGCTAAAATAGAGGGATGTATGTATGTGTTCTCGGCCTGGGTTTGATGTATAGTCAGCTGTCCCCTGGGGATTTTGCTTACACAGTACTGCTTTCACAATATTTTCTACTGTCAAATATTATGGCTTTTTTCAAACCTCCGGTTGTGTCGTAACTGGAGAACACATGCAAATAAGTGGAATCTTTTGCTGTATTTCTTCCTGTTTTACTTAGAGCATAATCTCTCTGCTCATGTGTGGGTAAGATTGCGAATAAATTGTTATCCGGTGGTGGGTTTTAATCATTCAGACCTGTATCGACTGTGCTATTAGTTGCTATGCTGCTGAGGTCTTTTCATCACTCAGCAGCGATGTGGGTTTTTTTTTTCTGCTTTGTCCTGCGTTTTTTCCTCTTTCATCTCTCTTTTTCTGAGAGCAGTTTTTCATTGACTCCAAGCGTTTCTGTTGTTTTCTGCAAAAAATTCTAAATATGTTTCACCAAGCACTGAGAGCGGCTCTTTATTCCTAATATTCAAACACCCGAGCAAGCAACTTAAGCCTGCCTAATGCTCCAGCCACTTCAAAACGAAGATTATTCAAGAGGAGACATATGACTTATTTGACCTAATCCTCACGACTCCTTGGGGATTACAGGGTGGCAGGGTGGCCCACAATGGATCACTGCATTGCTTCTTCTCTTGTCTCTTTTGTTGTCAGACAAGTCAGTGCTTCATTGGGTGTTTCCGGTTGAATTCTGTCTGGAAGAGTGGCTCTCCCTCAGCGGGTGACATCATCTGTTAGGCACTCACATATTGTCCAAGATGCCCTTTGTAGAAACAATTAGCAAACATCAGGTCACTCTCTTCGAGGGACAATTGTACAACATACAAATCATGTTTAGTTATCACAGCAGAGTCGATCTAGGGGAAGAATCAATCTTTGTCTTTGTGATCTTGTCGTCAGCATGCATATCATTTCGCACCAAACGACGAGGCAAATCTTTCTTTCAGTATTGTTTTCCTCCCATCTCAGGAAAACGTGTGTAAAATAATCTGACTGTACCAAAAGGAATTGGGGTTTACATAGAGTTCATTGAAATTATAATTAAATAAAACAACAGCTTTATTCTCCTGACTTATTTCTTTGTAGTAGTTGTACTGCATTTGCCAGTCTTGTCTGTGGCCTGCAGCCAAAGCATCTGCCTCAGCCTCCTCAAACACCGGCGCTTCCTAGCAGGGACTCCTCTGACAGACACTGTTGAAGAGAGCCAGCTCTTCTGTGACCACACGCTGAAAAACCACTCGGCACAACCCTGTCCAAGCTGACGCTTTCTCATGCTTTCCATATGGGTCAGATCTCTATAATTTCAGAGCCTTGGAGTTCTAATGAGAGGTTTCGCTCATGTGCTTTGGTCTGTGGTGGGCGGGATCAGCGTTTCTCCAGTTTATAGTGAGTTAAAAGTGCGGCTGCAAAGCCTCACCGGCCCAATGTCTGGGCTTTGGCATAAAGAAACCAAGTGTTCTTTTTCAATGAAAATTAAAAAGACTGGCTCAAACTGGTCATGAGCTGGATCTGTTGGATGGGACTTTCTAAGCTGCCCTCTAATCAAGTTTATAAATTCAAAGCTACAAATATGCCGTGTTAGGTTCAGCTTTAAGAGCAAGATTCTTGAACATCGTCATGTTTTACTCCTGAAACTATGGGGACATTGTGAGCCTCAGCTATTGTCCTGTTTGACATCGCATTCCCACAGAGTGACAGGGTGCTCTTAGTAGCACGCTTGGTAGATTTTAAACAATGCTTCCTCCTCAACGTCAGCAAGACAGAGACAGGGAGTGATTTACTGCTTCGTCCACAACGGTAATGTAGCAACAATTTGACTGCTGATTGAAACCAGGCCTCCCATTTCAGAGTCCACTGGTGGCATTATAAACCATTTACACCAATGTTTTTTACGGGGCGCCCCTGCAGTAGGGAAAGTGGAAACAGACACATACAATAAATGTCCTGCACTACCGTCAGAGGCATATTTTAACCATTCTGCCTCTGGTCTGTTGTAATAAGTAAATAAGTTAATTGCTGAATATAGACATTATCGGCTAGTTATATGTCAGTCACTTTGAAAATAGGATCTTGCGTATTAGGCGTCTCATTTTCATCGTGCAGCTTTTTGTTCTGTGAGCACTGCAGCTTTTTTCTTTGCCACAGGCAGTTAAATGTGAATTACAAGTGCAGTCCAAATTTTGTTGCAATCGATTTGGGCAATTTGCTGTGTCATTACATCTCTGCGCTTGTTATGTATCAACATATGTCAGACGGTAACCATTATGTCAATGTATCAAGCAGCCGTTATTACATTTTTGCCACTTAAGGCTTAACAACACACAAGTCATTATTGTGGCGAAGTGCCGCAAAAGTGGAAGAGAAGCAGACTTTATTAGGGGAAAAAATCTGTATCAAGGCCAATGGTTGAAGAATGTTCCAATTTGGTGGCTGAACCTTTAGGATGCCACCAGTTTTACTGCTAGCAACTAAATATTTGCTTAAAAAATCAAAACAAACAAAATAAAACATTAGCTGCCAATCCTGCAGTCATTCCCCACGAGACCTAACTGTCCTTTCCACGACTGTCAAATGTGTACACATGGATATGTTAATTATTTACTCGATGGAATGAATGAATGAATGAATGAATGAAAATCTTTATTTTGAAGTTAAACATAAAACAAAATAACACAATTAATGAAATCCACAGTATATAAAACAAAAAACAACCAATAATAATAAATAAAAATGCCATCATTGATCCTCTCAAAAGCGTTCAAAAAGTAGTAGGAAGAAGTAAGTACTTATTTACTCCTACCCCTTTAATTATATAATAGTCATGCTGCACATAAACAATTTCAATTATACATGTCTCATCATGTGATATATAAATGCAAATCATATAATCCCATAATATCGTCAAACACACATTTAAATTGAAAGTGCATATTTCAGTCAACTCACTGCCCAGTTGCAGTACTGAGCTGTAAATCTGTGTCTGCCATACATCCTTTGTCCGCTTGAGCTCATTTTAGAAGCCTTTAAAAAGAAGGACAGCTCAAGTCCGCCTGTTGTGACAAACCAACAGACCAAGCCAAGGGCCAAAGCAGGCAGCTGATCACCAGTATCGTAGAAAGAAAGCATGACTGAAAACGGAGTTGGTATGAATTTGGCAAACTATCCAGGTGCTCCAACCGGACAGAGCAGAGTGAGAAGAACAAAGTCGGAGAAGAAGGGCCCGTGCAAGCACCCTGCACTTGATTTACTAATTGGGTTCAGGGATCCAAGTCAGCTGATCCTCATGAGCTCTTAGTTCACGTGAACTTGTTCTCAGCAATTTAAAAGCATTTAAGGCCAAAGGCGCAAGCGTTGGCTCCGTTGCATTTGCTCACACACAAGACACTCATTCATGCATGAATACATTTATTTTGCAACTTAATATAGAAACGCTTCATCAATGTTTAAACGGCATAATATCACATATACTGGTTTCTCTACTTCAATATTTGTGATTCCTCCTGCAGAGTGGGAGCAAGAAATGAAAGGGCTCATGGGAAAGTCAGTCAATTAACATAGCTAATCCACAAACTAGGGCTAATACTGATCTTAGGTTTTGTCAATAAGAGTGACATTAGACCATGGTTCATACGTGTCTGCTTTTTTTAACACTGGAACTTAAGAACAGGCGGTAATTTAAAGTAAAAGAAGGCAAAAAAATCCTGCAGTTGGCAACTTAATTATCTGATGACGCCAGCCTTGGTTGCTGACCTTGAAACATTGCTAACCACAGCATAAACATGTTTGCCCATCATTAATATGCTTAAATAGTTCAATAACACACGTTGGTAATGTACCAGAAAATACAGTGTGTTGTGAGACTACTTATATAAGAAAAAAATTATTGTTTCATGTCTGCTTGATGAGGTGTCTATTTTTAGCTTGCTAACGCATCTATGTTTGAAAGGATGTGGATCTGAAAGTCTGTTGGGTTTGTGATGGGGAAAGTAACATTCAGAAGATCAGATGGGGCAAACAGATTCTGTTGACTCAATCGTGATTTAGCAAATCCTTCTTCTCCTTAGTGTCCATTATCAATGACATTTGACTCCACTGACCATGTAATTAGCTTAAAATCTGCCTGGAAAACAAACAAAACGGGTCAGTTCCGCAATTGTTTGGAGAAATGTTGTTGTTATTGGTGCAATTTAATAACCAAATCCTTTCTCTGATTGATTGCTGCTCGAATAAAAAAAAAGATCTTGTAAAGTGACAAATCTCACCCCCGATGCTGTGTATAATTTCCATGTTCTCAACAAAAGACTGCAAACTACAGACTTCTGCATTAAAATAGAAATTCAGACTCATTATCTGGCAATAGTTGTTTCTGCAGTGGGTTAACTGTGTAAAATTGTGATGGCACTGTAATGCGTCAAATCCCACTGTGAATTTTATGAATCATTAGAGCCCAAATAGCTTAATGTCCTGCAGTTCCTGCTTGGGGGTTATAGCATCTTCTTTTTTGAAAACACTAATACGGAATTTGCATGGGTGCTCATCCTTGGTTATGGCTCAGTAGACACTTTTATTACATCTTGTATATTGGTAAATGTAGCAGGGATTTGACAGGAGCGTGTGACACGCCTGTAGGACCTCAGTGCCTCGGCTGTGTATTTGCCCAGTCAGCAGAAGTTCGCCGGCGATGCACTCTTTCAGTGCAGACAAATAGCGCAATGGCTCACTGACGGATGTCATTAGTTTTTCACATCATGCGCAACCTATTCCTTTTTTTTAGGTCCCCATAATTAGAACCCACACAGACACAGCCACACAGTCGGTACCTGAACTGACGCAGGCCATTACTTGAAGGGCACAGAATGAGTCGTCTCATCAGGCAGCACTTTAATGTGACACATTCTGTGCATGGGAGAATGAATGGATGTCACACACTCACGTGGAATGACGTGAAATAAATGTAAACCTAAGCGAACAACGTGACAGATGTGGCAACAATCTAAGTACAGATGCCTACTTTTGTGCTGTCCTTCTCATTAGCATTCAAGGCTAGAAAACGTGTCCTTTGAGAAATGGAGAACGTGTCCCTGTAGTCTCGCATTTACTTTATTGTTCAGTTCTGACACATAAGCTTTTACGACGTTATCACATTTCATTATGGGATAAAAATATATGACATTTGACCTACAGTATGTAGCTGTTCTTTGAGTTGTTAGTTTTCAGGTCTTCTTTTATATAAGGGAATGACAGCCATCATATATAGTTTTATCCCAGTTTCCTTCCTTAAAAGCTTCCATCCCCCAAAGGGATTTTATGTCCGAGTTGTTTTTTTTTCTTTGCAAAAACAGACTTACACGAGTATGCAGACATTCAGTCATTTTTTTAACGTGCACTTTCCAAGGTGCAAAAAAAAATCACGTCTTTTAGCTTCAGCGTGTTGGAGAGATACAAAGTTGTGAGGAGCTCAGAACAGACAGCGTGAGAAGGAGCTCCTCAAGATGTAGGCCAAACCAACACTAATACAGTCACTGATTATTTGTGTTGATTGTGTGTTTTTTTTGTCACGAGTCCCACATGAGCACTCAGGCCGTGTGCGACAGTGCGCCTGTGAATGACAGAAAAGTGCACGCCTTGCACTCGGCCTGCCCCTGCTGATATGGCAGATGGATGGGTTTTTTAGGGAGGGAGGGGGCGGCCAGCTTTGGCAGTGAGGGACGTAGATGACAGCTCGTCGTCCATCGAGGGCTACCCAGGGCCTTGGCTCTGAGCACCTACTGTGTCCTCCTGACAGGGTCTTGATGCCATCATGGACCATTAGCGTTGACAGCGCGTCATCATGTCACAGTGGGGCTCATGGTCAAGCAATGTAAAGTAAGAACAGTAAACAACAACAACAACAACAAAAAAAATCCAGCTTTAAAAATAGGGATGTTTTCAATTATTCAATTTTCCCTTTTTTAGTTTGCATTTTCCAACACAATTGAACTTAAGGTGTACAGTATAGGGCTTGTTAAAGCAGTGCTTCCTTTCTGCTCACACTTCCCACATTGCTCAGTTGCTGCCTTGGCGCGTGACATCTTTGCTCGGAGCTCGGAGCGCCTTCAATGCCGCCACAGTTACTTTGGTAGATGATTTTCTTTTTTTTTTTTTTTTTTTTAAAGCAATGATTCAATTAGACCTCAATGTATGACACAAGTGAAGACAAGTGTCTCCTATAAGCCCAAGTAATACGATAATTCTGTGACTGATTTAACGCCCGAGAAGTACCTTAAACAACCACTGTACTCACAAGCAGGTGAAAACAGCTTTAAAACTTCTGTGATTCAAGTTTCCCATACATTATTACTGGTATAGAGGGTAGCAGCACGCCTTGGATGCGTTCCGACTGCCCAAACTAAATGAGACTGAGTATTACTCTATTGTTCTCTCTTTGTCATGTTTTAACACGGACAACAGGGGGAAATGCGTCTTGTTACAACTGCAACAGATACACATACTTTTGAAAAAAAAGTTACGTATTTGATGCAGGCAACGCACCTAGCAGCATCACAAGCATCAGTCTTGTAAGACGGATATTACAAACAAGGTGACTGCAGGACTATATTGTTGATAATACTCGTTCACTTCCATTATGTGAGATGACTCACGCCACTAAGGGAAGTGGTTTTGAGCACAAAGTTGTGCTACTCACCCTCCTGATTCATCAAGTGCGTTAACTTTGGTTTTTGGTTGGTTTTGCTGTGATTTAATCCCACATTCAATTTCTTTTTACTGTTGTGGGATTTGAGCATCATGGCCTCGTAGCGTAATGCAGCGTCCATTGGGAGCCAATCAATAACTTGCATGGGTTCTAAGTTCCATTTTCTTTCTCCAACAAAACATCTAAAAAATAATTGTTGAAGCCACAGCAAGGTTTATCTGGGCCTAAGACTGTCCTGTATCCAATGCCAATCAATTTTTTTTAAAGAATGGCCCCTTTTTTTCCTTTACTAATTTCACAACTGAATTGTTGCTGAGACAGTTATATATTATATACTTTTTTTCTTTGACGCTGTTTTGGAAGGGAGAAAGAAATGCCCTTCCATTTCTAAAGTCATTCTTACATTTATTATCATTATTATGGTATTTGAAATTCTCTTTCACAGCGGCAAGTGAATAGAGGAGGCTTGTTCTTAAACGTGGGCACTGAATATTAGTGAAGCATCAAGGTGTAGCAGCAAGCTTGAAAGAGCCGCTCAAAGATTGCCTACATTTAACAAGTAAGGGGGCAGGCACAGCCAGTGAGTCCATTGACATGTAGGAGGTTGAGCCTGCAAGGGCTCTCCTTAGAGCAAATAGTGTTGTTAATAGAGGACATGGCTGAACGGTCACTAGTTTAATTGGAAGCAAATCCATATTCCCCGCACATGAATAAAGTACATGTTAAAGCTAATGTTGAATGGGTTCCCTAAATATGCATGGAACGTGAACAGAAATCTACTCCATGGCTGGAGGTGGTCACACACACACAAAATGTACATATTTGGAAATAGATTGATTTGAAATATAAAGAGCAACTTTTTCTTGGTTCAGACTAACATTGTTTTGACTCTATTTTAAATCCATTATTGGCCAGGCTTAATTTAAATCTACTTCTAGTTCAACCACTTCCCTCCCTACCACTCTTAGCTTTGTGCCTGCTAGGTAGTGTCAAGAGAATCCGAGACACAGCAAGGTGAGATCCATTCTGCAGCACCTCTAAGAGGGCAGTGATTCATGAGGCTGGCTCTCCTGTCCCTGGGGCTACGAGGAATAGCTGGCATTATCTTCTGCAAATGGGTTTGAAAACGCTCTTGGCCAGGTTGACCAGGGCACTGATTTATAGCTTGAGACGGGCACCGAGTCTCCTTTTTCTAGCATAGGTATGGACCCCTAACCATGACCGTAGGAAACAGCATGCGCAAGCTGAATATGTATACTAATGTCTCCCTGCTTTGGGTGCATATAATCCGTGCACACAAAGCAATCTATAGGGCTGTGAGAACGGTATTTATGATTCCAAAGTTGGGTTGTGAGCAGACTGACTAGTTCTTCTTCATATTTCAAGTACAAGAGTAAGCAGCTTTTTCATCTTTATCTTTCTTTGTCAAGGCCTGTATACAGATATGGACTGTATCCTTGACTTGAAGCAGGATCCTCTGTCAGAGAAATAGAAATTGCATCCTGGAAATAGTTCCTTTTAATCTTCAATCTTAGAGAGAGAGAGAAAAAAAAACTTTTCTCCCAAATGGTACAAAAGACCGTGGTTAAGCCCTCCTGGATAGTCGAGTCTTAAGAAATACTGGTGATGGCTCCGCGAGTCCTCCCCCCACCACCCCAACCCATAAGCTCTATATCCATGTCTGAGCCGTTGTGCCTGGAGAAATTCAGAATTTCGGCTGCTAGCCAGGTAGAATTTGCCTACAATATTGGAGATAATTAATTAACTGTGTGAACTGAAAGTGTTTGAACAAGCTCAAGCCAACTCAATGGCCCAGATTTATTTCAAGCCTTCAATTGTCACAAAGCAATCAATGTGGCAAACAACTTTGCCGAGTCCACATTTTTGCGATTTACTTCATGAAAAACTCCTGTCTGATTCCCACGCCAGCTCCTCCGCATTACAGGGCGGAGGTGCTCCGCTTTAAACGCAAAGAGGCATCAGCCTAGTTATCATATTAGGAAGGATTACCACCTTGTTCAAAGTAATGTTCAGGATGGAATGTCACATATGTTCCAACCCTGACTCTATTTTTTCCTTGTGATTGTGTTGAGTGTTTCCTTCTTGGAATTGCCGCAGCCTGGCAGAACCAGGGGGTGGGAGAAGTCAGACAGAAAAACAAGGGTTGCACAAACCGGATTTGACTTACTTTGTGAAGCGTTTAAAATGCAAACTGACAGAGAATGTTTTTAGCCCGCATCACCTGCTTCCAGCGTTGTGGCCTCGGCCCATTAGAAGACTTCCAGTCCTTTCTCACCATTGTGAGGTAAGAAAATGGAGGCAGCTCAAATTTCGTCCCTCAGGAACCCTCCAGAGGATCAACCAAATTTGTTTTGGGTTTTAATGAGTGACATCTAACGTCTGTGAGATGTTCCAGGCCTCCACATGGTGGTTGTCCACACTATTATTCGTCTCCTAATCCTGCCCTCCTCTAACCCGATATCAGAAAAGCACCTTTTCCAAACTAAATGCTAACGTCTCTAAACGGTGTACTTACAAGTGGATTATTCAAAAGGCTAGCTGTCAGACAGATCTTTATCAGGCGCCTTGGCAGTGTGACGGGAGCTCTTCCTGTCCCTGCCTGTCGATTGCTTGTTTTTGCTCTCCTTGATTTACCATGTAGTCCCCTGCACTAACTCCTCTCATGTGATTCAAACCAAGTTAGATCTCCCAGGGATTGGTGAATGTTTTTCTTGCTTTTTTCACTAAAATACAGATTGTTCTTTTTGTTGTGTTTTTTTTTTTTTTTTTATCTTTATGTGCTTAATAATGACACATATTTGACTCTGCTGTATATATGTCACTACAGAGGGATTTTATGAAACTGTGAGCAAGAATTTCCAAGGAATGCTAATGCTCTCTATACTTTCATGCACACAGATCTTTCATTAGTGAAGGAGATTGATGCTTATGTTACAGGAATATATTGCTAAATGGAAATAAGTAATGGGAAATTACTTTTCCATTCTTTCTGGGTATTAGTGAGAGGTGCACAGGCTAACTTCAGTTCTCGCCAGATAAGGATTCTTGACACTTAACATTCTGATCAGCTTCTTCATTACTGCTGCTCGCAGAAAACATGGCGGTACATTCACTCGCAAGTATTTGCCTCAAAGTGAGTAAAAGTAATTTTTTACTTGGCACAATAAAGCACAGTTATTCAGATCATATTTAGGTATTGATTTTTAAATAGCCCTATCTTAGAGAAAAGACGGGTATCAGAACTTCCAAAGAGTCTTAAAACTTATGTTGAAGAACAGTGTCTCAACAAAACAGTATCTAGTTGTGTACTGTGTCGCTGTGTTTGCGTTGTGTCTGATCACCGTTGATGGATAATATGCTTTGCTCATGGTGATGTATGAACATCAGAAGACATGATTGGCAGTGGAGGCTACATGCAGACACTGACAAAGTTGAGGTGGTCAGACTGGAGTCTCTGTTATAGGTACCACATGTAAACTAAATAAAGTGTAACTGCAATTAAAAGAACCAAAGGAGATATATTTTTTCATTAGAAAAGTACAGGAAATCTAATTTCTTCCACAGCAGTGGATTGGGTTTCAGAATGACTGGGTTTCTAATCACTAATAACTGGCATGTAGAGCTTTAGCGTAAAGCCAGTTTACACAAGTGGGAGCTCTGTTATACTGAATAGTGTCATGGGTGTGATGGGTTCATATCGCTGAGTTGCCCCAAACACTGAAAATGAATCTGTTTTGTTATCACAATAATGTACATCCTGAGTAGTTGTAAATCCTTGCTAATGCCAGGTGCTCTTCTGCATGCAACATAGCTGTACTGCTGTGTAGAGGCAATTGTCTGACTAACTTTCACCCAGTACTTTACAGTCTGTGTCCTGTTTCAAACAATGATCCTTTCTTCACTTCAAGCCCACTGGTTTCAATCCTTTATGCAAACCTAACATCCTTGACTTTCATCCCAAACCAAACTAAGTTGTTCTACTCGCTTCTTGACCAAATGTTACAGATGTTTCTTGGCTTAGTCCAGTCAAAGCAACGTGGCCTTCAGTCACTGACCAGAGACACTACAGTGAAGCGTGTGAAATTAGAGAAGCAGTTTTTATAAGGTCCTAAGGTTGTATGAGAAGAGTAGGAATTTTATTGTGCGTGTTTTTGCATGCATTGATGCTTCTCTTTCATGTTTTGTGTTAAAATATGTATTGTTTTTTCTTGTATGTAACATCTAATAAGAAAGGGACTCCAATCTTGCAGTATATTTAATGTAGCCAAAATCAAAGATAAGAGCAATAAGAGGCCAGTGTGCTTTCACAGCTTAGCTTGTGTTTACAGTGCATGGCCAGAAGGAAGATCATATTTATGATGTAGAGATTTTTCTGTGCCTTGAGATAAAATTAAAGTCTTGACTTTTGAGAATGTTCAATCCAAAGTCCTTCAAAGGAAATTCAAAAACAATCTATAAGATAAGGATAAATAATTTGCAGCAGTCTGCATATTCATCGCTGACTTGTCTCATTATTCAGAGCCTGATTTACATTTTAAGCAGCATATCATGGTCAAGGACTGCGTGTACTTTCTCCTATAGGCCCACAGAGCATTCCAATGAGTTCACTCTTGGAGGGAAGAGATGAGTCTATTGATTAGAGACAGCCTGACCTATGGCAGAGGCACATGAGCGGACTCAGTGTTTAAAAAGCTTTCAAGTAAACCGCCCCAGCAATTGACCTTTTCTCGGACGGTGAGATCACAGTTTATTTTGAATTCTCAGTTTAATATGCGCAAATAGCTTTTCATTTGGTCAAATCAGTGCATCGCAACAAGCGTCGGAGGAAAGTCATGCCCCAATTGATTTACAATCTCTTCTGTCTCTAGCCGCGGTTCTGTTCACCAAGCCCATGTGTTTTGTCACAGACGTTAAGAGTGAAGGTCTGTCAATGTTGTGTCTCTCCGTCTTGATAGATTAATGCAACATGTGTTGTTGTGGAATGTGTCAGCTTAAAGAGCGGGAGCGCAGTTGTGGGACATCTTGACGGACTGTTTGGTGAGCGCACTATGCTTTGGTTTTGAGCCAAAGAAAATTTGTGTTGATTCCCTCAGGGTTTTGTGACTAAAATCCTTGCTTCTCCAAACATGCCCCAGATGAAGTAATGCATTGAAGCAAAACTGATAAATGATCTACTGATAAATTGGAAAATGTAATTACCAACCCATTACTTTTCTAATAATTATATTCCAGGAGGTGACTCAAACTGTTGTAAATGACGCTGGACTCCAATTTCAGTAGGATATTGTGTTTCCCAACATATTTGATTTTTACAATCCTCACAACTGCAGAAACAATTTAACATGTTGCCCAGAATGTAACAAAAACCGCATATGAGCTTATCACAGTTAAAGCTGCAGTGAATGCTGCGAAAGCACCTTTGCCCCACAGAATGATAAAACGGCTGTTGCTTCATGTTGACTTTCCATCTCTTTGCCATGTTTAAGCACAGTCCAAAATGTGCACATGCTGTACCAAGCAGCAGCTGAACCTGGTTTCACTCAACGGCCTGCATTTGTATGGTATGCGGTGTGCGCCAAGTCCTCTTGGGAAAACTCCTAACACCTGACACTTGTGTTGCTGTTGAAAGCGGCCAAATTCGCACCACCAAGGAAAGAATTTCCTATCGGTTTGCATACTGCACATTTTTGACCTTTTGGGCTTTCTGCACATCAGCTCGCTTTTCACCCTTTCAACTGTGCTATAAGGAAGGGTTACCACAGAATACTGAAATTAAAATGGATTGCTTTCACAACAACGTGATCAGCGGTGGAATTGGCAACTGTCTTTGACAACTTGTTATTGGCAAAAAAAAATGATGCTAAACAAAATGCTCTTGTTCACCACTTGTCACTTATTTCTTACTCGCCTTCTCACCTGTCACACACTAGTTGTGAAATAGTGAAATACACAAATACATCTTGTTCTGCAATCTGCATGTTTATCAACTACTATTTGAATATTTCCCCCGTACGAATCTACCACCAACTGTTGAGCCCTCATAAACTAGATATTTTAGACAGAATGATCAGGCCGTTCCGACTGGCGGCACCACAGTGAGATCATGGCAGATTGTTGCTGCAAGTCGGAAAATATAAGCTGACACATACTCGACTGAACTGTGTTCAAGCAGCAGAGGATTGTTTTCGTCGATGCATCCTAATTAAATGCGGAATTAGTGCTCTTCTTCTTGCACTTAATGGCTCCACACTTCATTTCACTCGCTTGATTATCCGGGGCTGCTGCTGTTTGATTTCAGACGCAATGATGGCCGCAAATCTTCGGAAAAAACAGCTCGTAGTTTTCAGTGGTTGGAATGTAAATTGTTGAATGACGAGTTGCCAAAAAAAATAAAAGTATGACATGCCTCTTCATGAAGCTGGACTGTAACAGGATACTCCTGAGGAAGACTGGAGTCACAGTCGAAACTGGCAAGCAGGTGTGAAACATCTCTCTCAGCCATGTGAAGATTGGAAATTCTAAGCGTATAGGAGACCACACATCCAGCCAATATCCTGAATCTTTGATGGTCGTTTGAAGAAGAGACACAACTCTTTCATCAGGGACAGAATATGTTTTTATGAAATTTGCCTTTCTGGGTTATCGCCATTCTTTAATGGCTAGAGAGGCTGACACAACAGGGCTCACAGTGGATCTTAAAGAGTTCTGAGGCGGCTGCAGTCCCACGGCTCTGTAGGTGTCCGTCCTGGGGCTCCTTTCCCCTCTGATGCACTGCTCTAATGCGAGCGTGTGCTTCTCCACATTAGCAGCGCCGACAGCGCAACTGCAGTTTGACTGAGCTGTTTAACAGGCCGACACAATGTTTGCGTGTTTTGCCGACGCAAGAAGAGACGTGAGAGTCGCTGCACAGGGCGAGATTCTCCACGTCATTAAATAGCCAGAAAACCGAGGGTTACATATTGCTCCTGTCAGTCTTCAAGTCAGGATGGAAAGGCAAGCTGGTTTTTGCCCGAGGAAGTGCTCCAATTAATGGAGGCTTTTATGTTGTAAATCCAAACAATAAAGATAATCCATGAGATAAGTTTGACGGCAAAATTGTCTTGTCGCTTGGGGTGAGTTTTTTTTTCTTTCCCAAAAGAAAAGTCACAGACTTTTTTATTGACATATGTTTGCTTGGTTTCACAATTTTGCCCGATGTCCTTTCATTTTTAACCAGCTTCACCGTCACGTTCACAGACAGCATTAAATGTGGTGTGCAGTATGGAACGCCTTTGGTCTCAAAAAAGATTTAGACAGATGAATGCTGATAATGTGGACTTTTTTTCCTTAGGGTAAATATAATGTTAGATTTCTTCTTTAAAGAAAATCAGAACATATAAATCATACATGTCTTTGTCTTTTGCCTTCTTGCATTGACCTTATTTTTGTCTGAATACAAATGTTTTGATGTTTATACAGATGATGTCAGTTACTAATTTTTGTCTTTTTTACATTTATAAACAAATCGTTATTCAAACGTTACAAGCTAAGAAATAATGTTGTATTCCTCCTGGTTTTGGCTGTATTCAGTGTTGAGAAATTTTTTAATTATTATAGTTCTGTTGCTGGAATTTGCTTTCCAACGACAGCCTACTTTCCAAGCAAAAATATATTCACTGAAATGATTTATTTCCTACTTTTAATAAAATATTATGCATCTGAAGGCCAGGGTAAGCGCATCCTTGTACAGCGTTCGCCATCCTGATTGGTTGCACGAATTTCAAATCTGTGCACTTTCCTTTTTTCGGTCAAATGACACAGTTAAATGAATAAAACTATAAACCTCGTGCATGAAAGAAAGATTATCCAGGACATGTTGTTAATAAAATTGAAAGACTGTGTGACCTCATGCATTGATGCCACTCTTTGTTAAGGTTGTGTGAAATGAGGAAGTGCTTTCCACAGATAATTGCTCCTCTTTCACATGAGAAATAAAAATCCAGTCGAATAATGGTGAATTCTGTGATTGTCTGTGTTGAAGTAATTTTTTTTCTGTTACATTCTGTTATTGGTCTGTAACAGTATCTGCCAACAAATTACAACCACCCCCACCTTTTAATCAAGTGATGACTCTATGTTTAGTTTCCAGAGGTTTTTCTAAAAAATTTGACAGCATCTGCTGCTGTTTTTGTACCATTGTTTGTTTACTTGCACTTCTGAGTCGCCCTTATTATGTCAGACTGCCAGCAATCACACATATACATGTAAAGACATGCAAGATTGATAGAAAGACTGTTTTAACATGTTTGAGTTGATGAAAGTTTTTTTTTTTTCCCACATCAAAAATATCAATATATGCCAGAGCAATATGAAAACTGAAATTTGTTCTGACAGGCTCACCAAATGCCAACTCGGAGTCAGTCGGCTCTGCCTGGAGCAGATATGGCATCGTGTCATGGATTGGCTTTTACAAACAGAAAGATAAATACCCCAGTGTCTGTTTGGCTGTGTAGCCACTGTTGTTATCATGATTGGTCATGTGATCTCCCTGGTGTGGCTGAGATGCTGGATGATTTTGATCATTTAAACTGTTGCCACAAATCTACACTGGTCAACAATGAGGTGAAACTGATGTCGAGATGCTTGTATTGTGATATTGCATAACATTTCCCATTGCATTGCTGGTTAAATTGATAAATGGAAGATAATTGTATTTTTTAATTATGAAGTGAGGACTTTCCCCAAAGATTCCTTCTGACTCACCAGACTTGGCCTGCTTCACAGCCACGGTAACACAGCAGAATTATTAATGAAGAAACAATGCCATTAAATCTGTGATAATCAAAGAGTTTATTTACTCCTGTCTTGAGCTTTGAATCCTTGCAAGGCTTGCCTGCTGTTGCAGTTGCATTCAATCAGCATGCGACATAAAAGCAAGAATGAATCAAGACACAAAAATGACTGAGCCAAAATTGATTTTTCTTTTTAAACACAGAGCTACAAATGCCAGAATTATACATAGAGCATAATGGAAGGCCTGTTGTTCAGTGCAGCATGGCGGCGGAGATTCTTGATGGTATGTATGTAACGATGTAGGACGCCTCATGAACCACCTCAAGATTTGTCCCATCAATCTGCAGTGCGAGTCAGTCTCCTCACAGGCTGTCTGCCATTCTTTCATTCTGGCCCTGTTGGGAATGGTGATTGGATCCCAGTCAACCAGCAATGGATGGATTGGCCCTCAACTGGTATGATTGAGGGCTTCTGCCGTCAGTGCACGTGTACACAGCTTTGTGTTCGGCGTTGCATGGCCGTGCACGCTCGCCCTTTTCGCACACCACTGTCTGCACACAACGGAACGTCTGTGTCACTCCATCTCCCCTCCCCACCCCCCCCACCTCCACCTCCCTCTCTCTCCTCTGTTCCCCTCTCTCATTTGAATTTGGAGTTCTCTCAATCATCGCCAGCACTGCTGCGCTACTGTTCCTGGCTCGCAGGCTCGCAGAGCGGAACGGTATTCCTGCGAACAAGTATTCTTGACTTTGCCGTCAAATTATTATCAAGACACAGCTGAATGTAATCCCGGTGGAAATGAGCGTTCATGCTGATGTGGCAAGAGCAGCTGTAGCCACAGATTAGCCAGCGTAGGAGCTGTGAGTCGGGGGCGGCGGGGCGGGGGGACTTTTACATTCTTCATGAGAGGGTGTGAATGCTTGGTGCTGATGTTTGTACACACGTGAAGACCATATATGAACCCCAGCAAGGTATTTCTGAAGATATCCAAGTGCAACCCCAATAGTGTCAATAGTTTGTATCAGGAAATGCAGTTTTTTTGCCCTTCGAAGTCGGATCTGTGGGCATGTCACTCATAGTGTCTGTGCCATGTTGTATTAGTCCATTCCTTTTTTAATCACTTGGTAATTACTTTGTCCCTGGTTATTGAGATGACTGCCAGGCACTATTACACCAATTTAATGGTGTGTAACTATTCATCTTAACAAAGCCATCAATCATAGGTGTTGCCATGGGAACAGAATTAGCCATTATGCAGATGTTATAATCCAACTCACATCTCCTCCCAGTAAGCAGTGCAAGTCGTGCATTGAAGTGCAGTACGGGAGGTGGTCAGGCGATAACACAATCTCTCGTTTTGTTCTTTGTTTTCCGTGCTATTTATAGTTGAATCAAAATGAGATCACAAAATTTGCATCCATGCTTTATATTTGCTCGATGGAAATTTGCCTGGCCTTCAGAGCAATCAGTGGAGACTCAGTTGTCTGTTTCTGTGAAGAAGGGCCAAGCTACTACAATCAAAGCTGCTTAAACCCTCATCTCCTTACTCGACTCTTGGCTAAAGGTGCGTTAGTGTTTTTCTGTGGTCTTGCTGTTGATGCTTAATCAGTACCTTACTGTGCCTTTGAATGTGCAATGCATTATTATTAGCCAATCATGGGCCTAAATGATCTTTTTCTTTTGCTGGTAATCCAAACTTTGTCCAGTTTAGCTTGGAATGTCCAGAGTTTTTACATGTGTTTCCCTCTTTCTCCATCTATACAAGTTCAGGACCCACCGTTTGAAATGCATTCTCTTTCTCATCCCCAGTGAATTGCTGCAAACCAAGGATCAGTTACAGTATGGGTGAAATTAGACATGGAATGATGGACATAAACCGTGCTGAGGTATTCGGAATGCTAAACGTGCAGTCTGCAAATAGCATTGAATTATTTCTCTAATTTAAAGTCAAAGCCCGCCACTGCTCCCAATCACAAACACTACTGTCTGTCTTTATTAGAAGTGACTGATTAAAAAGCATTTTTTCTCATTATTCAGATATTTTCTTTATAGGATGTATATGTTGGCATTCAATGTGAACAGTACTAGTTTTTTCTTGATCTTAATCCAGATTGTATTATATCTGCTGCAAATTTAAGTTAACAAGTCACTTGCTTATTAAATTTTCTTCATTATTTACAGACCATTCAAACACATTGACACATGTTGTATATAGCAGTTAACACATCAATGTTTAAGGAAAATGACCCATCTGAATCACCAATCCTTTTGTTGATCCTACTTATTTGGACTTCGTTAGGTATTACATTGTGGCCTGTTTGACTATGCCCTACATACCACCCATCCCCCACCTCTTGACCTTTTGGCTAAATAAATGGGGCAGCCTATTCTCTGCCCCTCACTTTTGATGGACAGCATCTGGTTGTTTCCGAAACTCACCGTGAGAAATGTGTGGACAAAAGCCTCTCACTCCTTCACTCCTTCACAGTTTCCTGCCTTTGCCCATCTAGGCCTCTCAAAAACTGGGCATTGTATGATATCATATGTCTGTGAATGGTCCGCTGAGAGCGAATGCAATGCAGCAGGTGCTGATTTTACTCACTCGGCATGTTGTTTTTCAGAAGGAAGTGAAATTGATCGGTCACACCTCCGCAACGACTGTGGTACTACATCCTCCAATATGGCAATAATACGAGAGTGAAAGCAGCTTTTTGGACGTGTATTCATGCATTCCTGTCAGGCAAATTACGACGACATTTTGGCAGGTACGCTTTGGATTTGGCAGAGTTCCGTCCAACATATAACTCATACTCATTAAATTTTGGGCAGGGAAAGACGGATGAAATTTATGTGCGTATGTGCGAGATGAAAGCTGAACACAGCTGAAGGTCAGTGCTTCAAAGGATTACTTTAAAAATAACCAAAAGCAAAATAAGCTGTTATCAGTGATTAGAGAATATTTTGCTAGTTTGTCAAACAAAAGTGCTTTAATGCCTTATTCCATTCATTTTCTATACAAGTTTATCCTAGTGCCTTATTTGTTTACCTAAGTAAGACCAGAAAAAACAACAACATAGTTTTTCTTTCCTCAAATAAAGTCATTAAACAGGTTTTTTCTTCAGCTTTTCCCATCGTGACCACTTCAGAACCTTGGCAGTAATAATCCTTTGAATTACGTTCCCTGCAAAATTAAATAAGCTCTTATAGCAGGTAGGGCTGGGCGATTCTGGTCAAAAATAAAATCCCAATTTTTTTCTCTGAAAACTCAATTTTCGATTTCAAATTTAAAAAAAAAATCTCAATAAATATGCTACAAGAACAGGACAAGTGCGTGTTGTATGCGACTTCGGAAAAATTATTTACCAGGTAGTGGTGAGGGCAGCAAACAGAATCACTTCCTGGTTTTAACACCTGCTGTGGCTAGTGCAGATGCGAGTAAACATAGGTAGCCAGTTAGCAGCTTCTCGAGTGGGGAGGAGGACTATGGTGCTCAAGAGGCGCCAACCTGGAAGCAAAATCGATTCTCCGATTTTCCTCTATTTAACATCGTTACGACTAAAAAAATCTGATTTTGATTTAAAATCGATTAATCGCACAGCCCTAATAGCAGGTCTTTGTCTTTGTTTCCACAACCATTCCATGTGTGTCAAAAAGGATGGATAGACCTTGCTTTGATTATCACAGTATATAAAATGGTTTTCCCACGTTAAAAAGTGTGGCATGATGCACTTCTTCTCTGCCTTACTTAAAAGAAACAGGAAACAAAATCTTGAGAGACAGATGTAAGTCAATATATGCAGGTTCTGACATTTTAAGGAACATCAACATAAGGTAAACATTTTTTGGATGGCCTCATTGATGAATCATGAATGAATGCCTAAATACTTCAAAGAAAATTCACATTGTAATGCTGAGGTCTTACAGTAATGCTGAGGTAATACAGTCACTCTTTGTCCTCATATAAAGTATAAATTCCATCTGTGGAAGCAAAGAAGATTTTCCAAAGGCCAAAGTATTTATTTCACAGAAATGTTCAAGTTTGACATTTCAATACCCGAAGTTCAGTTTATGGTATTTCTCCTCA
Organism: Nelusetta ayraudi; assembly: GCF_046127955.1. NCBI lineage: Eukaryota > Metazoa > Chordata > Actinopteri > Tetraodontiformes > Monacanthidae > Nelusetta > Nelusetta ayraudi. Next base: position 21,550,069 of record NW_027466061.1, on the reverse strand, counting down.
TTAGAAAAATAGATAAATGTGTAAACATGAACCAGGCACTGTTGGCAGTCTAACAGACCCCAAAGTAAATTATTAATGAATTGGACCTAAAAGACTGTCTCACTGCCCTAGTTACACTGGTTCGGTTTTATAAGAGAAAAAATAAAACAGTAGAAGTGATCCCTTTAAGCGGAAACAGCGATCAGCAGAACCACAGATTTTAAGATTGAACCGGACTGCCATCTGTTTGTATCACTCTACGTCTTTAACTTCTTTGCCTTGAGTCTCTGCGGGGTTCTTTTGTCTTTTGCGATGTAAGGTTTCGACAGTTATTGCATTTGTTCCACTGTTACCTGGGGGATAGCAACTGAGGAGAAGAGTGCTTCATCCTGTTTTGGTTTAACAAGGGCTGACACACTTACTTTGTACCATAAATTCAGCTTTTATTTTTCTGAAAAAAAAAATGCCCCAGTGGCAGCAACAGCATTGTGAATTAGTTTCCTTGATAACCTGACATAAATGTGTAATGTGTCTTTTTACTTTCACCGTTGCATAGTTTACTTCACTATTAGTTTTTCTGTTGTGTTATGGCAGCTTATGCAGTTTACGTTCGATGAATATGAACCGATAAAAAAAGCAAGAAAGGCTCATTTTAGGTTAGTATTTTATTATGTAGTTATTGACCTGTTTCTTTAAAAATTGTTTGACTTGCAATCACATAATTTTCCATTGATTGGTTGATTTTCGTGGGAGCAACAAAATGGCATTTACACCTTGAAGTATTAGATTAAATGAGAAGAGGAAAAAAAATACAGTTCAGATCAGAATCAGATCAACAGAACTAATCTCTTGCAGCCTTCACTCATTTGCTCACTGACAATGAAGAATAAACAACGTACAGAAAAAAAATGAAAAACACTATTTTAAAACTGTTATGTTTCTTATACGCTGTGGAAACAGACAAGCGTTTGCGTGTGATAATGCGCATGGAAGCAAATGGGGGTTGGGGCATCAGCACTTTCTCTCTCTTTACTATATGTGCACCAGTGTGTCATGGCAGGCCATCCATCAGCAAGCAATATGTGAGTCAGAGAGGTACTCGGAACAGCAGAGTGAGTGCCACACACATCCATATATTTAATGGCTGGATATGATGTTGGCTCTCGCTGGCCTGAAATTCAAAACCTTGAAGCCTCCTCCCAAGCACAAGATGACATTTTGTCAGAGCTCTCTGCAATGAAGCATTGCGCTGCCACTGAATGCATTTCATTATTTCTTTACAGAGGCATTTTATGTAAATAAAACATTTTCAAAACAAGATATCACCTCCCGGGATCATAATTGTTTTGAGAATTTTTTTTTTTTTTGCTCCCCCTTCTTGTGGAATGTGTCACTTTTCCCACGGTGAGATGGGACTATGCACAGGGGTCGCAGGAGAGAAAAACATCAAATTGATTCCTCCTGCCCCCCTATTCACTGAGATGGCATATTACCAAATGTGGTTTATGCTTGTTGTTAGATTAGAATTGCCTTTTGAAAAGACTGCGCGAGTCCTCCTTTGCAGCTCATTTGGTAGGGAGGCTGACGGTTTTAAAAGAACCTGCCTGAGGGGAATGGAGTGCGCACGTCTGATGTCGTATCTTCTCGGTCCAGCACTTGTTCTTTTGGAGCTCTGCTAGACCAATCCTGCTCCTCGTACTTACCAAGGCCCTCAGGCCCCGCTTTGATCTCCCTTAACAACCAGGACAGCAGTTCAAGCATCTTGTTATATTTGACTGTTTAATCCATCAAATGTGTTTGTCTCAGCAATAGACTAATGAACATCTCTATCTTGGTCTTGCTGCGGCTCAACACCTCCTGTAATAACAAGTCCATGGGGAGAGACAACATGAAATTTAAAAAAAAGGATAGTTGCTTCTTTCGGATGACTGCAAGTGTCCTGGCCTTGGTCCTAGTTTGCTCTTTTTTTCCCCCATACCTGCAATAAAATAGCATAACTTCGCATGAAGAATTGTGAACTCTGGTTCATTGCGTTAACCATGAAATTCTGACACTGGGTTGGACGTTTTGTGGTATTTTACACTTCTTTAGTGGAGCAAGATTTAGATTCCTGAATCAGCCTTTCAGGTTGTGTCCTTGTCCAATAAAATCTACTGTATCAGCCCCCCTGTGGCTAAAAATGCCAGGCCACTAAGCAAAATGTCTCAACTAATTAGGAGCTTAAAAGAAATAGCTGTAGAAATCCGTCATATGAGCGACTTTTTCTTTCTGCTTAGCTTGTGTTTTAGACCTGCTCAGTCGGTGTTATATTTTCGCTTCAAACTGGTGGATTTCTTTCCTGAATTTGCACAGAGGCGTTTCAAGGTTGGAGTGACTTACACGTGATACAAGTTAAGCTTTTAATTCTTCAGCCGGACCTGCCCCCCCCCATTACTCACGTAAAACTCGAAACGGCATTCATGCTTTGTTCTAGAAAGAGAAAAATCATAATGCCACTTCACCACTTTTAACCAACCAGTCGGCTTTTTGTTGATGACTAAGGCAATTTTCCAATTTTTTTTCACATCCACTCTTACAGGCGTGTGGAATCAGCCCAAAAAACCCATTTTGAACTTGATATTTCGAGTAAGAGTTGCATTTATAATACATTAGTGCTTCTAGTTAGATCCGGTGAGGGATATGAACCACTAAAACAAAACCTGTATTCTTCTGTATGTTCATGTGCATGTTCAGGCTGAACTGACTGTGGAAACCTGATTGGTTTCCCTGTCGTTTGGGTGACAATTGTGTTGTCTCCGCATTTGTTTCAAAAGCAACAACTGTGCGCAGGCTATTTTGGGGAGAAAGCTCACCCAATTAGATTATCGTTACGGCTACGTGTGTTTGTAGCACTTTTTTTTTCTTTCCCACGCTTCTCTTTTTAAAAGCCCGTTGGGAAAGAGTGCATTATTGCATCTAATCTGATTTCTGCACTCTTCCAGTCTGCCCTAACTTCTGACAGACATTTTACCGCTCTGTGTTCTCAGCGCTGCCCCTCCCACACGCTCGCTACATCTGATCTGTATTTCACAGTCGTTTATTCCACGCTCGCTTGATGCCCCTCCCCCGCCCTAGATGCCTTTTTGCATAAACCTTCAATTAACTCTGAACTATTTTTGAATCTTTGGGGAGACATTGCTTTTATGGCAGAATGTCAGTGTCTTTTCTTTCAGAAATGAAAAGGCACCTGGTGTCTGTATAATATCCATAGGGGTTGGGACGAGTCGACAGGGCTGTGTTCTCGTCGTGGGGACATATGGACTATCACAAGGATTGTCAGTTCTCATTTGTTTGTTTCACGGTGAGCACTTGGGTGACGCAAAGTGACTGGCTCTCCTTGAGAGTATCTTGTGCACGTCGGTCTGTATTATTGACTCAGAGAACCATGGAGAAAGGAAGGGCCGTAGGGATGTCTGCGTCTGTAAGTAGTGAAACCATCGTTGCTCCTGTTTTTTACCCTCTCTGAACCCAAAATAGTGACAAAGGCTAAGCAGGCTTGAATACACAAGGAGTTTTTTTTTTTATTTATTCATTTTTTTTTTTATATCAATTGCTCTGACCAAAATCAACACTCAAAAATGTATGTTTTTGTCATTTCAATTGGGAAAAGATCGACAACGTTTGTGTGGTTTGAGGTACCTAAGACAAGAAATAGTTATACATATCAATAATTAAGTAACAATTTTGAAAAAGTTGTACTTTTGTATTTTAAGAGAAAGTTAAGCCAGAATTGAAAATTCATTCATTGCTTACTCTGTCGCAGGCTCTGGTGACATTGTCTGACCCTTGTAACTGTTGTTGGGTTTTGCAGATGCAAAGAACTCCACCTAACGGATTCCTGAGGTAACCTCACACTGCCTTGAATCAGGAAATGTTTGGTGCTGATGTCAGGATTGGAGTTTTTCATCCTTGACCTATAGTGATTTCAGATAAACTGTCAGATAAGGCAGACTTTCCCAGTGTGGCACAGAAGCCGAGTTTAGCTAAGCGTTACTTCTTTATTTACAACACTTAATATATCTGTGTGCAGATTCCATTGTTTGTGAAGTGCCCATTTAATTAGATTCATTTGCATGTAGACAATGCCTCTACTTTCCTTTCGTTCCTTTGGCTTTTTTGTTTGGCTTTAGAACGTCCCAGACTTATGATGTAATGCAAATTGTTTTAAGCTGATCTGAAGTGTCAGAACTGAACTACAGGAAATGCCTTTGTTTGCTGCACCTTTTACCTGGAATGAATAACAGAAAGACCTTAAACGGACTGAGCTGGTGTCATGGGATTTTAAATGACTTGGGTGCAGCCACAGATGGCTGTAGATGTTTTAATTAGTTCTACTGCTTTCATGGACTGTCTTTAGATGTAAATCAGTTTTCTACTGTGTGTTTGTTTTTATGGCTGCTATTCATGTTCTGTAACATCGTAAAATTTACTGCTGCCTCTCTTGGACAGGACTTGAAAAATAGATTTTAATCTCAGTGACTTTCTTCCCATTTAAATAAAGGTAAAATAAATTCAATAAAATGAAGTAACAGATAAAGTTATTGTAAGCTGATGAAAAAGGTCACAATAAGTTGGCCTTGTAGACGTTGAGATTCGGGATAGGATTTTGGCATGTGAGGACCTGTTTGACCTCCATTTATTCCCTGTGTATAACGGTTCTCCTTTTCCCTTCCTTTCCACACTTGCACTTTGCATAGAGGTTTGATAAAGCTGACACCAGGAGATGGATTTCCCAGCCAACTTAGCTCTGAAGTAATGGGAATCCAGAGCGTAACAAATAGTGGTGCCAGTAGAGAGCTGGCTCCGCTGGGTGTGCAGGTGGTCCTCTATTCCCCTTGTCGGCCTTCCACCACCACCCCCCAAAGTGGCCATGGAGACTTGAGCAAGATTATTTTGGAGTTCAGGTTACAGACCTGCTCTATTGCTACCCATTATCCACACTCTAATTTCTGGGATGTTTTTTTTTTTTTTCTTAACCCTCCTCGCACATTTTGGAAGTGCGTACCCAGCCTCTCCCCTAAAGATATTAAAGGTCACACAGCATGTTTTTGTAAATTCTTCATTCAGACTTGAATGTCGAGCCTGTGGAAAGCTGATGGTCTTTAAATCGTACATTTGAAGAATTTTGGTCTAACAGTATTTTTTTTTAAGTTACTAAACTGTGATAAAAAAGACTAAGGAAGTAGTTAAAAGTAAGCACTAAGAAAGAAATATAATATCCTCAGTAAGAAAATCATCTATAGAAATGACTTGTGATCTACTGTATTGTAAGATTGCCATTTGAGGGTGCGGTTAGACTGACATATAGACCAGGGTCGTGCGGTGAGCTTCATGGCTGACTGAAAACTGGTAAAATAATAATAATAATAATGATAATAATAATAATAATAATAATAATAATAATAATAATAATAATAATAATAATTGGCAACAAGGAGCATTTTAGAGAGAATGTATTAGCCATCACTACCATCACTATTCCCTACTTATTCAAATGGCGCCTCATTAAATAACGTGATTAAGTGATGTACAATAAATTCTTTCTAATTTAGGCCTTTGCCTAAATATTCCGTTTGAAAATAGTAGGTTATGTTCTGACCTTATGCTTGAAGCAGATCTTAAGCTCCGGCGTTGGTCTTCCTTTATTAATTAGATCTCGTTTCAATTGGTTGTTCAGTTTTGGGATATTTTTAAAGGTTAGATATAATATCTTCCAGGCTGTCATCTGGAGCAACATTTTCGAAGGAACAGACAGCAGCTGCACACTTGAGTTTGGAATTGCGGCTAGCTACGTCTCTGTGGAGAAGAATGGCAGCAATGTGAACCTGTGTGCTCTTGTACGCCCCCTTTAGTCTGCCTCACATTGGACTTCGGCAAGATTGCACGATTGCAATCAGCAAAACTAAATATGTAAAAACCTGACTATTGGAAATTACAGTGCACATTAAAAGTGTCTGAAAACATATTGGATACGGGAAGAGACAGAAACAGCCAGTTGGCGATTACAAGCCTCAACCCATATGTTTGAACAAGAATTGCACAAATCCAGCAATTTTGACTGAAATCGTGGACGTTGTTGGATTCTCGAAGAACATCAAAATAATAGCACAGAACCAGAGAACTTACAGTGAAGACAAATATATTTAATCATTATTTGCTTGTCTATAACTGCCTCTCCTTCAAATTGACTTTGACATTGCAGTTTGTCTGCCTAGTGCCAAAAACCCATTGGTGCCAGTGTTTTGGAAAAATATGGGTCTGTAGTAAACAGCAGTCTCAATTTGAATACTGTAATGTAAAATGAGAGAGCATTGCATCGAAATCGGGTGTCGCACAAACTTAAGACGGTCCTCTCTCACACACAGTTTTAAAGTGAAGTACTGGATGGGGTAGGTTCAGGCTGGTCAAATGTGCCCCCCCCCCCCCCCCCATCTACAATGCAAAGGTCACATGGAAAAAGACAAGCTTAACCCTGGCCGTTCACGCTCAGGGACAGAGAGGTGGCATTTGTCCGCAGCAGTGTGCCTCCTTGCTTCGTCACAGATGTAACTGGAGTGGCAAAACTCATTACAGGAATCAGAAGTGATCTGAACATTTTCCTAGCGGGAAGCCTCTACATAGGCGAACACCAGGCCAAACGCATCAGGAGATGCTGGAGGAAATTGCATCACGGTTCACCTGGCATTTCAGTTTGGGGCTGTCCGATGGGATCAGCTGTAGGGCTCGCAGCGGAGAGATCAACTGAACGAACGGTCATGGGGAGGCCGTGCCATTTTTTTTTTTTTTTTTCTTTGACAGTCTAACTTTAAACCGCACAGCAGCTCCTCAAGCCGGATGTGTGTTCACAATGGTATGCTGTGTTTACTGGCTAGCAATAGCCAAAGCACTGCCCAGGGTGTGACTTTGACCTCCTCTAGAAATATTTGATTACTGTGGGATGTGCGGGTTGCTCCAGGTCACATCAGTGTCACCGATGTGGTGGCCCTGTTAATGCCATGGGTCAGACCAATGGGAGCCAAGTGGAATTTAGGAACACAAGGAAAGCAAAGGGAGCTTAACCTCAACTGTTACACATGTGAGAGACTGATAGCTTCAGACGTTGAAGCTATGACAGCACATTTGAATTAGCATTATGACAAGCTTTTTTTTTGTTTTTCAGCGCTGAAGAAATGTGTCTTGAAATAGACTTGGTTCTAAGTGTAATATAGTAATATATATATGTATATATATATATTTATATATATATATGTATATATATATATATATATATATATATGTATATATAAATATTCATTCCAGCTCTTTGTTGCTGATCAATTACCATACTCGGTGACCACAATCTTGCCAAGACTTGGCTATGCCGGCTTTGCACACGCAGATATCAAGTTCTAGACAGCAGACGGTAAAAATACCAGAAGGCTGTTCAGGGAAAAACAACATGAACTTACCTTTTGATTCACATACGAGTTTAACCTTAGTAAAGGTTAAACTCGTGCAAACTTGTGCATTAGTAAAGCCCAAACAAGGCCAAACTGGTCCGCCCACTAAAAGCTTTAAATAGCTTCCTTTGTGTGACCCTTACACACATTCAGTCATTTCACATGGAAATGTGTACTGTATTTCCTATGCTGATGTTTGAATAAATACATATTAATAGATTAATGTAAGCACAACTGTGGGGGGAAAAATAGCAGATAAAGAAATTGAAGTCTGCAGATTCAGGCTTGGAGCTTGATGGTTAGAATGTTTTATAATGTCTCAGGCAATGCAGGATGCGTTGGAGAAACTGTGTTTCCCAATTTCTCCCCCCCCCCACTGTTCTCAAAAAGCACTGCACTTTAGCACTTTCACATTCCCCATCAAAGGTAAAAGCAGCACAAAGAGCTGTGGACTGTTTGGAGTGGGAAAAAAATGCACTTTTCCCCTGCAGCACTTAAGCTCAAATCTTTGTCATTATTAGCGTGCTCCTTTAGTGAAAGATTCCTCTTGTATGGAGATAGAGACCAATGCTCTCAACCCAGTTTGCCTGATCTTCTGTGTGCCAGAAATCCGAGAGGTGAGTAATAGAAAGTGTGACTCTTAAAAGGCTAAATGAAGTTGAATGGCGGCAAAGGGGAATTACTGGCTTTCTTTCTCCACAAGCACTTAAATTAATCCCATCATTTCTCCTCTATAAATTTATGAGGTACCGATGCTATAATAAGAACTTTTATGTTGAATATTTCATTTCCTTAATTATTTCTGCCTCGCTTTTTTAGTCAGCGAGAGGCCATTTCTTATTTCTGTCGCAAACGGTTGGTAAAGGGAGGAGACGCCTCGCGATTGTGGCTGTGACGGTCAGGCGGTGGTAGGTCAATGCAACAGTGTGCTATTGGTCACTATTTAAGGTGAAGCTCACACTATATAATGAGTTGGTAGGCTGTTAGGTCTTCCACCCTTAAATAGAAAAGAGAGGAAAGCAACACATACTCGCATCCATTCCTTTATATCAAAGGAAAGAATTGACACACAAATCTTCGTATCATTTTTGATTCTTTTGGTTTTTATGTTTGCACCGTTCGGGTCAACAGAGAGCCCTTATCTTCCTCTGTCAGTCAAGCCATTGTTGGAGACAGAGTCTCCGCAAATGCAGAATGGCATGAGTGATGGATTACTCTTTTATTTGGCAGCCTTTTCATCTGTTGGAATGGTGCGTGTGTGAGTGCGTGCGTGCACGTGTGTGTGTGTGTGTGTGTGTGTGTGTGTGTGTGTGTGTGTGTGTGTGTGAGAGAGAGTATACATTCCATTACGTCCTCAGCAGAAGAGGTGGTACCGCCTTTATTTTTGTCCAGTGTTATACAAGTTATTAAATACCATTCCAATGCTCACTTGTTAGCACAATGACATTATATTTAGATACACTTTGAACGAGCCCCTACTCTTTTTTTACGTCGCAAGTACTCGACACATTATCATTTTTTTCATGCAAGAGACAAGCACATAATTTGTGGTTTATGTCCTTTTAGCCAAAGAAGAAATGTTCTCCAACAGAGGGAATAATTTAATACCCCCTCCGTTTGATTCCAACAAAGTGATGCACTCTGGTGAAAGGCTTGGAGAGATTTCTTAATGAGAGCCATTAACAATGCTGAGGCCGGTATGGGTTCCCCCCCCCCCCCCCCCCCCCTTCACCGCCCCAGCACCCCTCTGTGTCCAAGTTGTTTTTCAGACATGCCAATGGGAAATTTCTTGGAATATTAAAATACTTCATGAGGACGCTACTGTTTTATTTTGGTGCAAAGCTTTAGGAAGAGGAAGACATATCACACAGAATCCTAAATGGCTGTGTGTGTGTGTGTGTGTGTGTGTGTGTGTGTGTGTGTGTGTGTTTTAGTTTTTCTTTTTTTTCTGGAATGTGGAAAAGTACCAACATTGGATATTCAGGAACCTTAGAGTGCATCCGAAGAGCAGTTGACACCTTTCCATGGCACAGTTCACTCAGTCAGGTTATGCGTCTTCTTGAGTGATGGCACCTTCTCCTCTGCGTGAGGCAGAAATTTATGGAAGCGGAACGTGTGGAAGGCTGTCTTGTCGCAGACAAAGTGTTGCTCTCCGTGCCTGGAAGAGACTTTTCTGTTTGGCCTTTTATGAAGAATCTCTCAATTAAAGATTTTCATATTTAGTCCCCTCACTGCGGTGCATACTCCATCATCAGAGCAGATAGTGCTCTCCCGTGTTTTAATCCTCCCCTTGAACTGTTTTGTAAGTTTTATTTTGCCTTTGATGCTGCTTTCCAAACCATTACCTTGACTTTCCACTCGAGAGTATAACGCACCTGAGAAAACACTTCTGTATTAATCACTGTACAAACATGTGTGCTTGGTGACGGCTTTCCCTGGTCCTGCTTAGATGACTGGCCAAATATGATTCTCTACAAGGATTTGAAGTCGGAAGTCTTTCAAAAAGGATATCACGTTCCCTGCTGACAATAACATCACAAAACACAGACGCACTGCAAGAGCAATTTGCATCTTCTGAAAAAGTTGGACATTTCGATTTTTTTTAATTTTTTTTTCAAAGGAAATAAGACTAGTTTGCTCTTGCACGTGTCGCTTCCAGTGCGGCTGATCTTTACCAAAAAGCATCAGCCTGTAGCCTCAGAGGAATGGTCATTGATCAGTAGTCTGAAAATGAGACGGGGGGATGTATTAAGGTGAGGAAAGAAGTGAATTAAACCATTCAGGTCTTCAAACAGCGAGTCGATGACACTGAAGGTCATCCGCCAAAGCACGTTAGGATTAATGGGACCAGCGTCCATATCATTGATTGCAGACTTACCCTTTGAAGTTGCACAGAGTTGCAGTGGCGAGTCTCTTTACTTGCACTCTGTTCCTGACCCCAGCTCTGTGCCTGGTCACCCTGTGCAGATCTTATCCATGCCGGAGCAGCAGCCGAGCAAGGCGGAAAAGGAAAGAGAAAAAGTGCGAGAAGCACCTTCAAAACAAAAAAAGAAAACTGACGGCATATAGTTCTCGCCTGTTCTCGCCTTTTGCAAGCGCACCCTGTCTTGCATGCTTGCGGCGCCTACAAGCAATTCTCACCCGCTTCCTCGCCTCTCCTCCTCCGTCGCCCTGATTGTGAGCAGCGTGCGAGGCAGCCGCGTCCCCGGAGAGTTTGAAGGAGCGCGGCAGGCCAGAGGCTGGAGGGGGGGTGGGGTGCACGTTGCTGTAAAGTGCCTCAATGTCGCTTCATTTCCCCATTTTAATTGGGCTATCTAAATGCACCCCCGGTTTGTCAATACCCGCCAGGGTCCCAGATAAAAATGATTTGTCTCGTGCATTCGACGGCACGCTCCGCCATTTCCCTCGGAGAGAACGCGCCCCCGCCGCTTGTCAGCCGCCGCCAAGCAGTAATGGAGAGCAGCGTTTGTTTTTTTTTTTGTTTTTTTTGCAACGAGGGAGCGAAAGGAAAAGGCTGGCCTTCCCCTCTATCAGCGCTCCTCGTCCTCTCACTCGTAGTTTCCTCCTCCTTTTTTTCCGGCTGCGCCGTCACGTTCTACCTTCAACCAGCCAGTCAGTAGGAGCAGGCCAGCACAGCAGCTTGGTAGGACATAGCGCAGACACGCACACACACACACACACACACACACACACAGGTACCAAGGCAAATGCACATGGTTTTGGCACACTCACTCGCTCGCTCGCTCGCTCACTCGCTCACTCTCGGGCGCTGGCTGAAGGTCAGCACAGTGAAGCCAATCGGTGTTTTTATGTGCTCTGTTTCCCTCTGTCCTTGTCTTTTTCACACCTCCTGTCACCATGTGCCATCACCTTCCCTCTCAGCGCCACAGTCACTGTTATCTGCAGACGCTCCCGAAAAAAATTCAGGTCCGAAACAAAAAAAAAAAAAAAAATCCCTCGCACAAAAAAACAACAACAAATTCTGCCCTTCGTCTTCGGACTTTGCAGCCAAAGTTTGCTGCGCATATGGGGCTTGTGATGTTTTCGTCTTTCGTTCATGGCTTCTTTCGCCGAACTGTTGCTTTCCCGTGCGGCCGTGAGTAGCACAATTAAGGGCTGGAGAGTCTAAAATAAAAAAGAGGTCCTGTGTAATTAGATGCGTCGCTTTCTCCCGGTTTAGCGTTCGCCGACGGCAGCCAGGGCTCGTCCCGAGGTTAAGCGCTTGACGGATGCTCCTAAACGAGCCACTTAACCCACGTTTGTAAGTTATAATGTGATCCATGCATGTCATATAGATTGCAATCTGGAGGTAAATTGGCTAACAAACAGACAACGGCAGCAGCCAAGCTTCAATAAATTGTGAACTGGGCTGGGAAATCTAAACTAACAGGTGTTGCCCAGCTGTGCTCCGGGACATAATGACATACGGCTCGTCTTAAGAGCCCATCAGCAGCAGCAACACACTGACTTTCACAGCTCAGTGTTTATGACACAGGTCAGCATTTTTTTTTTTCCACTGGCGTGCAGCCACAGTCGTGTTTATTAATGACCTCTTTGACTGAGGAGGCAGCGCACACTCTTTCAGATGCAATTTATAGGAAACTTCATTACAACAAATTAATATGATAATTGCATGGACGCGGTTGAGATAATTGCAGCCTGTGCGCAAAGGCAAGTTGATTCATTTTTTTTCTCTTATGACAGACATTTATTGTGCTACTGTGCGCTCTCTTAAAACAGGACAGACGACATAAAGACAATAGCTGGAAGCTGAACCTTGTTAAAAAATGTTTTAGTGGGCTTGTCGCCAGTTTTGTTTGTTTGTTTGTTTGATTGTTTGTTTGTTTTAATGCGATCCAGGCGAGATTAAGACAGACGCAGAGTTGTGCAACAGATTTAAAACATGTTGTCACTGACAGAATAAGGTCTGAAACGCCTGACAAATGTATTGACCCCATGAAAGAAAGCCTCCCTCAGTATCAATGCGCCAGCTATTGTTTCCAGACTGCCCAAAGGAAGGAAGCAGCCGGTGCGTTCAAACCAAAGAGGTTGTCAACCCTTTTTTTTTTTTTTGCTCCCCGCAATCAAATTAAGTGTGTGGGGGTTGGGTGGTTATCACAATGTTATAAATTCTCAGACTTGGTGGGGGGTGTTCTCGTCTCTATTCAAGCTCTTGGGTGGGGTGGGGCAGGGGGAGGAGTCCCAAAGATAAGTCTGAGCCCCACAATCACAGACACACACGCACACACACACACGCGCGCACACACTCAAACAAAAACCTGAAGGCAACAGTTTTAATCTTGCTTGGAGGGTAACCGCTCAAGTCCATCTGTGTTGTGCGTTTAACGCCGCGCCAAAATGAGATTATGGCGAGGGATAAAGTGGCTCACTTTGTGCAACTGACACACAATGGGGCAGCATCACTGTAGCTGATGATCAGTCTTCCCAGCCATTCCCCCGCTCAGTCCTTACTTGTACCGTTCACCGCTGTGATTTCTTTGGCTGCCTTGTGTAAGTGTGGCATTTCAGTTGCCAGACAACTTACACCCACAAAAATACTACTTTCCTCAGGGGCGTGTGGGCGTAATAATTTACCAGAAGGTTCCCTTGAAATGGGCAGATGGGATGTTCTTCTCTGTTTCCAGGGAAAGGAAAAAAAAACATTTTTATACACGTTGAATGCTCAATATCCTATTTTTACACAAATGATTAAGGAAGCACGGGGGGGAAGGCAGGAATTACCACGTTTTGCTTGTGTTTTACTTTTTAATCAGATGACCCACATCCCGCTTCACAGCTGAAAGGAAAAAAGTTTCAGATTAAACATTTCTTCTTCCTCTTCTTCCTCTTCTTCTTCTTCTTCTTCTTCTTCTTCTTCTTGCACGAAAAGTCGTGTGTGTTGTTTGCACAGATCCTCAGCCTCCAGTAAAATCACACTGTCTGCCATTGTTAGTAACAAAGAGAAATATAGAGCACATTGCAGTTTGCCATTTTCCTTTAGCAGAGTTTAGGCCTCCAAGACATTCAGCGCTGCTGCACTCGGTGCAAAGCCTCCCGCTTTGTTTTTTTATTTTTTTATTTTGAATATCCCTGTCTGCATTGTGCATTGCATTGCTTTGTATCAGTAGGAGCGCCTTGCTTCAATGACCGCTAATTGGGCAACAGCATGGCCATTAAGCCTGTTTACCTTCTCTCTCTTTGTCTAGTTTGTGGGAATTATTTTCAATACTTTTAAAAACAACATCAAAAAAACAAACAAACAAACAAACAAACAAACAAAACAAAAAAAGACTTTGCACAAATCCCGCGTGTAGCATGTCTGTGTGAGTCAGCTGCAGTCCGGTATTATTTGGATAAATGAGCCACCCTCTCTTCCTCAAGTTCCCAAAGAGCTGTGATCCATTAAGGCGCTCTCCTCTCAGATGGTGAATTTTAGAGTGTGAGGGAATTTTTTTTTTTTTTTTGGGGGGGCGGGGGGGTTGAGGAGGATGGGGGTGAGGGCACATGGTGGGGGTGAGAATGGTTGTGCTGACATCCTCTCTCAGTACAATCCCTTGTCCTTGTAGGACAGAGGAAGGAAAAAAGCAGCACCAGAGGCTGACTTGGCTGTTCCTCTGAGCTCTGTCATAAATCCAACTGAACATTTCTGAACATCTGTTGTGGATGATTAGCTCCATGGCTAGCAGAGTTTGACCAGAGGGAGTGAAAACCAATGTGTTTGAGGAAAGTGTGTGTGTGTGTGTGTGTGTGTGTGTTTGTGCGTGCGTGCGTGTGTGTGTGCGCGTGTGTATAAATACTCAAAGCCTCGCAGCTTTAAGAAGTGGGATTTTGCATTAATTTTTTTTTAGCTGGAGACAGAGACAGATCCCATTTTGAAACAAATTCATTACCCGATAAACACGTCACAGGAAATTATTGGTGCAGCCCCTCTGGGGGTGATTATTTCAAGGTCACACTTTGTTAACCTCTGTTTGGTTTTAAAATAAACTCCCATTTTCAAAGGTACACGTTTGCCTTTTTAAAAAACTTTATAATCAGTCCTTTATATAAGTTTAGGTTGAAAAGTTTGCCTTCATAGTGGCCAACAATACATATCAATGAAGTGTTCAAGCTGCACAAATGGAGTTAAAAAAAAAAAAGTTTTTTTTTTCTTCTCTTTTTTTTTTAACGGCTCTCCGCGCAGGTGCACACAGACACTTGCTTGTCATTGGTCAGAGTTAAAAAAGGTAAGGCCCTGCAGCCCCCTCCGTCTTCACACTGAAATCTAACACCAGTGACATCACACGGTGGGTTTGGCTTCTCCGCCAGACAGGCAGTCCCTGAACACGCACTCAGTGTGGTGAAGCAGCTCTGCCTCAGAAGGCTCTCTACCCCGTAGCCACATTGCTCTATCGCCACAGCTGGAAACGTATTGCTGGCGAGCCCATAGACAGCTGCTCCGCTTTGATGAAACTCTGTAGGTGGAATAACTGAGCAAAAACTGGGGAACTACTTTCTACCGCCAGAGAGGGATTTGTGGATACGCCTGGAATTCTTCTATTGTGGAGATACTATCTATTGTGGAATAAAGGAGTATCAAATATCTGCGGACTAGACCTTTCTGACATGCATGGGTAAGTACATTCTGCCCCCGAATTGGTGTTCCTTCTTTCCGATTAAAACACATTATTAGACGCACAAAACTTAGCAGCCACTCTTAGCCTCGTCCCTGTTCCAGGATGCCTGGTCGAGGATACACCTCTCACAAAACCTTTTCAGAAGTAACAAAATAAGTTGATGTGTAACACTTCAATGGTCAGGTATTTTCTTACTCCTCTTTTGTCCCCTTCCCTTTTGTCCTTGCTCACTCTTGCCTGTTAAGCCAAAACAATAGTTTAACCTCGTCCTGGCTTAGCTCTATTGGCTGGCTCTCTGGCAAATCGCCCTGTCTGGTGCAAGCCCTCCCCTACGTATTCAGAGGACTTTGAATAGAAGGGCCATAGAATGTCCCCTAGCTACTGCTGCTAAGGTGAGGCACCCTGCCGTTCTGCTGCATTAGGGCCCTACACTGAGGCCAAACAACCTGTTTTTCCAGTTGTCTTTATCTCCCTGGGCAATCTAGAGGGTTAAGTTACGGTGGCAAGAATCCCAGTTAGAATTTCAGGGATAATTTCAGAGGAGAACTTTTCAAGTCTCAAAACATAGTTTTCACTGGAAAAAAAAGTTTTTTTTTTGGCTTTAAAAAAAAAAAAATATATATATATATATATATATATATATATTGTAGGGTTTTGATTGGATTTATGTATACTATATATTTTTTGTTAAGTGAAAGTTTATTTAAATTTGACACCATCACCTTTGTCTCTTGCCTACAAACACATAAAAATAATATTTTGTACTTTGTGCGTTGATGCAAAGGCACACAACCTCCCCCTGAATATTTGCTCTGCTCTGGCTATTTATTAACTCCTTGGTTCAAATGTTCTTTTTTTTCATTGCAACAAAAATTTGATGGCGCCTTGGACTGAGTTCATCTTGTTCTTGGCTCCTTTAACTTTGGCAGTGTTTTTTGCTGGTGTTACTCAGCCCACTAGGAAGTAGTGTCAGTGGGAAACGTCTTTTTTTCCCCCCAACTTGCTCCTTTCAATCAAATCTGTCTTAAGCTCTCAAACAACACGGAGTAGACATGGTGTCTGCCTGTTTTGTTTAGCCTTTGAAGCGCAGAGACCTCCCCACAGGTCTGACTCACCGCCATGGGAACTTGTGTTCTGTCTTACTTAGCCGTTCTGAAGCTTATTTACTTGGTTATAGTTCTCTTTTGGAGTTTAGGAAGTTAAGGATTCAGGAATGCAACCCTCGCTCAAACAACTCTGACCTGTCAATCTAGTAGACTCCTAGTGGAAACCCAGACTTCATTAAAAATATACATATACCTCGAGGCACCAAACTCTTAGCGGAGTCTTTGAAAATGTATGTTCAGGTCCTCGTCAGTGTAAACAAAGTGGATGAAAAAAAGCAACTTGTCAGCCTTGGGGGTTGTTCAAACAGACACGATCCCTGTCCCCACTGGGTGACCTGGAGGCCGTCCTCCTTCACCTCCTCCACGCCTTCCACTGACCTCTCATTCCACTTTTACGACAAAGCCTCCGTCACTTTGTCACCGGTAGTGTTCGGGGACACATGACCTGGTGCTTGGCTGAGAGAGCAGGGGGGTCGTCCTGAGGAAACATACCTGTGTATCTATAGACGCATTTGCACTCACGACCGTACACCATTAAATTTTCTGGCCCACCGCAGAGAAACTATGAGCCTGAAAGGTTGATAAATGACTGTATGGAAGAGTCAATGACTTCCCTGTTGGGTTCTTCCAAAGTAATTATGGCTTAAGCGCGAGAGTGTTCAGTAAAAGTTTAATTTGATCTCTTTTGCAATTGGGTTGACGTGTAATGGCCTGTTTACACATGATGGATGTAGCGTGTAGCCCGGTTCCCAGTTGGGCCGTAAAATACATAGCGTACAATCACAGATCAATGTCTGAGTCGGACCTTTGTCCGTGACGCATAATTCAACCAGATAATAAATCCCTGCTAGCTTTCGTCAGGTTACGTTGAAGGCTTTGAACCTGAGGCTCAAGTCTTGGCTTGTTCATGTTGGTAGACATTGTGGCAACAGAGGGAGACTCAGTTGTTTTTGAAAGATTGTGATCTTTATTTTAAGAGCATTTTGAAAAAAAGAAAAACCTACTAAAAAAAACTATAAACTATTTTGGTTGCAAGGTCAAGGTCACTCCGACATACTAAACACTTTTATCAGCTCAACCTAAAACAAATAAAAATATTTGAGAGTCGAGTAGTGGAATAGAATTGAAGCCTTAACTGTCATTGCACAATTCAACCAAAGCGCTGCTACTGCTGCTCCTAATGGTGCTAAACACACACAGACACTTTAAAAGGCAAATTATCCAACATACACATGCATCCACATATCAAAGACAAATGGAACATAGAAAACAAAAAGAAAGCCGCAACATCAAACAATGCCTTAATAGCAGGGGGTCGCGTTGCATTTAAGAAACGGAATCTCACTGAGCTTGAGATTCAGGCGAAGGCTGCTGCAACACACATCGATACTTACACGCGGTCACGACATACATGATTGAAAACAAACATGTATTCAAACTGCAACATGTTTTGGCGCCCACAGGCCTCAGCAAACAAAGTGATGGATGTAGTTTTGGTTGCCTTGCCTTAACATGGTCTCCAGGAAATGTTTAATGAAAGAAAAGTCTAATTGCTCAAAGTCTGATCTATTTTTAATATGTTTGCCAGCTTAGTCTTGCATAATGTGCACATCAATCAGCAGCCTCTGCCTGTGTGGCGCATTTGCTGCGTTGATCGTCACTTTTTGGTCTGAGCAGTGACACGTCTTTCTTGCAGGCTGTTACTCATTCATTTTGACAGGTGCTGAGGAGACGGTTTGGGGGTAAAAAGGGGGTAGGTGTGGGGGAGCCTCTTTATTATTATATTCACTGGTGTTTTGACATCAATGTTTATACTGAATGGTCCTTGCAGAAAGTTCCAATGTTCAAACAAGCTCTGTGCATGACTTTGCCTTTCTATCTGCTTTCTGAACAATGAAAAGTCATACCTGGAATAAAAAAAGGACACAGTTCTGCTCGACAAGGTAATTTATTTTCTTTCCATAACAGTAATAAATGCAATCCCCGCTGTTGGGTAACACTGTAGATGTGATGCTTGAGCAAATTATTGTTTTCACCTTCGTTCTTTAAGTGGGCTGTTTGTTTGTCTGTGTTCAACTTGTTCTTCTGTACATAAAACATTAGCAAAGATATGCGGGGTTGCTCATTCCTCTCTAAGCTGGCAGTGGAGGTGGTAACTGAATCAAAAAAACAGTGCTTCAGTCTTGCTGTAGAGAGTGAAGCCCAGCATTGCAGGCATCTGCTGTGTGTTCATATGTGAAACCTCCCACTGAAGTCAGCGAGACACTGTTGTGTTTACTGTCACATACGTTTTTGTTAGTACAGGGTCTGGCGGCATGTTTGCACTCTCCGTCGCTTCCTCCCAGGCGAAGGTGCAAAAATGCAGATGGAGGGCAGAGTGATTATATGTAGCAGAGGCAATCATCGGGATGCTTTAATTGATCCAACTAAGGAACCAACAAGGTTTTCTTTTTTCTTTTTTTCTTTTTTTAATTGAGTTCCGTAAGTTGTTAGTCACAAAGGGTAAAAATGACAATTGCGAAAGCAGCAAAAACACTGCTCACAAGTCAGAGTCAGATGATGCCTATGAATAATGATGATCACCTTGTCAAACTTGTCTACTGTGTCCTTGTTTAATATTTGTAATTATTTAGGCAAACACGTATTTATGCAAAATAAATACATTACATAACGTTACATGTTCTTGTACTCCATAATGTCAAACTGAGTTTCGTTGCTTAATCAGATGTGCCTTTAAAACTGGAAAACATTAGAAGATTTATTAACATCACATTTTTGCACACCCCCTTTTATATTGCAACTGTGTCCTGGTTGAGACAGGTGGCAACACGCAAAACAAATTCACAGCTCATCTGAAAGACTGATTGAAGCTAAAAAAAAAATAAAAAAAAAATAAAAAAAAATGTTTTAAATGCAAATGATCATAGAATCCATCAATGGAGCACAGATCTAGACTGGTTGGTAGACTGTGCCCCTTAAGTTCAAGTCCAATATGCGTTGTTGGTTTTTCTGATTTTATCTTCCTTTAATTATAGCAGCGTCGTCAAAGTGTTGTTTTGTAGAGTGGTCTCTAATTTGTTGGGAATGCGCGGATCTGGCTTCATGTCAGGCTAATGTCTCTTGTAGGTATTGTATTCCTGAGGCTATTCTTACTTGATATTCACATGTATTGCCTCATAAGCCACCAGCTGCAGATTTCTTCATTAGCATTTACATCACACCTGAGGACTGGACAGAGGTTCTGGTTTTCAATTTGAGAGAGGGTAAAAAAAAATGCTGAACATCTGGAATGAGGCAATTCAATCTGAGTGATTGGGGAGGGGGGGGGGGGGGTTGGTTGGATGAATAAGGAGTCACGGGTGTCATCACACCCCAACACATGCATATACATATGACGAAGGGGAAAGCGCAAGTAGTCAAGAGCTGCAAGCGTACAGGAAAAGCTCCAGTTTGTCAGTAAATAAATGCTGCAGCTTTTGAAAAGAAAAAGTGAAACTCCTGTGTGCTGCCTCCCCACCCCCATCCACCCCTGACTGTCGTGTCAGTCCCAGCAGCAAGGATCCTGGGAAGAAAAGAGACGTTTCACCTGCCTCGGTTTACCACTGTCTGGAAACTCTAGCATGCTGGTGTAATGGGTGTCGGGAGTCTCCCCAGCGAGTTGAGGGACCCAAGCTGTGCCTTACAGTGTTTTTTTTTCTGAAAGGAGTATCAAGTTGGCATGTTGAAAAACTAAAAATATTGGCAGCTGAAAGTCGTGTTTGATAATGAAATATTTTTTAAAAAAGTGAAAGATGATCAAATGTGGTGAATTTGTAATGCAGGTATGATTAAAACAGTGGTAATGTGATGAAACACTTCTCATTTGTCATTCCCACACCTATCGGTAAACACAGTAGTGGCATCGATCATTAAAGCATTGTGCCCTCCTGGGGAGGTGGCCGTAACTGGGACTAGCAGGCGAGATTAAGATGCCATTTCATTCATTAACGTTGTTTCGTTTGCCTCGAAATATATAAATAATTTGTTGATACATTGCTGATTGATCATATAAACAATAATGATTTGATGCCTCTAATAATCTAAGTTCTCTAAGTTATTGTCTTTAATTCATCATGTTAGGCACAAGGCTCATCAATCAAAGGCAAATATTTTTTGGTGCTAAACCCTGCCCACTGATCACTGGAGCTGTAATCAAAAGCAAAATTGTCTTCCGTTCATTGCCCTCTGTTGGTTTTTCGCCAAAATTTCCACAAACTTCTAAGACAGCTTAAGTTAAGCCTGACTCAACATTTTGATTATCGCTGTGTGTTTACAAGGGGTCACATTCAGTCGTGAAACCAAAAAAAAAGAACCATACAAATTTTGTAAATTGTGATAAAATAACATATGCTAAATTCGGTCAGACACCAAAGTAATGCTGGCCATTGGATTTTGTTTGACATTAATTAAAAAGGAGATAACAATAAATGGTGGCTCTATTGTACTTCTGAGTTTATTGTTACATTTTTTCAGTGTAAAACCAGTTCAGAATATTCTCATGATAATGTTTAAATTACGTCATTTTCATCTTCACATTTTCCCTTGGAATTAAGGCTTTTATATCTGAATATTTGGGTCACTTGGACTTTGACGGCAAGGTAAAGTCAGAGCCTGAGGTCTGCACATCCTATACATAAGCCTTGAGTTGATGCATTCCTGATGCAGTCCTACCATTATGCCTCCACATTGACTGAAAGAGCCAGCTACAATTAAAAAAAAATAAAAAAAATAAAATAAATAAAGAATGTCTACCAAGGGCATACCTTGTGTATGCTAGACACTGTTTAACTCATATGAGAAATTCCACCACAGCAGAGTTTGTTCTCAGTAGAACTTTAATTTAGTTGCGTGTGTCTACATCAAGATGCTGCTAATTCTCTCAAAGTTACACAACATAATTACTTAATATCTCATCTGTAACAGAATTGTGTTTTCTGCAGAGAGACAAGGTCAGAAATAGTTTTGGTGTGTTGCAATAAAATGGAATTAAATGTCGTTGCGCTACACCCCTCGCCCCCCTTTTTTATGTGAGGGGATAAATGTGATGCTAAACTGCAGTAACGCAAATAAAATTCAGTGTAGGTCTGATTTATTTGGTGCTTGGTTCTGGGAGTGTGGTTTTGTAGCAGATTTATCACACTCCTGACTCCCACACCATCTTTGTTTGCTCATCCTCCCAATTCCTTCAAATGCCTAGCTTGTATTGGACAGTGTACTTGATTACTTCATCATGCCAGGTGTCATATCCTCCTGGGTTATGACTCCTTTTTTGACTGATGCTGATGCTAAATGTAAGAAATTACTCTTTAAGCGATGGATTGTAGGCAGTTGGGCTCTTTTAAGAAGATTGTTGGAGGAAAGATGAAGCATCTTCAAGTGACCAAGCAGGAAGTCAAGTTACCCACTCATGGAAAGACTTGGATGACCTGGATGCCTGGAAAGCATTGGCTGCCTGTACACTAGATATAATCTCACTTTCATCGGAGTTTGCTGCTTGTTTGTAGGAGGTTTTGTAGATCCACGTGCTCTGCATCCTTGGAACTCATATGCATGGTATCCTATGTCCTCAAAATTCTCCTTCCATTGGATTTCATAGGTCCCCTGACTTGTTGGGAGGACGGATGGAGATTCATTTGGTTTCATTCTAATGCTTGACTTATTTATAGCCTGGCTGCACAGTGCCTGCTGGCCCTCTGTGGCCCTGTAAGGATGCTGGGGGAGGTGGGGTGGTGGGGGCGAGGCGCTGATGAAACATTCCTGTGTCCAGGGGGTATTCTCTGAGGAGAGCGTTGCTTGTTTAAGGGAGGGCAGCAGGGTGACAATACAAGAACCGCAGGCAAGGCCATTGGAAATCTAATTCCATGGACCCTGCCTAGCTACAGCATTCCTGTTTTAGTACCTTCACCAATCAAACGTCCCCCTCCGAGGCAACGGAAGAATGGGCTGATACCGCGCACCAGTCGGACTTCACAGGGAAGCTATACAAGACGATCTCTTCAACTACAAAAGTGTCGCCACCCAGAAAGAAAAAAATATATATACCAGAAACTTTCATATATTACTTACGTGTACAGTTTGGAGTTTCACAGCAGCAATCCCAAACCTTTATCTGGATCCCCCCCCCACCCCCCAGCCTCAGAGATTACGGCTTCACAACCTCAGAGCAGGGATGCTGTCTGCCTGGTAATTTGATGGCTAATCCCCTGCCTCTTCCCTACAAATCTCTTCCCTGATAAAGGGGTTGCTTCTACATTAGTAAACATGGGAGCCTCGGCTGACTGTCAGACAAGAGCACTGGTCGAGGAAATGGTAGATAGAGGAAAAACCAGTTCTTTACCGTCCACAGGAAAGCCCCTTTATGTTTACGTGTAGGCACGTAAGCCAAAATCCCACTGTGAACATTTAAACCGTTGAAATGCCTCCAAGCATTCCAGAAAGACAATCAAACTTTATGCTAAGCTATATGTATACGGCACAGTGCAAGGGAGGAGTATTGCGTTCCTGCAGACGATGTTCAGCGAATGGAAGAAAAGAAAAAAAAAAAAGCACTCTGCCGCCTATCTTTGAGGGTTAATGGTTTAAATGGGTTGATGATAAGCTGCTGATATGTGTGTGCAGTGCTATATAGGCAGTTTTCATACAGGCTGCTGTTAATGCACATAAATTAGCTTCTTGACCTGAATACGTTATCCATATTGCTAGCAACAGCTAGACAAGACGGCTCACTTGAAAGCCGTTCACTTCCTCAGATCTGACTTCACAGGCGCACAAAGTGCTCCCTGCGCTGCCTGTGTGACCGGGGATTGCAGACTGTAGTCTTAGGGGTTTTATTAGGCAGCGTGGGCCGCCTATGGGCTGCAACATGATTTCTGCTCTCTGGCTGGTTGCTCCTTCTGCGGTGGCCCGTCAAGCGGAGCAGCAAGCCCAGGAATCGAAAGTGACGCCTTGAGCCCAAACACGCTCAACCAAGTTTAACAGGACCTGGCAAGATAGCATTTAACCAGTCTATGGGATGACTCGGGCCTGATGACTGCAACATTTGCTGTGATGGCTTTTCATTTGTGGACGTGACAGAGGCACACCAGGCGTCAGGGTGGATCTGCTGGGGTGACTGACAGTTCCTGTCCCCGCGTGTCTTTCCCTGTGTGTAACGGCCTGGTGTTCGGTCTAATCGTTGTCAGAGTGTGAGATGGCACGTCAGGAAGTGTTTGGTGAGATCTCTGTTTTCAGCACGTCGTGCAGCCAAACGTCAAACATCATGACTATGCAAGTAGATTTGCATCTCGTTTGTGCTTTCTCTTGCGTCGAGTGCCACACAGCCTTGGGGGGAAAAAAAACAAATAAAACACGCAATGTGTTGTTCTTCAGAGGTTTTAAATCAGTCTTTTGAATGTAAATGTCACTGCATAATTGATCAAAAAAAGAAATTCAGGATTTTTCAAATTTAGTGGTGGCAGTGCCTTGACCGTTGCCCCGTATTCTGTAATTGCTGCTTTGTTTTTAACATAATTCTTGGTTCCAGAAGCAGTTTGCCTGATTGGGTGTATTTGTTCCACTGAGATTCACAGCAATGTTTAAACGTGCCAGTAAATCTCAGTGTGGGCCTGCATGGCTGGGACGTCGTGGGCTTCTGTGTGTATTTCTTGTTAGTCAGGCTGCACAACAGCAACTCTACACTTGGGATAATTGATAGTCTGGAGCAGGCTGCCTCGGCTGCAGGTAAATTCTATCTTGTCGCTGTACTGTCAGGAGGAGAGAGACAGGGTAGAGGCGAGTAAATAAGTCGTCCAAGGTCTGAGGAATTCAGAATAACTAGATGGATGGTTGAGGGATTGCAGCACAGCCCCAAAGACGAGGTGATTGCAGGAGAATGTTTAAAACTGCATAATATTTCCTCCCCTCAGCCGACAGCTAGCACTTAGTGGATGAATGTAAATTTTGACCACATCTGTCCTTAAAAACATTTTGCAAAAGGAACGGTGCATTTCATCTGTCTTTGAAGTGTACTGCTTGCCTCGCGCAGACTAGGACGTAGCATGACTTGCCTCTTTTAAAGAGCTTATAGAAGATTGACGGAGTGAAATTCGGCTTCGTGCATTTCCCCAGAAAATGCTCAGTAGAGAGGAGTTTAAAAAAGGAGCCAGAGGTGGGAAAAACACAGGGGAGACTGCGTCCCAGGGAGAGATTCATGGCTTGTAATGAGGACGTAGGTGGAGTGGTGTTGTGTCTCCGGCCTGTCAGTATAATGGACCTCGCCAGTCAGCTGGCAATCGATCGGGCCGCTCACGACCTCGTCCGCCTGTTGTTCTCGACTATTCCTGTCTGTCAGCCTGCCACCAAGAGATGGAAGACTGAGAAGAATCTCCTCCCAGACGACAGACACAGTGTCCAGGTGCTTCCTCATTACCCACCAAGGTGGTCTGAGGTGAGGTGTGGACTTGTGTGTGTCTTGTCTATTTCAACCAGCGGTTTTGATGCGTTTGAGGGTGAATTGTTAAATGAAATCGGTTTCATTTGATTTGTTAACAGAAACAAATGCGCCGTCACAATTCACAGTGAGGTTGTAGTTTGGTGTGGGCTGTGTATTGATTTCAGGTTCTAGTGTGTTCCCCTAGATTCTGTGTAATGTTGGAGATCAGTGCAACTGTTTCAATAAGGCATAAATACAAAAAAACTACGATAGAAAAGGACGACTCTTGAATGAGATTGTGCTGTTTAAAATTTCCAACAGATTCAGACCCTCTTACTATCACATCCATGTTAGAGGAATTTTTTTTTTTTTTTTTCCAGAATTTGCTCCCTGCTCTGCATTCAGAGGTGTTTCTGGGAGAGCACCCTCTCTGTTCCGTGAGTCCCCTTAATGGAATTGAATTTTAACTCGGCTGTGTCGTGCTCCTGGATCTGATAACCTCCCTCTCTGTTGCCCGCCCGCCCGCCTGCCTGCTCACCAGAGGTTTTTGCTCGGCGCCCCAGAAATCGAGTGGAATTTTTTCGTAGGATATGAGTTGGATTTTGGTATTGCATTCTTCCATGCGCAGACAAGAGATTCACTCTCCTTTTATTCCGTGCAGCTGTCAGCGCCAGACTCCCGTGCCATTCCTAGCAAGCTCACGTTTCAGCTGCGTCGCACTCGGCTGCGTCTGTCTCGCCTCATGGCTTGAACTGTGACTATAATCTAATGCTAGTTTTAGATGGACATGCATGTACAGGGAAAGGCCACTGAAAAAAAGTCATTTTTCTTCTGTTGTCTCACCATTACATGAAAATTAGAGCTGTCACTAGTGGTAAAATTTCGCATAATGCTTGGCTGGACTTTTTTTTGCTTGACTGGAGACTTGATAATGATTAACTGACTTGTCATTGATTGATTTTCCTTTTGGGCCCCAAGATTTGTTTTGTGACACTGCCCTAACTTTTGCTCTTTGAAAATGTCAGTTTTTGATTCATTCGTGACAAATAATTGCATATTCATTCGGTAGAGTTTAAATACGCAGGCTAGTTTTGAGATTACGCCCAACTTTATCCTAGTTCATAGCTTGATGGCAAAGTTTTTCCCGCAGAACTGTGCTTGTTTAATGAATATGGAATTTGCTCATGGACAACCCCCCCACCCCCCACTTCCCTCGGCCTTTATCTGCTGGATCCTGCCTATTCCGACCTCATCTCTTTTACATTTTAAATCCTTTGGCCTTTAGAGAGCAATAGGGATATATGGTTCCATCTGCTGCAGCAGACTGGCTCACGGCTCAGACAGAAAGACGGGGACTTGGCCAAGCAGGAGGAAAAGGAAGCAGGGATGAAGGGAAACAGACTGATGAAAAGACAGAATGTTTTATTAGAATCTGCCTCATTTTAATAGTTTCACTGGCTCTGGGGCGAAGCCTCCGCGTTAGAAGGCAGGAGGTTTCAGCCAGTTTTAGCTTCTGGAAGTATTCCTTTTCCCCTCACATCTGAAATGGTATCATGCCACAGTCAAGTTTGTCCGGTTTTAATGTCAACGGGGATCTTGTGGTCTCATGCTGATTTATTTTTGTTTCCAGATGGAAAAAGAAATATTTTGAGCCCCACATAAGGCCACATGTTTCTCATCAATATCTTTTATAAATACACCGTCATGCCACCGTTGAGTACAACGTTAATGCTTCCCGTTACGAATTCTTGATAATGTTGGATGTTGTTCTGGAGTTAATCTGCCCCGACTGAACAGTGGGTTTGGTTTCTTATTGCACGGTGGACCGCAGCAAATTGTTTTCCGTGCCTTAACTGTGCTCTGTTCCAAGTAAAAATAATAAAAGTGCTGCGTCAACAATCCATTTCATCAGCACTCTATCGCTCAGAGCAAGAATACAAACAACTCTTGTGTTTTTTTTTTTTTTAGTGTGCATAATAATAGCTAAATTCAGACTGCTTTGTCAGTGCATGTTCTGTCTGCTGACATAACACTTCCTGGAATTAGATTTCCATATAACAATGTGGTGAGATATCAGGCTGCTTTGTAATTATAATGTTGGACTTGGAGAGGAATCTTCCGTCCAGCCGAGTTGATGGTTTGCAAGTTCCCCATTTTATTATTTATTTTAGTTTTTTATACTTTTTATTTCGGGGCTTTTGACATGTTAGTGCTCCTACAGAAAAACCACTCCACTGAACCGGCAATTAATCGCTTTGCAAATCGAGTATTTGGTCGTGAGATGAAGAAATCCACCGTGGCTTTAATTGCTCCTCGGCTGTGGACTCAGCCACACTACTGGAGCGGGCCTGGCGCAGTAAGCCCTTTTCCAACTCTGTGACAGCACAAATCCTCATATATTTCAACCTTCCTACAGAGTAATGTGACAAACAATTACCAGAGTAGAGGCTCTGACACTGAGCGCAGAGGCCGCTGCTTGGTTCTCATGCAGGCCTCCGGATGGTCCCTGTTGGCCAAAGAGCTCCATTCCCAGCCCGTTACAGTCACTAATCTGGCCTGACACCAAGCTGATATACAATACCCCTCCACCCTAAGCGCTGACTGACTAGAGGTAATTGATTTAGAACAGTGAGGACACCTGCTGAATGCTCTGAAGCCACCATTCTGCGCTCGCATCGCAAAGTTGGGCCAAAGATCCTCGCTTCAGTGAGGCACTAAAATGTGTTTTCTCCAAAATCCAATAATAAAAGAGGAGTTGCCTCTTTGTTTAACTGAAAGACCTGCCGCTGCTGTTCTATTTCTCACCCTGCGTTTCATTGCCATGGATAATAGCTGCTTCATTTTCCTAATTTTGGAGCAAGCTCCTGTTTGCTAGATAAAACAAAAACAAAAACAACAACAACAAAAACAAACACCTGTGATGTATCAGTGGATTGAGCCGAGCTCGAACAACTGCCTCTGTTTGGCCAGCTATTGATCCATGCAGTTCCGTATTTGCCAGTCTTTGGGCTCACATGCCTTCGCACTGTTTGTCTTGTACTGAGGGAGACCAGGCTCTCTGCCCGGGTGGGGGTGGGGGTGGGGGTGGAGAATGTGTGTGTGTGGGAAGGGGGTTTCGAGTGGGAAGGGGTGGTGGGGGGGGGGGGGGGGGGGGTTACCAGAGCCCAACACACTGCGTCAGGAAGGGGGGGTTGCCCATGCCTTCTGTGCTGCCTGCCTCGTCATTTTATGGCACCATCTGTCCGCAAGCTAACTGTCAAGTGGTGACGTCTCGCCACATCTTTCTTGCGTGACGGTGGCAAATTTTCCTTTTGGTGTTTGCGCACACATCTGTTGCAGAGAATGCGTCTCAGTTTATCCCCCTAATTTGATTTCGATTAAATTTAATGCCACAGTGCAGGCTTGTGCGTAATCTGCCTGTTATTTGTGAAACACTTAAAATGTGAACGAAGAGTAGTTTAGAAGGCCCTCGTTTTCAAAATACCCACTCACCGAGGCAACACGGAATTACACATACTGTAATTTTTGAAGTCACTTTTGACTCTGGCAATTATTTGAATACGTAAAAAAAATAAAATAATACATGCAAAGTATAACAGTGAAAATATATATAAAAATATCTATTCTGGCCTCATGTTCATTACAATGAGGCAGCAAAGTTAACATCGCTTCGATTCTGGAAATTTGTATTTGAATGATTTTTTTTTTTTCCTCCATGAGTCATTTCAGCTCTATCGACGTTGCTTTACATAAAGCTGTTGCAGCTCCTCAGTCAGTCCACATAGACGGCGCTGCAGACAACATCTGTGTTTCATTGAGCCCACTTCATCCTGATGCATTGCAGGCCTGATGTCCGGCACCGTGCGGTGTGAACTGTTTTCTCCTTGCACCACAGCTATAAACACTCTGCAATAAACTCAAATGGACGTGTCACTTTGCCATGCCTCTCCTGGCCTGTGTAGTACACGTCACTGTAACACACACACAGTGCAACCTTTCGTTCTCAGATTATTTGCTGTTTAGAAAAAAAAAAAAAAAGGCTTAGGGATGATTGTATATTGGCATCCGGTTGCAGTTTATGGAAATGCCCAATTTAGTTAAATGTTCACTCAACCAGACTAATGCCAACTGACATGGTATCCTATTGGTGAGCCAAAGTGTAAGGTCCTTCCGTCTCGTTGCGAGGCAAGTCAACGCATGTGTGCGTCGTGACATTATCACGGGCCCGGTGCATCAAGCGCACCCATCATGCGTCACGTATTGCATCATAATGCGTCTTGAGGAGCGTCATGCGCCATGCGTCATTAATGTCTTCATCAAATTACTCGCAGCAAAAATAAACAAATTGCGTCTGCCAAAGTGACTTAAATCACGTACGGACCTGTGATAGGTTGCTATGAGTCATCCATATTGGCAGATGTGCTCGTGATTTTATTACCTGGGTGCTTTCAATGTGGGTCATCATGGCTCAGTGTCGCTGATCCTTTCTGTTGTCCCTCGCTGAAGGAAGTGCATTTGTCTGTTAAAGGTGTTCCCGGCCAGTTAACTATTAACTCCTTGGAATCCGCTTGTAAACAAAGGTGCTGTAAAACTCGGTCACAGGACATTAGCCTTTCACCGGTGAACGTTAGCGCGGGTCCTTGCACGTCCCTGTAAAAGAAGACATGCCCCATCAAATTTGTGACTGCACTGAATTAAGAGGGAAAACTCAATTTTGTGACTTGGTTTCATTTTCATTCCACAATATGGGGGATTAAAGAAACCTTACAGAGGTGGGTTCAGCCATGTAGGCTGCTCCCGTCAAAATGCACCTTGAACTGCGTTGAGTTGTTGTGTGCTGTGCCACCAAAACAACAAAGAAAACTCACTCCTGTCAGGGTTTGTCTCCGGAGGCGGCCATGATTAGCTCCTAACCCTACCGGCCATACATCTCTGCTGCCCTGCCTCCCTGCACCCAGGATGGCCTGTTAAACAGAGATGGAGAATGAGAGAGAACATGGCTAGTGGGGATGAAAGCAATGGTTAGCCGAGATGCTACCCGTAGTTAGCGTAATAGCAGTGTTTACTCAGCCCTGCACCCTCCGCATACAGCTGACTCTTGCAGTGTCTGTTTTTGTGCCTTCAGTTCTCGATGGGTGGCCACACCCTTGACACACACACATTCACACATGCACACACAAGCACAATGCCTTGAATGACAGACACATGAAAACAGCAAACAGGAAAACAGGATCGAAGTGTAGTTTTCATCATGCTCCCCTCCTTGCCCTGCTCGCTCGAAAGCTCCTTTGTCCTCTACAGTCTGCCGTCTAAGTTGTTTGCATCCCATTGTTCCCATGTTAATTACTTCGCTAAATCTCTTAGCCGCCTCGCTATAATGCCGCACATACTGCATATAGGCTGCTTCTCATCCACTGCCCTCTGAAAGCCTTTCAATAAGAACCTCAAACGTTTCTTTTTTTTCATTTCAGTGGCTGCTTTAAAGTTATTTTAGCTAAAGTATCATTGTGACAATGTTCTATTTTCTGCCATGGTTCATGTGTGTTAAGATGTACATTTGTATGGTATCATCTGTGTATTTTGTGGTGCAAAACATCACTATAAATAGCTGGTGGTGACGTATTTTTCCATTTCCCTTAGCAGACTAACACATCCTCAACCTTATTTTATCATAAGTATGATTTATGATTACCAATTATTATAAATAATAATTACCGATGAAAATGTTTCATCTAAAATTGTACAACTAATACTTGGAGGTGTCATAGCTTCATTTTTACTTGATGACAGTAATACATTTGATGCAACTTCAGCTCATGTCAGATTTTGCTTGATTTAGTTTCCGTTTGAAAGTAGTTGAATTTGGCGGCACTGGTTTTGCATTGGATTTACACCAATTGATTTTTTTTCTGTTCTGTTTCTACCGGTTTAATTCATTTATTAAACCGGATCCTGCTAGTACAAAGTATACCATCAAACACTGTCATTTCTCTATTGAATCAAACCAATTCCCCCAGTTGTCTCACTCCATAAGTATCTGCTACCGTGCAAGTACACGTGGACGCAAATGTTGGTCCCGTGCCGCTTTTGCGTGCATCTGGGAGGCACCAGGCTGCACAGGAATAAATAAGCAGCTATATAAATAAAGAATAAACCTCGCTCTAGGAATTTGTCTCATTGAAGATGAAAAACATCTTCCTTTCCCTGGTGTCTGCTCTAAAAGATATCACCGCGCCACCAAGGGTTTGGAGCCCGGTGAGTAGCCAACTCTAACATCCCCATTCACACTCTACCCACCGACTTGATCCAGCACAACATTGGCGTACATAAAAATTAGTGTCAAAACAAATGGTGAGCCAATAAAGTTGCACTCATTCTGCATGGTACACTGAACAGAAGAGAAGGGCCTGAAATGTTTGCACTTGTGGTTGCAGACATGCAGACAGTGATCGTTTTCCTATCGGCTATTTTCCCCAAAGTTTTACACAATGGACCACTGTCTTGTTACTGCTGAACTTGTTGAGATATGAATCCTAAAAGTCTGCATTGTGTAAGACATCAAGAAGTAATCTCAGATGGAACTCTTACCACGGATAGACGTGTGCAGTGTGGATCCTGTGTGTTTTGCAATCAGTAATTGGCAAAGAAGATGCAATCACCTAGAGGCACATTCCAGGCAGTGACAAACAGTGACGCACAAATAGCTGTCAGCCATGTCTGTCTGCAGCAGTGCCCAGGTTAGGCACCAGCTTTGTGACTCACAAGTAGCCCTCCTTTACATTTCCAACCATTCCTTCCATACCATCGCCAAGAGACTTGTCGAAAGATGAAGCGGAGGAAACTCTTTCCTTTTGTGAGATTTTTGCCTCGCAGGGTGTTTATCTTATTTCCCTTTCTCAAAGAGGGTGGTCGCTCAGGTGGCCGTTGTGTGTTTCTGCATGTATTGAAACAGCCACATGAGTAATGGGGTTGCTCAACACCTCTGCAGGCAACAATGGCTTTTCCCCCCCTTTCCACGAGGTACTAGAGGCATTGTGTCCCTGACACTTTAACTTATTTAGCTGAACTGAATAGACTAAAACTGACCAGCCACACAGTGAGCCTCAAGATATTCCACACTCTGAGCGCCCTCTCTTTCTCCCTTCTCACAAAATATCAGTGTTCATTGTTGTTGCTCTGCTGCAACCATGAACCCAGTAGCCAGACAAGCTGAGAACACTTTTGGTTCAATTCCAACTGCCCCCTTTGAACCGAATCATTGTCGGGGGAACCCTTCAAGACGAAAGTAGGCACACATTCAGTCTTTTTAAAAATGTATTCTGAAGTCCTTTTGAGATAACACTTTGATTTAAAGAGACAAATCTTGTCCCTTGCATATTGAGATGTGCTCTATCCAGCGTTGCGATTATTCATCGCAGATGGCCAAAGGGAGGAATAATAGCGATAAGAAGCTTTGTTTGTAATACCACAAGACACTAAAACTGGAGGCTGTGGCAAACTTCAAAGTTCATATATCCTCATTGTCGGTACATCACTTGGCTTAGTTCTGTCCCACAGCAAATCAAAGGAGCAGTGACGTCTGCGGTGTCTTCCAAAAGCTTTTTGTTCAATAGCCTTATTTAATCGTGGTTAATTTGGCGAGCACCTGCTTCTCTTTGGTGACCTGCCATGTCCCTGGGGTCAGGTGCCTTGTTGTGTGTTTGATGTGATGTTAGCATACATGTTGCCACATTATGAGATCATGGCACTTTGTGGGATTTGAGCCCATCTGGAGCACTTGGTTTCAATTTTCTTAATGAGGGACATTAAGTGGGCGGCTGTCCTGAGGGACTACTGTTTAGTTCCCCCACCCCACCCCCACCCACCCTTTGTATACCCTCGGTACAAATTTAGCTGAGGAGCTTAATCCAATATCCCAAACTCCTCTGTGTTCCTTTGGCCTCTCCCTCCCATGATTTCTCTGGCTCTGTGTTGCATTTGTTTTCCAACTCCTCTGCTGATGTATTCTGCGTGTTACATTCGCTCCACTTGTGTTTTCCTCTGCCCCAAGCAGGATTTCGTTGTGGGTATTGGGTGCCTTGTTGATCGCTACCAAAGATCTCCTGTGTTGTGTGTGGTTGTTTTCTTGCAAGTATACTTGCTAAAGCTCATCTGCCTCCCCTGATTCTGCTCTGCTCTTACTTGCATTCTGATATTTCTGCTTATCCACATTGTTATGCTCACTCAAATGTATGCAAATATTTGACAAAAGGTTTGAATACTAATGCTCCTCTGCTCTTGTTCCTCTGCATGTGTTGCTCTCCCAGGTGTTAGTCTTTGATCCTGTCAGAGTGGGACGTGTCTAGCAGGGGACTGAGGAGGGAGCAGTGCCAACTTGGAACATGGTGCCTAATATTCACCTGGCAGTGCCCCTCGTGCCCAGAGGGGCGTTGCTGTTCCTGCTTCTTCTCAGCTGCATGGTCTTCTCCTCACTGTCAGACAGTAAGTACTCGATGTGAAGTCTTTCCTTGCTCCCGACCTACAACAGTTGTTAATAGTTGAGGAATATTCAGCCTATTATTTGCTAGACAAGGATCAAAAAGGCTGCATATTTCGGGCGAGTTGCATCATGCCATGATGTGCCAAAATGCAACCCTGTCTGTTTCCCTCACTTTAACCCAATGCATCAAGGCATACGTACAGAATGTTTTTTTTCATTCCGTGTGGCTCAGACTTTGATTTAGGGTGCAATATAGATTCAAATTCAGATTCGCCTGGTGAATGGCCAAAAGGCAAATATCTATATGTTAAATTTCCCACCAGAAAGCACAAGGTGCTTTAATATCGGCACTAAATCTAGTGGCACAGTGCACTCGGGGAGGTTGTATGGGCTTCTCTGACTGACTGTCAATCTGAATGACGGCTTTGGCTGGAAGAAGGCCCTTCTGGAAGATGTGTCACAATCACCGTGCCTTGGACCTCAGGGGCGGCCGAGGAGCACTGCCCTGCAGAAAGCGAGGTCAGGGACGGAATTAATTCAGCACATGACCTCACCTATAGTGCTATCATAGGGTCACTGTAATTCAATTAGACCCTGGTCCCTCCCACTCTCTCACCCAGCCATGCCAAATGCCCCCTTCTCTCAGGCACAGGCCCAGTAGGATTTGTTATTTCTCTACCCTTTGCCTTGTCACTCTCAGCTCTATGCTATCATCTTTGTCTCTTGCGGTGTGTCTGGAGTTTTGTCTAGTATCGGTATGATCCTGACCTTGCGGTTTTACACTGCCCTTTTCTTTTTTTTCACCAAGTGGTTGGGCATGGCTGTCTTTGCTGTCTGCCTGTAATGTGATCGCGCCGAGTTAAACCTCGACTAGAGCTATGGTCTTTAGGTGGAGGATTTAAAGCTGTGCCTCAGTGCACGGAAGGCATCCCCAGACCTAAACAACGCAAAGTGTGTTTGACTCAAATCCTTTCATGTTGTTTTTTCTAACGTCGAGCAAGTATTTCACAGTTTCTCAGCAGCATTCCTAAATGAAATAAACACACACACAGAATCTGGACAATTATCCATTAATTTAAATGTGACTTGAAAATGTGGATTGTCTTTGTCTTTTTTTTTGCCTGTAAAAAAGGAAATGTATGGTCATTGTAATCATTGGGGATAAACAGATTGATTCAACTGCATGTCGTTTGACGGCAGAATTATTTGATGAGTGTAATACAAATAGTCCTGAGCGAGCACTGCCCAGGCGTAATGATAATAAAGCATGCCAAAATGGCAGCACACATTGCAATTCACAAGAAAAACAAAACAGTCTGGAGCAAAATGCCAGGCAAGACTTTCTTTCTCGCGCTTGAAATATTATATAGTCTTGTCACTTCAGATTGTCCACAAAATGGTGGCGGCCCTGTTATATCCTCATTGCTCAGTAGATGTTTAGCACTTGCCACTGTGAAGACTTCTGAGGACGTGATGTGAGATAGTTGTGGTGCACAAGCAGTGCATGAGTGCGATGAGACGATGTTGTATAATATATCGCACTTTGAAGACCCGTCACAAAATTAAAAATGCATGCTTTATTCTACCCTGTAGTGCTAAAGAGAGTGGGCTAGCTGTTTCTCCAGGCCATTCTATGTAGAAATTTCAAATAAAAACATTGTCATACTATTTTAATGAGCCATGGCGTCTCCAACACAAAACTTTGTTGTATACATTGACAGAAGCAGCTGAACAGCTGGTGCTCTACATTATTTTATCTGGTCTTATAATCATTTAGCTTTGTGCCTGTCTGGCTCCGTAAGAACAAGATCTCCCCGGTCTGTAATTTTAGTGATCATATCATTTACAGATAAAAATAAAAAACACACACACACACACACATACTCAGAGCCAAGTATTTTAATTACACAGATGCTCTGCCATGGTCAAGCTGGTGCAAGTTTGCATTATTGAAGTTAAGTCCAAAGACTTAATTTGAATAAGAAGCTTGGGAAAAGATGGAATTTCATTTCAAAAGAAAAAAAAACAAAAAACAAACGTATAGTAGAGCTTGTCTCCAAGAAAGCAACCCATGTTTGTAGTTTAATACAGGCACACATGGTGAAAGACGGAGACCTGCTATTACTCACACTGTAAAGCAAACAGACATAGAATTAAAATAGGACAGTTGGGGGCAAAAATAACACCTGCCCCTAATTGCAGGGTTATGAGCAATTCATGCCTATAATTTGTAAGCAACTTCGTTATGTGAACTTGATCGTTCTGGTTTGAATTTCCTGTATTACAGGGCAGACAGCAGACAGATATTGTGGGCGGGATGCCTGACAAGTTTGTGATTACATGGGTTTCGTCTGCTGTCCTTGTTTCCTCCTTGAAAAAACAGGCAAAATAATCCCTTGGTTAGGTTTGGTGGGGAAAATTATACGGGCTGGGTTTTCATCTCCTTGTTTTAATGCACATTTTGGAGTATAACACAGAGAAAGCATCATTGAAATGCATGCATATATGTATATATATATATATATATATATATATATATATATATATATATATATATATATATATATATTGCTTGAAGTTGTTCTTGACAAATGCAGATAACAGTAAATCCATAATATGGTGATGGAAATACATTGCAGAATTAGTTGTGTTCCTATCGCTGAACTCACACGACACCTGTTTATACTCATTATATGGCGTGGCAGCATCGGCTTGTTGCAGTAACATTAACAGCAGATATGTGTTGGCTTATGAACACTCCAAAATATTCCATTACAAAATAGCCCTGACTTTAATATCACTCGGCAAGTTGGACACTGCCATGGCAACCACCTATTTTTTTGGCAGATTTTTAACCTCTACGACTCCTGCATTTTATTGTAGCCATGTTAAGCAATGTTACTTCTTACACCACTTGCTGACAAAACTGTTGCAGTTTCCCTTTATTCACATTTCTGTCTTGGCAGAGTCGAGTTTACAGTTTATAAAGTGCACCAGATTACAGTGGAGACAATGGAGACATCAGCCTTTCAAAGGCTAACACCTTGCCTCAGATGGCACAATTTATCCTGATTTACACAAGTGCGAGTGCATACGAGACATCCTTGACCAGTGCTACTAGTAATGGCATTTTGACATCATTCATCTTCTTCTGCCACTGAGAAGGCTCACAATACAGTGTGATTACTCTGAGTGCCAAACACAGATGTCCCATAGATCCCTTGGGAACTTAGCCTAATCAACCAGTCCTCCATGCAGCCTCCTTGTACACAATAGGCCACAAGCCCCCAAGGTCAGCCTCAAAGTCGCACATACCCAGCACTTAAATGTAATGGTTATCTTTTTGTAGTGCTGTCATTGTGAGTTATTTCATTGCCTGTAATAAGCTTTTGATGTATTTGTCTCCTCTTGTGCCTTAATGCTGTAATCTTGGGTGGCTTTTCATGTGAGGTGCTGCAAAACCATGAAGGCCCTTATTTGTGAGAGTGCTTCTAGTGACAGAAGGACGACAATGGCATCTTGATTAGCATATCAGCCACTGTCTCATTCTGCTAATTTTGTGTGTCTGTGTGCCTGTGTGTGTTAGTTCATGTAACACCAGCAGATTCTTCTTTGTGTGTAACTAACCTGAGTTTTATAGTTTTATATACTGTATACGCACACATATATATGTGTATATATACATATATATATATATATATATATATATATATATATATATATATATATATATATATATATATATATATATATATATATATATATATATATATATATACATATATATATATATATGTATGTATATATATATATATATATATATTTATGTATACATACAGTATATGTATTAAGGCTACAACAATTCCTCGAGTAATTCGAGTCACCCGATTACAAAACATAATTGAGGAATTTCATCTGCCTCAAGGCATCGTTTAATTAAATTTAATGTTCGTTTTTCGCATGGACTTTTTTTTAGTATGACACAGCGTTCTTCCATCAGAGGCCATGCGCCCACTGCAAATCGGGAGAAGACGGAAGCGGCCTTTTGGCAACGGTACCAGGGCGGTGCGGTTTCATGCTTCTGCTTTTTCTAAAATACGCCCAGGCCATGTCTGGTGTGAACTTGCACACTGACGTTAGTGGCCACATTGTGCTGTGGAGCGGACTTTAATTAAGCAAACGTATGTTTTATCCGATTACTCGATGAATCGTTGGAGTATTTGATAGACTAATCGATTATCAAAATGTTTGATAGCTGCAGCCCTAATATATGTATATATGTGTGTGTGTGTGTGTGTGTGTGTGTGTGTGTGTGTGTGTGTGTGTGTGTGTGTGTGTGTGTGTGTGTGTGAGTGTTAGTGTTCTTTAGTGTTCTCTTTTGTTTATTACTTTCACTTTAAACAACTATGGACAAAACAATATTTCCACAACAGTGTGTGAGTGACATTACAGATGTCACAAAAGATCTGGCTTGACAAAAACCTAATAAGGCAGTCAGATGTGATTGATTTTGCACTTCCTAAAGCTCTCTAATATTGACGGATGTGATGGAAGTACCCAAGCACTTTTCTTTGGGGAGACCAGCCGGCATTCTTGTTGATGGGGATGTGGAAATTGCATTGTACTTTTTAAGTGTCCATATGGTCACTTGGCACAAAAACAAGGCTAGAAAATTGATTCCTTTTGAAATTAAAAGTAGACACGTTTACATTGGAGACCCACTTGGAGACAGATTTGGTTAGTGTACAGCTGTGGTCCTCGCACGTCGAAATTGTGTTGATTAAAGAGAGGATGATGCAGATGTGTGTGAGGGTGCTCCGCAATGAGGAGATATACTCTGAGAAGAAAGGGCAATATATGTGTGAAAACACCTGCTAGATAAAGTGTTGGAGGAACGCAACGTTGAGGTTGTGGCGGGATGGTGGGAAGCTGTTATCATATGGCAGTAATGTCAGAATGGCGAGAGGAAAATGTCATTGGAGGTTAATGATGTGAGATTAATAGTTTAATTAGGGAGCTCAATGGTCGGGGCCAGAGGCAGTCACCCAAACTCTCTGCTGTGTCCGGGATTCTGCAGTGCCACAGGACGATGCAGTCCAGTGTCCTTCCAGATAAGGGCAGATGGCGGAAGATGTGTCATTTGCATCCATGTCCTTTTCTTTATTATTTATTACGCTCTCAATAAATCCAGGCTTTCCCGGGTGAAGTAAGAACTAATGATCTGCCAGAGTAGTTACATTAACGAATGCCCAATTGGTGAATGGCAGGATTGGAGAAATTTAAACTAGTTTAAATGAAACAGCTCATGTAGGCTGGACTGAAAAATAGTATAATGCAAATATCCCTTGGGAGATTTGCTCGATTCTTTCTTCTCTGGTTTTGGAATGTGCTGTGAGTTGGGCTTGATGGTCTTTAAATGAACCCAGACAGCCTGTGGACACAAACCAGCATAGACCATGTATGACTCTCTCCACTGGGAATTGTTTCATGGGCATGTGCAACAATCAGCCTAGGCTTTTATCGCTGCTAAATGTTTTGGGTGTGCGACAAAAGGAGCCTTCTGGCACCTGCAGCACACAACCTCTTTGTTGATCCAGGTCTGCACTGTACCAAAATGTTTTTTTTTCTCCCTTAGTTTCAGCTCGCGGAGAGTTGAATTACTTAAGACCACCGGCCAGATGAGAACAATGGTAGCGGGCTCTTTGTGGTCTCTGAGGGAAGGCTAATCTAGAGAAGGCAAATTAATGAGGTTAGTCGGGGTCACAAGGGGGTGCGTGGTGATGGATGAAGCTAACCCTAAAATGGGATCCATGAAGAAGCAGGGAGCTTTCTCCGGGGCCAAGCCACCGACCTACCACCTCCTGGGATCACTTAGCACACTTAACGTTTCCCCCACGCTGGTCTATTAATGCCAGGATCTGAGCCAAGGTGACTATCAGACTTTACCCAGCATCATTAACAAACAATATCATTTTTCTGAATCTTCTCCTGTATTCCCACAGCAACTTGGCGAGGGAGCTTTAATTTGCATAAGAAAGTTGCCATGCTATATACTCGATTGCATATTCAGGCCACCCTATACTAGACTCAGCCACCAGTTCTATTCTGCTCCGTGTGTCAATGTCACTGTGTTGACACCCACAAATGCTTTTAAATGCAGCGGTCACTCGTCCAGTTTGTGTAATGACAGTTAAAATGAGAACGTTTTATCAAGCGGGCAAAATGAACATCGGATATGACACTGGCTCGAGCCTGAGGTTTCTGTTCAGCCCACACACAAGCAGGCTTGTGTCGCTGATTAGAACCGCACACTTTCTAAAGATATTTATGACTTGGAAATGGTCGCATTTTTACTTTACTTACACTTACTCTACTAAAAAAAAGGTGAATTATTATAGTTATAATTTTCAGAGAAAGGACATCAATGTGGGTTGTATTTTTCTTCATGCAATAGCAGCAATTTTATTGTCACAAGGAAGCCTCGACAAAATGTCTACCTTCATCTGATCCCGAGTCTGAAAAATTCCTATCAAAGCACGGCGTGTACATCGGCGACTCTGCTCAAATGTCAAGCACTGACTGAAAGACAAAGTAGAGGCAAAGAGAGCAGAAATGAGATGCCTCCCCTGTTCTTAATCAGCTGGAGGAACATGAAAACCATTACGGTAATGTCGCTCACACTGTGAAGAGAGGATTGGCCGGCGGCTGCTTGCACCTCAAGTTCTTGTTCATCCGTGCAGTCTTAAATAGTTCACTGAGGTCCCCACTGAGATTTGATGTTATCCTTGCTCCTTTTTTTCCCCATACATCGAGATATTGAACTGAGCTGTAGCCACCGCACCATGACTGTTCACACTCTCAGGATTTCAGGAAAACTGCTCTAGCTGTCGCAACAGGTGTAAACACAGTGCAAACTGTCTTTGACCTCGAGACATGCTGGTGTCTTAGCGTCGTGTCTTACCAAGGCGTGGATTTTGCAGTGCCGCCGTTAACCAACATAATGAAGAAAAAAAAAAAAAAAAGAAATCTCATGTTTTTTAGAATTTTTGATTAGGCCACTCACCTCTACTTTAGATAAGTGGGAGTGCACCGTGCAACCAAACCAGATTATCCAGCATAAACCTATTTAGACATGAGAAAAAAACACATTGGTAGAATTGTCAGTGTTGCATTTTGCACGGTAACCTGGATGATTAAAAAACGTTGATTAACATCCTGGCGACCGCTAGAGGGTAATTATGTCACTTTGCCCCTTTGCACAGACATGTAGTCTTCACATGTCATTTAGGGAAAACAACTAAAATATTCTCAGCTTTTGCTGTAAAAGGAATGTGAGGACCCAAACATGATGTTTATTAGTTTAAACAAACAGCCTGAAGTGCCGTTGACTTTAGTGCTGTAAATAGCTTGCAGGGGAGGCAGCTTTATATGGAATTAATTGCAAGCAAGTTGTCTGCTAATGGCCTGAAAAGGCCCTAATGGAAGTGTTCCATTAAAACAACCGGTGCTGATGCCATCAGACAAATTTCCACTAAGTGTTGCCTCGTGAAAATGATAACTTGCTAATCCATTATTAATAAGAATAAATGGTTCTCTCTCTGCAGTGTGTGTATCGATCTATGATACTCTACACCATGGAGTAGCTCTCACTGGGCACTCTGGTAGGCCTGGGAATACACTAATTGTTAGTCACACAAGTGCCATTTATACACATTCACTCACCCAGCTGTCTGTGCATTTATTATGAGCATTGCTGTGAGAGCCTAGACAGGAAAGGAAAAAACAAACCAAAAAAAACGTCTTGCTAATATGAGCAAACCAAACAAAAACAGTGTTTATCATCAAGTCTCTCAGAAACACAACTCTTGTCTGATAGTTTATCCCTCTAACTCTGCTTTCCTTTGAAAATATCTTCTACTGCCAGGTGTTTCCAAGTGAACGAGGGCCTCCGGAAACTGACCCCCCTTCTCCCTCCTGAACTTTCATCTCTTTAACAACCTCAGACCCACCAAATACTCCTGCAGGCATTCCGTTTACTCAAACAGTTGCTTTAATCAAACCACACACGCAGAACAAGCACAGGCATTCCTACAGTCCTTGTCTCCAGTTTGAAATCCAAAGTTGAAATGTACTAATTTGCGTCTTAAAGGTATGAGGGACGACATTGACCTGATTTTCCTAAGTCTTGTTGCACAGGTAACAACACTTGCTGCAGTCTGATTGAGCTGTAAATTTGTTATATTTAAGAGCTAAATAAAGGGGTTGTTATCATTCTCTCTCCATGTGATCTTCTGAAAAATGTGCTCTTACAAAGCAAAGTACCTTTGTAAGGACTTCATCCCCCTGTCTTTAGTTAAATCATTAATTTGGTTTGTTAACTGTGACACGAAAGCCTCTTAACTACCAAAACCAATTCAGCTGTGTGAGAACTACAACACTGCTTTGCATACAGATCACTATTTGATTTTTTTTTTTTTTTTGTCAGCCTGATAATTGACTCTTACTCCATAGAAGCCGGATTTGAACATTTATACCTGTTTTTTTTCAGGATGATAATGTCAAAGCCAGGTCAGTGTGAATCAACAAAATGTTGAAAGTGAGGCTTTTGTTGAGGGGATGGGTTCCATTTTGAAATTCTGGAAAAACCGGTGCCGGGCCTGACAGTCACCACAGCAAGAAGAGTCCATGGGTGAGAGCTTTGCCTGTCAAGATAGAGTTTTTTAATGTGAGATATCAAAGCTTGGAAAGAGTGCAGCTCAAAGCCAGCAGTCACCGGCTGAATGAAGGATTTGCATAGGTAGGCTTATGTGTTTTCCACCTCGTCCTTGCCTTTGTTTTCATGTGACAAGTGCCTGACAGCCACGAAAATGGGACACAGGCAGAGAAAAAAAGGGTCAAGGCTGTATTTTGTCTCTCTAAGAAAAGAACTGACATACCCAACAGTTTGATATCCTTCCCGCCAGTGGTGGGAAATGGAGGATTTTGCGGAACCACCATCCCAAAATAAAATGCGTCTGCCCTTTTTGCACTGGAGTGTGTTAAAGCCGCTATTAACCCCATCCAGATTTTGCCATTTGATTTGTTGGTGAGATCTGGATTAAGGATGGACAGCGACAAATGTGCCACAGTTCCAGCCTGGTGTCATAGTTTGCTTATCGGAAATCAGAAGAAGCCTGGTTAAGAGGATTTCTTCTTGAAAAGCTGCTGGCCAGTTTACCAATTTTCCCCCAATATCCCTAAAAATCCCACAGTTTTTTGAAGATCCAGTGGTCCTTCTGTCAGTGTTTGTGCCTATATACAAACTTTTATCCTTTAATTTGAGGCATGTGCACTGCACTCTTTAATGCTGCCTGATGCTCCATCTTGGCATGCAAAGTCAAAAAGCCTCTCACATCAGCTTTGATCCAACTCCTGTGGACAGATGTTTGCAGAAAGTCTTGGAAGTCAGAATGGAGGTAATCTAGCCTTGATGATTCCAGCTTGCCATCCCTGACAGCACAGATGGACTTTAAGACATGCAGCCGCTTTTGGGAGATTTGAGAAGAAGAATTTTTACTTTATTCTATTAGTATTAAATGAGAACACTGACATTGAGAGCTGCAAAACAGGCCATTGGGGAACTTTCTTAGGTCTGCAAACATTTATTATCATTAGTTTGTTTATTGAACACGGAGGAGCTAAAATGTTTATTGTAAGCGAAAGACCATAACTTCGATCTTACCTTTGCCTTTGCCCATCTAACGGGGAACATTGTGTTGGTAAGCCTCCAAAGTTTAATTTTGCTCATAAACGGAACACAAAATCTCTGTCTTAGGGCATGAGTCAGCAAATTCCTCCTCATCCATCTATCTGTACTTTACCACTGAATTTATAGGAGATGCATACTTAAATCCCTAAAATCTAAAATCCCAAAACCACCATCTCTGACATTTGCATCGACTTGAATGCCAAACCACAACTTCATTTAGCACAAATCCACAAACAAGATGTGTGTTGGAGCAAGCACGACTCTGAAATATTTTTTTCCTTCTTTTTTCTTTTTTCATGTATCTTCCAACACACTTTGGACTGGCCGTGGTGTAAATCCACCCCCAAACCCCCCAGAAAAAGAAAAAAAGCACTTTCGGTGGACTTACTTCGATGAAGCGAAATTGCTCAAAGTA
This sequence comes from Nelusetta ayraudi, assembly GCF_046127955.1. Classification (NCBI taxonomy): domain Eukaryota; kingdom Metazoa; phylum Chordata; class Actinopteri; order Tetraodontiformes; family Monacanthidae; genus Nelusetta; species Nelusetta ayraudi. Next base: position 21,506,799 of record NW_027466061.1, on the reverse strand, counting down.
ATTAGATTGCACCAGCGGTGCTCAAGCTCAGCACAGGGCCACTTTCAGAGGCTTCCATTAGTTGGGTACGCCAAATAAAAAACAAAAACAGGGGAAGGGGCAGAAAAATGCTGAAGTTAGTTGTTTAGTGCTTACCAAGCGTGAACCATTATCAGAGCTGTCCAGTGTGTCACAATCTCATTCCGGTGCTAAAGACGTGGATTTATCGCCACGCAATTGAAGCTCAAATCCTGCTCGCAAGAGAACCACTCAGAAAATATCATTCAAATGTCAGGTGGGTTTAGGCATTGTGACGGGAGTCAAAGGTCGCAGCATTGGTGTGTTGAAGTGCTTTTTTATTACCAACTGCATACATAACTACTCTATCACAGTCTACCAGTTCTACATCCAACGGCGGAGACTTCTTAGCTTATCGCTTTTTCCGACAAAGCACAATGTTAGCTTTCATCCCCACCGCTAATTTGACAGTAATTTGACAGAGACACGGAAAACAGGTCAAAAAGTGTATGCTTACACAAAGGAATGCCGGCTATGTGGCATGGTATCCTTTAAAAAGTGCCTTTTTTATTTTTATTTTTTTTCAGTTTTTATGTTTTTGCTGGTGGATTGATGCATTGCTGCTATCTGGATGACTCTCTTGAAGACTGCAGTCTTTATCTGCTGTGCGTGTGAGGAGGTGCAAAGATTCCTGTTTTGAGACGTCATCCAGGCTGCTCTGTCAGAGTCTTGATCCACATTGCTTTGCTTATTCCTGCCCTTCAGAGTTGCACTGCCATGTGTACAGAATCCCTCAAAATTAGCGTTTTCGGGGTCTGCGTTATGCGTCACGTGCAGTTGTTTTGTGAGGAACGCTTCCTCTGCAACGGTGGCCGCCGCCACCTCACCCAGTGAAATAAAAAGTCGACTAAATTGTCCAAGAGCGTGGAGAACGCGCTCGTTCAGACATGCGCCGTTTGCGGCAGTACGCTAACTAGACATCGGACCCCCGCTCCTCTCCTGGCCTCCCCCCGCTTTCAGCGCACCTATCTCTGCCTGCAGTTGCTGCGATCTTGGAAGCACATAAAAGAAAATAATGGCAGCAGCAGCCGTTGCTGGATTTTCCCCAGCGTGTGCTCGGCGAGGCGGGGGCCAGCGTCACCTCTGCGCGTACACAGTGTAATGATTCACACTCAACGTTCGCCGTCCGTCTCTGCGGGGGAGGGGGATGGGGGCGGGGGCGGGGTCTTCCCGCCGTCACGGCAGCCCAGGTTACCCCACACACCCCACACACCCTACACACACCAAACTCCCCCCAGTAATTACTCTGGGGACGAAACTGGTTGCGGTTGTTGAGCCGCCAGGGATGGATGTTGTAGGACAACGGCCGTGCCGCGGCGGTGATGTGCGTGCGACAGGTGTGGCCCGCTGCCGAGATGCACTCACGTTGGCGCCGCGTCAAGCTGGACGGCTGCCCGTCGCCATAACACACTTTCCTTTGTCGTGTCTGTGATGACGGCGGGCGTGGCGGCGCGCAGTAGGGAGGGGAAAAAAAAGAAGGGGGAAAAGAAAACAGCTCGAAGGAAACAGAGACCACAGACAGACATGGGCGTCATTAACGACATGCCATCCTCAAGGTCACAGGGAGGTCAAACAATGAGCGCAGTGACAGAACGTCTCTGACTGTGCAAGTTAACGGGCGCTTAGTCTGTTGTACAAGCCTGTCCCTATTTGTTTCTTCTCCAGTTGAAGATTTTTATTTATTTTTTTTTTTTTTAAAAGGCTGTATTTTCTGTTTTTTTTGCTTTTTTAAACATTTTTACTGATTGCCGGCATTCCTGCTTCGCTTCTGCTTTTAAAGCGGCGCTTCCAAACCGAGGTGAGAAATTCACCGTGAGACAGAGACGGGCCGCACACAAAGGCTGGATGTTTCCTCCGAGACTGAGCTGCAGGTGTGCGCGCAGACAAAGACCGTTTGTGGCTCCTTTTGTTGCCCTTGTGTAAAGAAAGTGAGAACCATAGATAACTGAGTTTTTCATGCTGATACCACTGTGCTAACATCACCTTCACCTCTCCCCTCCCTCCCTTCAAACCTCCCCACGTCTCCCTCTGCCCACTTTGCTGCCACTCTGTCAGGCTCGCCAACTTTCGTCAAATCCCCGGAGGACCAGACGGGCGTCTCGGGCGGAGTGGCGTCATTTGTGTGCCAGGCCACCGGGGAGCCAAAACCCAGAATCACCTGGATGAAGAAAGGCAAGAAAGTCAGCTCCCAGCGCTTCGAGGTGAGCACTCATGAGTGGAAAACAGGCGCACGAGGTTCAAGCGGGCGCCAACACGAGTCACGTGCCGAGGCCTTAGCAGGCGTGTGGGGCTTTTCTTTTTCACCCGTCCCCTTTTCGGTTCCGTCCCCCCCACCATACATCCCTTTGATATATGACTTGATTTACTCCCCCTCCCCTCGCTGAAACCCCCCCCCCCCCCCGTCAACAAGAGGACGCACGCTGAGGCGGCAGCCCCGCAGGCCTCGGAGCGGCCTTGCCGCCAAGCAGAATGTCGCACTAGCGCTTATCATTCCGTCTAATTAAATGTGTTGGCTCGAAGCATCACGGTCGACTGCCGTTCCATTTTTTTTTTTTTTTTTTGGGGTGGGGGAAACTTTGGCTTGTGTTCCCCATTAAACATTTTTAATAAGAACACCCGACTTCTATTACACCTCTGACAAGTCCTATTTTTCAGCCGCAAACTGGCCAATTTGCTCTCTGGCGTCGGCGCTGCGGAAAGGGGAAGAAATGTGTAACTTGCACGTCTAAACAAATCTGTTCTCTGTGATGTATTAGATGAGATCTTTTGAAATGGAAAATATAACAGACGCCTCACCCCTACCACCACCACCACCACCACCGCCCCCGATAATGATAAATTTGCCGGCCTCTTGTTTTTTGTTTTGTTTTTTGCTCTAAAGGTGATCGAGTTTGACGACGGCTCGGGCTCCGTGCTGCGGATCCAGCCGCTGCGCACGCACAGGGACGAAGCCATTTACGAGTGCACGGCCACCAACAACGTCGGAGAGATCAACACCAGTGCCAAGCTCACAGTGCTTGAAGGTAAGATAAGCCCCCCCCCCCCCCTTTCTCACTCCGTTTATTTCTCTATCTCGCTTTCCACTCACTCTTTTCTCCCAACCTCCCAAAGCTCAGCGCTGTTTTTTTCCCCCCTCCAGATTTGATATTTTAATGCATCCAAAAGCGAACATGGCTGTTTTCCTGTGTAATTCATAAATAAACATTTGCACACACTGTGGATTCTGGGTATTGGCAGTGCCAGGGAGCAGATCTATCTTAATGTCAACCCTACAAGGCGAGGAGAGATAAAAAAAAATATTTTTTATATATATAAAAATGCAAGCAATGCGTTTTTAAATAAGACAGCGCTCATTTCAGCAATTCAGCAACTCTACCACTCCGAGTTCAGTAGCGGCGCGTAAAATACTTTCCATGTATCGGCAATAATGATGTATTTACTTTGCTTTCTGCCGCTAATGAGCCCGATTCTCACCAGCAACACGCATTCCCATAATCAATTAAAGAGTAATAAATTGCCCCATCAAAAGCCTTGTATTGAATCATGGCTGATGGCTCATTTATAGGACTCGGATAACTATTTACAAGTCAGTGATTTCTCCTAAGTAGAGAGGCTCCGTGTGAATAAACAAACATTTTGGTCCTGGTATAGGTCAACCTCCGAGGCTAGCGTGACCTCCGCAGACCTTCTCCTCTGCCCCTCTTGCACGTCCACTCGCTTCCTCTGATTTATTTAGACTTGTGTCCCTTTTTGTTTTTGCTGCCGAGCTGTGATCGCAAATGCTCGTCTCTTGATCCTTTTAATTATTGTTGTTGTGAGGCTTCTTTTTTCTTTTTTCTTTTTTTATCCACGAGTGTGTGCTCGTCGTCACTGGAATTGATTTTATTAGAAACCTGCGGGGAAATGAGAAGCCGGTGAAGGGATTAAAGCCATCCGCAGCCATTACGGCTTGCATTAAAGCCGATTCTTCCTAATTCAAAGCGAGCCCATCCATTGCCTGTCTCAATCCCATCTCCCTTACACCCACTCCCTCCTTTTTCCCCCTCTGTGCTCGCTGATTTGATGATATCATCGTCTTGTGTAATCTCCCCCAAGGGGCTTCTTCTGCACAAAGGAAGGTTTTCTTCATAGCTTCCCTTTCCTTTGCACTGTACCACGAGGACAGCTCTTACTGCTGCAAGAAAAAACAAAAACACAAACATGACATGGAACATGCATGAACATGTGGAATTGATCACTGTAATGGTGCCTGTGTGGACGGGTGATGCGCAGAATTTGGATTCCTTCAGTCAAGACGGACATCAGTCTGATTCAACAGTGAGCAACTGTTCCCACCAGCACATGATGATTTGGATGGAGTCACTTTCTCTCTGCTATCATGTGCTCAGCAGCGTCGCTGCTCAGCCAACAGTAAATCACCGCGCTGACCTATGATTAATGCTGCTAATCTGTTGGATTGTTTCACTTTGGGGCCTGGGAAATAATGACGAGACTCCCTTTGACACAATCTGTTCCAGTTAAGGGCCTTATCGTTTGATTAAAAAGTAGCGGTGGACCCAGGAGAGACAAACACAAAGGTTGCGTCAAGCTCCAGTCTAAACCGTAGCGAGACCGAGAGGAGGTTTGACCAAATGGCAGCGAGATCTAATGATATTCTCAGAAATGACCGACTGCACCTCATGGGAATAGCCAGACTTTATTTTTTCCATTTGTTGGACAAACCACCATCAACAGCCACAAAAAAACAAACAGGCCAGCTTCATTAAAGCACCTCGGACAGCACAGCTGCTCTCAGCCCACGAGCTGCCGCGAGCCAGAGCCACTTCCACCCTACCTGTCCGAGCAGCCGCGTTAGACAAATGGCTGGCAAAGTTAAAGTCTTCATTGAACATTTAGCCCCGGATGAAGAGGAGCGGATCTTCATTTCCAAACTCGGCTTGAGCTGCGAGCGTGCCAAGTGGCTTCATGTCAGCTTGAAGTCAGCAGCCTCGGCCAAGATTGTTCATGACGAGCGGCCGTGCTTGTGCCTTCCCAGTGCTCGGCTGGCTGGCTGGCTGGCTGGCTGGCTGCTTTGCGCTCAACATGCTTCTCATACAGATTTGATTGTTTAATTAAGGGATGCTGATGTTTACTACGGCATAGAGCTTGCATTGTATTAAATGAAAGCCTATAAAATGAATGTCTCCTTGATTCCAATCTTAAGCAGGGATCATTTTTGCAAACAGCATTTGATTAAAAAACAGGACATCTGTGGAATCTGCAGGATTCCCCCCCCAGTTGAGGACTTGCGAGTATTAATGCAGTCACACCGACTGGTAGAGAACAGAAGCACACATCACATTTAATCAGAATAATTTCTTCAATCTGCTTGTCCTGAACCCCGAGGATGTGCCGGACAACTTCGAACCCCTTCATGAATACACATGCATATTCACACACACACACACACACACACACACACACACACACACACACCCTCGCGGAGCAATGTTGTCAGCTCGACTCTATATTTAGACCATTGTTTGTAGCCCAGCGATACATCAAGTTTGTATCAGCGGCGCCACACAAGAAAACACTGGGGCAGCACCAAACAGACGGAGACTAATGATCCCCCTCCTTCTCCTTAATGGTGGAAGCCTGAAGGGTTGAGAAGCCAGAGTCACATCACCACATTGCTTTTTCTCCCCCCCCCCCTCCTGCCCAATCAAATGATTAAAATATGAAGAAAGTCCCAAAACAAACTCGCCGAGCTTCAGTGCGCTTAATCCAATGTGTTGCCCTTGAGCAAGGCACAAAAACCCATAAAGCTCCTTAGTGGCTAATAACAGAGGACATCAGCTCTTTCGCTCAGAATGCGTGGTGGCAAGTCAAGCCGAACATCGCCTAAAACCGTGTCACGTCCCCCGTCAACCCTCCCCCCGTAAATGAAGGTTGGAAAAATATCTCTGAAAAAAACAAAAAACACACTTGCCATTTCTGGCATCACAAAAGAAAAGCCTCAGATTTGGCGCATGACTTAAAGTACATGTGACTTCGCTGTGGCATGTAATCATCACAATACATCATCTCGAGAGGCTGCAAGAATGGTGAAGTCGTTATGCGGCTAAGTCGATCTGGATTACAGGTTTCAGTGGAGCACAGGGAGGTCAAGCATTAATTATCATTATTTCATATAGTGGCTCTTTATTTTTTTTATGCCAATTCGGCATAATGTGGATTATAACAGTCATATCGCTTTGCAAATGCTTTGGAAAGGCTTAAAAGAACTCTGTAGTTTGTATTTCCAAAAAGCATTAAGATGTCTAATCACAAGTCTGGATCAGTTTTTTGATTCTGATCTATGCCCAAATCAGCTTTGTTTCATAATTTAAAAGGATGGAACTTTAAGAGTTTTTTTTTTTTTTGTTATAACTCTGCTTGGCTGCAAAATGGAGAAAGTTGCATTATGCACACTGTCAGATGGTGCTTTCTGTTGTATAGCAATAAATATGCATGTCGAGCTGGAGCTGGAGCACTTGCAATTTTTTTCTTTTTTCTCTGTCTCTGCCAAAGTGGATGATCAGAACTGTGACGGCACACCGTCGACGGTCGTTCACCTGTGGCGAGTAGCAGAGGCATGTTTTCACTCCGCAGCCACGTCGAGCTCCAGCACTTTCGCAGCAATGAATCGCAAGTCACTCTGTAATTCTGTCACGCCATAACAGCCCCGCTCTTTGTTCACGGCGGTTCTCACGCCCCCCCCCGACCCAGAGGTCACGCTGCTGAGACGTACACGTGGGCCTGAAGTCAGCGGAGCTATTTCTCATTGTGTACGTGAGAGGGGGACACATGTGACGGCCCAATCAAAGCCACACATTTGGACCTTAATTGTCTCAAAGGTTCTCTTTACCATCATTTTCTAACAATGACAAGTGTCTCCAGCCTGGCAATGAGCTATCCAGAAATGACTGAAGTCCATCCTTTGCTGGCTCCACTTGTTTAAGTAAAAATAGCCTTTTCTGAAAACGGGCCCTTTGTGATGTCACAACAGGTAGCAACACCTCTCCCCAGTTAGTGACAGCATCCCCAGCCAGGTAGTAGTTCCACCTGCCTGCTTGATGAAAAATTGTGAACGTCCAGGATAGCGCTAGCTTTAGCAAGACGCAAACAGTTATGTGTACATATATATCGATCTATCCATCTATCCATCTATCGATCCATCTATCTATCCATCTGTCTATCTATCTATCTGTTGATCTTATACATATATATGTATGTTTATAAATGTATTTACTGTATATGTACATATAGATATATAGATATACATATACAATTGATATAGACATTGATACATAGATAGATAGATAGACATACGTTTTTTGTTTTTTTTTTAAATTCTGAAAATAATGGGACCTTTAACTTTGTCAAAATGTCGAAAATGTCAGTTCCCCTATTAGACTTTTTTTTCCATGCGAGCCTGGAAGAGGGAGGAATGTGCAGAAAGCCATGTGCAGATCTGACATGTGGATAACTAGCGATGGAGACAGCTGAGACAACTGAGGTGGACACGCAAAACATCAGCGCTTGTCTCTGAACTCCCGACTCCATTACTTTCACTTCGACGCTGACGCTGGCGCCTGAGCTGCGCGCCTGCATCTTTTTGTTTTCTTCCAAATATGGCGTGGAGCGGTGCAGTGCAGTGACGTTGCAGGGTATTACAGAGTGATGACCACAGAGAGCGGTGACTCATTACTTTGGTAACGATGCCAGTGCTTTGACCTTGGCCGCTCCTCTTGAACTACACTGGCTCAGTGAATGTTCAGGTAAATGGCGCTTGTCTTGGTGATGTATGAAATAAACCACTACTGGCCAGGAAAGGCTCCTCAGCTTCACAACATCCGTCTTAGATGCAGTGTGCTGCCACTTCGCCGTGTCAGGGCCGTATTTCATATTTTCCTTGCTGTTAACATTTGATGAGCATGTAAAGTGCAATGAGTCAAATCAGGAAATGACAAAGCTGATGTCAAAACCACGTCAGGGCGTTAACGCTGACAATAAAACAAATGACACTCAAGTGATCCAATGGATAGTGACTTTTTCTCCTGTATTAAGACTGGTTTGTTTAGCTTGTAGCAGCAAATTTTGCAGACATTTCTTTTGAAAGCCTCTAAAGAAAACAAGAACAGAATGATTTTTTTCCCCCTTCTACAGCCAAATAACTCTGAGAAAAGGCGAGTGATCACCGAGGCTTAAAGCATAGGGATAAATAATGCAAACATTTTAGAAAACAAAGCCAGCATGAATTTAAAACTGGAATTTAATCCAGAACATCTAATTGGATTGTATGGAGAGAGAGAGGGAGAGAGAAAGAGAGAGAGAGAGAGAGAGAGAGAGAGAGAGAGAGAGAGAGAGAGAGAGAGAGAGAGAGAGAGAGACAGAGACAACAACCAAGATTTTCCTTTGCTCCGTCTTGGCTGAAGAATAAAATGCAAGGCAGTTTTGTCATGTTTCAGTTTCCGCTTTGCTCAGAAGCTTAAAGCTCGAAATCTGGAGCCAGAAGCAGTCCCAGTCATTTGTATTGATTTGAAGGCATAATTACCCCCCAATCCAAAATCGAAAGCAAACATCAACCATGAAAATGTCAGACTGATATCGACGGGGGCCGCCAGCGACTCGCCAAGATTCTCTATCAGTGAGCCTGAAACTTGGGGATGTTGTCAAACTTTTCTGCTGCGCTGGAAAAGACTCTTTTGTCCTTTGGGAACCGGCGGACCCGTCTCCCGTAAGGAGGAATGTTATCTAATGGTGCGAGATCAAAAGCCACATCATTACTGGAATCCTCCTCTGTCAGGGCGCGAATTAGAAAGGTTCTCCTTCAGACCAGCTGCACACCTTTTTTGAAGTTCCCTGGCAACTTGTTTCTAAGCACATCATGTCGAGCGGGGGGGAAATGCAATTATTATTATTTTATTTTTTTTGAAAGGTCATGTGAGAAATATGCAAGGACTCAAAGCTTTCTGCAGCGGAAGATGGGGGGTGTTGCTTCTCGCCGGGCCAAAACACATCAAACATCAAACTCTGGAGTGATGCAGCCCCCTTGTAGTATGAATACACCCCTCCATTCCCCCTTTGATCCCATTTTATACCACCGTGGCTTCTCAATAGGAACGAAGCCCCCTAATTACAGGGAAGTGTGGAGCAAAAAAACCCACAAACAATAAACACGGATCTCAGTCTCCCAGCGCTGCTGTGTTTCCTGTATTTAATGGCTGTGTGTGTGTTGATATCAGTCTGAAAATTACAGCCTCGCCTGAATCCTTCCGCGTTCACTCGTATACATTATAGACACAGTTAGAGAGGCAAAAAAGAAAATACATATACATATATATATTTATATGTTGCGACACAATGCAGGTAATAAATATCTCTGGGGCCAGAATGTGGACAACGAACCTGACTGAATGAACAGCACAGGAATCGCACTGCGTCTCTTACCGGCCGAGATAAATGCACAAAGAAGCTGCATCGGAGTGACTTCATGCAGAGGCCGACAACTTAATCCCCTCCTTTTCCTTCTCACCATTCAAATCCTATACAATGACAAAAAAAAAAAAAAGAAAAAAAGAAACGGTCTGTTGTGTAACCTGTTATACACCCCTCCCCCCACCACCACCCCTCTAACTCCATGTCTCTCTCTGTCTGAGCGCCACCATTTTAAGGCCGCCACCTGGAGTCTTCAGTGGCGGAGCGGGGAGTGGTCAGGTCACGTCTCGCGTTACACGCCGCCTCGCCTCGTGCTGCTGGAGGAAAGGAAAGAAAACACGCAGCAGGTGAAGCAGAGGGGTTCTCACTCTCAGTTGAGCAGGTTCGGCTGCAGTTCCTTCAGACGCCTGACTCACTTTTCACGCTTCCTCGCACCCGCGGCGGCCGGCGCTGCGACACCCTCCTTGTGTTGTGGCCGCTCCATTGAGACGACCCTGTTTCACAAATTTAATTTCTGCCACCATCTGCTGGCTGGAGGCCCGCGCGCTGTAGATCATATCCTCTCTGACAGTTACAAACTGCTTCTGTCCGTGCGCGCCTCTCCCAAGGACTCGCACACCGTGGCAAGGTGGGATCACCTTGATAGCCACCCAGTCCTCACCCGCCTGCCCTCCTGTTTTATTTTTGTTTTGTCTTTTGATTGTTTATGTGCTCTAGGCTGTTCATGGTTTAATAAAACATTGATGTTGCGATTGGCTTTCCCGAAGCCAGAAGACACAGGGAGTGTAACATCAACGCGTGCTTCATTTCAAACTGGAAAGTCACTCTCGATAGCATTGAAATGAACTGAACAAGAAGCACAAGTGATTTTCATCTGATTCCCTTTTGTAAGTGCTTATTTTGTTGTCGGGACGAAGGGCAGTTTAGCTTTTCCTGAAAGCCTGCGACGCTTTGGACCACCTCCTGCAAGTCTTCCTGCGGCACCCCCTGACATCTTGTCAACACGCGACTTTCCCATTACGATGCTTTCATTGTTTGATTAATTAACAGTCTTAAAAAAAATTGAAATCAGCCGCCTAAGAAGGCTTCAGAAGAATTATGCCCGTTAATGGATTGGTCCCCGGAGATTTGTTTGACACCAGGCAAAACGCTGCGTCGTGTGTGTGTCGACATTAGGTAGCTGTCAATCTTGCTTTGAGGTTACATTTTATCATCTGCGCTTTGGCCGTCAATTACGCCGCGCTTTTGTCAAGAGCAAGCGGCTGGTGTCGAGAGGACCACGTCTGGTATGTCTGGGCTGATAAGGTCTTTGGCTCCAGGGGACAGAGGGTGAGAGAGAGTGGTGGAGGTGGAGGTGGAAGGGGGGATTAATAGCAACAACAATGTGGTGTTTCACTGAAAGAAAAAGTAATTCATTTCATTTTCTAAGATGGAACTTTCTTCCATGTTTTGCGCTGCTAAGTCTGATTTGTTTCTTGACCTTTCTTGACATTGATCGTGGAGGTCATGGAAATTTAAAGCAGTGGTTCTCAACTGGTGGAGTCTCGGGACCCACTTTGTTTTCCTTATTATGAAGTTTGCGATTCCTCAAAAATGAAAAAAGAAAAAAGAAAAAAATATTTGATTGAATTATGTGCCCTGCAAAATAAATGCACAACTCTTTTTTTTATGAAGATATGTATATTTTTTTAAAAAAACAAGAAAAACAGGGGGGCGGGGGCTGCCCACATAGGTTTAAAGGATGGCGTTTGGCGTTTAAAACAACACTGCAGTAAAGTGCTGCAGCTGCCCCAGTCACTCAATACAAGAGTTACACTTCTACCATTTGCCCAACCATCAGAATTAAATGTCCTAAAAGGCTAACAGGAAGTGCTAATATTAGGACTTTATCGAGGCTGTGCTTTTCAAAGCCTTCCAGTCAGTAAGCGTAACAGATTTAAAAAATACAGTCGTGCAGAAGAAGGCAGCAGTTCCTCTTTTCATTTCTGGCGGCGCCGCGCCGATCCTGCTGTTTTTCCCCCAAAGACGTCAAATCTTTAGCGCGAGACTTTGTTGTCACCTACCGGCGCTCTTTGGTATGTAAACCGGTGATTATCTGGCAGTTCTTCGCCCTTTACATTAACGTTGCTCCGAGAGTCTTTGTGACTCCGTAACGCGGCGCTGGAAACACGCATGCAGCACAGCTTGTACACTAAAATATGGTCGCCTCCGGCTCCTGTCATGCATTTATTAAAAGCAGAGCTGCAGCCTCCTCCTGCAGTTTGTCAAGGCATATTGAACTCCTCAGTCTGACGTTGTCTCTGGGCTTCACAAGATATTGGAGATGTGACAAGACATGCGCATCCGCTCATATCAGGGCATTGGTGGGAAGAGAGAGGGGTATCCGTAAATTGACACGTGATCTTTAACTTCTGCTGCAGCCCCGCGGAACTGGGGTTTACTGTGCAGCTGTGCCTTTACTGAAGAATCGTTGTTAGCGAAAAGTGAAAGTGTGAGTTATTCGTCGCGTTTCACTGTGGATTCATGGGCAGAGTTCAAGGGGCTCCCTACATTACGTTGTAAGGAAGGTGGTATGTTATTGTGTCTCTACCACACATATTTGTTTTCTGGACCCAGGGATTTCATTTTATTTTCTTTTACATAGCTTTAAGGTCAGAGATTATTTGTCGTATGATCTTAAGATTCCTTTATAGACAAAAGATGAGGTGGAGAAGAAGAAATGTTCTCGGGAATGTGCACTGGACTAAACTGGGTGTTTACGGGGTCAAACGCAAGCCAGCCACTCACTTACACCTGAGCGCCAGAGCCCTGCGGACAGCCGCGGTGTAAGATTGCAGAAAACCAATTTGTTCATTGCTTCACGCCGTTTTTCTTCCTTAAGTAAAGGCGTTTTTTCACACGGTCAGGGATTTGCCAGCCTTCCAGTTTGGGTGGCTTTTTCGCCAATTAGTTATTATTAAGTAATTGATCTTCCATAATTAATGTGTCCTTCAGGGGAACCCTAACAACGTGCTTTTGTCATAATGTGCCTCAAAAGACAAGACAATGTGCTGAACAAGGGAAAGTAGGATTTATCTTGAAAACAGAGGACAACTCAAGGCATCATTCTGAAAAAAAAAAAAAAAAAAATGGACCTGACTCTGCTACACTGGAAATAGTAGCAGCCTGTGACTGCGCAGCACAGAGCTCACCAGGCTGTGTTTGGACAAACATCACAACATATAGCTAAAACTCTGTCAGAGCATAGGCTCCTATTGTTATTTGTCTGTTGGAGTGACTATTTTTCTTGACAAGCAAGGCAAACACAGATGTTTCACAACATTTCTCATTGCATCGATGCTTCAAAGGGATGTTTCTACTGCATCATGGTCATCTGGAGCTGGATGTCTTGAAGCATGAGAAATGAAATTGCAAGGGAAACGTCTAGATTTGTTGCGGCAATCTTTTCTGGCTGAATTTCTATTGTGTTGTTATCCTTTACAAAACTGCACTGACGTTCACAGTGCCTCAACAAGTCATGTGGATAGATTGCGATACTGAGCAAAAGTTTAGATTCTTAGGTGTAAGCTGCACACAGTGCAGTGGCAAAGCGACACCCCCGGGCCTACTCCTCCCCACATAAAGACCAAGGTCCACCTGGAAAGCACTGGAGGCCTATGAGTCAAAGGCTCCCCGGGCCCAGCCTGGCTTTGAATGGATAGCCTGCTTCATGTCGGGGGAGTGGTAAAACCTACACTCAATGAGCTGACTAATGGAGGTCCTTTTGCCCTGACCCCCTTTCCTCACACATTTACACACCAAGCCCTCTTGACTTACCCACTAGACCAAAGAAGGCACGCAGGAGTGGCTGGACTCCCTATTAGCCTCACGTCCTGCCCTGGAAGCTGCTAAACTGTGGCAGGCAGGAGTTGTTTGGTCTCCCGACAGATGCAACCCCCCCCCCCCCCCCCCCCAAACCACTGCTTTCATGAGTTAGCTCTGCATCAGTATTTTCAAAAGTTTTTAAAGAGCAACTCGTCTGAAAAAACAAAACTGCTGCTGGGCAGTGTGTGGATGTTCACAGTTGTTTTGTATTATTCGTCTTATTGATGCTTCTCTCTTTGATTTTTTTTTCTTGTGACATCGTTGCAAGGTAACCAACTCTGTTCCTTCGGTTTGAATTTCTACTTTTTCTCATGCTTCTTTGATCCTGTTGACTGGCATTGATTACATGTATAGACTTTTCTTCCCCTGATGAAAACATTTAATAGGATACGCCAAAATGCGTTTTTTTGTTTTTTTTCTCGAGCCACCACAAAGTTCAAGCTGTCGCCACTGGCTTACAGCCTCGGTGTATTATTCATTATCTGTGAGTGAAGGAATACAGAGAGCCTGTCACAGGAGCCCAGTCAGTGAGGATTTAATTAACAGAACCTGCCACATTCCACTACATCCAGTGCCTTTCTCAGAACTCATAAAAGCTGTCCCTATCTGCTGTAATTACACTAAACATGTCACAATAAAGCCCTGCCGATGATTAATTTGAGTTTTGGAGAGCATCAATTAATTCATTTATTTGCGGACCGCCACTCCGCTTCCTTTGCTGGGCGGATTTCATTAACCGTCACGCTTGCTGATTTTTGCTCTCCTCCTTGCCCCCCCCCCCCCCCCCCCCTCCAGCTTGAGACACCTGGAGGAATAGCCTGTCTTATTAGCCACTTCGCATTACCACAGAAATTCACCATGAGCCCTCAGTTTTCCCCCCTCCTCCCCCTTTCTTAGAGGCAGTTACATTAAAATAAGTAGTAAACCGCCAAGCGTGTACTCTCTAATACTATAATCTCAAGGGTCTTCAATCAAACTCCTGTCAATGGGACCACAAGGCAAGAATTAAGAGGCGTAATCTCAAAATGAAAGCCTACAGCTGTGCTACCCATATAGCATAGTTAATGGAGGATGTGATCCTATGCAGCGGCCTGTCCCGCAAGGTGACCTTGTAAGCATAACCATGTGAATCCACAGGACCACCCTCGGCTCCACTGTAACGCTCGCAGGCCACGGCGATGCAGCGACTGGCGCGCTGCGGCATAAATAACAAGCGCGAGACATCTGCCACGGCCATAGATCATATTGACGACGGTGGAAGTATGATATCAAACGGGGTAGTATGAGGAGGGGGGAACTAGAGCTCAGTCAGAAAGTGGAGAGAAGGAGGGAGGGAGGGAGGGAGGAAGGAAGGAAGGAAGGAAGGAAGGAGTTTGGGCAGAATTAGACCACCGTTATCGATCATCTGCCGGCGGCTGCGGAAGTACGGCCTAATGTTCGGCTCAGCCAGACCAAAAAAAAAAAGTGTATTATTTCAAAGGTCATGGCGTGCGTCGCCGTCATTCTTCCCTAAATACTTGCTTGGATAAACAGCACGAGAGGAGGATGGCGGCCACGTTATCGCTGTTTGTGCTCCGGCTGTTTGTGTTATGGCTGTCTTTTTGTGACGGCCCTTCGCGTGCAGGTGCGCCTCGTGCGTGCGAGCTCTGCCGTGTTTGTTTGATGCGCCGCCGTCTCCATGGCAACTGGCCGTAACACCTGGCCCCCGGAGATAGTGTGAGCGCGCACCGCAGACGAATTTTGCGCCCCGATAGTGCAACGCCGCGCTTTGGCCCCTCCCCCCCAGTTTCCCCCGAGATTTTCCACCATTTTCATGTCATTACAACACTATTACATCAATTGCCTCTTTGCTAGGCCTTTGATGTCGGATGTGTGCAATGTCGTTCCTGCTGAGGAGACCTTTGCAGCCACAGCCCTGCCAGCTAGTATTTCTCCCCCCCCCAAAAAAGGACAAAGCACAAAGGTCCTGACGCACACTAACGGCAGAACATGTGGGAAAACTTTAACCTGCCCTTCGATCCTTTTGCGAGTCAAAAGCTTCAAGGCACCCACATGAATTCCTGACGGGTCCGTATGCTTTTTTTTTTTAAATAAATTATTTGTTATTTTGAGTTTTTGCACCTGTCATTTGCTGTCTGGCACTGACAGCGCAGCAACCGCAATTTCTGTTTCTGCCATTTTGGAAAAAAAAAAAAAAAAATCCACAGAAAATGTTAACAGGAGGTAACAATGTGCTGTACGTGGCGCACTCTTAATACTCTCATAAGCGCCGATGTCATGTGGTCCTCCTCTAGTGAAGATCCAGTGTGTAGAATTTTTAAGGAAACCCAGTATTTAAGGTAGCCCGCAAGACCCTTATCGCTCGATGTATATTCTTATATTCTTACTGTTCTAAAGGTAAGAAAACCAAATTACTTTTATTGTACTGCGAGTATACACTTTTATTAATGTATTTAAGGGCAGTATGTTCAGCTTTTACCAATATAAAAATCAGAAATCAAGCCAAATGTTACACACTGGACCTTCCGTGTGTTCACCTGTCAGCTGTGCCAGCTTCTCCTTTGGAGTGATGGGAACCTGCCGTCCTCCACTGTTACTGTAGGCAACAATTATCCCAATTTGCTTGTCTTGGGGAGGAAAGTAGCAGCTGCACCTGCTGGAAAGCCGCACGGTCTCGGGGGCAGTGTGCGGACCGGAGGCAGCGCGGCCCAGTCGGCCAGCTGGCAGGACAAGAACCAGCGACTGGCCCGGCGGGGCCCCACCACTATGCCACTCCTCTTCAACCCCCGAGCCCAGTTAACGTCTTCCAGCGAAACGCATCGAGCCCATACTCCTCAGCCGTGCCCAGGTTGGCGTCAGCTTTCCCGTTTAGAGCCTCCAGCCACAGCCGACGCCTTCTCACACGCTCGCGCGTCTCGGGCGCATGCAAATCGTCTGTCGCTCTCGCCGAGGAACCGCCGCAGGGCCGCGAGCTTTTCTTCGCTCACCTGGCCCGCCTGCTTTCCAGCAGCAGGCTGAGTCAAGACAACACCTACCGCGCTGCCCTTCGCCTCAGAAGTTGAGCTTCTGTTGTTTTGAGAGTTCAGACTATCGATCATACTTTGGAGAAACTCCGGGGCGACAACCTCGGTGATTCTCACACCTGCGAGCTAATGAAAGGGATTGTTGTTATTCTGGTACGCAACATTCAGTTCAGAAGGAAAGCAATTTGAGCTTTCAAAAGTTTGGGGTCACTGACTCATTTCTGCATCGAACTCCATTATAAGCAGCTTGGGGAAATAATCTAGTGGAATGTTTTAAGAACATTGCTAGTGCAGGGGAATCAGCCAGGATGTGATGAACACATGCGTTGCCTTGAATGTCTAATTGTGTTTAATGTGTCTAATGTGGGTTGTAGAGAATGAAAATCAAGTGTGCAATATGCAGGCATCATTACAGAAGTTGAATGCTTTGAAATTGTTTAAAAAATTATTTCTTAAACAAAGTGTTGTGCTGAACCTTATAATAGTCAACAAAGCATCACGGTTTATATTTCAGGTTCTTTAAAACAGTCGAATTTCAGTGTGTTCACACGGAATTTTGCAGACTTTTTTTATTAAACACTAAAATGTTCCATACTTGTCAAGCACATCTTCACTGATTTCTGTGACTTCCTGATTCCTTAATGATCGCAGAGCATTCAAGACCACTGTGTCATAGAACTGGTAATAACGGAGTTTCATGCAGAAATGAGTCAGTGAGGTTTGAACAGCAGCGTATGTGTTGCAGACTACCTGGAAATGAACACTTTAATGTTTGCTCCTTTTGAGCCGCGTGTGCATGCATTTGCATTGTCCCTCGCACACGACAGCGTGTGTATATACAGGCAGGACTCTGACGTATGTTTAATAGGGGGGTTTCAGAGCAGTTATATTTCATGAGTCGAGCGGCTGTGCGTCAGTCGCCTTGGTCCCCCACTCGGCTCTGTCAAAGGGGGGGACGTCACCTGTAATTGTGCTCATCCATCACCCCGCAACAGGGCCACTCGGAGATCACGAGGCCTCTGGCGTCTCGCTCGCTTTCAAGCTGCGGCGCATCAGGTTTGCGAGCTCAACGGCTCCAGCGCCGCTCAGTCCGTCACTTTCTTTTTCGCCCGCCCATGGGCAGTTTCCGAGCGTGCGCACCGGCCGCGCCCATGTAGTGACAACACCCCCCCATTAATATTCCCACATGTACAGTCGCAGGAACGCCACGTCCTTGTGCGAGGAACACTTTGCTGGTGAAACCTGTTTTTTTTTGTTTTTTTAGCCCGAGACGGAAGGAAATTCAGCGGCCTAGACTGAATTTGAAAATGAGAATTTTTTTTCTTCTTTTTTTTACCCTTCCCTCCAATGCGGAGCTGTGGCATGGCGCTCGCCACTGTGTCCGGGCTCCCCGGTTATGACGGAACTGGGGCGTCGAGAGTGCTTTCCCCCCAGTGAGACGAGTGTGTTTGGGTGGAGGTAAAATCACTGGCGGCGGCAGCGTGGAATTGAGCTCCAGCAGGCTCTCAGTGGGACGGAGGACAGGGACGGGTCTCTTTCAGCAGGGCACTGATTAGACCCATCGCCCCAGCTACCACGCTCCACTCACATTGGTAATTGGAGCTGGCAGGAGGTTGGCATGCACCCCTCCCTCTTCTCCTCCCTTCTTCCCTCCTCCTTCCTCCCCTCATTTTGCGTTTTGTATGTTTTTCTTTCACTTCCTTATATAAAATAGAAATAAAAATAAAAACTGTCACTGCACAGTCAATGTTTTTTTTTTTTTTTGCTATTATTTGAAATTTCTACATGTTTTCTTTCTGAAAATGGCCAAACTCATTTCTCCTCACTCATTATGTTGCCAATATTTCCCCCCGCGTCTGTGTATAGTCAAGCTCCCCACTGCTTCCCAAATTAGGCAGCACAGCCTCGAAAACAACACTGAGCCGTTGCCTCCTGCCGTCTATTCTTTTTTTTTTTTTTTTTTTTTTTTGCTTTTTGCCGTAACCACTGTAAACACGTTCATCTGCTCCGCTGCCCGTATTGCCGTATCGCTGTGCGTGATAAACAGCCGCCGAGAGAACAATGGCCCTCTTTTCACATCGTGGAGGAACATGTTGGTGCATACCTGCTCTGCATGTGACACCTCCCTGGCTTTGCCTGTGGTCTTACCCGTCATACTCCTTTTCTGTTGCAAAAAAAATAGCCCTCCTGCTAGAGGGCACATTTTGTAATTCTTTGTTGAGGATGTCTGTCAACCTGGATTACAGTGTCTCCCAACCTTAGGTTCAAATATTAAATGCGTACATATATTGCATGAATGTATTTTAGAAAGCTCTGATATAAAGAATGTGTTTTCGAAGGTAACCTGATCATTTTTCGTGAGGTAAAAGGCATCAACTGGGGGAAAAACAGCAGCATTTTTGTTCTCAAGTGAAAGTAATTTTGGTTTTCACTTTAGTACATGTGTGCTTGGAGCACTGTTGCTTATTTCCATCAATGCTTTGCTTTTCATTGTTATTTTTTCAATTCAGTTTAATGTAATTTAGATCAAATTTAAATATCAAATTGAATATTAAATTGAACAACATTCTAAATGGTGCTGGCACTATTTGGTCACAGTTTACCTTGACCTAGTCTCTGATATACAGTAAAGGGTTTGTTCTTAGGTGTTGTCGCTTTAGAACAATTTTTGCTATCTTAGGGGCAGTTGTATGTGGAAGCAGGAAATGGTTCGAAATCAGGCACTGGTCTGGAACCAGCGCTGGAACTACCTTGGTGGAAAAGGGCCAGCAGTGTTTAGCCGAACTATCAGCTGTTGTCAGATTTTCTTTCACGACAAATTCAATATAGTCCACATGCATTTTTGTTTGATTTATTGTTTGTTTGTTTGTTTTTGACCAGCTTTTCCACAGAATTAGATTTCATTTGAGACACAGGATTCCTCTGTTCTGACTGAGACTTAAAAGGTTTGGGAAATTCCTGTTATATTGGTGCAATCCAACTGGTTTCCAAAACCATGCATCCTTGCTTGTGATTGTTTCCACCACATACATCAAGAATCAATTTCTGGTTTTATTGATACAGGTTACTTAAAAGAAATTGAAAATAAACAAAAAAAGTATTTTCATCCTATTGTTTTCTGACGCACTACAGTTGCTTAGGGGTTTTATACAGACTTTCCTGTTTTACCACTCAGCCCAGATAGAGAAGTTGCTCAAGAGGAGCTTATAATACTACAATTACTACTACTAGTACTACTACTATGACTACTACTACTACTACTACTAATAATAATAATAATAATAATAATAATAATAATAAAAATAATAATCATAATCATAATAAATAATAATAGTAATGCAAAAGCCCGCTAGCTTGCTAAACATCAACCTGCATCGCCTGCCCTATTCAACTGGATTTTTTTTTCGAATGTCCCTATCGCTTTTCTTCTCCCTCCAAATTGAAGAGGGCTGAACAAAGGCACGTCTTTGTGCTCGCTGCATGACAAGTTGGCAGACGGCGCTACACGCAGGAGCCATGGTGGTATCAACACAGATTGGGATCAAATTTTACCCATCATGCAAATAATTATGTTTACTTCAAACATCAAGGGTTGGATCAATGTCATGCTTTCGTTGTGCAAACAATTGTGTTTAAAAGATAGAGGCACACAGAATCACTGCTGCAACATCTCTTAAGACATTTACTTTTATTTTTTGAAAGTTAGTTTTGATTCTTGACTAATTAGTGTTTTTGTTTTTTGCAGACCAATTGACCAGACTTTTTCATGTCAATTAAAAAAAAAAAGAATTCCTGCCATCTCATATTGAACTGCTTTGTTGTCCTGAATGCACCACCACCATCGCGTATGAAAAAGCTGAAGAGGCTACAGTATATTACACTTTATTAGACATCTGTGAAATGCACCAAAGCTTTTATTTTTCAATAGTAGTTTCCCGTTCAGAGCTCAACACGCTTATTCGATTCCACGTACCCTTCACACACACTAATGCTGTAGCTATTTGAAGGCACTCTGTGATGCAAACATTAGCTATGATATAGAAATTGGAGTAGCAGGATGTACTGGGTAATCGCTGCGCCTTTTATTCTCTTTTATTGCTTTCTGGCATTGTGGAGCAGCTGACTTTTATCAAAGTCGTTTGAGTTCCCTCACTCTGCTTTTTCAACGGTTTCCATTTTTCACAGCTTGGGAACATGTGCCAACATCTATATTCATAGGTATTCTGTTGGCTATCGTAGAAGAAAACCATGTTGGAGAAAATACAGCATATTGATTCTTTTTTTGCAATGCTGGTTTTAAAGGTACAACTTCACAAAAGCACAAGTTGTCAAAGACTTGGAACTACAAATGTGTCAGCCTTAAAACTTGATGCAGCTGCAAAAAAAAAAATCTGATTGACAGTCTAGCGCCATGCCTGATTATATTCTTTTTATTTCAGTTCATGGATACTTTATGCCCGACCGATAAAAAGGCATTAAGCTGTTCCAAGGTGGAGAAAAAATTGAATTTGAAGATCGTTCTGTGTGAAACTTTGGTGGCTTGTAAGAGTGTCTTGTAATGTGTGTTTGAGTCGGTTTCTTCAAGTTGTTTCCCTGCTTTGGACAAATTCCAACGTTCAGTTTTGATCTTCAGTTTTCAACTTGTCGTCACTTTTCCTTCTGGTAGACCATTAAAAAAAACCAAAGCTTGCTTCCGTGGAACGAGTTTGGTCCGTGCTTACTGCTACAAAGGGACCAACCGCTTCTCTGCCGATCTTCGGCCTCATAGTGATCACATTCTGTAAATGTAGGTGTGCCTGCGGTTCCAGCCAAGGATATTTTCTCGTGAAACCAAAGTGAAAACGCCTTTCCATTGCTAATATTTAACCACGGTTCCCCTTCTTATTTTTGCTTTATTGAAGGTTTGAAATAAAGGAAACGACCGAGGAAGACGGGAGGAGCTAGCGTTAGCAATTATTTGCGCCCTGGCAGAGTGCACCCTATTATTTCATTGTGCTATAATTGTCCGTCTTGCAGACGTATCCTGATTTCAGTGGGGGTGTCTGGAATCAAATGCTGTATTGTCAGACAGGAAGTAAGGCTCGCCACAGAGATAAGAGGCCCATGTCGGGATCTGTCATACATCTGAATATGAGACGGTCCGGGCTGCAGGCCAAACACAAGGGTGAACTGAAGAACAACTGTCAGGTTGCGGGTAGAAATACAATACAAGACCCATGAATCTATTTATTATGCAGCCATAGAGGTTCACCAATGGATTTTTGACCCTTACATGCTAAGTGAGTGTTTAAAATAGAGACCACCCTTCATTTTCTTTCTTGTTTACGTGTTTAATTTTTCTTTATTTAGTAATTTATTTGACTGAAGCAGCAGTCGCATTGATTTGATGGCATGTCATGGCAAACAATGAGCAGCTTCCTGCTCTAGGCCTTGCCTACTCTGACGGTGTGGCAAATCTGACGCTAGATTTGTAATTTGTTAGACTGTGAGAGACTTTAAAAATAATAAGTCTGATTTTTGTTTGCCAAAAAATGTTGTTCCAAGTTGCAGCTTCAAAAACCTGGCATGGCAGACGTGTTTCCATGCTTTAGTCAGGAAGAGACCGTACTGTGAGGGAAAATTTCCGGCTATGAGGTGTTTACCGCTACTCTGCAAGGTTTCAAATGTGAAAATGTGAAATGCCCATGGTAGATAACCTGCTAAGCCTGCGATAGCCCACATGTAAATATTGTTCTCTTTTTTATTTATTTATATATATTTTTTGATCCTGTGATGTCAGTGCATTTTCAAGATTATCAGAGCCTCTAACCTTACGTCCCTAAATTTTGCTGGAAGCATAATACTTTATGCGTTGTCATGGATACACTGTTACATCTATTATGATGAGTTGGATTATTCAAATAGGTTTGTTTAGCTTGCTAAGCCTAAGGCGGCTCATTTATGCATGAGTGCCCAGTGGCAGATTGCAACTATCCTCCCTCTGTCTAAACCTGAGACTCCCCTTGCTGGGTAATAAGCCTGCCATAATAATCAATCACAGACAGGATTTTTTTTTCCCCTCACCCACGATGAAATTTAAAATCCAAATATCTTATCTGCCATTCCTCAGGAGTATATTTTGGTCTTGCAGCAATTTCTAGGTTGTGTGAGTCATGATTGGCCTGTAAGCACCTGTGTCGTATTTGCTCCCTTTCATATTCATCTCTTCTTTTCATGTGCCTCTCCATGCTCGCCGGCTCAATGGCTAAAATATTTCTATTAACACTTTATTTGTTCAGTCTTGTGTCCTTTTTTTTTTTTACATATATATTTTTTGTTTACTTTGAGCCATTCAATCATTCATTCATTCAGTTAATTTATTTTCCCTTTCTTGTACATTTCCAGAGAACCAGATCCCCCATGGCTTCCCCTCCATTGATATGGGTCCACAGCTAAAGGTGGTTGAGAAGACCAGAACCGCCACCATGCTGTGTGCCGCCAGTGGAAACCCAGACCCGGAAATCTCCTGGTTCAAGGACATGCTGCCTGTGGACATCAGCAGCAGCAATGGGCGTATTAAACAGCTTCGCTCAGGTATGCTCTCATTGGATTTGAGTCGAGTTTCACTCAGTTTGCAATTTAGATGCCCTTTTTACAAAATCTGGCGACACTTTAAAAATGAAAAAAAAGGCAAACAGTGGGGACATGAGATGTGTTTGAGGTGGGAAAGCGGTGGGAAAAGAAAAAAAAACACCAAAGGACCTTTGTGGTGATGTGTGACTTCATGGATTCTCTTTCATCACGACAGAGATTAAAGTTTGATCTGAAGCTTGCAAAGTTAGTGGGATCGTTACCAAACTGGATTCCTCACAACTATGGAAGGTGTCCTCATGCAGTTTTTTGACAGTGACACATGAGGCTGTAACTCTCTGCAGCGCTGAAAGTGAATTATTTTCTCACTGCTAAAAAGTCCATAATCCCCTTTAAACATTTATTTGGGTGACAGTGAGGCTTGTCCGTGATGAATTAGCCAAAATTCAACCCAGCACACAAAGAGAGAGAGCGAGAGAGGGGGGAAAAATCAATGGGACGCTCTTTTGTTCACTGTAGCAGTCCACTTGATAAATAAAAGGTGCTCGACTGACCTGGATTACAAAGAAACGGTGCAAGGTGGAAAGATTAGTTGGCTTTTGATCGGGGTTCAGGCTTTGCCACTCCTTACCAAATCTACCTTCCTTACGGAGTGTCAGGGCAGGCTGCAGGTCTCAGGCCCCCAAAGATTAACGATAAGAGCCACTCCAGAAAAAGCTCAGCGCCGGAGCAGCCCAATGAGAGCCAAACACAGGTCAGTGGGGCATGTTCACAGGCCGTCCAGGGCCAGTGTTAGGGCCAGACTGGGGAAGAGAAGTGGCTCTGCCGTAAACTTGACCCAAATGAGATACGAGATTTCTCACAAATGAGATACAAACACAGCTACTTAGCAGTTTGATAATGTTTTTATAACTGGGATAAAACTGCGCCTTGAACTGATCTTCTTTTCTTACTCATAGTAGCAAACTTTTAATTAGTTTTCCCTCCCACGTGTGGTTGGGGTGCCTGAAAATGTGCTGATATGTAATGCCCCCAGACGAACAATTCTTTTTATCCACAACCCCTCGCTTGACATCTGCCACCATATCAGGATTTACATTACCGCATGTGACCTGAAATGATTTCTCTTTTTTTATTTTTTTTTTAGCAATGGCAGAAAAAGCACATTAATTTGCTGCCGCAGCGCAGCGAAGTAAGTCAGACCCAGTTTCTCACTGGATTTTGGCTGAGCACACACACACACACACACACACACACACACACACACACACACACACACACACACACACACACACATGCACACACACATGACTCCTGCCAATCTTTCCAGTCCGCCTGTTTCACTTCTTTTCAATTCAACAACCCCCGACCTGAACAATATTTTTTCTCTCCCTACGCATCGCCGTGTTTACTGTATGTGACTTCTGCTCATTTCAGCTTATTTATGAAACTAACTGCCCGCTGTGCAGATGCAGTCTGAACAAAGCGTGGCAGAGTCATCTTAAATCTCAAAGGTTAATAGAAAATCTGCTCAATTGCATTCTAGTTTTCCTGCTGTTGCGGGGAAATAAATGGGGCTGTTTTCGTTACTTGCTCATGTGAGCGTAACTGCATTACATCCTCACATATTGGCAGAGGCTGGGTTTGTTTTTAGGTTATTTATAGGCAACACACATATATGTCAATATCTTTAAATGCATTGTGTGGCCCTATGATTTCTGCAGTGACCGATTTGCACAAATAGCCAGAATCTGATGTTTAGATGGGCACAAAACCGATGGTTATATGACTGAAATTCTCCTATTCTCACTCATACATGGCTTTCCAAACACTTCCAAACCCCAAACATGTTGAAGTGGCCGTCTGAGAGGCAGGCAAAGACGGAAAAAAAAATACAAATCTTGTTACATGGCCTTGAAATACAGAACAGAGCAGTTCCTGAATGAAGTAATGCGTCAGGTGATTTTCTGTATTCCAAATTTTGTGAACATGACGATTGCTAAAGTGTAGATATGCAGAAAAATCTCTCTAAAAAGTCAAGGGTAGAAATACGGGGGGGCTGTATTTCATAGGGTCCTGGCGTCGTTTCCTCATAAGATATGAGAAGTGCACTGTACTCTCCTGTGTTTCACTTTCTCTTCTACCTGTCGTCTGTCCAAAGCCATATCGAGTTCTCTCCCACCATAAGTGGATTACTAACTGATTTCTCAACCCTGTTTGCATCTAAATGACTCCCACATAGGTGGTACCCCAATTAGAGGTAAGGATGAAAAAGTGCGCTGGAAAATATCACGCCTGAACCATCCCCCTCACATCTGTCACTCCCGACCACCTCCTCCACCACCAGCACCACCGAGCACGACACTGTCAAGGCTCATCCACGTCGTCCACCTCCCTCTCCGTCCTCTCCCGCACATCTTCTGTCTGCCCGTCTTGCTTTTTCAACAAACAACTGATTGCCAACCGCGATGCCGAGGAGATGCCAACAGGCAGTGAAACCCAAGGTGCTCTGGGGCGCTTCCCCCATTATTCTGGAAATAATGCAGGTTTATAAGGATGGACGTTGATTAGAAAAATGCACATATTTGCCTCCGTGCGCCTCCCTGGTGACGGAGGGGGGGGTCGAGCTGGTGCTTTTTCAAGGAAAGGCCATCGTCGCCACGAGAGGCTCTACCTGCCTCCCCCAGGCAGCCTCAGAGTTAACTGAAATGGCTCCATTTGCATATAGCCGATGCGGCATTGCCCTCCGGCTGGGTAACACGATGCCTGCGCAGGATTGTTAAAGTGGATGTCTAATACCTTTTTATGGTAATCAGCTGCTTTTACCCATGAGTAAAAGGCAGGAGGTTCCTCGCTCAAAAAGAGTGAAGTAAATAGTGGACGTCAAGGACAAATTAAATACACTGCAGCTGTCTGTCCTATCGTGCTGTGTATACCCGGAATAAATTTTGACCCTAATGTCGTGGGGTTCCTCCCCCCTCCCCTCCCGTACAGGAGGAAAGTGGCAAATTAAGGATATAGAAAATCCACCGGCGTTTTGAGTAGTCGGATGTAGTTGGTGGGGTTTAGTGTAAAGCCTCTTGACAAGTGCCATTGCAGTAACCTTCTGCATTCCTGTAGTACTCACGCTATTTTTTTCCCCCATGAGAGAATGGGCAGATTGACAGATTGGTGACAACGGCATTAGCATGCAGGCGCATGTCAGTGCTGAATCAGACAGCGCTGAGCTCGGCGCGCAGAGCAAACACCTTGGGGAGATGTGCTGTCGTGAGATCTGAGGTGATAAAACCACAAGTCACTGCCCCGTCCTGTTTCTCTTGCCTATATTTTTTTGTTTGTTTGTTTGTTTGTTTGTTTTTTGGGTTCTCTTTCTCGGTCTCGTATCAGTTTAAGTCGTCTTTGGTTGGTGATGCACCTGTTTGTTACATTCATCTCATGCTGCATGATATGGAAATAACGTATCGTGACATGATCTCCAGCTGAGTGTTTCTGTCATTTTCAAACTGCTCACCGGCTGGCTGCCTTTCATGCTTGTACCATGTTGTTCCGGAGACATAAAACATGTGACAACTTGTGACAAGTGCATGCGTACAAGCTTGGAAAGGTAGCTTTGTTGTTTTGGAACGTATATTGTTTTTAAATTCATGAGTTGCAGGTAAGACAGGTCTGAGTTTCCTTTTTCTTTGTTATTTTCTTGGTTTGCTCAGAAATGTTCAAATAAAAGTTTCCCCCTCGCCATCCATTTGCAATTCAACAGCCGTGATTATATTATTGTTAAGGACAGAGAGTGTCAACATGACCACGCCGAGACAGATCTCCTGGGCTTTCATGCTTTGTTTGAGACAACATGTTAGCCCTCTGTGTGATGACTTCAGCTTTCGGGATTGTGAATACTAATCTCTGCCATCTGGCCAGAGATCTTCTCCCCTGTGGGCTTCAGCAAGTCACAGTCAAATACGAGCTGATAATTAATGGAAACAATTAGGATGTGACTGCAAAATGCACCCGCACTGTTGGAGGTGAAGATAGCGGCTCTGCAGTTCCTTTGTAGACAAATCTCATCTCAGAGAAGTTTAGTGGCATTATCTTTTTACCATTTACCAATTATATTTTTGTAAGATTAAACCTCTGAATCAAAGTAGTGTTGAACCTGTGACTCTCTGGTAGAAAAATCCTCTTTCATGAAGCAATCAAAGCCAAAAGGGCATCATTTGATTTTCAGCAGCTATTTATTTATGTATGAAGTCAGTTTTGCTGCTGCAGGAAAGCGTCGCTACGACCAAACATGGCCAGGACAGATAACTCAACATCCGCACTTTAATAATTGACAGCTCTTTCCTTTGTTAATTATTTCACATAAGCCCAGCCTTATCGTGCTCTAATGGTTGTGACACGTTATTTGGTTAAATGACTCTCGGTCATGGTCTTTCCTTTCCTTTTCAATACAGCCAGGCAAATATTCTGTTAGCAGATACATTAACTTGCCAATTCAGCTGAAATGCCTCTCTTGCCGTAAGCATTTCCCTAACAAAATTGTGTCCATGTCTGTGACACTTAATTAGACATGAACTGGGTTGGACTAGTTAAATCCCGGCTCTCTGGCGAGCCACTGTGCAGATATCTGCTGTGGTTTGCTGCCAAGTTAACATCTCATATTGCACAACTGTCAAGGCGGCTAATTTTGTTAATCCTCCGCAGGAGCTCTACAAATTGAGAACAGCGAGGAGTCCGACCAGGGGAAATACGAATGTGTCGCCATGAACAGCGCCGGGACCCGCTACTCATCTCCTGCCAATCTCTACGTACGAGGTAAAGTCAAATGTCTTACTAGGCAGCATATTTTTTTCTGTCCCTGTTTTGTATGTTAAACTCACGTTGCCATGCCAGGAGTTCTCTTTTGTCTAAACGTCTGCTTTTAAAGTTCTTTTGAACTTTGTCAGCTTGTGGAGCTCCTCTCCGAGCCGTGTCATGGGTTCACGTGCAGCTCTTGGTCGACTCCTTTAACTTTTCACAGCCCACCGTTGCTACCCGGTAAACACTGGCGAGCACTCGGCAAGCGCCTCTCATTTTCTCTTGCGCGGGCAACAGAGGTGAGAATAACGAGGGATGGAGACGTGCGTTCAGAGGACTTGCGGCGTGAGGCGTCTTTGCAGACAGCAGCCGCTCACCTTTGCAAGCGTGCGACTGCGCCCGTCGTTCTGTTCTGTCGCCCGTGGAGTGTTTGCAAGTGCGGCACCACCCCGCCTTGCCGACCCCGGCGAAGCTCCTCGTGTCCGTGAGAGACGACGGCAGCTACGTGAAAAACAGCCGCCGCCCACTCTCCTCCGTACCTCCAGCCTCCTTAGCCACATTTATCCTACGGCTTCATCTTTTGTTTCTCTCCTTCAACAAGTCCCCACCCCACCATTATTCCTGCCTCACCTCACACTGCTGCCATACAAATGAGTGGAGCTAACCTCTGCCTCCTGTGTGGCTGTGTTCTTGAACAGGTGCGGCCTCTGTTAACAGCTGCCTTGAACCCGCTTCCTCTGCTGTTTTTGAAAACCTTGCCAAGCCTCTGTTCTTTTTTATTTATTTTTTTTATTTTGACTGTATCGAAAGACTCCATTATCCCCCCACCAACTTCCTGAGTGGAACCCCGATACACACACACACACACACACCAGAGCTCCTCTATGCGTTGAAATTTCTGGGTTTTCAGGGGCTTGTTTTTGTTGTGGTTTCTCCGTGAGCAGCGTAATGCAGGGCAAGGGCAGCTGTGTACCCATCCTGGGAAAAAAGAAAAAAAAAGAAAAAGCTGGTATAGGGGAGAGAGTAGTCCAGGTCAGCCCCTGCGGATAGCACTACCGTGTCTGATGTACATGAAACAGAATAGCTGCTCCAGTTGTTAGTGTGGGTGGAGGAGACTGAGAGGGAAAAAGTGCCAGAGTAAGACACAGCCGGCTCTCGCTTTCTGCTTTGTTAAAAAGCATGTGCAGCACTGTACCTTGCAAGCCTCACCAATGAATTAGTGATGCCATTGTCATTTCTCTTTTTCTTTTCTTTTTTTTTTTTTTTTCTTGTTGACAGTCCTTTAAAAATGGCATAATTAGAGTCAAATGTTTCCATTAGACCCGAGCAGAAAATTAGCAGTTGCTGCTTCGGGGGGTGATAATTGAATTCAATACAGCAATTTTGCCAGAGAGGGGGAAACAAAAACTTTTCCCTGTGTCGGAAGACTTAAAGTGAAGCGGCGTCCTGGCAGGCCGCAGACGCATTGCATTCACGGATTAAACGCCGCGCTCACCAGAAGGCTGAGATCTTAAACCTTAAGCAGGGGGAAACAGTCAGGCGTAACGGCAAAGGCGAGGGATGTAGGGATGTAAGTCGCATCTATTAATCAGGGCATGTCTGTCACAGGTGTAAGCTCAGCCTTTTTTCTCCCCTCTTCAGAGGTAATTACAGTGGCTGTGTGGCTCGGCGCCAGCGGGGCCCCCAGGCCCAGTTAGTCGGCAGCACCACCCAGGTCGCTGTCAGCTCGTTTGCCCCCGACGCCGACGTTCCTGCCAGCCTCCCCGCTCGCCACGCCACCGGAGACAGAACTCAAGCCGACCGTAACCTTTTTAAAAGTCGACTCGTCCGGAATGGACAACAAAGTCTCTGGCCCGTGTTTTCACTCCGTCTGTGTCGCCACAGGACGAGGAGGCACGGGCCGAGACGGCGGGCTGCACTTGGTGGGCTTTTAAAAACAAGACGCGTGACTCGGCATGAGATTCCTCTCGACCGGCCTGCATTTTTGCCCGCTGTTTTCCTTTTCTTTTCCTTTTTACATTTTTAATTCCAGCTCACCAAAGCAGGCAGCATCCACTCCCCACTGCTAAGAGATTGCCAGCAGATTTTTGCACTGATATGCACAACATTTATTTTTATTGCAAAGCACTGACGTGTACAATACATTTCCTATATAGCCAGGTAAAAAAAAAAAAAAGATCAAGTCCGAGTTGGTACGATGAAGCTGGGATGTTTATTGTCTTCTTTGTTTTCATGTACAGAAAAAAAAAATCTGTAGTTTGAAGAGCTTTGTTTCCCATTTCTGTCAAATGTGCTCTAAGAATCTGAGTGGGTCGTGCAAGTGATCGTTGGGTTACACGTTGGTTTATTTGCAATGTCAACAAATCAGGATGACACATGATGCAAAAATAATATAATTTTCCAACACCACCCCTCACAAACTTCCACTCAGGGTTTGTGTTTCTGGCGCTTGTGTTCCCTCTGCCACCTCCTGGGCCACTCCAGCCCCTCCGTCGCCTCCTCCACATTTCAGAGCCACCAGAGAATGATGTCTTCATTTTTCTTCATCAAGGGGTGGAGGAGAGGCCGGCTGGGGGGGTGGGGGTGGCGGGGTTCGCTTCCTGTCTGTTTGTCTCCTTTTTGCCTCTTCCTCATCCATTAGGAGTGCATGCATTAACACATGTGTGCAGGTGTTGGCCACGCCCCTGCTGCTGCGACTCACTCTCTTTTTGGTGAGCCTCCTTTTAAAGGCAGATTCCCTCGGCGTGCACCGAGCCGGAGGAAGACCGGCGATAGTGTACGAACGCCCATTTGTCAAGCGTGTGTGACCCGCATGACGGAGGATGAATGTCAAGCCTCTGTCTGCCAGATCCTTCATACGTCCATGTGACATGTCAATGTGAATTCCAGGATCAAGTGCCTCATCCCGGCTTTTCTTCCAACGTCTTCATGCTGTTTTCACTTGCACTCTTTTCTATATGTGTGTGTGTGTGTGTGGGAGGGAAATGTACACTGGATGCCTCTCAGGCACATTTACCTCCCTTTACATTTACAAATACTCATAAGGTGTCTTAATCTGCCGTCCAACAAATACAACAAATTCATTTGGGTTTCTAGGCTTCCATAGAGGTTGAATCCAGTCATGCTGAATCCAAAATCAAATTCCCTGCCTGTATGTGTGTCATGTCTCTGTGACATTGTCTGTTTCATGCCACTTACCTTCATGTGTTTGTAGAAAACACAGTTTCACTCTCCTCTCCTCTTTGTATCATTCCATCGGTCACCTTCACCAAACTCACTCCATCCTCTAACAGATCAGCGTGAAGGTTTGTCATTTTCACTTTTATCCCCCCCAACCTTTAATTGGACGCCAGTTTTATTTTGCCGCCTATCATTTCCTTTCGCCATCTCCCGTAGAAGACGCCAACACTCCCTCCATGGAATACGGAAATTATTCTAATTCCGCTCCCTTATCCTTTTTTAGCGTATATGTGCTGTTTGTCCACTTGTTTGCATGAATCCACGATCCGTTCCTGCATGCCTTCCAACGCCCAAACCGTATTTCAGTTAGCCTTGCCAAAACCCTTAAGGACACCCTGTGTTGTCTACCTAAGTCGTTATTAGATCGCTGGTGTGTTGTGTTGTGTTGTGTCGTGTTGTGTCGTGTTGTGTAGTCATGGATTCCATCCAGCCGCGCCCACAATAGCAGTGTCAAGTGCATCGATCAACCCTTTCAACCCCTTTACTTTCCATCTGCCTCTGAAGGCCCATCAGAGGTGTGTGATGGATTAGTCCGGCATTCAGGTAGCAACCGGATTTGTCAGGTATTTGGGCAGCTACACCCACGCTCTCCCATCCAGGGACATGGGTATCAAAATTGACAAAGCCGCGCTCAAGGGATTTCTGTCTGTTCTCACAGCTGCGGGTTTCAGCCAGGTGGAGATTGAGGGATGTGATTGACACATGCTGGCCTAATAGGACATATACACCCCCCCCCCTCTCTCTCTCCCTCTTTACAGCCCCCAACCCCCATCCACCAGCCAACCTTCCTGCCATAAAGCTGCAGTAGGCCATGCAGGGGCAGGTTTATTTTGCTGCGTTGCAAGCCTTACTGAAGAAAAAAAGACGCAATTGCTCACCACTGGCATGTGGACAGAAATTAGTCAAACCATGATCGCTGCTGCTGTATAATTGAAGTTTGTTCAAGGGCAGAGGGTTTGTTTGTTTCTTTGTGAATGTTGTCCGTAAGAAAAAGACGGGTGGGTCAGAAAAAGTGCCCCTTTACCCGTCCTGCCCTTGCAAGACTGACAAAGCTGCGCAAGAAGCTGACCCATAGAATATTTAAGAATGAGCCGGCGTTGTGCTGACACAGGGATGATCAGCCATCATGGTAGCCCAGCACCACTGCCAGGAAGCCTCGGAGCCCACTGACTGTGTGCCAGTTCTCTCAGATATTGATTGACTGAACAGGTTCTGCTATCCTTGGGCACTTTGTCAAGGCAGTTAAATTTATAGGTATCCAGCAAGCGGGCAGGCAGAGTGGAGACAGGGCTTATTTTGTGGTTTTGATAGAGTCCCAGAGCTCGTCTCTCCACGCTGCTCTCCACAGGAGAGAGGCTTCGGGGGAATCGATAACAATTACCTGCCCTCCAGTCATTTTGTTCCACAGCACCTCTCCAAACTTAACCGCATGGCATGAATTATTCACAACATTAAGTGTTCAATATACACAGGCCCCATTGACTGACTGCTCTTAGCACTGTTTAGTCTTTGGAATCATGAAAGAATAACTTTGCGCGTAATGGTTTCACATTTGGTCCTCCTCTCGCAGGGTTTTTCCTGTCTTATGAGCGGACTTTCGAAAATATGGCTGCTCGCTAGAAAAATGAACAACTGCGCATGAGACACAGCTGGCCGCCCAGTCTGTCAGGCAAGGAATCAGATCTTCAGAATCAGAATGCTTTGTGGAAAATTAGCAAAATTGTAGGTCCTTAATCTAACTCGCTTGTGATCCCGTCCCATATCTCTCCACAGCTTCCGTACATGTTGTGCTTGAGAACGACGTCCCTTTCCTTTTCCCAGGCTGATTATGCTTGTGTGAAAGATTTTTGAACCTGTGAAATCTTTTAGGAGATTTTTAATCTCTTTGGACCAAGATGAGTTAATTATTTTGCAAGATACCATCAGTATAACTAATACCATTTAATTTGTGACCTTTGCCCGCGTCCATTAAATCATCACATAAATGTAATGTGTTCATTAATATCAAACCATCACTACTGTCATCTGTTATCAGTGAAAAAGTTTTGCAGAAACTAGATGATGTCATTTTTAGTTGTTTCAGGTGTTTTGTAAGACAAACTCAAAACATCCACCAGTCAGTGTGTTTTGTTTGTTTGTTTGTTTTCATGGCCAGCACCAGTATATCCACACTTTAATGGAACATGAAGCTCAAGTCTTGCGCTAGATAAGAAACATCCTCATTTCTCTATTATGTACCGCAATGATTTGGGTAGAATTCAGATGAGTGTGAACCGGGTCACCCTTATTATTACACTGGAGTAGGGAAAAAAAAAAAAAAAAAAATGAATCTCAGAAGAGATTTTGTGTAGGGCCGTGGGTGTATTGTGTGTTGTTGTTTTTTTCATCACCTAATGAAGAGTATAACAGTTTGGGCTACATAATAACAACATGCTGGTTCAAATTAGATTGGGGCGGTAGGTGTGACGAGGGAGTGCCGAGAAGGGAAGGTGGACGCAGACTCACATTTAGAAACCCATTTCCATCGAGTCTGGTGTAAAAGAGCAATTACAGTCAGGTTGTTTTTTTCATTCACAGTCACACAAAGATATTGTAATGCATTTTTGGAAAGAAGTTTTAAAAGTTTTGCAGGGGAATAACTGTGCCCCTGTGTTTCACATACTTTGAACCCGCAGTAAATATTTAGCTTGGCTTCAGTCTCAAGGTTACAAAATAAATAGACAAAGTCATAACTTATCCTTCATGCTTTTCGCCAATTGCTACCAGAAGAGGCCTTGCACTCTCAGGTTTGCTTGTCTCCAGCGTGTCAGGTTTGTTGTGCTGTGCGCGTGCAATATGGCAGACAATACTTGTGTATCTTTATTTAGAGGGGAAAACAACTCATATGTAAATGTTGGCTGCCTGTTTATTCTGGGACAGCTTTTCAGTATTGCGCTGAGCCCTTGCATCGGTATTTGCCTTGTCCCTGGCGACGTCAACGGGCCCTTCTCGTCTCCATGGGAACCCTTTTTAATGTCAACCTATCTGCATATCAGGACTGCACAAAGGGAGGGTGTGAGGGAGAGAGGGAGAGTGAGAATGGCTGAGCCAAAGGAGCCAGAGAGAGGGAGGAGAAATCAAACAATGCCATCTCCACAGGGTCCCTCAATGATGCAACTCACACTACCATTTGACACTTTGACAAAAGAGGGCCAGACATAGACTCCTGTAAGACCGGGGCTACTTTTTTTTATTATTATTTTCCCTTTTGTAGGCAAGAGGATAAAACACCCCCTCCAAGTTTTCTTGTGAATTTCCAGACCGGTTTTGTGACAGTCCCATTATTCCCATTGTGCTCGCCTGCACTTTTTGGACAGCGATCAGCAATCCATTCCCTCGGCTCCCCTTAGCTCCCAGCCTGGTAGTGTCACATGAGGCGAGGCCATCAAAAGAAAAATCAACACCTTCTGTCTATTGACTTTTTCCACCGCTGCTCTCGCTTTATTCCTATGTGTAGTGCGGAGAGTTCCTCCCAGGTTCTCTATTCCGCCTACCAACCAGGAGGTGATGCCCGGCGGCAGCGTCAACTTGACGTGCGTGGCGGTGGGGTCACCCATGCCCTTCGTCAAGTGGATGATGGGCCTGGAGGAGCTCACCAAGGACGAAGAGATGCCGCTGGGTCGCAACGTGCTGGAGGTCACCAACATACGGGAGTCGGCCAACTACACCTGTGTGGCCATGTCATCGCTGGGCCTGATAGAAGCCACCGCCCAGGTCACTGTCAAAGGTGAGAGATGCCGTATGCTGGAGTGGTTGCATCGCACGTAGATTTTAACTCCTTCATCTTGGTCTCTGAAGACTCTGAGTCGCACACATTCAACCACTGGTACGTGGTGATACCAGGAGAAGAAAAATGAACTTCAGTTGGCTGTTTTTATTTTTTTCTGTCACTGATAATTATTTGTTATTATGTTATTGTAATGTTAATGTTGAGGTCTGTGCAGCTTCCCCACTGCTTTTTTAAACCATTGTATTCTCGGTCCCAATAAGTGGCTTTAGTTATCCTCCATATTGAACACACAGCTACTGATCGATGCACCAACTGTGACGACAGTCATTTGCAGGAGGCGAGACACGCTCTTTCTGAAAGACACCATAATGACGACTACCTTGTTTTGTTTGTGGTTGTTGAACACTCTCAACACAACCTTCTCTCCAACTTTCCCCTATTGACAGTAGTAATGCACGGAGCAGTTAGAAATCACTAGCCTGAGATTTCAGCCCACCCTCATTTATTGGTATTGGCAATACTGACAGTACTGCAAGGATTAGCCAATGAAATAAGCGTCACAACGCTTGAAGTTTAACGTTAGACGTGAGCCGCCATCTCTGTAGTATTGCAGGTCAATTGTTTGGATTCGCCTAATGTGTCAGATTGATTATCTGAGTCTGTTTGATTACAAAGCTGCTTCTTTCTCCTCAGCCTTGCCAAAGCCCCCTACTTCCCTCATTGTTACTGAGACCACAGCAACCAGTGTGACTCTAACTTGGGACTCTGGGAACCCAGAACCAGTCTCCTACTACATGATCCAGTACAAACCCAAGGCCTCAGACAATGGCTTCATGGAGGTGCAGGGTGTGGCAACCACTCGCTACAGCATCGGTGGCCTCAGTCCCTTCTCCGAGTACGAATTCCGGGTCATGGCAGTCAACAACATTGGGCGGGGGCCTCCCAGCGATGCCGTGGAAACCCGCACAGGCGAACAAGCACCTTCCTCGCCACCTCTGCACGTCCAAGCGCGTATGCTGAGTCCCAGCACAATGCTGGTCCACTGGGAGCCGCCCGAGGAACCGAATGGGCAGATCAGGGGTTACAGGGTCTACTATAGCTCGAACATGCGGGATCCACTGAACGCCTGGCAGAAGCACAACACAGATGACAGCAGCCTGACCACCATCTCTGGCCTGGTTCCTGACATCACCTACAGCCTCAGGGTGCTGGGCTTCACCTCTGTGGGCGACGGTCCACCCTCGGACATTCTGCAAGTCAAAACCCAGCCTGGAGGTGAACAGATATATCAATTATTTCTATATTATTTACTTTTAAATCTATCAGCTTATGATATGTTGTTCGTCAAATATCCCAAGTTGTGGAAACACATGCTTGCACTTTATCAGGTTTAGGCCTCACTTCAGTTTCCAATTGGTCACACTGAGAGCAGGAGCCGAGGAAAAACAATAAGTTAGGATGAAGTACTATGAGCCCTGACCGGCAGTGGCAGTGCTTTAGGCACTGAATAGTCACTGCACACTGGAACTATTCAGCGCTTTTCTCAACTGCCTTTAAAATGAACGAACCTTGAGCTTGTCGTTACTCTCCAGTTAAGGGTGGAAGGTCAGGAAGAAGTGACCAGTGACGTAGTTTTGACAGTGGCGGGCTTGGATAGGACAGCAGTAAATACCAGTAGCCACAGTAGCAGATGCTCATATAGACAGACAGTGTTATCCCCTCGTCAGTTCTTATTGTAGCAACAGGTTGTTCAGCAGTCATTTAACTGCAATTATCATGCATTTCATCATGCTCAACCATATTACTTGTTGCGAAATGTGAAATTGTAATATTAAAAAAGGGGAATTCTGATTGAATTGATTCACATCCACTCATATTCAGTTAAATTACAGTTTAGATTCTCAACACTGCCATTGAGATGTTTCAAACAAATGCTTGACTCTAACGCACCCTGTTTAGACACCAAATACAAGAAGAACTCAACTACATTCAAATTTCCTTTCCATTAACACTTTTATTATAGTTTTCTTGCTTAATGAACAACCAACATTATAATGAAATAATAATGAATTTTATTTATATTGCACTTTACATTAAGAAATCTCATGGTGGTAAAACCTTGAACACAAAACAGTGCGGGTGTTTTTGCAGCAGTTCTTCTCTACTCACAAAGCATTTCATAGCACAATTACTGAATCCTTTACAGACATCAGAATCCACCACGCACAAATCAAAATTGCAAAAAAATGCATTTGTCTGAGATTGATTTCACCCTTTTTTTGTGTGTGGCAATCTCATCTCGAGACATAATAGTGCATTTACCCAAGCTGGGACTACTTACTTAAAGCACAATGTGCCGTCTTCTAATAGTCTATTGTGCCTAAAATTAGTCAATTTGTGGATGTTTCATTTTGCGGCGTTGTGGCAGCTTATTCTCACAAGACGGCACTGGTAATGAATGCTGTATTACAGATACAATCATCTCCAGTGTGCGTGTGTGCTTTGCATGCATGGAGTGTCTCATATTGCTTTAAGTGTGTATGTGTGCATCTATCAGCAGTAGTCAACTTGCGAATTCTGTGCAGAACATTTTGCCTCTATAACGTCGTGTTTTCCTTCTTCCTCACTGCCGCCTGTAGTCCCGGCACAGCCGACCCGCTTTGAAGCTGAAGCCGAGCTGGACACACGCATCATGCTAACGTGGCTCTGGCCAGTGCAGGACCAGATCATCACCAAGTATGAGCTGCAGTACTCGGAGGCCGGCTCGGACAACAAGGTTAGAATAACAACGTGGCCCTAAGACAGCTGGGATAGGCTCCAGCAGACCCCCGTGACCCTGAATAGGAATAAGCGGGTATAGAAGATGAATGAATGATGAATGAATGAAAGTTTTAAGAATTTTATGACCTGCACTGCTCTACATCTGTCTATCTATCTATCTATCTATCTATCTATCTATCTATCTATCTGTCTGTCTGTCTGTCTGTCTGTTTTCATCTTTTAACGCTACAATTTTGGGAATCTGTGGCAGTAATTATGCGCCTGACAGCTGATAAGAGGTTTAGCTCAGGAACAGGCAGCAACTCTGCCTCAACTCTGCTGCTGCCAACAACCCAAGTGGCCCAAAAGCAGAAAGCTCAGGCTACAGACCGACCGCCCCATGTCTCGGCATTGGAAAAACAGTCTGATGACTCACTTGACTGCCTTGTACCGTTTCTCTCATTTTTCTCTGTCGTCCCGCTCCCTGCTCCCCCCTGCAGCAACATGTGACCTTTGACCCAGCGGGCTCCTACGCCGTGGAGAACCTCAAGCCCGACACCCTGTACCGGTTCTCTCTGGCAGCCCGTTCCGAGATGGGCCTCGGCGTCTACACCCAACCGATTGAGGCTCGCACCGCCCAGTCCAGTAAGTCTGTCATTAGACTCTCGCTCCTGCCTCCCTGTGTGTCCACTAACAAGTGATTCTGCGGGGACAGACAGTCCCCCCTCGTTGGCGGCCTCACGCAAGCTTTAGTTTGGGTGCGACCGTGTCGGGTCTCTCAGAGCCGAGGAAATCGAACGGCGCAGGCAACTTTGAATGTCAAGTCGGTTTCAGCAGCGACGTGAAGCGCTGACACGGCTCCCCTCGCGCGCCTCTGCCACCTCCCCCTCTGTCGCCATCACTAAACCCTCCCCACCCTCCCACCCACCTGCCTGAAGGCGGGCCCTGTGTATAGTGTCAAAGGTACGTGCCTCTATGTGTCTTCCCCCACTTTGGTGAGATGTGCCGTGATTATTCCTCATATCATTATGTGCTTCCCCGGTACCGGCACTCAAAATGTCACTCTGCCAGCTGACTGCCGAGTCCCCTCTTTTTTTATTTATTTATTTATTTTCCTCCTGATGTGCCGTCGCTGTGCTTGTACCCCCGCACTCAGGAGAGTTGATGAACACTGCGTTTGTGATAGCTCAGGGTTTTCGTTCCTTTTCTCTTCACAGAAATATATATTTAATCAAAACAAAGTTCTTGAATCCCAAATCACGAGTGAGTCTGCGTCTCTAATTGTATTCACGAGAGAGATGGCATCTGTTGGGGATTTTTGAGGAAGTGCAGAAACAGAGAAAGTGCAATGTGCCCTGATACGGATCCTCAGAATCCATTTGAGTCTTCTTCTGCGCAGCATTATTTAGTCATTGCCGTCCGCTTGAAGCAGATAAGAGTTTCCTGGGAATAAGAAAGAACAAAACACGCGCAGACCGAGGAGCTCGACATAATCTATGGAGACAAAATAACATTTCATCTCTATCACTGCGAACAACAAGCTAGCATTGTTGCCTTTTACTGTTGGGATCGGACGTATCATCACCTAGAAACAACCTGAGGAATTTCAATTTGACATACAGTAGACAGGCAGTGGGCAAGTGTGACATTTTCCGTGCTGTGTTTTAGCCGCTTAGTGTTTTTACTGAAACAATTCAGTGCAATGAACATAAGCTGAACCTTGCGTATATATTTTTTACTCTTGCTCAATAATTTGCTTCAGCCTCTCATTTGAGGCTGCACTCGTTTTTTAAAGTTTCATATTAGTTCCCTATTGCCGGACACTATTAGACTCTCCTTCCACTCTAAGGCACTGGACTGCCGCCGCAGACTCTAATATTCATTCTGCCGGCGCTACTTCGTCATTCTCAGTTATAGCCGTGTCTGTGTTTTATTAATTTCTTTATTTTTTTTGCCAAGTTCTGCCGCCAAGATGCATTTATTTCCTGTTGTGTGCTTTTGCTCTCAGTTAATTAAGCTTTGATCCAGCCGAATCTTCATCTATCACACTTTAGTCTGCAAATCATCAGCGTCCTCACTACTCCGTCGCCCTTTGTATGAAGAACACAATGCCGTTTGGTCTTTTCCTTTTCTGTCTTCCTCCTGCGAGAATCAGAAACCACCCAATGTGCCTAAATTCTGCCAGGCCCTTCGCTTTAATAATTCAGCTTACTGTTCATTGCTCTCCCTGTTCAGGGAATTTTAAGTGCACGTTGTCTAAGGAACCCCCACCCCGCACACTTTTATATTTCTTTTGCTAAATTTATTATATTTCAATTTATTGGTTTCATTTTCTGGCCTGAAGTTCTTGTTTGTTTGTTTTTTCTTGTAGAGTTGATTTGAGTTTGTGATTGACTTAGATGCATGCTTTGTAGGAATGCTTTTGTCTCCGTTTTCAGTGACGTTGTACATCATCTTTAATTTAGGTATTTGTTCTGTATTTGTTTTTCTTTCACTCTGGACTTGAGCAGCATCAGGTTGATTAATCACTGGTGACTAGATGGAAAAGGGAAGGAGAGGCAATCACAAAGGAGATACATATCAGGAACCCAGTCGTACGTAACTCAACAAGCATTAGCATCAGCTCCATTTAAAAAAAAATAATCAGAAAAATGTTCTGTCTTTGAGATGGTAGAGATATTATGTTCATCCTAACATCTTCGAAGGCAGGTGGAGTGAATATAGCATGTCATTATGCTATCATCACATGATGCCAAAAATAAATAATTTCCAAATAATGATCCCAAATAAATTCTACTTGAGAAGACATTAATCAAAGGAAGAAGTCCTGCTTCTGTTGGCTATGGAGACGCAGCGAGGGGCGACTCTAAAAGCTGTGTGTGTGACATGCATCCCAGCTGCAGCCCCGCTCACTCTGGCAAACACTGTCAGGCTTAGCGCTCCTGCCACTCTGGAATGGCTATGGCCACTTCAGCGCTGCCTCTGCACACTGTGAGAGGCAGCTGAGAGGGCGGTCATGAACAAATAACATTTTTTATAAAAACACCACCTGGTTCAAAAAAAAAGACAAAAAAAAAAAACGTTTTCATCCCTTCGGCGCCTCTGAACTTGTTAGTTTGAGGTGAAGATGGTGTCGTCACTGCAGCCGATCTCTCAGTCCAGAGTTCTTGTAGCATCCAAGGTGCTCATGGAAGCTTTTTGCACAAACTACAAATCCCAATGTTTGAGTGAACCATGTAAAGTACACATTTCCATATTTCATGTGCAATAGTTGATGGTGAGAAAATGTTATGTGACTCGCAGTGCTTAACGATAGTGTTAACTGATCCAGCGGCATCATTTGCTTGTATGTACAAAGCGGGAACATTAGTGTTGGCGTGAACGCTGCTGTCAACTTTTTCAAATTCTCCATTTTGAAATCTGGTCTCCACTTGGGTCCAGATTTCAGTGTGCAGCAGAAATGAAAATCCAAAACCCTGTCTCAAAGAAATGTCTAGTCAGTCCAGCTGGGATATTAAACACATTCCCATACACTGGCCGACCTCACATCGTCCTTTAATAATGAGAATGAGTGCCGTGCAAAAAGCTCCCAGTTCTGCCTTCATGTCAGCTTGTGTTATGTTTTGCTTGAGTTTTAGTTTTTTTTTTGGTTTGCTTGATCTGTGTCCCCCACCCCCACCCCCACTCCACCTCCCACCCCCACCCCCACCCTCCGTGGTTGTGCTTCCCCTCCCCCGACACAGCCCCCTCGGCGCCCCCTCAGGAGGTGCACCTGGTCAGCCTGACCTCCACCAGCCTCCAGGTGAGTTGGGTGGCTCCGCCCGCCGATAGCCGCCACGGCGCCATCGTGCAGTACACGCTCAGCTACCAGGCACTGGCCGGCGAGGACACGGAGCGCCACCAGGTGCCGCATATCGGCGCCGACGCCACCAGCTACGTACTGGAGGGTCTGGAGAAGTGGACAGAGTATCAGGTGTGGGTGAGGGCGCACACTGACGTGGGGCCGGGCCCTGAGAGCGACCCGGTGAGGATTCGAACCAAGGAGGACGGTAGGTGCTGGGCTCCTTCACGGCCGTTTAGCTCCGAGCCGCTCGTCACTGTGTCTCCTCGCTCCATCCAGCTCCTCTCTCTCCCCGCCGTGCCTCTGATCAATTCTGAGCTAATGAGGCGGCATTGGTATAGAGCGGGGACGACACCTTTGCTTTTTCTCCCTCCTTCCAACTTGCTCTTTATAGATTTACCACTTTGCGTCTGCGGTGGGTTAAGGCTCATCAACCCCGGGGCCTCGGCTTTGCACCACTTTCCTCCGCTTTCATCGTTTAAATGGTTTTCTTTCTTTCTATATTTCTCCTGCAGCAGAAGTGGAGCAGCACCCCACCCCAACCCTACCTCCCTGTCTCATCGCTCCCCCCCCCCCGCTGTCATTTCTCGTTTTGTTTGCAGCGCGATAGAGAATGTCTGCCCCTAAGAGAGAGGGCTGTCTGTAATGAAAGCGTTTGAAGTTTGCAGCAACACAGCTAATTTCATACCGGAATTAAGGGCATTACAGACATCAGTG
The DNA here is from genome assembly GCF_046127955.1 of Nelusetta ayraudi. Lineage (NCBI taxonomy): Eukaryota > Metazoa > Chordata > Actinopteri > Tetraodontiformes > Monacanthidae > Nelusetta > Nelusetta ayraudi. The sequence goes on along the minus strand of NW_027466061.1, from coordinate 21,464,705 downwards.
GGCCACATGCTGTCCCCCCATGGGCTGTTTTGGGTGGGGGCGGAGTCGACACCATCAGAGGTCTTAACTGGGCAAGGGCGTGTTTTGATTCATGAACAGAACGAATCTGGCCTGGTGCGCCGCTTAAGAGCGCCACAGCCCGGCCGAGGAATAAACCTGAGTCACAGTTGTGGCTCCTCATCAGTCGGCAAGACTAAAGAATAAGGAAGAAAAGAAAAAATCAGCTGCTCAGCATGTTTGACCTCTTTCCCTCAGGTCTCTGTCTTCCTCTTCTCCTGCCTCAACACACGCTTTCCCCCTCCTCTTTCTTTCTTTCCTTTTTTCTTTCTTTCTTTCTTTTTCTTTTCTTTAAATACTTCCCCACACCTGTTACTTCCTGCCTTGCAGTGCCGGGAGCTCCACCCAGGAGGCTGGAAGTGGAGGCCATGAACTCCACCGCTATCCGGGTGACCTGGAAGCCTCCCCTGCAGAGCAAGCAGCACGGGCAAATCCGAGGTTACCAGGTCACGTTCTCCCGGCTGGAGAACGGCGAGCCGCGGGGGCAGCCCAACATCCTGGACATCGCTCTGCCGGAGGCACAGGTACTGGATAATGTCTTACTACGCCAGGCCTGCTCTCTCTCTCTCTCTCTCTCTATGTCTCCCTCTCTCTCTCTCTGTCTCTGTCTCCCTCTCTCTCCCCCTCTGTCACTCCCTCTCCTGTTCATTTCCCATTATCGTCACTCTGCACTGCACCTTTTTCCTCTCCATTCCCCAAGTTCACACTTCATTTCCCTTACACCAAGTGACACGCGCTGGAATTCTCCGTCTGCCGCTCTGGCTGTGACTCCCCTGCAGCCACCTCCGCCCCCCCTCCAACCATCCGCCCCCCCGCACCCTCCATTCCTTCCCTGCCGTTCGCTACATCAACGTTTGACTCCCAATCATTGCCCTGGCCCCGCACAGCGTCGCATCGCGGAATCTATTCTAATTCTCCGTCGAAAAAAAAATAAGCTATTTAATATTTCATACACGTGACACGAGGATGGAGATTAGAGGAATCAATGTACCTATCTCGGCTGCTGAGCTGTAATACATGTGCACTGCCTTGTTACCATGTTTATAAATTACAGTTGATTTTTCCGCCCCTTGCTCGCACATTAATGCAGGCTGCTGCGGAAATCGCCCCGAAGCTGCGCGACACCCAGCGAGGGGATGAAAGATTGTAATCCTTAAGAGGGTTTCATATATTCATGAATATCTTGAAACCAAGCAAAAAAAAAAAGAAATCTCTCTCTCTCTCTCTCTCTCTCTCTCTCTCTCTCTCTCTCTCTCTCTCTCTCTCTCTCTCTCTCTCCCTCTCACTTACTTTTTACCCTTCTGTATTTGGGATACAAGGGATGAGCTCAAGCGCTCGGCGTCCGTTTGATTTTTTTTGCCGCGAGAAACGTTTTGCGAGCGCGAGTGTTGAGCGGCGCCCCCGGTTGCCCCGCGCAGCAACGTCTCACTCGGAAGGAGCCACAGCAGAAAGTATCAGCAACCCGACGTGCGTCGCGGAGCGTCAGTCTGTACCAGCGATTGGCAGCACCGCCCGACCCAGCAGGTCTCCTGGTGGTGCTCTGAGGCAGCCGAGCGCCGCTGGGCCCTGGAGTGCAGCTATTAACCGGCATTTACTCCCGCAAACACCCCACCAGCTCCCAGCTAATCATCTCGGGAGCGACGGCGCCATCTATGTCACCTTGAAGTCGCGTGTCAGATGTGCACCCCCACCGCCTCGCCGCCCAAGAGGCTTCACGAGAAGGGGAGCTTACGGATCCCACATCGACGCTGCCGCCGTCGATAAGACTCGCTAAGCGGTCCCGTCTCACGCGGGACTGCCGTTCTTCTTTAAGCCTCGAAATTAGAAATGACGTTATTTCTTTTCCGGGGCAGAAATAGAATTGGAACAGCCAGCCAGCGAGGCTGGAGCTCACAGTCCAATGCCTGTTTGTTTTACAGGAGCAGTTTCTGGCAGCTCCTGCTGAGAGAACATTTTTATCTGACTGCGCGCATGAACGCTCGACAGCCAGAACAGCATGGCACAGCACAGCCTAGCACAGCAAGGCCTGGTCTGGCCTGGCCTGGCCTGCCTGGTCTGATCTGGTCTGGTCTAGTCTGGCACAGCACGGCCTGGTCTAGTCTAGTCTAGTTTGGCCTGGCCTGGTCTGCACTGGGCTGGCCTGGCTTGGCTTGGCTGGGCCTGGCCTGGCCTGGCCTGGCCTGGAAAGGGAGTGGTGAAACACAGCCTTCCTGGAAGTGTTTTCTTCTGTCGACGTGTTGTTGCGTGACTCTGTGGAAGCTGAACTGAACATGACCCTGCTTGTTGTACAAACACCGTGCCCCCCCACACCTCTCTCCCTGCTATGTCTCATTTGTGCCAGGTACGCACAATAAACACAAACTGCACTTTGGCAGTCAGGCACGACTTGGACGTGTAGGAACGCCTGCAGGAAAAACACCGACTCTGGCAGAAAGAAAAAAAAACTGCATTTCTTCGTCCTCCTCCCATGATTTTATGGCTCCCCCCGACCCCGCACCTCGCACCCTGGTGTCTCGTCAGCCTCCCCGGGTTGAGCAATCAGCGGCAGAACGGCTTGCGTGCAGGTCGGTCACCCTTCATCGAGTCGTCTCAACAGCCTCTGTTCTTTTTTTTTTTCTTTCCGACGAGGCGCCGCCGAACGTGCGGCGACCTGCCCGAGCGTCACCGCGGACCACACAGCCAGCAGGCGCCGCCTCGCTGCCAGGGTCGGACCGCTTTCAGAACAATCCCTCCTTCACCGGCATATCTTTCCATCCCTGAGCCTGTCAACAAGTGGTTTTAAAACCGGGGGGGGTGGGGGGGGCACTGCGATAACGTGAGCAAACCTGCCCGCTGCATATCAGGCCTGGCAGCAGGGCGTTCCAGTTGGCTGGTGGGGGGAGGGGGTGTATGGTGGTGGTGATGGTGGAGGGGGGGGGGGGTCATGACTCACTCCAGACTCCTCCAGGCCTCACAGTCACCTGTAACTGATGATGAATAAAAGCGGTAAAACAATTGTTGTTGTTTTTCGCAAGAAATTCACCCAGTCAGTCAGTCAGTCACCCAGTCAGTCAGTCTCTGCATTCACCTTTTCACCTACCTAATTTCACAGCACAGCAAAGACTGCACACAGATGTGAACTGAAGACTGAAGGATTTCAATTTTAAAAAGGAGGTGGAAAAACAGAACGTGTGAGTCTGGCAGTGCTGTGCAGCCTCACCTTGAGCTGCGGTCGCCAACGTCAGCAAACTGATTTGATCGCCGATCTCGGTCAGAATGGCACCTTCCCCTCCTTTCTCCTTTATCTCCTGGTTTTTTGGCTGGCGTCGCCCTCCTTCGCAGGGTTCGCTGCAGCGCTGGGAGGAGAGCTTGGAAAGGCTCGCCTCTGAGTGGGCGGCCTAAGCGCCTCTCTTTCTTTTTCAGGCGGGAGCCCACGCAGCGCCCTCATTTCCCTGCTAAATTTAAACCAGAGGCCACGTTCACTCGCGATGTTATCGACCCCTTTCCGAACCGCATCCCTGCTGGGGGGAAAAGTGGCCCGAGCTTGAGTGGGCACGCCGACGTGCCGGTCGACGGCCAGCGCTTCATCACCAGCATCAACCTCCCGACTCTCGACGTGCTTGTCATGTACACCCGGCTGCCAGGAAACTCCCGTATTGAGTTTGAGGCCATTAGACGTCGTCTGCGCCACCCCCCCATCCCGTACCCAACCACCCCCCCACCCCCCCACCCCCCCGCTCGCCCTGTATGCATTTTCCGCACAAGTTTGCCTTTATTCAGCAGTGCTTTTCCCCCTCTCCTCCCAGGTTCATTTTGTTTGACCATTCATGCGTTGATGGTGCTGTCTGTGTGGCTTGTGTGAGGGGCTCGGCCGCGGCGATGCTTCACTGCCTCCACGGCCTTGGCTGCCTCGGATCGGAGCTGAATGTGAATGGGGCGGGAGGGTGAGGGGGGCAAATAGGGGTGAGAGAGAGAAAGGAAGCACCTCAAGTCCGTCTCACTCCATCAATCATGACAGCTCCTGCTCTTCCACATCGCTCGCTCCCAGTTTTTTTTTTTTTTTGAACGTTTTTTTACAGCCACACATCTCAGCCCATGTCATCCCATTTGCATTCACCCTGCCTGCAAATTATAGCGCTCGCTTTTCCACGAACGACGACGCTTATCAGCAGTGATGTGTTTTCAGCTTGCGTTGGCATTCGCAATATAAACGGGGACGGGGACGGAGGGGGGGGTAATTTATAATTCTCTTGCGGTTTTGAGCCGAAAGCAAAAATGCGATCGGAGCGGATCAAGTGCGAGACGTGGTGCAGGAACTCTGGCAAAAAAAGAAAGAAACCTGCAAAAACCTGCAGTTAACAATCATCGCGACTGCCAAGCTCACAAACTGCTCATTCATGGAGTCAAAGTTTCAGTGTGCAATATTTGGAGATTCTGAGAAGAAACAGCGACATCAAGCGGTTACATTTCAGATTGCAGCACTCCCTCTCCTGAGCTTGTCAGTGAGCTACTGTGGCCTGCGTACACAAACCTAGATACCTCGTCCACTTTCTTCTTCAATGTTTTTTTTTTTTTTTTTTGAAGACGCAAGCAGTTACCCTAATAATGCAACGCACAGTCAGGCAGCTAAATTGTCCTCCTTAGGCTTCCTTAGAAATATTGTGCCACAAGATAGCAGCTAACTGGGAGCAAGACCCTTATTGCTGTATAACCATTTTAAGGGTCGGAAAATCAAATCACTTTTATTGTACTGCGAGTATACACTTTTTTAAATGTATTTATTTGCAGTCTCTTAAGCTTTTACCAATATGAAAACTGTCTATTAGGCCAAACATTACACACTGGGCCTTTTAGCAGCAGCTGTTTTTAAATGGCACTGCTTGCATGCCACTGGAAGATGAGGCAGCAGCTCTAAATGAGGGAGTGTGCGGAAGCCCCGCCGATACTTGGCTTACCTGGAGGGTGACAGAGATCTTTCCGGAGGGAAGAAGGCGGAGACTTTCACTCTTTTGTCTTCCCGTGCGGCGGCAGTCGGACAGGATGATTAGCGCAGCCTCTCCATGGCGCAATCAATCAACAGAGTGGCACTCCGGCTCTCTCTCTGGCTCTCTAGCTGCGTTACAGATCGCACGCACTTTAATGCAGTGTATGCAGTGTATGACACGTTGCATGGATCGCCAACATTTTGTCTCTTTCCCTCTGTCTAATTGTCGAATTGCAAGTAGATGGTGAACGCAGAGCGCGGTGCATTCAGCCACACAAACAATGTGTCACTTAATGTGCCTTTGAAGCTTGAAGCACATTTGCTAGCAAGCTAATGTAAGCTAACACTCTAGTGTCATTAAAGTCTGTTTTTGGTTGCAACAAAAACAGACTTTTTTTTTGTTTGTTTCCCTTCGGAAGTCAAATTCAGATTCATCCTAAGATCGTCTACAAACAATTAACAAAGGCTCTTCATCCCTCAGCTGTCTTTTTCAAACTTTTCAGCTGCCAAATCTGTAAAACTCTTGCTAAATAATGATAATTAAAGGTAAACAGTTGGTGGCTCAAGATGGCACTAAGAAAAAAACCCATTGAATTTAAATATATCGCAAATAACTGTTTTTCATCAGCTGCATAATTGTGCACTTATTATCATAATAGTAACAGATGGCAAGTCTCTACTGGCAGCCCCTAATATTCTCATCATTTACTTCACAAACTGGAGACACTTCTCACCATTTTCATCATGTGTTCCGTTTGATTAAACTATTCAGCTCACCTGTCTGTGAGGAAAGGGATTTTGAAAGGATAATAGTATGGTGATTTAATTTTTTTTTATTTATAAAGCCAGATGATGATAACAGTTATGCCGAGACAGAAACAAACAGGAATTAAGTGTTTATTGAGGCGTCAGGATCGGATGCGATGAGAGATGAGTGAAGCCTCCGATTGACGGGAAGAAAACAAGTCTGCGGGGGAGGGGAGCGTTTGCAGAAAATTGAAATATTTATTTCCCCTCTGTTGCATCTCTCGCCTTCCGGCGCTCAGACGTAATCTCCCTCATCTCACGGCGCCGCCTGCCCGCCCGTCCGCCTTCCCCTCAGCCGCACTTTATCCCGTGTTCCCGCGCTCTGTCCTACACCCGTGTCCCCGGCGCCATCTCCCCTGCTCCTTGTCAGTCGGGTCACCCATCAGTGAACTCCTCGGCAGCCCCGACTCGACTGCGGCGCTCGTCGCTGGTAAACACCGGCAGTTGCGTTCTGCATCGGTGGGGTTTGATGTCGCAGGGCTGGCACAGCGGCGCCGGTAATAGGATTTCACGCTCGGCACCGGCGGAGCCTCGCGGCAAGAAATGGGCTTTCACTTCCCCGGGGAATCACTTGGCCGGGCGCAGCGCGCAAGGAGAGCGTTTTGAAAACATATTGAAATGTAATGAATAAACGGGCCCTCCCTCCTCTTTCCTGAAAAGGAAGGAAGCGACGCTTCGCGGAGCCTGCACAGTGGTGGAGGAGCTATCGCGTTGGAAAGAAAAGAGGTGCTCTGTGATTAAGGGGGAGAGAGCTTTTTTCTCTCTATTGGATTCATCCTCAAATGAGGAAAACAAGGCAGTGCTTCATAAACAGTAATGACTTTCACAGCCGTCGCTCAACTCGACTACGCGTCCTCGGCTTATGTCACTCAGCACGTTCGCTCCTTTTCCTTTTTTTTTATTTGCTTCTCCTCCTCTTCCATCACGCTCCTCCATCCTCCTCCTGTGATTGTTCTCCCCCCCCCACTTTTTTTTTTTTATTTGTCTACTGCATGATTCTGTTGACACCCACATTCATCTGTCTTTGTGCGAAAAAAAGACAAGCGCTTTTTTTCCCTCCCCGCCTGTTGTGTTTGCCTCTGACTCATTTCTCTCCCCACCCTGTGTCCTGTGTCTTCTCTCCCATCAGTGGAATATTGAGGAGTCCACCGAGCATGTGAGTAGCTCCCATGTGTGCCGCTGGGTTGTCTTGCAGGGCAGGCTCACTCTCCCCGCTGCAATTTGGGGGCGCGCGCGTGTGTGTGTGTGTGTGTGTGTGTGTGTTTTGCGCCTGCCTGTGTGTGCAGTGCCTTTAATCCAACTCGGCATGAATCTCGTGAAAAATCATAACCCCCGTCAAATCAGCAGCAGGTGACGTCCCTTCCAAGGATTTATTTTTATTTTATTTTATTTTTTTAAGTATTTATGAGCGCACCTGCGTCACGCACTGCAGCCAGTGAGCGTGGGGGTCGCACTCCGCCCGCACGCCTGACGTTTCATTGTTTTGTTGCAGCAGCAGAGCAGCCTCGCCGTCGCTGAGCTGCTGGGAAGGCTGCGTGTCACAGTCCCAGCGTGCGGCTGACATTAATCAGGCTCACCTAACCCGCCGTCTCACCTACTGTTTCAGATGACATGTCTATCGGGGGGGTGGAGCCCCGCCCGCTTTATCGGCTGCACACATCTCTCCCTGAGATTGCCACCAGCCTTTCATGTTCTTTTCATTTGCCCGGATGGCAGCTTACTGTTCCGTGGCTGTCACGCAGCCCTTTGTTATGGCTTATTACCTCCTGGATGTCATATTGCGCTGGCATAAACGCGCAGCCACTTACTGTTCCTCCTCAGAATTTCAATAGAGGCCCGTCAGAGTCACCAGCGTTGTTTTCAGCATTCAAACAAAGGGCGAAGAAAGTTGGCTTCAAAAGAAAAGCAAAAGCCTCTAAGAGGCCCAAATTTAAAAATGAAATTTGCGCAGCTCCTGGAATTCCTGTTTCATTAAAACTGGCTAATCAATCCAGATTTGATGTTTACACTTCAGCTTTGGATGTGGCTATTTTTCCCCTGTTCTTTTAAACTGGCCAGCTGGAAGCACTCCAGATCATTATTTTCTTTTTTTTCACAGTTCTATTTTTGTTTTTGTTTTTCCGGTCTCACGATTCCTATCTGACCGGCAGAAGAAAAAAAAAAATCATCAGGATTCTTCACCCACATTGCATGAGTCAGACTCGCCTCGTCTCGCTCCCCTGTTAATGCGCTGATTAACACCTGACAAACACACAGCGAGACGCTGCTGAGGAAAAACATCTGCTCGCGCATCTTTATTGTTTTTGCAGCTTCCGTGTTTTGAGGAGAGGGCAGGGGGGGATTGGGGGGGGGGCAGTCTGTGTGCCAGTTATCTGCTGGTGCCAAAGCAGACACAGACAGATGCCAGGCATTAGCTAACAAAAAAAAATCCTGTTTTGATGACCAATGCCATTCGCACGGGTTGTCAGTAATTTTGAAATTATTTTAATGAATGCATTTAGTATGCAAACGAGCAAACACAACACATTCACACCAAATTGACAGTTTTTCCCCTTATTTTCTTTTGACAGCTCTTTTTTTTTTTTTTTTTTTTTTCCACCTGCCATTTTCCACCCAGTGAGGATAAAGCTCTGCAGCGAGGAATCCATTTCTACAACTAGTTGACTTGATAATCTCTATAATGCCCTTTGGTGCTGCTCTAAGCATTTGCTCTGAAGGATACTTAAGAGCTGCTGCGCTTCTCCCCCCACCCCGCCCCCTTTTTTTTGAAATTTCGCTGAGTTTCAAAAACTTTTTCCGTGCCCGTTCTGACCCTGCCGCTGTCCCTGCAGCTGCCGCTGTAAAGAGAATTTTAAAAGGCTATCTTTCATGGTTGGAGGAATGAAACTTCCGGCCTTAACGCTTTGAAAAAGGTTTAATGATACCACCGTTTAGCTATTCGCCAGAAAAAAAAAAGAAAAAGCGGGGACCAGTAAAAAAAAAGAAAAAGAAAGCAATGCGAAAGAGACCGGCCTCCGTTTAAATGTTCATCTGTGGTGAGGAAATGAAAACTTCATCAGTGGGAGAAACAGCAGAGGGACAAGGCTGCATAATGTCCCCAGAGCGCAGGGGGTTTGCGGGGACTTCCGGCAGGAAGGCTGCGAGGCACTGACGTGTTCGTCCTCTCCGTGGCCCCGCTCCCATACACACTGCTGCAGCATGTGTGCTTAAGCCGCGGGCACTAATTTGTCCCCGGTATCGAGAGTGTGTGCTCACGTCTGTGTGCATCGTTATGCAGTTGACAGTGTGTGTGTGTGTGCGCGCGTGCATGCATATTTTAATCTATGTTCAGATAAGAGCGTATATCCAAGCGAGGGTAAGTACGCGTGTTGGTGTGCGTGTCTGTGTGTCTGTGTGTGTGTTGACACACAGGCTTTTGTTGCAGCCCGGAGAGTGTTTTAATTCCAGCGAGTGTGTGGGTGTTTTTTTTTTTTTTTTTTTTTTTTCTAAACTGGGTCTGATGCAGTCTGGCGAAGTGAGTCGCCAGCCCCTGCAGCAGGTCATCAATAGCAGTGCGTTACTTCAGCTGTTTTTGCTGTCCTGTTCCTGATCTGGTTGCCGATGTGTTCAAACACCTGTGCGTGTGTGACTCTGTGTGTGTGTGTGTCTGTGCGCCACTGGAAAAGCCTCTCGGGTCGATGCACGCGGGACGATCCAATCGAAATTCATCCAAAAAAAAAAAAAAATTCAAATTCAGCATATAAACAAATAAAAACGATTGAATCGCAGAGAGTTCGTCTCCTTGATGCCTGTCCCGTGTGCATCCATGAGGTGGCGCTGGAGCACCGACACACTGGTGATGTTCTGGTTCATCTGGTTGGTTTGTTTGGTTCATGGGTTCAGTGTGTGCCTTGTCGGGTGCAGGAGTTTTTCTTCACTCAAGAAAAGTTCCTGGTTCAGTTTTTTGTGCCTGTAAAACCTTTTTTTGTCCTCCATTCACACAGCTTGACATTTATTGTTCAGATTTCAAGTTAAATGACGAAGACTATGAGTAGAAAGCACTTATTTTACAGTGAAGGGTGGCTGCTTTTGTGTGAGTTTTTTTTTGGTTTTTATTTTTTTTTTCTATTTCTTTCTTTATCTGCTTTTGTTGGCCAGAGTGGCGGCACTGTTCCAGGTCACTGAGTCCCTTTAACCTCTGACTTTGCGGCTTTTCAATTTTTGCAGGAGGCCATCATTGGTGGACTTCAGTCTGAGACCACTTACTCTGTCGCTGTGGCAGCGTACACGACCAAAGGGGACGGCGCTCGGACCAAGGCCAAAGTCATCACCACCACCGGAGCAGGTCAGCTTTATCACAGCTCAGTGAGGAAAACGCACTGTGTACTGCATGTATTGCGTTATAGGGTTGATTCTTTTTTTATTCTTGAAACTAAAATGACTCCTTCCAGAGCAGAACCAAATATTCCTATTTGGAGCTTGAGGAAAAACACCAAGTGTGACTTGATATCACTCCAATTTCTCGTGGACTTGTTGACATCTGTGGACAGATAAACGCCAGCACATTAAAAAATGATGGTCCTTGCACTTCATGTCCCTTTATTCCAACAACACACAGTCATGAGAGGAAGTTCCTTGAAAAGAAAAACGTCATCATTTCAACATCCTCCTCGCACACTGCATCACGTCTCCACTTGTATCTTCAGACCATACTTATTCCGCTTCTCAGGGGCATCTTTTTCTTTGCTTTTCTTTCTACACAAATTGCAAGTCGGCAAGGTTATATAGAAATAGCATGCAGCTTTCAGTATTTTTCTCTGCCTGCCGTGTACGCTGGATAATGTGTGGTGTTCATGAACCCAGAGAATCTGCAGTTCACGGTCTGCGTTAGGAGCGACCAACTCCGAGCAGTGGGAAGACTAATCGAGCCGCGTTCTCACCGAGGGTTCGTCGCCTGTGATCTTCAAGAACATCTGTTCTCCAAACAGGGTCGTGCGGTTGAGAGCCCCCCCCCCCCTTCTCCGGTGCCTTCTATCAAAGAGAGACACTGCAGAGGCGATGCAGGAATGGTCAGAAGGCACAACGCCTGCCTGCACAGCAGCCAATCTACTTACATGTTGCAGACACGATAACGCATGAAAACATCCAGTGATGTGGGGTGTCATATTCAGCACAGCTGCTTTCACTTGTAGCCAGCTTAGCATTCAGAGTGTCATACACTCAGCCTCAGTGGACACCTTAAGAATGTATTTATTAAGTATTAAGGCTGTTGACATCAACGTTTTCATCGCAACAAGATTAAATTAAAGGCATAACATTCTTTTTTCTCTTTTTTTTTAAATCGCAAGATTTTTTTCATTCCATTCACCCGTAGTCACGCCGTACTCAAACCCCAGCATCCAATATGGCAGCCCATTCATTTCAATGGAGTTGCTCACCCAGCACATATGCTGAAAAAGTCCACCGTTTTGAAATGGCTTCCGAGTTACTCACAGAGTTACATTATGCGGCCCACAGAGCATGCGCAGTAGTGTCACTTCCCATCATGCCTCTGTAACTCGTGATTTGCATGGGATGCATCACAACAAGCCAATAGACAGTATGCACAGCGCCATCATGCTGGGAATACTCTTTTCTGGGGATTTTCTGTTTTTCATAAATGTTTTTAGAAAGATTAAAAGAACATGAGTGCAGAAAATCCTCGGTATTTAAACAAAATGCGGAATCCTCTCGATATACGTCGCATCTCCACTGAATCCGAAACCGGTTTTCTACAAATAAGGAAACTCAGAGGTTGAGTACACTGATGTTGTTGGACTGCAAATATGCTTATATGGCCATATATTTTGATCTCCTTTTTATTATGCAAGTAGTATAAAGGAATATAATCTAAACAATGTTCTGCTAGTGACAAATTGATGCTGTCTGCGGTAAAGTATGAAGAGCGGGACGTGTAACTCCAACATGCTGCTTCTAGGGCGCTGTACTGGTGTTATTTGTCACATTGCATCACCATTTTCTCCTGTTTTTACCGACTGATGTCGGTAAAACATCATCGATTAGTGAATTCACCTTCACCGAATGTGAACTCCTGTCATTGTTCAGTGCCGGGCAGGCCCACCATGATGATCAGCACCACCATGGACAACACGGCGCTGATCCAGTGGCAGCCACCCAAGGATATGGTGGGGGAGCTGATGGGCTACCAGCTCCAGTACAAGCGCGTCGACGAGGACCAGTACACCTCGCTGGAGCTGAGAAAGACCAACGACCACTACACCGCCACCGGTGTGCACAAGGGCACCACCTACATCTTCCGCCTCAGTGCGCGCAACCGCGCCGGCGTGGGCGAGGCTTACGTGAAGGAGATCAGCACGCCCGAGGACGTGCCCTCTGGGTTCCCCATCAACCTGCGAGTGACCGGGCTGACCCAGTCCAGCACCCAGCTGGCCTGGGAGCCCCCCCTGCTGGTCGAGAGGAACGGCAAGATCACCAGCTACGTGGTGGTGTACAGGGACATCAACATTCAGCAGAACAACACCAATCGCACGTCGGACACGCAGATGACCATCCAGGGCCTCAGCCCCGACACCACCTACGACATCCGGGTGCAGGCCTTCACCAGTAAAGGCGGCGGCCCGCTCAGCCCCAGCATCCAGAGCCGGACCATGTCCAATGGTAGGGCCCGCCGTTTTGACTTGGGCGTTGATGCGTTGTTCACTCTACAGCAGTCGTTCTTAACTGGCAGAGTTTCAGGACCTACGTTTTTTTCCTTTTCATGAAGATGGGACCCAAATTCATTCCACCAAAATAAAAACGCGAGCCCACTTTTTATCATGTGTAGTAGATACATTTTTGAAATTATTGAATTGAATTGTTTGTCTTGGAAATTAAGTAAGTGCCCAACATTTTCTCTATAACTATATGTATTTTAAAATAAAGGGAAACTGCCTACGAAGCTGCAACCAATTAGAACAGCTCAGGACACATCAGCCAATCAGAATGAGCTGAGACACAGCAGCGTGTACAACAGCGTGACACTTGGAATATAAAACTTTTTTTTGGGCCATTTTTGGCATTGATACATTTTTTTGGAAAGATTAATTTTTCGCGACCTAAAAATCTACAATTGAAAGATTTATTTTTAACCGACTCTCAGGTCTCAGTCGTCCTGTCAGCAGTTTGATGGTCGTTTCTTTTTGTAAAATGTGGGGAAAATGCTTTTTGGGCCGCATAGTGTTTTTGGCTACACTATCTCAAGTGGCCACGCCACTATATTCACAGGAAGCCGGTTTCCGGTTCTTCTAATGCATTCCTGCTGTAGGCACGCAAGCTAACGCGCTGCTTCATTTCCGCAAACCAAACCTCAACTGTCTTTGCTGTCGAGCAGCCCGTCGCCGGCTCTCTCGACGCAGCACCACACTGTGCTTATTGATTCGTAGAGTGCTAATCTCATTACGCGCTACAGCCACATTAACATGCCGACGCATCCGCCCCACACCCTCCCCCTCGCACACTCACCTGCTCCTCCTTAGCCCCTCCCATTAGATGCAAATCTGAGGCACGTATCCCCATCTCGCGCACTTTAGAGCCGTATGAGAGCGGCTATTTATAGCCACGCGTGGGTGGAGTTATTCCAAGACGTGTGTTGGCATTTCTCTGCCACCTACATATGCTGGTTATCACGGCTATCTCCGCCTATCGTGTGTCCTATTGTCGACATGGTGTAACAACTGGAACAGGCTTAGGGAGATGAAGGCTATTTTTATGGGCTCCGTAACGAAGCATGAATAAGATTGCTGCTGTTCTTTGAGGTCCACCCCCGTCGCTTGTCAAGTTTGCTCTTTAAAGGTGTCGCCATCCAGAACGCTGGCTGAGAGGAGCGCCGTCATTACGGCGCTGTGAAATGGAATTATCCAACATGATGTCACACATGAGGTGTTAATCAATTGATGTTTGTTTCTTTGTTTTTATGTTTTTTCTCCGCCCTCCCCGCCTTCAGATTTTCCCACCCTGAACTTTGGTGTCAAGGCCGTCATGAAAACATCAGTCCTTCTCACTTGGGATCTGCCGCAGAACTACAAACCTCAAGGGCATTTCAAGGTGAGTGCTGACATGACATCTGTTGATTCAAAATATATTTCACTCTTTATTCTTCTTCTTCTCACCAGTATGTAGTTTCTGTCTCTGTGGCATTGCAAAGTCACCACTAGATACACTGATTATTCTCTATATTTATTGTCAATGTTACTGTTCAAACGTTTCACTAAATTGCAATAAAGGTATCTTAAATTCTCCTCCTTCAAAATCACTAAAATGTTGTGGGTTCAAAATGAATGTAGTATGTAACATAACACCTGAACAGTAGCACAAGGTTTTTATTGTATCGTATTTGTAAATGAAGTGCACTTGAATGCTTGATCTATACAATAGACAGTATACTGCACGTATGTTTGAAATGTGGTATTGCGCTGCTGGAATAGCATATCTTTCAGAGTTTCACAATGCAGTGACCTCGTCATTGCACTGAAGAGAATAAGACAAACCAAATGTTCTTGTTTATAAGCGGCAATAATTTCTATAGAGGATTGTGTTTCATTGCAGCAGTCAAAGAAAAAAAATCAATTTGTAGTTTAAACAGAAAAACAAACAAACAGCTGGATGTGCGCAGGAACGCAGGCTAGTAAATCAAACACAGTCAGGGTGTCAGATTAAAGCCCAGCTGAGCCCAGATCCTAAGAACCCTGCGCTTTTGTCTTAGTGTGCATCTGGGCAACGCTACTGGTGAAAAATCCCCACATCTCTCTGTAAAGAATGCAGCATGCACCGGTTGCGTTTTTTTTAAAAGCAGCGTCTTACTTGAGTTCCTGTGTGCGCTCACAGATCCTGTATAACCAGCGGAGCGTGGAGGTGGAAGGGAAGGAGAAGAGAAAGCTGATCACGCAGCTGCAGCCAGACACGGACTATTCTTTTCTGCTGACAAGCAGGGGCAACATCGCTGGAGGACTGCAGCAGCAGTTGTCCATCCGCACCGCCCCTGACCTGATCAACACAAAGCCCATCACACATCAGGCTCAGGGCGGCAAGATGACAATCAACCTGCCGAAGGTCCAGACGACGACACGTGTCAGGTCCGTACCGGGAAACTCAATGCGGCGCGGCGCGCAGGCGAGACTTAACCCTGGGCAGAAATCCATCCGTGGATACTGCTGCTGAATTACAATTAAAAGGCAGCGCCCCACTTGTTTCTGGCACTGCTGTGTTTGGGCTGCCGGTCGCTGATCAACAAAGTGCTTCCTGTTTCTCCTTTATGCTGTGAAAAATGGATGAGAAACAATTATTGTATTGCTAAATTACTAATGAAAATATATAATGTACAATCACACAGATTCATTTTAGTCAAAAAAAATTATATATATATAAATAATAAAAATAACAAAATTAATTTCCTCTGTATTTACCATAATGTTTTTAAGGCCCTCGGCGTCAAGAACTGAATTTCTCAGGAAATAAAAGTGTGTGTAGTTCAGCTGTGTGGTTCAGTGGCACACACCTATTGACGATATACTGATTGGACACAAAAATTGGAACTATTATCAGCCGTCAGCTGCTGATGATAATCAAGACTTTTAGCACTGGGTCCAGCTGCATTAGCCTCCAAATTGTTGAGAGCAGAACTGTGCGTGACCCTGACGAGTAACGCCTTCCTTTACTCACACACACACACACACACACACACACACACACACACACACATGCACTTATAAATGTCCCCACGCTGGAATACTTGTGTGCACGCAGGCGTCTGAGTTGGGGGGAGTGCTCAGGGTTGATTGGTGTAAAAATTACAGGGCTGTCACTTGTGGCCAGGCTGCAGCCCAGGCTGACAGGCTTCACACGCGTTTGATTTGGAATTGCGACAGGGTGCACGAACTGTATGTCTGCCTTCCAAACTGAAGACTTCCCCGTCAAAGGAAACACGCTGTCCGCAAAAGCGCATTTCAACTTGCATCTGTCTTTGCCGGGGCATACGAACACACACAGCCGCTATTGGCTCCTTGGTGGGTGTGTGTGTGGGGGGGGTCTATTAGCTGAGGGCCGCCCTCGCTGGGACGCTGTTTGTTCCCAGTCTACGCGGCAGATGTTCTCAGTGATTAGCCATTAACTGGAGAATGCGGCATCAATCTGCCGGCGTTCGACCTTGGCCAGACGAAGATTTGAATTCAAACCCGCTCGCCTTCACTGTCGCGGCCCGTTTCTCTGAATATTTCAACCTTCGGCATGAATTCACTTGATCTCGCCGTGTTCTCCTGTCGTCGCCCTGACTCCGGCTTTGTCATTTTCTGGCAGGTGGTACTACATCGTCGTGGTGCCGAGATCCCAGTCGACGCAGCGGTGGAAGAATCCGGACGAGATGGACCTGGAGCAGGTGAGCACCAGCCGGCGGTTGATTGGCTAATGGGCAAGGTCGCGGGGTCGACAAAAGCTTCTCCCGCTCCAACTGTGTAGGAAGTCGTGGCTAATTAGCTCTTCCCTCCTGTGGGCAGCGGGGAAGGAGACCGATCGTGCGGTGAGATTTAAAACCATGAGTCACTCACACAGGTGGAGAGAGTCCTGAGTGGGCGCCAGGTCCGCAGACGGCGCCATCTGCTGACTCCATCGTCGTCTCTCGGCGTCCTAATCGTGAACTTGATTTTCTTCTGACACCGTTAAGGGAACAGTCACAATTCATATGCTCCGCTGCCACGTTGTTTTTCAGAGTCAGGCTTTTGGCATCGCTAATCAAAGTTTTCACATAATATATTCAAACCGGGACAAAGATTTATTACTGCTTCATTATTCCGCTGGATAAAAAGGTCCTCGTTGTCCACGAGAGAGTTTAAGCTAAATGACACGCCGGAATATTAATGGCATCATTTTTAAGTAAAGTGCAAAGCTCCCCAGTTGAGATCGCTATTGTCTGGGTTCCCAGAAGAAATAACAGGAGAGACGGTGGAGGGGGTGGGGGGGACTCCCTGAGTCATTAAACACTGAGCAGGCCATTGTCTCCTCCCTCCCGACATAATGATTTAATAAAGCCACATCTGGAGACGTTGCTGACAGAAAACAAAATGCTGCCCGAAAAACACAATGCTGCAGCGCCGCGCTGAGCTCCGCGCTCGTTTATTAGGCGCCGCAGCAGCAGCCACGCTGAGATGTGTGTGCATTAATTGCTCACTTCATAGCTTGAGTTGTTTGCAAAGTTCCGTCTCTGAGCAAAGGGCATTTCAGGCCGCACAGATTCATTATCCTGCATTGAGAGGGGGGGGGGGGGCGGCGCCAAGTTGATTTTAAATGTAAAAAAATGTCTGAGTGAGCAGAAAGTCGGGGCAGACAGAAAAGGAGATAGACAGATATGGATATAATCATATACGTTTATATGTAATGGATAGAATGAATTAACTACAGATAGACAGATAGATGGCTATCTATCAATGTATCGTTGGTTTTTTCCCTTTGTTTGTTCGACCGTGATGTTGTGTGTCCGAATAGACTTGCCGAATGTCACCAGACCCCGTCCAATGACGTCACATACGGCAAGTCTATTACGACAAACTACATCGCAGTCGAACAAACAAAGGGAAAAAACCAAGGTAGTTAGATAGATAGCCATCTATCTATCTATCTATCTATCTATTGTTCGTTCTATCCATTATATATATGTACAATATGATTATATCCATCTGTCTATCTCCTTTTCTATCTATTTATCCAGCCGTGTAGTTTGTCCTAATAGGGTTGCCGTAGGACCCCGGACACATACCGTAGCCCCGGACAGATTCTGTACCGACACCAGCTTGACAGTGGTCTAAATATGCACCATGCGGCCATTCTGGCTTCCTTAAAAAAGTTTACACACTGGACCTTTAATGCCGACAAGCCCGACGGCTGTCGCTTCTCCCCAGTGCTGGTCACGCTCTCCAACTTCCTCTTTGTTCGCCACAGCTCCTGCGGTCCAGCGAAGGTCCCGCCCTGAGGCGCAGGCGTCACCTGGACTCCTCGGCGCCCTACATCGCCGCCAAGCTGGCGTCGCTGCCGGCCAACTTCACCCTGGGCGACGAGAAGCGCTACAACGGCTACTACAACAAGCCTCTGAACGGCGCCCAGGAGTACCTGTGCTTCGTCCTGGCTGATCTGCGCCACGACGGGGCCGACAACACTGCCAACTACGTAAGGATGCCCACACTGTTCTCACCGACGTCCCTTTTAGCCCTTTTAGCCCTTCACCGGTCCTGCCCATCAGATCCAAACCTTGCGCAGCCGTCCTCCTCAAACTCAGCCTGGCCCGGCACTAATTGACTCCCAGTTCAGTCAACGGTGACATCAGAGCTCCAGCACGGCCGCTCGGCCAGCTGCACGTCCCTTTACAATCCTTAAACAAGACCCTTGGCTTCCTCTAAGAGGACGCCCGGCGAGCTCATGAAATGGCACAAATGTGGAGGCTCAGTCTCTCCACGGGAAGCTCCGGAGTAAACTTCACTGCGGGAAGAAAAAGAGCCAGCGATTGCTCTGGGCTCCTCCGCTACCCGAGACATGCATATTCAGTAGCCGGGCCCCCGGGCGAGCAGAGGGGGAGAGCGAGAGAGAGAGAAAGAGAGAGAGAGAGAGAGAGAGAGAGAGCCAGCCAGCCAGCCAGCCAGCCAGCGAGCCTCCATGTCCAAAACGCAAATCCTAGACTTTTCACCTATTTCTTTCTCTTCCGTCATTCCACTCAGCCCTTTTCTCTCTCTCTCTCTCTCTCGCTGCCTGCCTGCTGCCACTGTGTCTCGCTTACCCTTCCTCCTCCTCCTCCTCCTCCTCCTCGTCTCTTCTCCCGACCGTGAAGAGAGCAGAGGTGATTGATTAGAGGCGCCCCCCTCAGTTAAGTGGGAGACGAGGCTCCTGGTCGCAGGGCCTGAGGAGCCCTGTGAAGCAGCCCAGATTCCCTTGGAACGCTGCTTTAAATGACCCTAAAGCCCGTCGACGACCCCCCCCCCCCCACACACACACACACGCACACACGCACACACACACACCACCGCGGGAAGTTGGGGCCGGGGGGGGGCGGCTACGGTGGGCAGCTGCGGCGCTTTTCCACTTCAAAGGCGTCTGCTGAGAACCTATCGCTGCTCAACACTCTCGCCGCACCTGCTGCTAGTCGCACCATGTCGGCTCGGCTTGGCACTGCGCTGCGGATTCTGTCCTCCTCTGTGAGCTTCTCCTCCTCCTGAATCCGCGTCGCACACCGGCCACCGTCGGACTCAATCGGCGGGATTCATCAGATGGCTGGCGGAGGGAAGTCGCTCGGCGTGTCGCAGCACAGCGAGCGACTTCCCTCCGCCTCCACGCAGCGAGGCCACCTGATTTCCAGGGGTCAAAGTTTTGAAAAAAAAATAAATAAATAAGCACCCGCTCAGCGGCGCCGAGTTGCTGACAAGTCCAGGCAGGGGTGACGATGTGACCCCGCAGCCGACCTGTGGCTGACGTCCTAATTCATCTCCCAGGATCCTCGTCCCTGCCCTGCGTGACCGCGTGCAGGTTTCCAACAGTGGGGGGGGCCGTGAGTGATGACAACCCCCGCCCCCACCCCACCCCCCCACCTCTGTTTTCCTCCCCGGTGTTTGGTCTTTTTTTTGCTTGTCAGTTTTTTTTGTCACACCTGACGCCACGCTCGCAAACATTCATCACCGACAGCGAGCGTGCGGCGCGAGGCGGAGCAGCTCCAGGCTCTGGACCCTGGAGAATAAGACAACAAGTGCTGGAGTAAATGACGTGTGTCCCCACTGCACTTCCTCACCTCCACCACCAGCACCAGCAGCACCGCAACCAAACTCCCCCTGGTGTAGATCAGACAGCACCGCCAGGGTTTAAAAAGCCCTCGTATATCAACGGCCACAAGCTGCCAGCGCCAGTCGGAGGAGGAGGAGGAGGAGGAGGAGGAGGAGGAGGACGAGGAAGGAGACGTGTGCCTTCATGTCTCCAATCACCCAGGGCTGATAAACAAGCCGGGGGAAGTGTGAAATGGGATGATAGATGCCGGGTGTGTATAAACAGTATCACTTAACGCAAGAGAAGGGGCAGAGGGAAGAGAGGCGGCGGTTAATTTTGTGCGACGTGAGACAAAAGGGAGGTGAAAGAAATGAAGAAAGAAAGGAGGAAAAAAAAAGTCATTGTGCCTCGTCCAGCGTGAATGGGAACTGGAAGAGGGTGAGATCACACCTCGCGCCTGCTGTCGTCTTATGATGAAGACGATGATGATGATGGAAACGTGGCTCCGAGAGGAACCCGACGTTCAGAGCAGCTTCGCTTTTTTTAATTTTCTTTAATTTTATTTTCTCTTTTTTTGAATCAGAAAGGCAGCAACAAAGACCAGCAACGGTGAATTGAATGCAGATGGATGTTGGTTCACTTCCTTACAAAAGTGCTTTCAGAAAAAAGAAAACAGGCAGAAACGCAGTCGACTAAATTGTGCTCTGCACTTATAGTGGCGTCTCCCTGGGACAACGCCTCCTGGTGTCTTGTTTTTTTGTTGTATTCCTCTTAAACGGGGGGGGGGTGTAGGTGCAACAATGGGTGCAGCTCTTGTTGTGGGTGGAAAAGAGCTGATATGAAACTAGAGCGCACACTCGTCCTCATCTTCGCACACACACACACACACACACACACATACACATACACACACCCCGCCTCCTTGTCGTGCAACAGCGAGGAGACTCCTCAGCCTCCCTGGGGTCACTGGGGGTCACCGGGGTCGCCGGAGAGCAGCGTAATGGCCATCTTTGCGTGCTTGTTTGTTTGCTGAGCGCTCGCTCTCTCTCTCTTTCTCTCTTCGTCTCTCTCTCTCTCTCTCTCTCTCTCACCCCTGCGGCTCGTTTAAGTCGCTTTCGGAGCGACGGCGTAGCAAGAGCGAAGTCGGCGGCGAGTTGAAACAAAATGTGCCGGCGCCGTGCTCAGCGGATTCTGCTGCCCAGGGGACGACAGCAGCAGCAGCAGCAGTGGTGATGGAGGCTGTGGGAGCTCCCTGGTCCACAGGCCACAGAGCCGACTGATGAGCAGCTCCTCTCCTCTCCTCTTCCTCCTCCTCCTCCTCCTCCTCCCATTCCTCCTTCTCCTCCTCGCTCTCTCCATGTGCGACCTCAGCAGTAGATCTGGCCAGCGAAGATGTTCGCCGGTCACACTTTAAGAGACTGACAGCGCCACCGCTAAGCTGTTGCTTAGCCGTGGAGTCCCGACTTCTATCTCCGTTTGTCCGTCTTGTTTGTGAATTAATTGTGTTCAAGTCATTTAGGGAAACAATGTTGTTCCCTGAGAAATTATTTTACATCTAAATTTATTTTCATTTAATTTGCTTTGTTTTTAAGAGTGCAATCATTTGTGGTTGTCTGGCTGAATAACAATATGCTGCCTTCATTTACCTCATTTGGAGATTGGATGTTTTGTTTCAAGCTGCACATAAACAAACAGTGGAAGTCCACTCCTGTCAGGAAAGAGAATTTCCCTCCACTGAGTCAACGGCAGCTTGAACAGAGGAAAAAAAAAAGGAAAAGAAAATCCTTAAACTTTGCACTGTACAAATTTGCATTGTCATGGATTTTCGAATGATCTGCAGCTGAAAATCTGCAGTAAACCAAAATGCAAATTGCGCGCCGCACCGTAAATCTGTTTGTATTTGTGGATGGGACGGGGATTTCCACTCAAACTGCCCCCGTTTATTCACGTCCGTGCCTCTCGCTGTCTCTGACTCACTGGCTGCCGTGCTGACACACATCCCTCCGCTGGAACGTCGCTCCGTGTGATCCGGCGGCGGCGCCAAGGCATTAGAACCTGCGTGACCGAGCTTTCATCAGATATCCACGCCATTCAAATGGACGAGGGCTGCACTTTGCCGTGACGCACAAAAAAAGAAAAGAAAATCGGCCTGTGTGTTTTTGTCAGCGCCGCTCCTTTCCTCCTCGTCCTCCTCTGAAAGCGCAGCTGCAGTCATTTGTTACATTAGTTAAGCAAAAAAGAAAATAAAATGGGGGGGAAAAAAAATCCCCTCCCAAGATTCCCTGCAGAGACCCATCCCACTACCTCTTTTTCTGGGGGCCTCCTGAGGGGATAGACAGTCTAATGTGCCCCAACCCCCCCACATCAGCGACACTGTTGCTTTTCATCATTCTTGGATGGGAGCGAGCAGCTGCCTGAGTGGAAAATGCAAAAAGCTCCCCCGTCGCCATCTAAAATGCTTTATATTAAAAGAAAATCAGTAAAAATCCCATCTTCCCCAGGATTCTCGTCCAGTGTTTCAGTGCTGGCTGCTTCCTTTCCCGCGCAGGCTTAGGACATGCTGAGACACCAGAGTAAGTTGGGGGGGGTTTTTTGCCCCACCTCACCCCCCCGTCCCCGCCCGCAGCTGCCCAGTAGTGTGGAAGATAATAGAACCATCTGACAGAGAGCAGGACTCTTAGAGCTCATCTCGGCTTATCTTTCCAATTAATATCTGCCTGTGTGCTGAAGAGCAGGCCGCTGTGCAGCTAATGATCCGGATTATGCTTCCCGCCGCCCCGCCGCTCCTGCTGCATGCTGGGAGCTCCATTCCCTCGGAGGGCCGCGATCCGTCACCCGTCGTCCCCCGCCGCCGCGACCCTCCCTCCCCCCCGACCTGCGTCTCCTCTTGTCGTTCAGTGGGAGATTCGCTGAGCTCTAATGACACTCGCCCTGCCCCTCCTCCTCCTCCTCCTCCTCCCTCTGTCTCATCTGTCACCTTGCTCCTCTGCAGTCGGACTTTCCCTCCTCTCAGACACTCCTCCAACACTCCCCACTGCGTCACCTCGCCTCGCGCACTCACTCCTCACACACGCACGCACGCTCGCTGGTTCGTTGCTGCTGTTCCCCCTCTGCTGAAGACGAAGATGTGGAGAGACGTCACATTTACAACCGAAGGTGGAAACGCACCTTCACCCCACCCCTCCCCCCCCAACTCCTCCTCCTCCTCCTCCGTCACGGTGTGAACACTAATGAAGAAGAGATGAGTCCTCTCCTGTGCCCCCATTTATCTCAGTGTCCGAGGAACGCACACACTTGTCCCTCCCTCTCTCACTCCCACCTCAGTCTCTCTCTCTCTCTCTCTCTCTCTCTCTCTCTCTCTCTCTCTCTCTCCCTCTGTCATAACATCTGTCCTGATGCTGTAATAGAAATCAACGATTATATTAACTTGGTCCACCCAGGTGTCTGTCCCCCTGGGTTGATGTTCTTTGGGTGCGATCGATGTCTTCACACTTGTTCCGCCGATGCCTTTTAGCCGCGGTGAACATGACGTAATGGCTTCTCAGTAGTCACTGCGTTTACATGGCACTCGAGAAAACCTAATTATCGCCTTAGTCCAACTATGACTGGACAACTGAAGTGCATGCAAATGGTTAGTCTGACTAAAATCCGAGTGGGAGAACTGCGGTTAAGACACCTTGATAATGGGATTGGAATTCAAATTTCTCCTCCATGTACACAGAGTTTAACTGGACGACGTACGTGCACATGAGCCACACCCCCCACGATGGCTTGTGCCCCCAGAACAACAATCAAGACGCAAGCTCCTTCAACGCGTGGCGCTACTACAAGATTGTGTACAACTGAGGACACAATTCCTTTGCAAAAGCAGCACGCAAACCTTTTCAGTCAATTTGTGTTCTCCTGAGAGGGTTTTCAACAACTCAGTGCTCTGCACAACTCGCCAGTTCACACAGAACAATTGGGCTTCTCACCTGGAATGGAATTGGCGATCTTAGTTCCTTCCTGGAGGCTCAAAGCAACTTCACAAGTCCTCAAATGATGAAAAGGGTTCGGATCACTCGCCACGGTGACGGCACAAGGTGTAGAATCGAAGACGTGGTTTTGTTGTAGCTCTCCAATTGCACACGCCGTTGTTGGCAGTCTGCCACTCTAAATCACCATAGCTTTCCTCACCGAAAACCTGCTGCGCCGCCGTCAGCGGGTCGTCAAAAAAAATCACAACATACACAACATGTTACTAGTGATTTTAATGAAAGTAGAGAAAACATGACAGCTGAGGGAAACCAGTTTTCTGGTCTACATCACAATGTTACCTGAACGCTGACTTGGTTTACTAATAGCTGAAGAAAGCCGTGCTTGCCGTGAGTCTCTGTGGCTCACATACTGTAGGTACACAGGTGAAAGATAATTTACTGGCTTTTGATTCCCTGATTGGCACATTTATCTACAGGCATTATGTAGCAAATGTGATTAAAAGCACATGGCAGGTTTTTCCCAATTATGTTGTTGCTCACTGTAAAAAT
Organism: Nelusetta ayraudi; assembly: GCF_046127955.1. Classification (NCBI taxonomy): domain Eukaryota; kingdom Metazoa; phylum Chordata; class Actinopteri; order Tetraodontiformes; family Monacanthidae; genus Nelusetta; species Nelusetta ayraudi. The sequence goes on along the minus strand of NW_027466061.1, from coordinate 21,440,585 downwards.
CATCAAGCAGTGGTTTCATATGTGCTAAATTGCAAAATAGTAAAATAAATTAATTAATAAATAAATGCTCGCAAGTTAACAGTTTACTTTAGCTTAGGCACAAACAGCACAAAGACCTACAATAAAAACAACTAATTTTTCCCATGTGGGATCAATAAAGCAAACCAAACCTTGTGAGCAGGTTTTATTTTATTTTTTTACGTGACTCAAAAAGTTTGGGATTTTCAACTTTTGGGGTGAAATTTATGAAAAATGCAAAAAGTTCCTGCTGCAGTGAAACTATGGCATGAAAGTTTGAAGTAGAATTGGTGCAGTGGCCATTTCTTCCCCTCAAGTTTACAGGAGAAAACAACAGTGACGGTCATGCCACAACAACACGTTAGCCTCTTAACCCGGTCATGTGAGTCATGTTGTAAAGTGTCGCCTTGTCGTCTTGTGACGTCAAAGTGTGAACAGACTCCTCTCAGACAGCTCTCCGTTATCGAAGATGAGAGTTTCAGTTCACGCTCTGGTTGAAGCGGAACATTTAGTGCTGGGTTCGTGGGTCAGACGCTTGAGGTCTTTGCGGTTCATAATGGTGTGAACAGCCTGAAACAGTTGGACTAGAGAAGGTCAAATTAAGTTCACCAGTAAAGGTTATATTGAATTTTTTAGTGCATTCTGAAATTTCATTCCAATATCTCTCTAACTTTTGATGAGCAGTGTATCTAAAGGTCAGTGCCTCTCTTTTAAACACCACCGTTTGTTAGACTGTCAGTAAAAAACATAGAAGATCGATGCTGTAACTGTACCAACACTTGTGGTTGATGTGATTAAGAAATGATGGCAAGCAGGCGAGTCTGGTTCTGACTGGTGCTCAGAACTCTGACATTCTGACCTAAAATTCCCCCAACTTTTCCTGGATACACGCCGATCTGTCACTAGTCATCCTTGCACTGAGGTGCAGAGCCAGTGATTCATAAAGCCAGTTAATCTCACGGGGTGCAGAAAGCGTAGAGGTGTTCTGGCTCTCTTTAGTTTTTTTTTTTTCTTAACTTGTTATTTCTGGCTCTGGGTGTCTCTGGTTGAAAAGTTTTAAAATTACTACCCTGAGCCCCTGTTTCCCCTGTGATAAATAGCCTCTTACTGAGGTCTTTAGACAGCCCCGCAATGCATTAGAATGGAAAGGAAAACGCTGAATGTATCTCCTTACTTAATCTTCAAGTGACTTCCCTCTAATGCACTTGCACTTGTTCTCTTTTCTTATCTCTTGCAGATGACATTCTCCGCCAGCCCCTACTCTGACCCAATCCAGATCAGGCAGAGCCTGCAACAGGAACAGCCTGAAATGCTGTGGGTCATGGGCCCGGTGTTGGCAGTGATCCTTATCATCATCTTCGTCATCGCCATCCTGTTCTTTAAGAAGTAAGAATCCGGAATCTCAGCCGCTCCCCCCGCTGTGCCGGTGCCGGAGTGTGAGCGGCAGCGGCACTTTCTTTGGGTTGCATCAGGAATGGAAATGAGATACAGTTTGCTCTCCTTCTGCCACTTGAACCCAGCTGCTCGCAGATCAAACTGTAACAGCCAGTTTTCCTAAAATAATACACAGTGAAACAGGGAGCAGATTGATTTGTCCTCCTCAGACAATCCTCACCCTACCCACCCCCCACCCCACCCCCACCCCCTCTGCAAATGATTTTGGCCTGGCTTGCCATTTTTAACTGCGTACCATGTGAAGTGTCAGTGGGTATGGCAGCTGACAGTGCTCCACTAACGAAAAGCGCAGCTTGGCTGTCAAGAAGCCTTTGTTAGAAGTGAGAGGAGCTTTTTTGCCTAACGCTGTTGGTCATTGCAAATAAGAAACAGACAACTGCGGCAGAGGGCTCCGCTAACAGCTCAGTCGATATCATTTTAAAAGGCACTTGTGTCGTCCCGGTGAAACAAAGTGGGTATAAACAGTCCAAAAAGGCTCTGAGGTGGTACAGGATTGTGTAAATATAGACACACTGCTGGTGCTGAAGTGTCTGCCAGTTGGAGAACAAATATTTCACATTTTGATCGGTGGAATTAAGTAAAACAGTTTGTTGGTGACTTGTAGAAAAAGAAAATATTGTATTTTCTTCCAAACTAATTTAGCAGTAAATCGAGGTGAGACGTGTTGGACGTGCACAGTGCCACATCTGCACAGCAACACACTGTTCCAGCAAAATAGAGAACTAAACATTTTAGGTGCACATTATTGAAAATACACACATGAGCTGTCCCCTCATCCTACACACAGTCCTAATTCCATTTACTGTGCATGGCGTGACTAAGACAAGCAGCAGCTCTCAGTGAGCATGACTGATTTTTTTTTTTTCTTCTTCTTCTTCTTCCTGACTAGCTGAGCTCAGGGAAACTTTGCCCAACATGAATCAGCTGCTGCAACCAGCCTGACTGTTTATCTGACTTCTATGTAAAAGGAAGCGTTACTGAAAACGACACAAATCTGAGTCGGCCGCCGTTAGGATCCTGTTTTGCCTGGAAACTATATATTCCACATTTGGCTTCCTTCTGATTAATTCCGGCCACCTCATCCTCTGATGGCTCCATTACAACCTCTCGTTTCCACGTCACACCTCCTCTCCCAGCTGCCCACCCCCAACCATATCCGTGTGGCCGACGGCGACTCAGACTAGGAACAGGGACGGTTAATAATAGGCTTGGAGACGGCTCGCCGCTTGCGGACGTGTCTCCTGTTGATGAGCCTTTTCCCCCACGTCCACTCAGAGCGGCGGGAGGTACTGGGGGGGGAGGTGGCACACAGAGCGCCACACAGTGTACACAGGAATTATTGCTTTGTCTCTTTAGCTTGTTCCTACATTTTGACCAACGTGCACACCAATAACGTTATCCCCATGCATTGTCGTTGGTGTCTACAATGTTGCTGTTGTGAACGTAGAGAAGCTGCAGTTGCAGTTTGATGCCTTCTAACCCCTCCTCCGTTTTCTCTGCCCGCCTGTCAATGCAGCAAACAGGAAAGGTGGGTACCAGAACCAGCCTGCTTCATCTTTGCCACCATCCCATCTCCACCCTTCCATGTGTTGTGTTTCGAACTGTAGTGTTTGTTCGCCCTTAAAGGTCCAGTTTCAGATTGTTATATTGTAAAAGCTTAACATACTGCCCATAAATACATTAATTAAAGTGTATACTCGCAGTACAATGAAAGTAATTAGAATGGTTCTCATATAGTCAAAGATTATGCAAGCAATCAGAGTCTTGCCTCGAATTGGCTGCCATTTTGCACCGCCATGTTTTAAGGAAGCCGGCCTGATTTAGTACTAAATACGAAACTCGCTGTCAGGTGGGCTTCCTTAAAAATGTACAGACTGGACCTTTAAGTTAGCACTCAGAGTCTGCTTCCTCTCCTGCCCACTGGGCATTGGTGCGCAAAAACCAATTGGGGTGGAGGGGGGGGAAGAAGGAGCAGGAAACATCTTAAAATGGGCATGTCTAATCTAATTTGCTCAGTGTTGCATGACATGAGAAGCAGCAGCCTCTGCAGCCCCGATAAGCAGGGTCAGAGGAACCTCCAGGGGTCACTTCCTGCACCCGTGCATGTTCCACACCCACCCAGTTGCCAGATCGTCCTGCCTGCCCGTCTGTGTTTAGCTTCCGCGCCGTGCTGTTTTCATTATCCAGCGAGCCCCGGCGCAGCCCTCACGCGATTGGCTCCATCTGAATATGCCGAGGCGTCATCTGCCGCTGAATGGGCCATTGTGGAGTAAATGCCAGACAGGGAAAGTGCCGAAAGAGAAACGTTCCCATCTTTTAAGCTGACATTTTCCCCCGTCCCTCCGTCCCTGCTTCCTCCGTGGCACAAGGCCCCGTCCTGCCCTCATTAAGTGCACCCCTCAATGTGTGCGCATGTGTGCGCTTACATTCTCACACATCTTAACCCCCAGGGAAGAATAACCCCATTGAAAGTGCTGCCTGGTTTACTTAAGCCAAGCATTAAAGTGTCATGTAGATGGGTATCTAAGGGAGGCGGAGGAGGGGAGGGGAGGGGAGGCGAGGATGCCCAAGTTTTTTCCCATTTTCAGTTCCACCCCACCCCTCACAGCGGCGTCGACACCAGGCAGCCGTCTCTGGGAAGAGTGGTTCCGCCCTGGCTCACCGCAGCACTCAGCTGGGGAGGAGAAGATGCTTGTCGTAGATTAGCCGTCACGCTGTTAGCATTAGCTTAAGACCTGGCAGCACGAGATAACAGGTGGTTGTGAGGCCCAGTGGCTGAGGTGGCTCGTGTGTGTGTGTGTGTGTGTGTGTGTGTGTGTGTGTGTGTGTGTGTGCGTGCATGTGTGGATGTGTGTGCACGTGCACCAGCTGCCTTATGTATTCTCAGCGCGCAGGGGCTTCAACAGAAGGAACCAGCTTCTGCCTAAAAAACCGGCGCTCACCACTTGCAAATGGAGTGCAATGACTTGTGAAATTTCCACAGGGTGCCCTGATGCTTCCCTCCACCCATTTTCCATTTGCAGTCAGAGGGCCCGCGCGTCCACGGCTGAATTTTGAGTGAATGCGTGTGTGTGTGTAGTCGAGAGAGCGAGAGAGAGAAGGAGGGAGGGAGAGAGAGAGAGAGAGAGAGAGAGAGAGAGAGAGAGAGAGAGAGGTGCGAAAGCGCACACGCGCTCGCCTGGTTTGTGTGGAAGCGGCAGACAGATGCCGTCTGTCGGAAACATTAGAATACAAGGCAGCGTTTTCCTGTTCGCACTGATGGACAAAGTCACAGCCGGCTGAGCCGAGCCGAGCCGGGCCGGGCCGGGCCGGGCCAAGCTCTGCTCTGCTAGCCTCGGCAGTGCCGCGCCTGGCGGTGCAGGTGCTGCTGAACAGGTCTAATTAGCCGCTGTTGTGCCACCCAGCTGATGAGCTAATTACAGCGTCCGCCTGTTTTCCTCTCAATCTGGAACAGCCAGTAAACACAATGTGTCGTCGGTGGCGCACGCACGTGCACGGCGGAGAAAGTGACGCATCCAAACCTCCGCTGCACTGTAACACACACACACACACACACACACACACACACACACACACACACAAGCAGCAGCAGTAGCAGCAGCTGTCTCCTATCCAACGGCAAACAAATCCAGCAGCCCAGCCAGCTCTGGGAAATGATGCTGTTTCTTCAAACACATTAAACTCCAGTTGGGAAGCTAATGGGGGGAATGCCCTGCTCGTACCCGCCGTCTCCGGAAAACACCGCCTCTCAAAACTGGTTTTTGGGACCATTAGAAACGCTACCAGCCTCATCAAGTGCGCAACACAGCAAAAAATGGGTGCGTTTGCTTTCGTCCCGACAGAGAACAAACACTGACGTCGCCCCTAATTACGCCGCGGCTGCCTCAGTCTCGGCCCCTGTCCCAGCTAGGACGGAGCGAATGGTGTTCAAGTCTAACTCTCGCTCTCTCTCTCTCTCTCTCTCTCCCTCTCTCTCTCTCACTCTCTCTCTCTCTCTCTCTCTCCCCTGCCTCATCAGGAAGCGAGCCTCGCCCCTACCCAAAGACGATCACTCGGGCGGAGTGAAAGACTCCCTCCTGGCGAACTCGTCTGACCCCGTGGAGATGAGGAGACTCAACTACCAAACTCCAGGTGGGAAGCCGCACTGCAACCGTCCAGCGTCTCCTCAGCTCATTCTTTTTTTTCCTGAACAAAGTCCCGTCACCCTGTTTTAGTGGGAGTTCCAGGCCCAGGTCGTGAGGAGGACACGGCAGGTTGTGTCAGTGTGTGATGGCGTTGCTCATGCAGGAGTTTTTAAGTTCTAATGGAATCTAATGATCAGAGTTGAGTTGGTTTTCCACGCAGGATTATGACTTAATCAAGGCAAAAAAAAAAAAAAAAAGAGTGCCGGCACAGCCGCCGTGTCTTCCATTAAAAAAAGAAAGTATGAAATGAATAAAACCAATATTATGCCTCATGAAGGACTTTATTCCACAATGAAAACCCACCTTGAAATTTATTAGATGATCTTATCTTCACCGCGGGAAAGAAAATATCTAAAGGTGAGAGTACCTTTAATAGCCTTCCTTAATATTGTGCTTTTGTGCACGTTTTGCCTCAAATGGTGGATATAGCATTCAGGAATGATTCCCACCTCCTACCCGCCCTCCCCCTCCACTCCACCTCCCCCTCCCCCCGCCTCCGCCAACTCCTGCAACAGCATTTCAAAAAGCAATCTTCCCCTGCAATGAGCGCCTGTCGCCCTGCTCTTTCCACGGAGCGTTGCTTTACGGTCGCTGGCTACAGTATGAAATTCCAGCGTCCGGCTCGGCGCTCGTTGTTATTCATCCTCGGGCTGCAAATCTGACCAGTCAATAACCGGTCAATAAGACAAAATAAACAAATCATGTCCGCCATCGAAGGCTTTCTGGAGCAAGGGTGGCGTGGCAGCGAGGGGGGGGGGAGGCAAATCAGGATTCTGCGCACGCACGCACGCTCGGCGGCGGTGGCGGCGATGTGGAGGTGTGAAGGGGAGTGCAGGGTGGTGAGGGGGGGTGTCAGCCCCCCCCCCCACCCCACCCTCCTTCTCTCTCTCTCTCTCTCTCTCCTCCTCCTCCCTGATCTCCTCCTCCCCCCCAGTTCTCCTCCCTCGGCGAGCTCCTTTCATTTCCCCTGGCTGGTAATGAGTCCTGCCGCCTGTGATGTGAAGGTGAGCCGTGCGGCGGCAACAATGGAGCCCAGATAAAATGTCAGCCCTCCGGTGCACGCCTGTTTTCCCCCCCGCGCTCGCTAAAGCCCAGCGAGCGTGGACGCAACCCTTCGCATGGATTATTAAAGAGCCGATTCGCCGTCACACACACACACACACAGCCTCCATCCCCTCCGCGGAGGAATTAGGCGGTGGCGGTGGCGCTCTGAAGGAGAACTGTCCTCCCACGACTCCCTCCTCCTCTTTTGTCTCCCGCTGCTCCCCGGCAGAGTGATCTTCCTCCCCCTCCTCCGTCCTTCACTCTACGTCAACATCGCCTCCCGCTTGGCTCCCTTTCCAAACTCACTGTTCGGCTTCCAGAGTGGGGATTATCAAAAAAATAATGACAATGATAATAATAATAATAATAACAAGTGGAGGGACCCAGCACTGCTGTCTGTGCGTGTGTGTCTGTGTGTGTGTGTGTGTGTGTGTGTGTGTGTGTGTGTGTGTGTGTGTGTGTGTGTGTGTGTGAAAACCTGCGAGAGTCCAGGAGTGAGCAGAGTGAATATTGAGCGAGCCGTTACTGCCGTCTCTCTTTGATTTGCTCACAGAAGGTGATTGTTCCCGCTCGGGGAGCCTGATTGGTGCTAAGTGTTCCAGCCGACCGCAGCTCATGTCTCCGGCACGTTGCTTTGTTTGGCAGACGGCGTTGAGTCGCAAGCTCTGCCATTCCAGCAGTGGCCTTGGGAGTGAATGAGCGCTTCGTGCTCCGCTTCAGATACTTGAAGTCATTCACAGGGCTTTAAATTTTAGGCCCAGTCGATCCAGGTTGGTTTTTGATTGGCTCCTGAATGTTATTCACAGTTCAGCCACCAGGTGAGGCTACAATCGTGCCATGTGAACAGTCTGTTGCAATTAAATCGACCAGATCCGGTTGGAATTTCGATCGGGTCGAAGGGAGGAGGTGCTGTGACGTTGTCTTTGATCCAATCAGAGTCCAAGTCAACAGCACATCAGGTGGCTTCCCAATGCCAGAGCTGTGTGCACATGTTTCTTCAGTGCTGTGGGTTCAAAAGACGCGCAAAATGAAACACAGCGAGATGGATTGCTGTTTTTAACAGCGGTGCATGGCATTAGGGGAACCCTAAACCAGTCCAATCACTTTATTTTGTGTACTGTAAACAGGGCAATATGATCTCAATCGGAATTTGAAACAATTCAATCAGACTGATAAAAAGTGATGAACGTAATGAGAAATTGGCTTTCAAGAAAAACATCAATTAATTAATTAAAAGTGTATTTATTTATTTTGGTAATTACAATTTGAGTGAGCTCCTTTTATTCCAGTGATGTGTTGCAGTTAGCGCACAGATTTTTACATTAGATCGAACATTTTACATGTTCCCAAATTTTCTTATCTTTGATCAAGAAAAGATCTCCCACTTTGATGTTGTGTCACGCTTTAAATTTCCCCGTGTGTCAGTGGAAACCTCGGCAGTCTCCTGCAAGTGTTTTTAAAAGTCACGATTTGACTCCCGCTAGCACATTTTCCAACTAGCTCGAAATGTCATTTTGCAGGAACCGTGTGGCCCCCCCCCGGACGCTGTTTTGAGCCTCCTTCACTTTGATTGAGTGTCCGTCTTCTTCTTCTCCTTCCTCTTCTTCTCCTCCTCCCTCCCTCCTTCGCTCTCTTCTCTCCACAGGTCCGAGCTCTCATCGCTGCCCCAACACTCCAAGTTAGTTTCTGAGCTGTCGCCTAATTGTGTACTTCCCCACACATACAGCACCCACCACCCACCACCCACCCACCACCCCCTCACTCCCCTCCTTCTCTACTCAGTCAGTCACCCCTGGTTCCATCCAGCAGACATGGCCGGCCCACGGGGCTCTTGGGATTGTGGCCGATGTCCTCTGTCTCTCTGTCTCGCCCGGCTGTGCACAGCAGACCGCCGAGCGGGGAACAGTGTGCGCATTCCTGCTCGCTCGCACATCGGGCCTCGATATAAATATGACGGCTTCACTCCCCATTTACCCCAACAACCACATGGCTGTAAAAGGCCCGACTGAACACGCAAACACATCTTTTAATGTGATAATATCGTATTAGTCCCGCACTGGACGTAGCCAGCGGCCGCTATCCACCACGCCATGAGCTCCCAGCCCATTTCAAGGCGGGACCCCTGACCTGGATGCGCTCGGGCCAGCGGCGCCATCGCTGATATTTACATCTCTTTCAAGTGTCTGTCAGAATCCCCCCGGCTGCGAGGCTCCTAGGCTAATGTGTAAGCTTAATATCGTGCTGCGTCGCTCTAGAGATTCCTCACGCGTCGCGGGCAGCTCACTTTAAACACGTGAGCCAAGTTCCCAGCAATCCGTTTAAGTGCCGGGCCTAGCCAAGTTCAGAGGCGCGGGGCGCAGTGGGGGGAGGGGGAGGGGGGCTGAGGGGAAGAATTTGTGTCGGTAGATTAGCAATAAATCGTCCAATAACCCGGTGACGAGAAATTAATCCAGCTCAATCGCTCCAGGCTGGGCCTGAAGATATCCTTTTGTTGGGCCACGTTTTTTCTTCTTCTTCTTCTTCCTCTTCTTCTTCTTCTGGTGACCATCCCCCCCGCCCCTGACTCCCCCGACTCCCCCAGATTCCGAGCGGCTCCTCGCTCCGATCCTCGGCCTCCGCCACCATGGGAGAGATGTCAGCCTCCTGCCTCCCTCCAGGAGCATGCTCACCTCATGCCGTCTCTCATGTTGCATCGCTGTGCCGGCCCCGCCTCTCCGTCCTTCCTCACTTAGCATGACGACACCACCAAAACGTCACCCAGCCCCCTGTGCACTCCTCTGCCTCTCACTCTCTCCTCCCAGCCATGCATTGTTGAGCCCGGCGCACACTCCTCCGCCAACACGCGCTGCCACCTCATGGTCCCGCCGGCGGCTTCACCTTCACCACTGTGGTCCAGTCGGCCAGTCGCTTCGTGTCCAGGCTCTAACTCTCTGCCTCTCCCCCCAGGAATGAGGGAGCACCCGCCCATCCCCGTCGTTGATCTCTCCGACCACATCGAGCGACTGAAGGCCAACGACGGCCTGCGCTTCTCCCAGGAGTATGAGGTAAGAGTGAGCGCTGCGTCTGCGACTCGCCCTTCTTTCCACCTTCCAAACGCCTCTGTGTTGCTGGAGGCGGCGGGGTTGGAAGAGTTTGTACCTCTCGTTCCAGATAAGGAAGCTTTCTAATACAGTCCCAGTGGGGGCCACAGCCCTCTGGAGGGCGCTAGGGAGGCTGGCAGGGAGGCAAGACGAGAAAAGAAACGCAAATAATTAAATTAATAATAGAATCAAATTATATTTTAATTATTATTATTGAATATAATGTAACTATTGTTTAATCATTGTTAATTGTAACCTATAATAATATATCATATGATTGGCTGCCAGTCGAAAACATCTTTCATGCCCTTGTGGCAGCCCAGCTGTGGAAGACATTGCTGCAAGAAGCAAAGAATTGGCCAACTAAAGTAATATAATATGAGGTAGCATACTGGTTGCCCTTCATATGACTCAGGACCCATGAAGTAGCTCTTAGATTCAAAAAAGTTGGTGATTCCTGCTTTATAGCTACAGAGAAAAATGGCCATGATTGTCAACATGTTAGTTGATAGTATTCTTATTCTTAATAAATGCAACCATTATTGAATAGCAAATAAAAGTAAGAAAAAATACTCTCAAAGTTGATCTTTCTATACATATTTTGTGAGAGTGTCCCCAGCCCGAAGCTAATGCTGTTTGTGGATCCATGGCGTTGAAAAGGAAGCCCTGCTCGAATGGAGTTTGATGGACTTTCTTCATAGACTTTCCTTAGTTACTTTTATAGCTCTATTTCCAATCCCAGCAGGAAACCAACATTTTCATGAAATGCTCTGGGATGCTTTTCCACCCAGCGAGCAGGTGGCTACTAGCTTAAGCAATCTGCGCGTGTCTTGATGTTACCCGCAGTCGCAATGTTTTTTTGTTTTGTTTTGTTTTTTTACACAGGCAATCTCTCAGATGACTCGGTGAGGGATTATCTCCCGTCAGTGTTCTCCCAACGAAAGGGGAGGCAATTTGCATTTAAAGTGGCACATAGTCTTTTTTTGGGGGTGGTGGTGTTGGGGGTGCACAGCGAGGCCGGATGAAGAGCAGAGGCATCCTTGAATACACAAAAACACAGAGGTGGTTCTTACTTATTTGCTGTGATGGGCCACTCTGGTCCGCCTAATCAGCTCTATTAGTCACAGCGATGCCTCCGACCTGCTGGAGTGATTACACATCCCAGCCAGAAAAAAACAACACGATCGCCTTTGTCCGTCTGGGAGCAGAAAAGGTGACAACAGCAGCAGGGCTTTTCTTGTGCGCGCACGTGCTGCAGATTTTTATCTTCACGGTTTCATGACTATTCCCTGAGCATCGTTGCCGGCTGCACTGTTATTAGTGTGTTATTAGGTTGACAAGGAAACCAGCGTCCCTATGTAGGCCTCATACAGCCTGGCTGCACGGTGCGCAGTCTAGCTGCATTAAGCAACGCACTCCCAGGCATGTTCTCGTACCTGTGTAAGGAATTCTACTTCCACATTGAACCTGTTGTGGACCAAGTTGCAAAGTCAAGGTCCGGCTGGTGCAGCACCACAACACGCACGGCTCTAATTCCGCCTTTGTCTCGTTCGGTGTGAGATGAATGACTCACGAGAAGGTTCATTGAGCCTCGGCGAGAAGTTTGCACTCTGCGTCTTTGCTCTGCGCTGCTCCAACACGCGGCCCTCTGTGCCCCGCCGGGGGAGCGGAAGCCAGTCAAGCTGGAGAATTGGCTTGTGCCACTACAGGCAAACGGCCCCGCTCCCTCCTCACACCCATCTGAGCCAGGGAAGACCCCCAAAGCCCCTCGCACCCCCCGTCCACCAGATGGCCCCGCGTCTCCGTGCCAGCCACGGCGCCGCGGCACAGCTCGTGGCGCTCCCCGCTTCGTCACAGTCACACTCGCCGGCTGCTCTCGCCGTGCCTGAGCTGGAGGTGCGGAATTTGTCGGACCCCCCCCCAGGGCCCGCCACACGCCAACGCCGTGCTTTTTAGGAAGGCTGACGCTCCCCGCAAATCTCCAAATCACACCGAGCGATGAGCGCACGGGACAACGAGCCAAATTTGTCTGTCAGGTGTCTCGCCACCTCCTCCCTCCCCTCCAACCCCCCCCCCCACCCCCTTGTCACGAGTTTGTTTTTGTTTTTTTTACACCGTGGGAAGGAACGTCCCACTGCCGTCGTCGTTCCGCTCATTGAAAAGCCCTTCCAGTGCATCAGCCAGACGACCGTGGGCTCCCTCTCTATTTTTTTGCCAGGTTTGTTTGCTGCTTGTCATCAGTGGCGGTGGAAGCCTGTTGTGCGCAACACAAACCTTCCAGATATTGCGAAAAGTTGTTTTTTTGTTGTTGTTTTTTTCAATAAAGCTTTCCGTGTTTGCTTGCTGCGGCAACGAGCAGCAGACTTGCTTTGCTCAACCTGCCGAGACTCTGGCTTCCCGCTGCAAACCCTGCTTCCCTCGGCGACGTAGAAATGTAGATTATTTGCCGTTAATACGGCCAAGAAGCTGCTCTCCGCCGCCTCCCCTTTATTGTGCAAATTTCCCTCCGCGTCCTTTGTTTTATCCATTACCCAATAATTATAGCTTGTATTACGCCTGAGCTGGTGGCTGTTTGACATGAAACAGGCCTTTAATAATTCAATTAGTGGCCCTGCCACATTAAGTAAGTCGAGGAATTTTAAAGGTGCTGCTCTGACTCAAGCTGGATTTGCGAGGCGAAAGGTCCGCGGGAATTAGTGGACATGGTTCCGACGTGAAATGACGGAGGGGGGGGGGAATCGATGCGGAATAACAAGACACTGTGTGACATTATCGAGCCGGGGGACGGTGGGCCATCACATATCTTACCGGATCAATACGTGTGCAGTCTACTGTCGCCCTCGCCTAAGAGACAAATGACGTCAGCGGGAGCAAGTGTTCGGAGCAAATAAGGGCTGAAAAGATAGAGACGGGTGGAGGGAGGGTTGGGTGGGGGGGGGTGCAAAATTGAAAGAGGCTGAAACAGGAATCAGACGAGCTGGAACGAGAGAGCTGACAGAAGTCGGGGGCGACCGTGTGAGTGAAGTCACTCGATAGGTCCACACAGAAAGGCGAGGCCGGCTGTTTGCGGTCGCCGCAGCAAAAAATCTTTACTCATTTCCCAGCTGAAAGGAAGCGTCTGCTCGGCTTCTGAAAGCAAATGAATATGGGGTTGGTTTTTCGGGTGTCCATTCCGATCAATAAAACAAGCTTCTTTACATTTTCTTTTGTCCGCTGCCGAAATACAAAGTACCAGCACGTTTTCATGCAGCGGCAGTGAGGAGAGCGTTTACCCTGCAAAACGTCCTTCACAGGCTGGAAGTGTGCAAGCGCTCCGCTGCGGCTTTTTCTAAAGGCTGTGTTGTTGTTCAGTGCGACGGGGTTTGTTTTTCCAAAGAACGCTGTGGTCTGCGGTGGAGGACAGACTGCTTGTTCTCTCCCCCTCCCTCGTCTTGCTGCTCACCGCCATTTATGCAAACACTCACACTCACTCACTCACACGTTTCGCCTTCTCTCATCCGTCACCTCTGTCCAACCTCTGCCCCCCCCCACCCCCCCACCCCCCCTCTCCTCTGTTCCAGTCCATCGACCCGGGCCAGCAGTTCACCTGGGAGAACTCCAACATGGAAGTGAATAAACCAAAGAACCGCTACGCAAACGTCATCGCCTACGACCACTCCAGGGTGGTGCTCACCTCCGTCGATGGTAAGAGGCCCTCCACTGACTGCTGGTAGCAGAGTCAGAGTCTTCCAATGCTTCAGCCATGGAGGTATTATAAGAAGTGCATACCAGACTGGCAATACGGCTGTGCGGTGATTATTTTCCAGTGGCCACTTCCAAAACCCCATCTGACCTAAAAAGCGGTTTTTCCCATGGACCACAATACAAAAACAAATGCCTTTGAAACATCCTGACGCAATAACAATAAATATTTGTATTGCAGATTTTCCCGTCATTGACCTTTTAGTCTTTCAAAAAAAAAACTAAAAAGGCCAGAAAAAAGTTTTATATTCCCAGCGTGACGTCACAGCGTTGTATGTGATGCTGTGTCTTGGCTCGTTCTGATTGGCTGACGCTTCCTGATGCATCATGGGAATTCCATACAGCACGGTGTGAAGCGCAACATGCTCTATGGACCTCACAATGCGGAAGCCAAAATATTTTTTCACCATATGCGCCAGCTGAGCAATTCCATTGAGACGCTGCCTCCAGCTGACCTGCTCGCTTGCCGTCTCTGCCGCAGCCGTCCCAGGCAGCGACTACATCAACGCCAACTACATTGACGGCTACAGGAAGCAGAACGCCTACATCGCCACGCAGGGGCCGCTGCCCGAGACGCTGAGCGACTTCTGGAGGATGGTGTGGGAGCAGAGGTCCAACACCATCGTCATGATGACCCGGCTGGAGGAGAAGTCGCGGGTAAGTCACACCGGGCTAAGGACGCCCAATGACTCGGCTCGGCACAGGTGCCTTTCCCCTGCAACTTGGTACCAGCTCAGTGTGGGTGGAGTTACCACAGCAAGGCGGAGCCAAGGTCCCTCGACGTTCCATAGCCTAGTTTCATTAGCTATTGAGTTTTCACTGCGTGAAAATGTAAAATTCCAAAAGACGGACATTTAAAAATGGCGTTTTTGGTTTTTGTGATGGACTCGTCTGATCTGGGTAAACTCTTATCCAATCAGTGCCCTGCTCTGTGTCTACATCACATTATGGTCCCTGCTCAGCTTACTACCTTCCTAGCTGAGCAGGGACCAAAATGGTGACAGTTAGTACCGTGTTGGGGCTGGTGGAAACGCTCATCAGCTGAGCCGAGCCCAAGTGCGCTAGTGGGGTCCCCCCCTCCCCGCACACGAGCAGTTTCACTCCGCCGCCACCGGGGAGGAGTAGCTAGTAGCTGGTGGCGCCTCGCCGCGTGTCTTACTGTCATGATCACACTCGGCGGATTAGACGGCCAATTATCATACTGATTAATAGTGAATGGGGGACGTGGGCGGGTAAAATAATACATTATGAATAAGGAAAGTGCTAATTGCATTACCTGCAGCAGCAGTCAGCAGCGGCAGGCTGGCTGCGCTGTCACTCACCAGGCTGGCCGAGCGACCAAGCAACTCCACCGTCGATCCTTTACGACGGGGCTTTTATTGTGCACGTATTCGTTTGCAGAGATTTTATCGTGTGTAATTTCTTTTTATTGGTCTTTAAGATGGAAGAACATAAGCGCAACAAAATCAAAATTGTGTAAATAAACGCCTTAATCACCCTAATGTTGACGCCAAAAGTGCCTGAGTGACCTTTTTTCTTTTTTGCTTGTAAGCACGTTTGCATGCAGTGGATTGTTTTCATTTAAAGTGAATGGAACAGAATTGTTTTCTTTTTAATTACTTCCATCTTCCATCCAGCATTAAGCGCGCACTCACAGAAGCAGCGACGCTCCAGACGCCCGTGACTGAGCCGCACTTCCACAGAGGGAAGTGCGTACTGTACATCTGGGGAAACGTCCTGTAAAAGCTCAGTGCGGCGGAAGTCAACAGCGCCGCTGCAACGGCGATGACGCACGCGACAGGCGGCGTTTGAAATCTAATAAGCGGGCAGAAAGAGATTTTCCTGACGTGTACATTTGTGTCGCTCAGCGCGGAGAAGTAACACGACGCCAAACAAAGCCTGGAGGCACGCAGACGCTCAGGTCGACTTTAAAGCGGGATTTGTCAGCCTGATCAAAGTCAGCATGACTTCAAAACCATATTTGTCTTGTCTCTGGACAGTATCGCTTTGCGCCGCGTCCCCTTTCTCGTCAGTCTCGAGCAATTTGCAAGCTTCAGCGTGAGAAAAAAAAAAAGAAAAAAAGCTGCTTCTGAAGTGAAATGACACGGTGTTTCTACCGTTCACCCTCCTGCTTGTTTGCCAAGTAGGGCTGTGGCAGCAGGGTGATGCTCCAACCAGTCTGAGAGTGTTTTCTGAGGGGGATCATTGAGATGCATCTTTTTGCTTTTCGTTCATTAACAGCAGTACTTCTGTTTTGTTTCATGAGCAGTTTGTCAGAGAGCTCAGCCCTTGATTGCCACACGCTTGCTCTCGCAGCGCCGCGCTCCCTTTTGATTTGCTTTGCCTGTCTCTGAATACGGCTGCGTTTTACCTCTGGAGTTCGACTTCAGAGAAATTTCAGCAAGAGACAATTTAACAATACTTTTAAATAAATAAATAAATAAGCACTCTGATAACTTAAAATTAAAACTTAGGATAGTTTTAATTAACCATTTGGTAATCATGCTCTGGAGTGTCTCGGGGGAGATGTACTGATCCCTGCTGGTACGTGGCCCTTTAATTAGTGTCAGGAAAGCCCAAGTCTGCAGTCTGCAGCTTAAAGATGCCTCCCAACATCCCAGATAATGACTTTTTTTTTTTTTTTAAGAGTCGCTTTGTAGACATCATTCTATACATACACATGCACACATTATGTATATATTTTGTATATATTATATATACACCACATCTGTGTTATTTTGGCCTTTTTATATAATCATTTATAAAAGTTGGGATTTCTACCCTGTTAAGCCCCTCATAGATTAGAAAATGGAACAATGACTTTACAGCATTCCAGGCTCACAGCTGTACATTACATTGATACATTGATTTACATCCGGCAAAAGATTGAAGAAGCCTTTGAGTCTTATGCAAATGTTTAAAATCTAAGGTGAGCATGCTTTTATATAAATATATATACATATATATGTATATATGTATATAAAATCCCAAACAATGTAATCTTTATTTACCCTACGTACGGCACCTAGATTGCCCAGATATGTAAAATTAGACTCAATGATCCTGCCAGGCTGCTGTTTTCCATGAATTCAAGAGGCAACCTCCTGCCTTTCCCGAGAAACAGGCAGGAGGGATAAGAGCGGTTAGAACAGCATTCTAGGTACAACATTAAAAATAGAAAAGGAAACCAGAGAGAAGAAACTCTACAAATTTTTAAAACTGCTGCAGGGGGAATTCTTATCAGAACTGGGTGGCATTCTCACATTACAAGAAATAACGTTCAAAGTCCTGTTGCAGGATTTCATCGGTGGACAGCATGTTCTTCCGTTGCTGCCACATCACCGCATCAACCGCTAGCCGCAGAGTAGTGGCGTGGTTTTTGATATCTTGGAAGACATTTCGCCTCCCATCGGAAAGGCTTCTTCACTTCTGCATTCCCATGAGCTTTTTAGCGGACGCTACCATACGTCAACATTAGCATTTAGGACACATTTGATGTGACGGGCCAGGTTAGTGTTGCACTGAGGCAGCAAAAATGTCTGGCGTTTTTTAAATGCATTTATTTATTTATTCATTTATTTATTTATTTATTTATTTTTATCCGCTCATTTCACATAAATTCCCGTCTTTTATCCTATTTTTTTTCACCTTGTTTCCTTATGGTTGCACGCGCAGACAGACACACACACACACATATGGTAAGCGAGTCATCTGCCCACCACTCACCCAGACTGATGCCTGGTGCCAGACAGAGCAGCAGCCTGACAAATATGATGACATGCAGCAGCAGCAGCAGCAGGCAAATTTCACTGCCCTCTATCATTTCTCGTTAGCGAGACCCTAAAAGGTCAGAACTTGAAAAGAGAGCAGAGCTATTCCCCATTTATTTGTGTGTGTGTGTGTGTGTGTGTGTGTGTGTGTGTGTGTGTGTGTGTGTGTGTGTGTGTGTGTGTGTGTGACTAGATAAGACATTTAGCTCCTCTGCTAAAGGCCAGGTGCCAACATAAGAAGCCAGGTACAAAGTGGGAGATGATATTGAAATAGTGCGTGTGTCTGTGTGCGTGCCTGCCTGTGTGTGTGTGTGTGTGTGTGTGTGTGTGTGTGTGTGTGTGTGTGTGTGTGTGTGTGGACCTGTTTACACGTGTCTTTGCCTAGGGGATAAATTGCCAGCCAGACTGGCCAGCCAGAGTTATTCATGACAGCGGTGACTGCGAATCCATATGTTTGTAGTGCGAGTGGTGGGCCGTCACTGGGTGGAGTTCCTCCTGCAAGGCTCCACCTCAGCCCCTGAATGGGAGCTGTCACAGCAGAAGGAGAAATGCTAGTTGTGTGTGGGGGGGGGGTGAATTCCAGTGCATTTTGTTGGTCGATTTGTACCAGCTCGCCGAGACGGCGGAGGCACTTCCAAATGTCACTGCGGCCCGGCAGTATCAATATGATTAGCCTCCCCGACACACAACTTCTCCTCTGGTGTGATCCAGATCAATAGATCCGAGTCCCCGCCGCCCGTGACGCAGCGACGGGCTCCGCGCTGAGTTGTGGCTCCCAGTCAAACGCGCTCGGCGTTGGGGTGTAAATTGCCATTGCCAGAATTCGACTTTCTAAACAAGACTTTCCGCCTCGTAAACATCCACCAGGGTTCCTGCCAAGGCCCCTCATCTGGAGACAGGAGCCGTCTGCACCAAGTCTGTGGTGGTGACGCAAGTCATCGCTGTTAGAAACACTTGAAACTCGTTAATGCCAATTAACAAGTTGTGTTGGGGAAGTCAAACGAGGCTTGACTACACAATTACATGTTGTATTTTTTTTTTTTTAATGCAACTCTTTGAACAACAGCTCGGGGAAAACTAGTTGAATTCGAAGCCAAACTCCAGCAGAAGCAGCAGCAGTGAGTTGGACTTCTCTGATCAATCTGAAGTGAAAGACTTCTCCAAACTCCAAGTGTGTCTCAGTCTTTTGCCTTTATGAAACAGTGTTTTTTTTTGTTTGTTTGAAGTTATTTTGCAGCAGTAGCTTGTTTTTAGCTTGAACTGATCGTGAGCCGACCGCTCTGTGTTCTGGGAGCGTTTGGTGGTTCACTTTGTGTCTGAGAGGCAAAAACCAGCGAGTCCCTTCATAACAACAATCCAGCAGGCTTCCTAAACACAGCTCACTCAACAATGCAGCACCCAGTCATTACCGCTGTGCCAAAAGCATACATTACAAAGTGTTGTAAACGAGACGACAATTAGCTAATTGAAAATGATCACAGGCTGCCGAAAGACAAAGTGGGCTTTTTAATGCCCTTTTGAAGCCCGCTTCAAATGCAGACACGCACGGCCACGCATGCTCCCTCTTGTCTGTGTGTTGCTTTGTTTTTTCCTTTCTTTTTTTTAATTTTTAGTAGGTCCGGGAGCTGACTAAGAGACTTGGGCTTTTAATTAGACGGTCGGACGCAACCTTTGATCCGACCTCTCTAATGTACCCTCCTTGTTAATGAGTGCGATGCTCTGGCTGCTGTGGCGCCGGCCCAGTCCTGACTGCGTGCCCTCTGCTCTCCTCCCCCTGCCAGGTGAAGTGTGACCAGTACTGGCCGTCACGAGGAACCGAGACCTACGGGATGATCCAGGTCACCATGCTGGACACGGTGGAGTTAGCCACGTACAGCGTCCGCACTTTTGCCCTCTACAAGGTACACGGCTCCTTTCTTTTTGCACACATACACGTGTCCAGACTGTATCGAGCAGAGACTGGCGAGCAATAGCAGCTCATTATTACAAGAGGCACAGTTTTAGAATGTCATTTCCCATGTTCGCCCAAGATAGATAAAGGATACAGACGCTTCTTCTGCTCTTTCTCCCTCCCTCCCTCTCACTGCTGTAATTGGTTTTTAGCGTCTGTGATTGTCTGTTCTTCTCGGAACAGCCGCGAAAGATTCCCATTTCTCCCTTTGATTCACGTACTTCACTACACTAATGATTTGACTGATGTTTCGTCCTTTATTTCTCCTTTGCCCAATCCTCCTACATTTACTGGCTGCTAATACCCAACATATTTTACAACGCCTAATTGAATGCGGTCTCCAGCTGGAGCGATCAGGAGCGGCGACGGGCAGCCAAGAAAGTGTTTCCGGTGAAGTGCCAAGAGTTCAGTGGGAAATTATCCGCACCTACACAGGCGCAGAGTGATCACAGCCACCAATGCGAGCACAGCGTGTGCTCACATCAAGGCAAAGGCACTCAAGGCTGTCTACATACAAAAGAGAAAAGCAGCACTTCCGTCAGTTCCTAAGCAGTTGTATTTGCGTTGTGCTTTTTAACTAAACGTAAAGCGAGCTCTGGTTATGGTTGACAGCTCCGTCCTGAGGCTGTTGCAGGCTACTCTCTGCACAGACGGTGTTGCCGTTCTAACACCTCTGTATGTGTGTGTGTGTGTGTGTGTGTGTGTGTGTGTGTGTGTGTGTGTGTGTGTGTGTGTTGCTGTCTCCTCGTGCAGAACGGCTCAAATGAGAAGCGAGAGGTGCGACAGTTCCAGTTCATGGCCTGGCCCGACCACGGCGTGCCAGAGTACCCCACCCCCATCCTGGCCTTCCTACGGCGGGTCAAGACGTGCAACCCTTCGGACGCCGGCCCCATGGTGGTCCACTGCAGGTACGTGTCAGCAAGAGACCGCGTGGGGAAGGGCTCGGCTTGAATACAACACACAAACTTTAAATTTTTTTTTAAAGGGGTCATGTTATTAAAAATAGATTTTATTGCCGTTTTTAACACAAAAAACGACAAGGTCGTCATTTCTAGATGGGCCGACTTTTTTCACGTTACTGCGCTGCAATGAGCCGTTGGGATTTGCTTGACTTTCTATGTCACAAGCCAACCTGATCATCACAGCAAGCTTTTTTTTTTCATGTGGGTGGGCCATCACTGCAAGAGAGCTTGTAGCCTGTTCCTAGCTACCTCGTGCTAGCAGTTAGCAGCCAATCACAAGAGAGTGAGCGGAGCCACGGATGGAGCAGGGGGTGCGGTGGGGAAGAGGAGCACACATTGTGTCTCTCCTCAGAGTTCAGAGTTCTGTAAGTACAGCTCAAACGAGCTGGAGATTTTGGACCAAACAAAGCTCGTTTGTTGTTGGAAGCAGACCAGCAAAATGAATTTACTACATCTGGAAATGGCCATAACAGGGCACATTTCACAATCGGACTGGAATTTAATCTTGTTGTCTCGTCATTTATGAGAACTGGTTATTATTGTGCCAATAAACCCTCCAGGAGCCATGATGCCACAGACATGTTGCAGCACTGCTTCTCACAAATCAGTCATTCTAGCTGGCTGGCTGGAGAGACTCGTTGGATGCATCTCCAAACACAGACTTTGCACATGCTGCAGCAACAGTTGCACGACAGCCCCCACCACAGTGCCAGAGGGATTAAATCAACTTACCTTGAAAGCCTGACGTCCTCTTTTCAGAGGAGCCCGTAATGATTAAATGCCTGCCTTCCATTACAGCTTCCCGGTGCACCTCTTTGACATTGCAGTTGGCCGCGTTTTATCAAATTAAAATTCCAGCGCACAGCACCTACTTAAAGTTAGCCTGCGTTCCGTGTCATAACTTGTGGACACGGCAATCATGACCTGAAGTGGCCCCGACTCCCCGCCTCCCTCGGCTCTGTGTGCCGCATCGATTGTCTAATGTTATACAGGTTGGTGCAGGTGTCTTGGGGGGAAGGAGGGGCAGATTTCTTCTCTACGTTCAGCAAGTACATTTCCGCTGCATTCAGCACGGAAGGATACTGCGGCGCAATTACATTGGATTTTGGCAGCGGGGCTCTCTCTGCAGCAAAGGTTGGCGAGCGAGAGTTAAGATAAATCCACTTTTTAATCCCAAAAGTTTGACAAATAAGCTCGGTGCAGCCTGACTCAGGCTGTTTATTCTGCCGTAAAGTGTTGATGCTGTCCATGGCCCCGTCCTCCAGAGTGAGCCAGATCACAGCAGCTGTCTGCTGCCTAGCAGCGCGGTTTGTTAACCCCGGTTCACCGTGCGTCTGTCCCTGCGCTCACATCTGTCCAGGCCAGCGTGTCGACACGCTCGTGATCCCGCTTCAAACAAACGCTTTCCAAATTAGTTCCCATGCAGCACGCTAAGGATGCACTGATCTACAATGGAAACTATTGGATGTAAAATGCAATTAACATCAGTCAATAGTGATACAACCTGCATCCATGGCACACATTGCAGACGGACTGATTAGCAGAGGTGTATTCACATTCTGCACTTAGGGAAAAGTATGGATACTTGTGTAAAAAAAAAAAAAAATACTCTGATAGAAGTAAAAGTGCTGATTCAACTCCTTTACTCAATTACAATTGAGAAAGTAGAGATTCTGAAATGTAAAAAGGAAAAAAAATATTAAATGTTATTTTCTTCATGTTTATTTAATTGCGTTGAGCCGAGGTACCACAAAATCCTAAAAATAATCTCCCTCTTAAATATCATCAACTTTTACATTGCACCACGCAACAGCATCGTTCAAATAACTCTCCTTCAAGCAACAACCATCGTAAATAACAATAAGTGAATTACTTTAAACAGAATAACAGAAGTACATACATTTGTGTGCAAATGTAGGGAGTCAAAGTAAAAAGTCGTCAGAAAAAGAAATACTAAAGTAAAGTATGCATACCTGAAGAATCTACCTAAAGTATTTGTACTTTGTTTCTTCCCACTTCTGCTGATGAGTACCGTTCTACCAGCATCTTTTTTGAAGTACCTCCTTAATGTGCGCTGGACAAAGTGTGCATTTTCATTAATGAGTATAAGTTCACTATTAACTGTGGAAATGAGATTTTTTTTTTAATTTTACACTGGCTTCTCTACAGTCACTTGATTTCCGGTACAACTTGGACAGCCTTTACTCGGTGCTACCATACAACTTTATATTTCCCCCCTACGCTCGCTGCTCGCAGTTATCAGTTCCACTGGCCGAGTAACTTCAGTCCTCACTTCTCTGTGTCCTCCCCCGGCAGTGCGGGCGTGGGCAGGACCGGCTGCTTCATCGTGATTGATGCCATGCTGGAGCGCATGAAGCACGAGAAGTCCGTGGACATCTACGGCCATGTGACGTGCATGCGAGCCCAGAGAAACTACATGGTCCAGACTGAAGACCAGTACATCTTCATCCACGAAGCCTTGCTGGAGGCCGCCACCTGCGGCAACACGGAGGTGCCGGCGCGAAACCTGTACGCCCACATCCAGAAGCTGACCCAGCCCCCGCCGGGCGACACGGTCACCGCCATGGAACTGGAGTTCAAGGTGTGTGGTTGTTTTTTTTTTCCTTTTGAACTCCAGACTCAAGTAGAACAGCCTTTTGTGATTAATCTTCCAAAAAAAAGCAATTCCCCCACGTAAACGGTACATTTAGCCCGTTGTTTACAGTCTCCTGCAGAAGATGTTTGATTTTAGCTTCCACCTAAAAGTGTAGTCACAAGGTGGTCAGAGTTGAAGCCCAACTGGGGACTGGAGTTCCAAATCAGTATTAGCTATAAACTCTCCATGCACTGCATCAGCAGCAAGCTTGTAGCTATGTTGGAATGCATCGTCCCTGTTGAATAAAGGAGCTGCTTTTGGGTGTGCTCAGGAGATTTATTGAGCCCTTTGTGACTTCACAAAAGCCGCTAGCAACGAGCATTCATCCACAAGCCAGCGACACAGATTGTTGTTAGAAAACATTTGTCAGTGAAATTTTGCTGAATGTTGTCAAATTTTTCAGGCAACGTAAAACATCATAATTGCTTGGTCTTACGCTAAGACTGTTTGAAGCTAACACTGTTAGCGTAAGATCTTACACTAACTAACTATGTTATCTCACACTAACATTACAACTGTTTAAAAATGTTACTTATGAAACTTTTTTTTTTTTTACACTGCCCACGAACCTATTTAACTTTTTTTGGTCTCCATTAACAATGAAAGATTATAATAATAATCTTTCAAATTAAGGACAGTCAGTCTCTAGTTTGACAATAAAGACTGACTGTCAAATAAATCAAAATGTTGGAAATCATTTAAAGGCTACTGGCCATGACAGGTCCCAGCAGCGTCAGTTGAATTACACGTCACACACACACACACACACACACACACACACACACACACACACACACAGCTGGCGCTCAAGGTGACTTGCGACCGCGCGGGTGCGCGTGCACACCTTCTGTCAATAGCTATCGACTGTGATGTCATTACGACTGGTTCCTCCCGGCGCCGTGCTGCTATTAGCCCCTTTACGACCATGATCCATTCTGTTTGAAGTGATAATGGCGTCCGCGCTGCCGCCTGCCAACCGCGGGAGCAGAATGAAAGAGTGGGAGAGTGATTGTGATTGTGGGGGCCAAAGCCTCCGTGCCCACAGTCTGGCCTCGACGTGCACACGCACAAATTATCCCCGAGCACCGTCGGCGTGCACGCAGACCCGCCGCCGTCCATCTGTGCTCTGGCCGCTGCCAGCGCTAGCTCGTCACCGCTAGCTCAACTCAGCTCAGCTACAGTGGAGTCGCCGGAATCTCTGGTGCTGTGTCTCAATTCAGGGTCTGCACCCTTCAAACTGAGTGTCCTCCGGTTGAAGGAAGCGTTCTTCGAGGACCCAGCCTAGAAGGACGGACCAAACCCCGCCTCCCAGTAACCACACGGGACAGTCTAGCCTTCCGCGTATTTCCTCGTTGCGTCACCGCCGTTCCCTCCTGCTGGCCAACCCCGGAAGTGACGTTGTTATAGTATCAAGCTAACCATTGGTTCGCCATCTAACGATGTCGTTCGATATTAAAATAAATAAAAACCCAATGTTAAAACTGCATATTTTATGTGAAATTTTAATACTTATATTTATATGAAGTGTCTTTACCAGAACATGCCGCTAATTTCAGCTGACTTTCCAAGATCTCACGATGCTTTGAAGTAGCACGCAAAGCATCATGGGATACATAAGTACGCGAAGGATAGTAGCGGTGCATCCTTGGAATCGGCTAAAACAAGGGCGCGTTCCGAGTACGCATTTTGAGCGTCCTAAGCACCCTTGGGAATTGGGACAAGCCTTCGCACAGTGCTATGACGCAACTTCCTTTCAAAATGCGTACTTCAAGGATGCAGACCCTGAATTGAGACACAGCATGGGACTCTACTGAAGAGCGTCCCGAAGCGCTTGCTTGACGCTTTTTTTCTTTTCTTTTTTTTTATCGCCACAGGAAACCCGCTGGAGCAGTGGGACCAGCATTTAAAACGTGGACAAACTCGCAGGCATTGATACTGAAAAAAAAAATAATCTTTTTGCGGATATAAGCGTGAACCTTTTTATAAGGACCCAAACGAGTTTTGCTTCAACCTAAATATGGAAAAACCCAAAATTAAAATTAAAATCATATGCCGCTTTTTTTCATTTGCAGCCTTCTGATTTAAATTTCAACAGTAACCTTTTTCCACGGGCTAATGATAAATTTCAAAATAAAATAACAATAAACCAGTCATAATAATATCCTTCAATGAACGTCCAGTCCTGATGGAAACGCCACACTACCAGCAGAGCATTCTGGGAATGGTAGTATTAGCGGTACATGTCCTGTATAATACCGGTGGGCCAAATATAATTACACTGTGGGCCAAATTTGGCCTGCGGGCCAGAGTTTGACACCAACTCGCTGGGGGATTTTGAGCGAGAAAGTGTTTGAGGCTGCTTTGTTTGTTTACACTTGCTCAAAGGTCGTGCATTTATTTTCCTCCCATTTCTTCCCCTCTCCCCGCCTGGCTTCTCTCCACCTTTCATTAAACAGAGACTGGCCAACTCCAAAGCCCACACGTCTCGCTTCATCAGTGCCAACTTGCCCTGCAACAAGTTCAAGAACCGCCTGGTCAATATCATGCCTTTCGAGTCCACCCGTGTCTGCCTGCAGCCCATCCGTGGCGTCGAGGGCTCCGACTACATCAATGCCAGCTGCATTGACGGCTACAGGTCAGCAAAGAACTTTTTCCTTCTTTTTTTTTTTTTCCTTTCCTTCTTCCCCTTCTTTTTCTCCGAGCTGAATTGCAAAGCCGGAGCTGAAAGTGCTGACCCTCATCTTCCGGGGGAAGATGCGGTGATCTGTGTTTTCAGCCACCTTGAACCCAAGTGAAGACCAAATCCAACATGGTCTGTTTGTCAAGGCCGCTGGAGGAGTGAGGCAGGATCTATATCCAGCTTCGCTCTACAAAAACCCTCAGTTTGATCCCGGTTTTGGTCTTTGTGTGGATTCAAAGAGAATAAGTGAACAAAGGGCGCTTGGTAACAAGCAGCAGACAGATGGACACTCATTGACAAGCTAGAGCCACAGATTGTTGTTGGAAAATACTCGCAAGTTCACTTTTGCTGAACATTGGATTTCTCAGGCAATGGAAAAAAAAATTATAATGAATTGATTTTAGTTTAAAAATGTTCTTTATGGGAGGAGGAGCGAGGCAAGATCTATCTCCCAAAAACCCTCAATTTGATCCCAGTGTTGCTGTTTGTTGCTGTAACAGACTAACAAGAACCTGGAGCCCCGTCTCTACGTGCAAACTCCTAATTCCAGTGCGCAGCAGCAGTGAAGTCGGCCTGACTCACTGCACTGATGGGGGAGCGAGTGTGAACTAAGACTAACTTTCTTTCAGGCACAACAGAAAAAGGAAATGCACTCAATGCTGGAACTTTTTTTTTCTTCACTTTTTCAAACTTTCTTAAATTGGATCTGACAGACTGCACTGGCAGCCGTGTTTTTCTCTCTCTCTCTCTCTCTCCCTCCCTCCCTACCGCCCTCCCTCTCTCCCTCTCTCTCTCTCTCTCTCTCTCTCTCCCTCCCTCTGACTCGTAGCCACTATTCTGGAAGATAACGGTCGACTCTCACTCTCCTCTCCCACCGTTTTCCCAGCTGCTCAGACGGCGACAGGCCCGCGCTTGTTTTCCACTATCCTCGGCTGTTACAGGTGTCAGGGAAATACAGCAGTTATTCGCTCTCCAGATGAAAAAAAAAAAAATGTGTGTGTGTGTGTTTGGGGGGGTGTTGGTATCCAGTTGCTAGAAACTCTGGCAGCTCTTTGTCTATTTCTGCTTTCATCAACCGAGCCCCGCTGACACTTTCATGCAGGAGCCCATACTCATGCTCCTGATGTCGGTCTGTCTGTCTGTCTGTCTGTGGTTTGTCTGTCTGTGGTCTGTCTGTCTGTCTATGGTTTGTCTGTCTATGGTTTGTCTGTCTGTGGTCTGCCTGTCGGTTCAAGATGGGGACGGGACTGCCTTGCAACGACAGGGGAGGGGTTGGATTTAGCCTGAAATGCCACTGGGCCTGCTGGGGTTCTGCACCGGATATACCTCCTCCTTCACCTCTTCCACCCTAATCCCCCCCCCCCCCCCCCCCCCCCCCCCATCTCCGCCCGCTTCTCCAGCCCTGCTGTTAATGAGAAGTGGCCCTGCGGGGGCCGACCCTGCGGTGTTGCTGTGTAAATAGTGTAATTGCAGCGGGAGCAGTGTTGTAATGAAGTGTGTCTCCGCTGCTTCGTCTTCTTCTCCTCCTTCCCTCCGCAGAGGGATTTTTTTCTCTCGCCCTCTCCTTCCTCCCGCATTTTTGCCCCCTTCCGTCTCTGTCCCCCTCCGTCCTCACCCCTCATCCGTCTCCTCCGCACCTTCGCTCCCTCCCCGCCCTCTTTACGCTTGCGCCCCCCTTAATTTGCCGTTCACTCATCGCGGCGACAGAGACACATCCGGCCAGGGGACCTGTTGTGAGCACCGGCGGCTCCCAGTGATTAAGCTGCTTTTAAAAGAAAGCCCGGGCATAAATATAAGGAGGAAAAAAAAAAACTAAACTAAAGAGTGGGCCTCCGGTGCCCTTCACCCAGGCTCCTTCAAGGAAAGCCAATAATATGCTAAGCTAATGAGAGGCGAGCCATTGATTCCAGGCAGCCTATCAGGAGGGATGTGCTGGGATGCAGGCTGGAGTTTTAGCATCGTAATGAGGCTGCGATGAAACGCCGCGTCCTCCAGCGCAGTCATGTGGGATGAGGCGACGAGCAGCTTTGTGCTGTTTGGCAGCGTCAGGACACGGCGGCGCTGAAACCACCGCCGCTTGATGCAACCGGGATTGCTTTTGTTTTGGCTGTGGGCTGTTTTTTTTTTTTTTCTCTCTCTCTCTCTTTTGAGGGGTCTGCCCCATCAATTCGAACCGCTGCGGTCCTTCCTTCCTTCCTTCCCTCCTTCTCTAACCCCCCTCCCTCCAGCAGTCAGTGCTGCTCTGCACTCTGATGACCAGCTGTGGAGAGGCTGCTTGTCCTCTCTGCGTCGCTTTCCTTCTTGCCTCTGTGCCTTTAATTCAACCCCTCCACACTCTCTCTCTCTCTCTCTCTCTCTCTCTCTCCCTCTCTCTCTCTCTCTCTCTCTCTCTCCTCGTGTTGCCTCCTCCTTTCCAGCCCGTCTCCTCTCTCCGCCAATCTGTTGTTTCTTTATTTTTGTGCGAGCGAGGCCCCGAGCATATTTTAATCTCCCGGTTCCACATTAGTGCTTCGCCTGTAGCGCCTTCATTAGTTGCTCAGCCGCGGCTCAGTGTTTGCCGTAGCGTGTCTGAATATACAAGCGAGGCTCCGCCGCGCACGCACCCACACGTGCGCGCGCGCACGCACACACACACACAGACACGCCAGCACACCTGGATGCTTGCATGTGCCGCCGACATGTGAGTGCGTCTCCCCAGCTGTGCGTCGTCGCGGTCGTGGTCGTGGTCTCCCCTCACCTCCTCCTCTTCCCCCTGCCTCTTCCTCTGCGCTTTGTCGATCAGTGCGCTGCTGCCACCTGCTGTTGGCCAGTGGAACTGAGCCCCGGCTACACCAAAGTCACGGAGGACAGCAGCAGGGCTCTGGCAGCCTCGGCCGATGAGCTCATCTCTAGTTTAGCGAGCACATCAAGCGCTCTGCCCTCCCCCCCCCTCTCCAGGATGGAAGGAAGGAAGGAAGGAAGCGGAAGAAGATCCTTCCAGGCTTGAATGTGCCGCAGTGATAGTGGCCGTGGATTATGTTCTGTGTTCATTAAAACGCGTGTGGTTGGTTGGGGGGTGGGGGGTGGGGGTTGTCTTGTTGCTATCAGGGCAGCAGCAGGGGAATTGAGTGTGTGTGTGTGTGTGTGTGTGTGTGTGTGTGTGTGTGTGTGTGTGTGTGTGTGTGTGTGTGTTGGAGTTGGGGCACAAGGACAGCGAGACCTTCTGTCCTCCTCTGAAATGTGCAGCTGAACCTCTCGACAGCGCGGCCGTACAGATTCTCACTCCACTGTGTGCCTAGCGGTGGCGCTGTGCAGGCGTGCAGGCTGTCGCTGCGTCGTACCCTGACAGCAGGAGTAACGGCGGAGAGCAGAGCTCTTCCCCCAGCCTTGGAATTACATTTGAATACATTTGTGTCTGAACGTATCTGAGCTCTTTACAACCCCTCACTCCTTTTGCAGTTTGTCTGTTATTAATTTTTTTCAGAGTGGGGGTTTGTTGGATTAACAGCTTTTTCCACTCCTGAGCTCAGCGCTCCTTTATCATCCCATCACTTTCTGCTTACCACTTTTGTGCCGCGCCTCATAATACCAGGCTGTAAAGGTGCATTGCGCGTTGAATGTGTATGACAGTGGCCCCCTCTGTGCTGTGTCACCCGTGCAGACAGCAGAAGGCCTACCTGGCCACGCAGGGCCCACTGGCGGAGACCACCGAGGACTTCTGGAGGATGCTGTGGGAGCACAACTCCACCATCGTGGTCATGCTCACCAAGCTACGAGAGATGGGCCGGGTAAGACCCACACATTAATGCCCGGCCGCCACAATAAGTCCATTTCAGGGGAGTGTTAGTCATATTTAAGGTTCAATTAAATATTAATTCCCTCCAAACCTGAAGGGTGTCTTCACACCAATAAGAGCTTCTTACCGTGAAGGAACTCTCTGGGCTGAGACGCGGCAGCGACGGTGTCAGACTCGTCTTTGATTGGTTGAATTATTCAACAATTCCACACTGATTGATGAATTTGTCATTAAAAGAAAAGATAAAAGAAAATGGGTTGAAGTCCACATTTTCACACTATACCGTCTGTCAACAAATCGCTGTTTTTTTTCTGCTGTTTACTTCTATATTGCCTGATGTTTCAGGTGCAGGTGCCTCCTGTCATCAGAGGCACCAGCACCTGTTTCAGATGTTGATACCTTTACCATTGACCTAATACTGTTCTATTTGGCGGTTGTATTTCTGTCACCTGCCTTTATACGCTGATGATGCGAAATGTTAAAACGTGTCTCATCAAGCCTATTTACTAAGGGCTTTTTAGATTTTTTGATTAAAATTTGGAATATTTTGGAGGTATGACTTTGTTTTTTCGCCAAAGCTGCATGCAAAAGGAATATTTATAGTTTTCCTGAGGGAATCATAAGTACACAGCAGGAGTTACAGTTAGAGTCACCTTTGCCTCCAAAAATGAAGGGCCTGTGTGAGACTTAGTGCCATTTAATGGGGGTGGGGGATGCACATTGCAAGTGGTGTCCAAAAATCACAAAACTCAGTGCAGATTCACCTTGTGGTGGCAGAATATCCCTGCCTTCAAACAACTCTGCATGCTCTTTGTCTTTGTGAATATAAGTGCGTATTATCAATTTAAAACAGATGTTGCACACTGGAGCTTTAAATAAAATGCTACATCCTCGACGTTAGCTTAACACGGCACAAACCTGCTGATGGCAAGAGAACTTCCTAGTTGTCTCTTATACCTTGCTTACCTCTAGACTTGTTTTTATTATTGTCTTTTTTCTATATATTATACTATTGTATTCTATCAAGCACTATCAACACTGGATACAGAAGCAAGAGTGTCGTTGCCCATCTATCTCATTAAACTCCTCTAAGAACCAACGGCCCTCTGATCTCAGCAGCGTTACAGACTTTGTTTGTCTGAGTGCCGGTGTATGTATTATGCCGGTGTATGTATTACACCGCCGATTGTGACGGCACTCAGCTGTATTTCACACCTTTTATCAGCCTCTCATCCGTAATCACACTTTATGAAAAGCGGCCCTTGTGTTCATCATCGCCCTCGTTAAGCACGCAAAATGTTGTTCCGCCCGCGATGAATGAATCAGGCGGTAATTCTGAACAAGCGGATGGCTCTCCTTGGTCTTCTCTGGCGAGCCGAGACCGCCTGGTGACTCGGAGCAATAACCCACGGAGAGCCCAGCTAATGTCCTCCTAGCATCAGGAAGTCGCTACGTAAAAGTTCTCTTCCTCCCCCACCCCCCACCCTCTGCCCTGTTTTCTTTCTGTGTTTTATTCGAGACTTTTTTCTCGGACATGAAACTCACCCCTCCTTCCTCTGGCCGTGCAGGAGAAGTGCCATCAGTACTGGCCAGCGGAGCGTTCAGCCAGGTACCAGTACTTTGTGGTGGATCCGATGGCTGAGTACAACATGCCCCAGTACATCCTGCGAGAGTTCAAAGTCACAGATGCCAGGGTATGTCAGATTCACTCTGTGTGTGTGTGTGTGTGTGTGTGTGTGTGTGTGTGTGTGTGTGTGTGTGTGTGTGTGTGCGTGCATGTGTCCATGCCTTACTGTGGGGGCTGGGATTGAGTGCCGTTTTCCACAAATACAGCCATCCGGCCCAAATCCATCTTAATTTTAGGGTTCCGCACAAACGCCGACAGACATGCTAAATGCTAAGAATTATAGCGGCTGTGATTTCAAGGTAGCGGCGATCAGAACGCGCCCCGTGTTATTTTTACTGACAGGTTGACGTCAAGTGAATGCACCCTCAAACGTGTTTACCCCGGATTTACTCGCCCAGCCTCTATGGGTTGCGTTTGTGCGTCTGTGTGGGTGCGTACGTGCGTGCGAGCCGAGCACGCGCCTCAAGATCACTGTGAAACATGAAAAGCATAGCCTCCAGTCCCCGAGGGCCAGCGCTGCAACTCCCTGTGATGCAGTACTTTCAATGGGCTATAAATACATTCTACTGTCATCAGAGGGCCCTCAGCGCCGCAATGCTCTAATTCCATCCGCGCACCAGTGCGTATCTATAAAGAGAGTGGAGAAGACGAAGAGGAAAACTGTATAGAATACTTTGTTGTACGTGGAAAGAGAGAGGAAACAAGAAGCGTGAAGCCCTGGACGCTGACTGCAGAGCGGAGCAGAATGTTTGATTGCACTTCTCCGTCGGCCCCGGTGCCTTCTTGCTCCCCCGTCGGGTCGCCAGCTTCCCTCATATCGAATCCCACGTGTAATTACGCGATTAGACATCAGCGGTGGAAGTCAGCAGGGTCGCGGCTTGGCGCCGCAGCCGAGAGGCTGTTTATTTGTTTCACGCGTATTGGAAGGAAGGCCGGCGAGAGAGACGAGCTCGGCCAGACCGAGCGCTGCCTCGTCGAGAGCCCTGCTCCACGTCAATACCTGTCTTTCAACAAATCCATACCCCACGCCCACCCAGCCCATCTTCTGTGCACCTGAACCGCTGCCTCTCCTCGTCTCTCAGGATGGCCAGTCCAGAACAATCCGCCAGTTCCAGTTCACCGACTGGCCGGAGCAAGGGGTGCCAAAAACCGGAGAGGGCTTCATCGATTTCATCGGACAAGTGCACAAAACCAAGGAGCAGTTCGGCCAGGACGGACCAATCACTGTACACTGCAGGTAGAGAGCGACAGCAGGCGCGGATTGATTACAAAATCAAAACCTGAATGCCGAGGGAGGCGGGGCAGCTGCTGCCTCGCAGCTCTTTTTAATTCAGTCTCTCATCATTCAGCATCACCGTGCAGGTTTGCCACTGGCAACTCTTTCCCCTTCAATCCCGACATGCGATTCAATCACCAAATCTGATTCACAGGGCCCACATCCATTTCTGTCGGGAAGACTTGATTTTTCTCTGAAGATCAAGTGTGTAAAATTTGGCTTGATTTATGATTTTTATATTGGTAAACAGTGTTGTTGGGATTACTCCATAAAAGTCATCCAACCGCTGATTCCTGATTACTCCTTTAAAAGTAATCTAATTACTTTGGTTCATAAGTAATCGATTACCAATTACTAATTACTTTAGTTTAAAAAAAAGTATAAAGTAACAGTTGAGAACGTCTGGTTTCCTGCACATAATGCACAACGAGCCACGATACTCTGTGATGTAGACGAGATGAACTCAAAACAATGTTTGTATTTTCAGCCACGCTTGTTTGGGTGCGTCGTCGCTTATCAGTGACGTTGCTTGCACGACTGCATCATCTATCTGCAACAGCATTGTTTTTTGGTTGTTTTTCTAAATTTCAGGCATTTTGTGGATAATGAGACATTTTTAGCTGGCAAAATATTTCAGAAAAGTAATGGAGTCATGACTTGACAAAGTAATTATGATTATAATTACCCGCTTTGCCACAGTAATCCCGTTACATAACTAGTTTAATGTTACATTTTAAAAAAAGTAGTTTAATCACAGTAGGGGATTACTTAGTAATAGATTACTCGCCAATACAGTTGGTTAAAGTTTAACGTAGTGCTCATAAAGACATTAATAAAAGTGTATACTCGCAGTACAACCAAAGTAATTTGCTCTCCCTACCCTTTGAATGCTTCTCATACATATAAGAATACACAGAGCAATAACGGTCTTGCTCCTACTTCACTGCCATCTTTTTTTAATGGCCGGACGTCCTTAAAATGGTTCCCTCACTCACATTTTAACTGCAGAGTTGCCGAGGTGAAATTTAAGACTCTTGCGCTGTGCTTCCTCAGTGCCGGGGTGGGCAGGACCGGAGTGTTCATCACCCTCAGCATCGTGCTGGAGAGGATGAGGTACGAGGGAGTGGTCGATCTCTTCCAGACGGTGAAGACTCTGCGCACCCAGAGACCAGCGATGGTGCAGACCGAGGTGAGAGGAGGTCCCTGCCGAGTGTTTCTGCTGCTCAAGTTACTTCTTAGCTACTTTACATTTAACCTCAAGTGTCACTCGATCAAGGCTTAGAGAGGCTGCTCAGTCTCAGCGGCAGCTCAAGTAAACTTCCCGTTATTAATATTCAAACATGCCGCGCAACGAACGGGCAGCGCTAAAGAAGGAAGGTCAAGGTGCAAATTAGGTGTGGGATTGTATCAGTGACTCAGTGGGACCCAATCCCAGCTTTATGAGCCATATTTCACTTTGGCCTCTCTGATTATTGGGTGCAGCGCAGCGCACGTCGTCTCGAGAAGCAGCCAGGAAATGAGCCGAGCTGATTGTACAAGAGCTTGTGAAATATTTCAGACCTTCTCACTCATCTCCTGCATTTCCCCCCCCCCCAGGACCAGTACCAGTTGTGCTACAGGGCAGCACTGGAGTACCTGGGAAGCTTTGACCACTATGCAACATAACCACTCCCACCGAGCAGCGCCCCCCACTGGTCCAACCTCTCAGGAGCGTGCCAAGTGTCCCATCTCAGCCACCATCCACTCACTTGACTCCCTTTCGAAACGCGACCCTGCCCTCCTCTCCGACCCCCCCTCCAGCTACCGGAGGTGGGGGGGGTTCAGGGGGGTCGGGAGGGGCAAAAAAAGAAAAAAGAAAAAGGGACACGCGCGCTTTCCGCCCCGGCAACTGGCTAAAAACCAATCGCAGAGATCGACGCTGACACATCCGATGACACACAAGAGATTTTGCTTTAAAAATGAGATGAAAACAAGCCGGGAACAAGACAGCGACTCTGACAAACATGACAACCGTTGTACAGACGCGACGGCGCAGAGCGGCAGCTCCGCCTCTCTGCTCCGTCCCAGCCAAACCTCCCCGATTGTCAAAGGCTACTGGTAGCACTAAGAGAGCATCCTCTCTGTTTTTATGTTAATTTTATTGTCGATATTATGACTCATTATGTTGGTTGTTATTCTTTAGTGTACTCTCTCTTGTTGTTTTTATTAATCATTTAACATATTTTTCTGTCTTAACCTGCCCAGCCTTTGGGCGTGCATTATTTCATAATCGGTACTCTTTTCTTTTTTTTTCTTTTTTTTTCTTTTTTTTCTTTTTTTCTTTTTTTTTTTTTTAAAGAAAAAAAATATTTTAGGGTACTTTAGCACAAGGGACATGTATTTTTAACACGTTCCTAGATACTAATACAGGAGGACCACTGTTCTCTGAGGCTGCTGTCCGATTTCTTTCATTCACACATCTTTCTTTTTTTTTCCTCTCTCTCTCTATTCATATTGTGTGTCATATAGTTTTTGGTCTAATTCAAAGAATTGCCTTTCCACTACTCGTTTATCGACAACCTTCGGAGGACTGATTTCAGAGCACACAACTAAACGTGGTAGCTAATCCCGACGCGGAATTAAGCTCAAGGAGACCCAATCAAAGGAGCGACCACATGGGAAGCACATGTTCTCTATTTTCTATTATTGTTTTCCGTTTGTTTGGTGTGATTTTTTTTTTTTGTTGATGTTTTCATCAGAAGCCTTGGGCATTGAGGCCTTCATCCTCCATGGCGGAGAGCTCACCTGCAGAAAAACAAGACTTTTGTGCCCAAAGGGGAGTCAGCAGAAAGCAAATACCCTGATCTCTAAAATATCTCTTCAGAGCCCCTCCCATTTCCTTCACTGCCCATTGGCCCGGTCGGTCGGCTGGATTTTGAACCACACACACGAGACAGGAAAAGGGGCGGAGGCGGTTCCGAGGAGTAGAGCCATGATCGCTGGCATCTGTACAGAATCAACCATTCCTACCAGAGGGAAGGAGACTCAGCCCTTTGGACTGACACCTGATATTATTTTATACCGGAATAGAACTATAAATATATATATATAATTATGATTGATTATATATATGTACATTTACACATAGATATATCCACAAGCTTCAAAGGTATATTGTTAAAAAGGATTAAACCTGCTGATCTACCAACCCTAGAGACCGCAGAGCCTGCCGTCCTAGAGTGCGTATTAATGGAAACACCATTGTATCTACTGTACTACCATAGTAACCTTGACAGCTGGTCGTCCGTCTGAACGAGGGAGAAAAAAAAAACAGCACAACCCCCCCCCGCCGCCCACCACCCAACCCCACCCATCCTTAAAGGGCCGCTCCTCACCCAGTGCAGACCTTCGCACCACTCAAGCACACGTCCTTCTCCCACAGGACCCTGCCAGTAGTCGGGAGCATTTTAATCCGAGAGGTCCTGACACAAGAGGCGGTGGTGGTGGTGGTGGTGGTGGTAGTGGTGGCAGCGGCGGGGGGAGGAAGGGTGACTTGGAAAAAAAAAAAAAAAAACGCTGATGAAAAACTTAAAATTGTTCATTTTTACCTTGTGAATGCTTAGTGCTGTAGGGGTTCGATCTGTTGTACACAGTCTGTTTTCTATCTGTTGATAAAGAACTGGAATTTAAAAAGAAACTGTTGTCGAAAAAAAATCAATGTTAATAAAGTTAAATAATTGGGTTTTTTGTATAAATCCTGTGGTGTGACGGCTGTTTTTTTTTTTGTCTTTTTATTTTTTGAATGTACGTTGTTGTTTTTGCACACAAAGAATATTGAAATATGTGCTTTTAATCTCTTTTCAGACTGCTTTCCCTTGTGCATATGACATTTCAGTGAGTCACCAAGACTTTAAGTTGGCAGCATCTGGCAGTCGTAGTGGGCTGGGTGCAGAGAACCAGGGTCTTCAGCGTCACTCCGCAAACATTTTCTCTCATCAGCAAACTCCAGCTGGGAAAGGCCACTCCGATGTTAATCCCTCAAAGTCCCACGTCTTCCTTGCAGCAGCTGTGATGTCAGCGTAAATTCACAAAAGTGCTCGTTTTGAGTCTCTTGACTCCTTTCTTCCCCTTTCTCATGCTCGCTTAAGCAAGTCGTCTTCTCCCCATCGACAAGTTGCTGATCAATGCATTCAGACATTTATTCATGTGGTTTGCCATGTAGCTCTTTGAAACATTGTGAATGAAGAGTATGAGCGTAGAGGCACGATACAGCTGAGTAGACCTGCTTCATGGAAATATAAATACTGACTATTGGCAAATTAAATCACATCATTTATTTTTACTTTACTTTGTAATGAAAAATATACATATACATTATGAGTCATTGTGTCATATGCCAACTGTTATACAGTATAAACATTGGGCCTTTATGAGGCTTTATGGGGAAACTCTTAGCTAGTTATATTGTTATGACCACCTGGCTCACAGCAGATCACGACAAAGTGGAGACTACACAGTTTAACCAATTCAATACGTTTATCAAAAACAAGAGCCTAAAATCCAAAGAAGACTAAGCATCAGTGCAAGTGGCAGCTAACTCGGTGGAGTGTGATGTGGACTGTTGCGTTGAAAATGTGCAAACTAACAAGAAATAACTGATGAGACCTGTTGGCAGTCATGATGGCAGGCAGGGAGGGAGAGAGCGTGAAGGCCCAGGAATCTTCTCCCTAAAGGCAATCAGGCCCAACCATGTCCGCCTGGATTGGACCTGACCTGGAAAGCAAAAATGGGCAAGTGACCAGGGTAACAGCGCCTCCCCCACCACGCAGGAGAAGGACGCCTATGCCCAGGAATACAGATATACATGACAATATCACTAAAAACCAATCCAAAGCATTACTGAATCCCATCAGGTTTGGGGTGGTGGGGGTTGCAAAATCAAAATGAAACTTTAAATGTTATTCATCCAAAAACCAAAGTTTTTTTTGTCCAAACATGGCATTGACGGCAGAAATGAGTTTAAAGGGCCTTATCGTGTGACACATTTATGAGTTAGAAATGAAGAATTTCCATGACGGTCAAAATAAAACCTCACTGTGTATGTTTCCTTGATGTTGTAGTTGTCCCCCAGCAAAACCATAACAGTAACCCTCCACTGCCCACACAACATTGTCACGCTGCCACGCTGATGTTGTACAGTTTAATTTGAAGGCTCGTCTGTTGTGCTTGAAATAACTACTATCGTACACGCCGCACAACCAACTGACATCATTGCGGTTGTCTGAACCGTGACCAGCGCTATGTTTTCCCTATTTAGAAGTGTTAAAACTGCTCTGCCTTTACCAGGAAACATCCCAAACAGCCTCTCTGCCAACGTTTGATCCTATGTGCTGAGGGTGCCAGAAAAACATGACTGTGGACATGACATTTACGTGCGCAGAACACTGATGAGTCATGTTCTTTCGTAGATATGATGCTCAGTTTACCCGAGCGTGAGGGAAACTTTGAAGGCAAATTCCCTTGGCTGGAGATAAAAGCCCAGTTGAAGAGTTTGTTCTCCGACAGGCGCCTGGCAGAAGACGGAGCGGGTCCACACCAGTCACAAACTCTTCACTGGCGGTGAGTCTCAAGATTTCATGTTCTTGCATTCCATTCATCTGCGTCATAACCGACTCTGTGTATGTCGAAGAGAAAGTGAGGCCTCCAGTGTTTTCAGCAGATAAATGCCGTGACCACAGCCTGGTGTGCGACTGCGGCAGCAAGTTCTCAGAAAATCCTGGAGGTGAACAATGAGTGAGTCTCAGTCACATGGTTGAAACCTCTGCTCTCTTTACCGGCAAGCTGCCCCTCCTCCTCGTCTGGATCACTGCTGCAGGGGTAACTGAAGGAGACGGAGCAGCTTGAGGCCCGGAGCACCCTTCGGGTCTCTGAGAGAATCGTTCAGAAGTTTGGCGCTGAGAGCCGGTGTTACTTTTGTCCGTGTCCTGCGTCCCGTCGACGAGCCTCTCCGAGTCTGCAAGATTGCGCCAAGCATTACAGAGCGCTCGGCCAACGCGCGTGAGCCTCGGTGGTGAAGTTCTGTAATTTTGAGGCTGCCGGTAAGGCCTACGGTTTCTGGCAAGCAGGAGCAGAGTAGTCTAATGATGAGGGTGCGCCTGATATTCCATCCAGCGCACTACATCACGGGGGATGAACCTGCAAAATCCCAGGAAATCTACAGGAAACCCTGGGGGATTTGGTTCAGGAGGAATCTTTTCCACCAGTGGAGGTTTCCGACAAGGCGCCAGACACATCTCAGTCCTCCGTCGTCGCCCATTTAAAGACGCCTGAGCAGATACGCACAAGATGTGACAGCCAGAGTTTCTCTGGTGTGATTCAGATAGCGTTGCATAGCGTAGAGTTTACGCTCTGGAAACTGTGTGTCAAATAATCCTTGAATCCCTGGGTGCTCAGATTGACGCCCAGTACATTTAACCCCCGGATCAGCGGTTTTCAAAGTGTGAGGGAACTTCATGGGAGGCGTGGTGTGAGAAAAAAGGAAAAAGAAGAAAAAGGTGTAAACATCTGGTTAGCGAACTACAGGGGCAAAATGGATAGATTTTTAGTATGTAAATTGAAAGTGAGAAAGGACACAGAGTCTGTGGCGAGCGGGAAACGGAGGAAGTATGACTCTGATCATTTCAAATTTGGCTTTTCATCTGTTCGTCCTGACGCCGCTCCACTGCCACAGTGCATTATCTTCAAAGAGGTGCTAGCTAACGACAGTATGCCACCATGTAAACTCCTTAGTCATATCGAAACTAAGCACCAAATCATCAAAGCGTTTGGCACTGTAAATACCAAGGCTTATTCAAAATATGCTAAATACAAAGTATATTTATTAAAATGTGTTTAAAAGAGATGTTAAAAACGCACAAAGATGTTTTAAAAGCTGTTTAAGCAAATACACAGATAATGATTATTTAAAAAAAAAAAATATGTCAATTGTAATAAGACATACAAATGTGTAAGATGATTGCAAAAATACAGATGTATTTTGTATTTATGTTTTTTGTTTTTTTGTTGTTTTTTTTTAAACATTTCTGAGTCTGCGTGGAACATACAAAGCACCGACAATAACAGTAATAATAATTGGGGGAGGGAGACAGGTGGCGGCTGAGTTCTCTTATGAGAAGCTCACTATCCCACACTTGCCCTAGATGATACCTCAACAGCCCTGGGACAAGGCAGACCGTTGCCTTGTCAGCCCTTTAGCCCTGATGGCAGGACAGGCTCGCGGGGCAAAGGGAGGCTTTTTTTTTTTAGAGCAGAGTGCTTGATATGTTTGTCAACTTCAGAGATGTTTCAAAAGCTTGAGGAAATTATGTTTAAAGGCCCCACAGTGTGAAAATATGCCAACAGTAATCTCAGCAGTCTCTGGCCTGTCTGTGAACTCCTCACATAGGAAAACCCATCAATGAATGTGTGTTAAATACCACATTTTATGATCACAAACTGCTGTGATACTTGTTCCAGACTAGTGATCACACCCACTCTGAGTTAGCCTTTCCAGTCATAACTGTGACCATTCATGTGGACGTGCTGTCATGTCATCAGTTTCTGCAGGAAGATAAAAATTGAGCGTTTTATCAATTCACTTTTCTATTTACTGGACTCTGTAAACACAGGGATAAATATGCTGATTTGAAAAAAAAGTTATTAAATGGGACTTTTAAAATAAAACAGCAGTTTTAACAGCAGTCTTAATCCAAGTATTTCCACTTGATTTATTGTGGGATGTGTGTGTGTAGTTCTGTAACACTCACAGTCGGGGGCAGCATTGTGCCGTTTTGCTTCACACAGTGAACGTGGTCCTTCACGTGTGGCTGCAACTACACCCAAGAAGTATATGTTCACGACGATTTATGTGCATCATTCTGCATATTAGCTGTGCAACTGGCAAGACAAATTGCTACACACACACACACACACACACACACACACGCACGCGCACACACACGCACACAAAGATATGTGACTGCTGAAGTGTCGCACAATCCGTGCACGCCCCTGCTGAGGAACAGACGGGGGTGGGGTGGGGGGGGCCTCAGCTTCTCCAGTCGCAACTGCAAATTGCAGTGTATATTTGTTCTTGGTCCACGATGAATTTACCTTGTAACCACTTTCTGCAAGGAGGGAGGTGTTGCCTTTCAACAGGAAGCGCAAGAAAAAAGGGTGGTGGAGGGAGGGTGGGGGCACTCATTGTCTCGCTGCATCGTTTTCCGCAAAATGCCTGTTTGGATTTCGGTGAAAAGTACTTTTCCACTTGCAGAGACGACACTTGGCTGAGGGCTACTTGTCCAATTATCGAACCACATCTTGTGCAAGACAAGCGTAGTAGCCTTGTGCCTTATTTCCAGCCTTCCTAATGACACCTCCACTGGAATGGCGTGTTTATAGTGTAACTGATTGAGGGCTCCCTTAAAATCCTGCCCAAACCTAAACAAAACGTGTTTCTCCACTCATCCACGCCCAGTGGAAAGGATTCAATGCGATGTTTACGGTATTCTATCATATTTAAATTGGGAACATACTGTGTTATTTTTTTTAACTTGTGTGTGCAGAAACGTCAGACGGTCTTCATGACTAATGTAATCGTCGCTGTTGAGTGAGTCTTTGCAGTGTAAACCGATCAAGTGTTTTCCTCCGATTGATTGTGACTCGATTTAGCAATTAACAGCTGTTTCGGCTTTTTATCGCGTCCGTGGCCCGTCCGTGCAAACTGAACACATCTGCGAACAATATGCATGGAGGAGATTTGTTCCTGCGTCATGTCATGCGAAATGTTTCTGTGCTGATTTCTGTTCAAGGATAGAAATGCACGATATCCCGCGTTGCCAACGGAGGGCCCGTAATGTAAACACGCGAAGGGTTCTCCGGCCAGTAATGGACGTGGGTGTTTGACTAGTTTGTGGTTATGATTGTTTTCCCAGTTTTATGTAATGAGGTATTGATAAAGGTTTGGTCTGGGCCATTTTGCTCCTCGCTCACTTTTCCTTTGTTTTGGGAAACTTCCTAAATAGTTTGGGCTTACCTCATGTGTCCATCTGGTAAACGAGCCCATAGAAAGTAATGTCTCTGCTTATGAATGATAATTTTAGCTGCTAGTTTAGACACAGCTACAGTTTTAGGATTCCTAGTTGTGCCGAGGCAACATTAGCTGTTTAGCTCCACCGCATTTGACTGAAACTTTGCCAAAACAGTCCAGAGTAAAATGAAATTGTGTTGTGAGCCTTCCATGCCACTCTCTGGCCATCTTTGAACACAGAAATTATTTGGAGATATACTAAATTATTTGGATCTTCTTGGGGGGGGGATTCTGAGGGCAGCGAGCAGCATTTGCTTCCTGGAAGCCTCTTTAGTCTCTCAGATTAAAGGAGAAAGACTGGTGACACTTCAGATCCGGCTCCTGTACAAGAGTTCATCTTCTCATCATCATCATCATCATCATCGTCATCATCATCATCAGATAATAATGTCACTCGGTGACATTGTCAGATACCATCAGTGGTCCTCTGATCTGATTAATCTCATTAATTTGTCTTTCTGCTGTCTCCACGCCAGCACTGGGAGGTTTCGGGCTGCCCTTAAAAAAAAAGAAAAGAGAGAAAAAGC
Organism: Nelusetta ayraudi; assembly: GCF_046127955.1. Classification (NCBI taxonomy): domain Eukaryota; kingdom Metazoa; phylum Chordata; class Actinopteri; order Tetraodontiformes; family Monacanthidae; genus Nelusetta; species Nelusetta ayraudi. The sequence goes on along the minus strand of NW_027466061.1, from coordinate 21,398,733 downwards.
AAGTTTGTACTGGTTCCTTTAAATTTTGGTCCCCACCTGAGGTCACTGAGATAACAAGTGTAGATTATCCATTTATACATGTGTTTCGTGTGTGCGACAAAAGCTAAGGTAAAGATTCCTTTCCTTTTTGTTCCCCTCTTGGTCAACACTGAGAGAATTTTAAGCCCTAAAAATTTAGCAACATTTCTGCCTTTCGAGTGAAACTCTGCGAGGCGCGATTTGTGTACAGTCTGGCTAGGCGGCGGGAGCGTGACTCATGGTGATAGAATGATATTTGTTTGCAAATAGTTTGTTTCCTGCTTCCTGTACACTTTGAACGTGCAGCGCCGACACCACGCATTTACGCAGCTGAAATGTCAAATCTCCGTTTGTCCTTTATACCTGCAGATTCGTCTCTTGTTCGAGCTTCTCAGAAAAAGAAAAAAACCCTGCCAGACACTGAACGCGTGCCTCCGTCCCTCATGCACCACTTCACGGCCCGGGCGCTGGCTCTCCTCTATTTAGACACGGCCGAGCCCTGCACACCTGACGCATTTCCTCCGATGGATGGGATATTTATTTAGATTGCAGTCTGGAGCGCCTGATCACTCCCAAAAGCGAGCGGGCCATCTGCTCCTCATTTGCCCGCTCAAAGGGCTAAAACACCGGTTTGTATTGGAGCAGACGCGAACGTGTGACTCTCGACAACAACAGCCCCGACTTTTATCCCCAAACCAAATGTAGATTGGATCGGCCCAAAGTGCCTCTGCTGCGATAATTCTGCTGAACAGACTCGAGTGTTGACTTAGCGCCGTTTAAACCAATTGTGAACTTTCCTAATTCCCACTAAAAGATTGAAAGAAAGAGACCCCGCCGACTGGACTTGATCGGCCCAATTGAGGTTATTACCGATCGCCCACTTAAGACGGCGGCCTGTCCTGCGGCAGAAGGTGAATGTAAGCCCTTTTGCTCAGGCCAAAGCATCCTTTAGCGCTCCTGGAGCTCGAGCCAGGGAGATTATCATGTCAGGAGTAATCCGACTCGGCCCAGGAGCACAACTATGGAGGAGGAGGAGGAGCAACAGTTTGGTGGGGTGGAAGCAGGCAGAGGCAGCGGAGAAGCACTCTGCGCCTCTCAGGGAAACACGCGCTCCCTCCTCACCCCAAACCATCTTCTCCACCGAGCCGCACGCTCGCCCCAGTCGGAGAGATCAGGAGGAGACCTGCTGCTGCTGGAAACAGGGTAAGAAGACAGCGGTTTGTCTTTCCTACAAGGGGCTGCCGCGTGGAGACCAAATGATTTCTGAGGGGAAGGACTTCCCCAGCAGATGGAATAAATGTTGCTGCTTCTTGTTCTGGTAATTCCATGACCCTGGACCTCTGCTTTGCTCTGTTTCAGCTTCAAATTAGAGCCCCCCCACCCTCACCAAAAAAAACCCAAGCGCGACCAGAGAGGATATAGCAAGATGACGGAGTATTTCTGAAGAGTGTCGGATGCCAGTTCAGTGACTACTCTCAACATAAGAACGTCTCCTTTTTTTTTTTTTTTTTTTTTTTTTTTTTTGAATGGAACGAGGAGAGTGCCATGAGGCACGCGCTGAGGTTCGGAGGAATACTGATTTTGATCTTTGCGACTCGGAAGACTTTCTTCAGAAGAGAAGTGCAAATATGACAAAAGAATAACACAGCCTGGACCTGAATCAAGCCAGGACACCTCCCCTACATGTAGGCACAGGGAGCTGGGATGACTTTTAGGGAACCAAGCAGCAGTCCTGCCCTCGCTGCTCGCCTGTGATGATGATGGACTTACCCAGCCAGCACTTGCCTGTGGAGGTCAGCTGAAGACGACGCCACGCAGCTAAGTCTGGATTAGCCGGCCGAACGGTAAGGACGCCACATCTTCTTTTGTTAGTTTAAGCCGGCAGCTTACAGGGAAGGCGTTAGGTGTCGCTCACAGGGATGCCTCGCAGAGTGCTCGAGTGGCAGAAAACACACGTTGGATTATCAACACGCGGCCCACACTTAGAGCCCGCTGGTCAGGGTTGCACGGTGGCCTGTCACAAAGCGGTTGGCGGGGTAGCGGTCGGCGGGGTAGCGGCACACTCCGGGAACCCAACTAACAAAAAAATATAAAAAAATAAAATAAAAAAAAAGAGTGCATCTGTTTTTACAGACGTCTTCAACAAGCACAAATGACAGCACAAAGCAAGTTTTGTTTTGACAAGGACGCATACTTTCTTTGCCTGTCATTCATCCAAGAAAGTGGTTTGCTTCACTGTCACACATGATTGCTTTGCTTTAACTCTCTGGCGTCTTGAAAACATTGTTGCATATTCTAAAGCCTTCCAAAGAAGACTGATGAGCACTGATAAAGGATACATAACAGGCATGCCCCTTTAACTGCGATTAGCGAGAGCCGCATGCGGTGGAGGTGAAATGAAAACAACTTGACGATCATCACTATGAGAATTTTGGTGAACTGGTGATCTCTTCTCACTAAACCCATATCATACATAGAGCTTATACTTTATCTAGCAGTGCCCCGAGGGGGCCAGAAGGAGGTTAAGCCAGCCAATTGAGCTGTTCAGCTTTCATAGTCTGCAAAAGCCGCTCAGAAGTGAAAGAAACTGAAGTGGGAGCAGAAATTATGCACCACTCCTCAGCAGCAATTTTGTCTCTTTAATATGACGTTTTCCCCAAACTATATTTTGTGCACGCTCTCAATTAAAACATTAGTCAGTTAAAGAGTTCACCGCACAACTGCAACTGTCATGTTCCAGATGCTTTTACTTGCTTGTGCTTGCTGGCCTGGGTCAGACTTGAATGTATTCAGCGTGTGCCAGATGGCCGTCAACCTTTTGTAGCAGCAACATCAACATGTTGAAGATGGGTTTAGAGGTGACGTTGTGTGTGTGTGTGTGTGTGTGTGTGTGTGTTCAAAGAGGATCTGGCATAGACAGATTAGCAGCCAGAGTGGCAGCCCCGCGGACTCAAAAGTTCAAAAGTGGTCGAGACAACATCAGACTCACACGAACGGACCAAAAAAAAAAAACCAAAAGTGACAAGGCAAGGAGGTGCTATCCTGCCAATCCCCACGTAACCTCTCCACTCAGTTGGGAAAGTTGTTTCAAGGCATGACAGAGGCTCTACCTTGACTCAACTCCACCAGTTACAGAAAAGCAGGGCTGGTCGGGGGGGCCGGGTGTGAGTTGGCTCAAACGGCACAGGTGTCTATAAGGCGTGACTGTAAGCGCGTGTCCCCCCCTCGCGCCTCCCCGAGGCCACTTTGAACGCAACAGGTTGGTGTCGCGAGATTTGTTGCTGCGCTGTCAGGTCACTGGATTAATCCGCATTAATCCCCGGGATGTGATAGTGGGCCTCCCAGAATAAAGTCTTTTTTAACCGCTCACCTCTCACTCTCGGGGGGATTAAAAGGATGCTGGGATCACTTTAAGGATACATGGTTGAAAGGAGGGGGGGGGGTTGGAGGGGTGCAGGGGACCCCCCTGCACCCCTCCAACCACCGCCCCCACCCCACCCCCCACCCCGATGCATGTTTTCCCCAAAAACAAACGGCGGCAGCCTTCCCGCTAACAAGAAGCAGACTTGTTTTAATTATCCTGTAGTTACCGAGTCACAGAGTGTGTGAGCCAGCTGAAGATCAAGTTGCCCAGCAAAATTACAGCACAGTCTAGCCTAAGCCTTTTCCTCGCTCGCATTAGAACCAGGGCTGGATTTAGAACAGCCAATCCTGGATCCCACCCCCCACCCCCACCCCCACCTCCTCGCACCCGGAACGTCCACCTTGTTTTGCCCACTGGCTGGTCCACCGTGCTGCCTGCACACAAATGTTCAACTAACTTTTGCTTCTCACGTCTGACTTGAAGAGGAGATTAATGCCCTCTAGTGCTCTCTCTCTCTCTCTCTCTCTCTCTCTCCCTCTCTCTCTCCCTCCCTCTCTCTCTTTCTCTACCCTCACCCAACCCCCCCCCCCCCCCTCCCCACTCACTCCCTCCAAATTGGAGGTGTTGGACGGATTAACACATACGCATGTACAGAAAGGCCTGTGCTCCACCACCGACACTGCAGCCAGGTGTTAACCCACGTGACCGCAGATAAAGCCGGCAGGCATTAGTGCTAATCCCGCCCTGATCTTTGGAATATGTCCCTGTTACCTCCCCGAGCACTCTGTGGCTCTCCCCAGGCCTCCTGATGCTCACCTAAGAGGGAAAAGACAAAGACAGTGCCTCATTTAGGAGCCCCCAAACCACCTTTGTGTCCCTGAAGTCAGACAGTAGGTGCCTTTCCCGCTGTTTGTTTCGCTCCTGTGTTATCTTTCACGGCGCTGGTATTTATGAGGTGTGTTCGGAGCAGCCACACAGGCAGCCCGGTCACGTGGGCGGAGCTGACAGCAGCGTGGTGTTGGTGGTAATAATGCCGTGTGGGTAAGGGGGGGGGGGGCGCGAACGCACCTGCAGACGTGTCTACATATCAGGTATTACGTAAGAGCGCCGTGGTTGCCGCTGGGAGCTTCTGGACGGAGCAGGAGCGGCGCTCAGACTCTGTCGCTCTGTACGGACGGCCGGCTCGTGTCATTACGATCTGGGGGGAAAGTGAAACCACGCATTTGCTGCACGTCTGTGTTTATGGTATGTGAGTCACAGCAGCGGGTGAAAGGGCGCGCGGACGGCGCAGACAGAGCAGGGCTGTATTTAGGGAATGCATAGGAACACATTCAGCAGACGCACAGAGCCGCCGTCTCCGGCACAAAGGCGCTCTTCATCCATCGGTTCCTGTCTGCGATCTTCAATCACTGTCGTCATGTCACTCTGGACGAGGTCCAGGCGGCCTCGCAGACCCCAGACCCCTCCCCGGGTCCCCAAGTGTAAACCGCAGACGCCACTCGCTCACCCCGCCGTGACAGATCTCCACTTCATCTCTTCCTCGCACAGCCTGCTGGTTCCGCTGGCTCCCCAGGACCCAGAGTGCCATGCTGCTGTAATTACATTACCACGGGCTTAGCGGAAGCCACGGCCACTGGCCCAATTATTTCCTCGGAAACATCAATTTTATTGTGTCGTCGGGAAGAATGTCATCTTTGAGTCAAAACAAGAAGTTCGGGGTCCGACGCACATACGCCCGCCCACACGCACGCACGCACGCACGTACATACGCGTCTGCGGAATGGCTTCAACAGGCTGAGGAATTCATGGCCAAGCCAAGCGCTTCTTTTTTATGGTCTACCTCAAACATGTTAATGATCCTCCGGGACTGTTCTCACCCCTCTGGTAGCTCCTTCAGGTGACATATGGCTGACAGCAGACATCAGTGTTGCTTTTTTCCCCCTCCACATACCTCTTTTTCACTCCCGTTCTGGCTGGAAAGCACGCAAAGCAACAGCGAGGCAAACACACACACACACACACACACACACACACACACACACACACACAGAAAAGCTAAATCTGTGTCTTTTCAACTCTCAGAAAGGATGATTTTCTACATTTGTCTTGAGCCCCGCACCGTGCGAGCGTCTTTATTTGGGGAGCGTGCACGGGCACATCAGCCCTGATGTTTGGCCTGGGCCAGGCATGCTGCTCCTCCCGGGTGGGAGCCGTCCAGGCTGCCTCCGGAACTCATCTGCACTTTTATGTCTAAGTTGGAGGATGGCTTTTCCTTCTGCTGGAAAGTCCTCTGGGGCTCCACTATACATCCTCTGTGCTGTCCTCTGTTTGCCCAAAGACAGCAGTGTTTTGTCCTGGCAGGAAGCGGAGCAGTCGCTCGCACACTTCCGTTTACACCCCCTCAAAATGGGAAAACAAAACAAAACCAAAAAAATACTGCCACCACTTTTTCTTATCAATATCTGTATATTTATGTCCTTGAGCCCCAGGGATGTCAAACACCAGCCCTTCTAATTAATCATCTGTGACCGTCGAGCTGAACAGGCTGCAAGGATTCTCCCTGCCACTTTGATGGGTGCCAGCCGGCTGCAGATGGCACTCAGATGTGAGTGTGAGCGGAGCAATCATGACGATCTCGCTGTCTTCAGGGACGTGAGCTCAGAGTGGTCTTCCTTCTTTCTAATTGTTTTATCAAGATGAGTCACAGTGCAGACGGGCCACAGTCCAGCAGTCGTGTGAAAGCAAACACCGGGGCAGGATAATCATCTCATCGGGGGTTATTGATAGAGATTGATAGTATGAAAAAAACAAAAACAAACCATCTCCTCGTCTATCTCGGCTAACACACCGTGGTGCTCTTTCTGAGGTCAGAAGCGTTGGATGTTTACAGCCGGAGCTGTGAGGTGTCTGCCGTGAGGACTATGGTGTGGAACCGACAGAAGCGGAGCCAGATTTTCCAACAGGGTTACGCTATCTATCATGTCTGGCCATTAAACAGAACCTCGCGCAAGTCAAAGTCGGGAGTCGGCAGCGCTGGGGAACATTTTGCGACCGCAGTTCCACGTTTGATTTACACACACTTTGTCAAATGAGGCCGTTGGCTGAAATGTTTGACTTCTGAAATGAACACTGTTCTGGGCCTCCATTGTGCCGAGGCTGCCTACCACGTCAAACCCATATGGAATTATGAGTGATGAGTCAAGCTCTGACTGATAGGACTGGTTATACCTGTTTATAAGCTGTTTATTCCACTACAGCTCATGCATGCGACTCCCTCTTATTTTCCTTCTGCGGTAACCAAATCTCCGCAGCCTCTGGATTGCCCCCCTCTCCGCCCATCGGCCCCCCCATCCCCATTCCACCAGCACTATTCCCACTCTCCGTGACAGTACGGATTCCACCAGAAAGCCCGAAACGTCCCTCTTTGCCCTTCCACCCGTATTGTCTTTTTGTCAATTTTTTCTTTTTGTTTATGGCGAGGAACCCACATGCTGAAGAGGCAAGATTCCAGAAGTTATTCATTTCAGATGTTTGTGTCTCCACTAAACTAGACAAGCATTTGTGACCTTTTGTCCCACTGTAAACACTCCAGCTGCGTGTACATTTACGCTACAGAATCCAGTCTGGTAAAACACTCACTGGGGTCAGTCTGTTAGTCACTGCATGCCATCATACTGTTTCCAGCTCTGGAGGTTTTGGCTCTCGGTTGACATGACATTAAAGAGGCAAAATAGAAAAAGTGGGTTCACAGAGCTTCCTGATTAGATGTGGCATGACATTTTAGGGAAGGAACACACACACACACACACACACACACACACACGCGCGCGCGCGCACAAGGATGCTTCATAACGAGACTGCGGCTGCTGTGGTGAAGGGTCGATTGGACGGGTGGGGTTTGAAAGATAAAGAGATTTGCAAATACAGATGTTAGATCGTCTTCCATCACACTGTAAACAGGTGTGGTCAAGAAATCCTTCTAGAAGGGATTTGTGCAACAATGGTTCAAGAACATTGGCCTCTATAAAGAGGTGTTTTCCTTGGTAAGGGATAAAAGGAGAAAAGCCTGACATTCTTGTCCGTGTCAAATGTTTCAGATAAGGCTCACAAACTTTTCAGGGATTTTGTGGGACTTGCAAAACTCACGGGACCTGCCTGCCTTTGGGCTTAAAAGAAAATGAAATGACAGTCAACATTTCCTTCTCCGGGCCAGCAGCGATTAAACACACACTGCATTCTCAGGTGTCAGCAAGCGGTTTCAAGCTCGCAGTTCGTGAACCCACTTAAGGTGGAAATGAGCTGACAGAAGTGTCGGACAAAGTAAACCGGCGCTAAAATAAAACGCCTTGTTGAGAGATGCGCATTCGCGAGCCTGTCAGTAAAGTGTGACGGGGTGTGCGGAGCAACTTTCAATGCCGCCCTCTCTCGTCTCCTCAGTGTCTGAAGGGCTGCAGGGACTGTTTACCTGCTCAAGGTCGCCTGACCCCTGCCTGTCTGTCTCCCTTCTCTCCACAGAATTTCAATGCTCCTCCGTGCTCTAAAATGAAGTTATGGAAAGGTGCTACTTTTGCCTTCGTGCTCTGTGGCGCAGCCCTGACCATCGTCCTCATTAGGAACATGACCGCCGTCGGACACCTCAGACCCAAGACCAAGCACTCACACACGTCCTCGTCCTCATCGAGACAGTCCTCGGCGTCGGAGTCAGCATCCCAGCACTTGCCGCCCTCCCACCACTCGTCGCCGGAAGGAGGGGAAGCAGCAGCGGCAGCAGCAGCAGCAGCAGCGGCGGCGGCAGCGGCAGCAGCGGCGGCGGCAGCGGCAGCGGCGGAGTCGTCCCAACACATCGGCGGTCTCCACCGGACGGTCCGCTCAGCCGACCAGATGAACTCCCTCTTCTCAGAGTGTAAGATAAACTGCTAAAATCCTCCGTCCTTGTCTGGTCTCCGCCGAGGCGCCGTCATTTGAGAGTGCTGCCAGAGTTCAGACGGAACACTCGGTATCTGACGGCCTTGTTTATAGAGCAGATTTTACCGTCTCGCACGAACCTGCAGTCAATTAGCACCTCATAGTTCAGCAGCCCTCCAAAAGAGTTTTATAACCTTTGGGAGGAGTGGATGTACCCACTTTCTCCCTGAAGGGCTCTCAGCGGCTTGAACGGGCCTCAGGGAACTCCAACCTATGGCAATAACTTCATAGCTGTCATTGTGTCAGGCGAAATAGTTACATTCTTGCACTCGGGTCGTTCATTATCCTGCAGACCGCGTGACGTTATCACCCCCACCACTTCGCTCCCTGTCTGATTACAAGAAATCTCATAATCTCGTCCCAGCTGTCGATCCATCCGTGCTGACTTCTCTCCCCTCTGTCAGTTTCCAGCATGTTCCAGAGCTTCACGGAAGGCGAGCTCCAGCACGTGGTGGGGACGCTGCTCGACAGGAAGCGGAGGAAGAGCAGGCGCGCGGGCGGGAAGGAGGCCCGCAGGACTAAAAGAGCGCGGAGGCCCCGGCCCTGCTCCCTGAGGGAGCTGGAGCTGACGGTGAGCGAACTGGGCCTGGGCTACGAGAGCGACGAGACCGTCATGCTGCGCTACTGCAGCGGCAAGTGCACGGCGCAGAGGCACAACTACGACATCACCATGGAGCACATGATGCAGACGGGTTTCTCCAAGAAGGGCCGCAAGGACAAGGTCAGCAACGGGCCCTGCTGCCGGCCCACCGCGTTCGAAAAAGACTTCTCCTTCCTGGACAACAATAGCCGCTACCACACGGTGCAGAACGTGTCGGCGAAGAACTGCGGGTGTGTATGACGGCCCCGGGACGGAACCCAACACTTCCTCATGCTGCTCTCAGCCTCGGTCGGATCAGCGGGACGACAGAAATTCTTTATGTGGATTAGCCCCTCGAGATGCATCATCTCGTTTCCAAGGGGGTCCAATGTGGATGCTGGTAAAAGACACAAGTGGAATACAAAGTCCAGGAAAGCTCATCAACGGCCTTTTTTTCTTCTTCTGTTGACGCAAGAAAGGGAAGAGAATCACACGGACAGCGAGTGCTGCGCCACTGTGGATTCCAGGAGGAGGCACCCAGACCCATGACTGCTCTTTGCAACTCAAAGAAACATTTATATTCTCTTTTTTTTTTTTTTTTTTTATCTGTGTAGTAACACTGTAAACTGTGGTGTAACAACAATGTAGCAACATTATGTCTGTGATGTTACATTTTAAAGTGGTAGTGTATGCGGTAGATGAGCCACGGTGGACTAGATCATTGCTGTTACTCCACTTCCCACCAGTGGGCGCTCACTTTCGCCCATCTGAACCTCGTCATTTACAAGATAAGCGCGCGCGCCCCCCCGGTGACAAACGTCAGGTAGAGCAAAAACATTTTTAAAAAGTGCTAAAGTTAAATCCCAAAGCCACGAGTGCAACAACAACAACAACGAACGTGCAGGTCTACTTCACGCCACCACTTGCGGGCCGGCGGAGTCGTTGTTTCTCCAGGTGGCTCGGCGAGCAGTTTCCCGCTGCTTGTTTGCATTAGCGTCACTGATTGCAGTGTTATTACACAGGTTAAAAAAGGCACGCGTGTTGGGCGGTGGGAGGAGAGTCCTCTCCGACGGCTCCAGGTTCGAAAGCCGCCTCTGATTATCACGTTTTGTATATTCATGTTGTATAGATTAACAACGAGGAGCAGCTAAAAACACGTAAACACTCCTTCACTTTAGTAACAGAGCGACGTGAAAATCTATCCCACATGTTTTTACTTCCAAGAGCACGTCACGGTAACGTGAAAGACTTCTTCTTCTTTCTTTTAAATACGTTTTCCAAATGAGCCAGTCTTGAAATTACCCTTAATCCCCTGGAAATCTCAACTTCAAAGAATTGCCAAACCCTAACAAGTCTCTTCAACACGCATGATGACTTCATTAACTTTGATCCATTAACACCTCACGTCTCGAGTTCCAGGCGATATAAGCCCTTTCATATCACCTCTGGAGGTAATTTTGTGAGCGTTTGTCCTCTGACGTTTGAGCTGATTTTGACTTAAAAGTGAATTGTAACGCACCCTCCCAAACCCTCTCCACCAACCTGCCACTGTCCAAACCTGACTACTCTCTGGAAAAGTGTTTGCACCCCTTAATTAAACCCTGTATCTTACTACCATACCAAGCCCACAGTACAGCCTTTTATTGGCCCTTTAAATGCCTCCTTGTTGTTTTGCCTAGTAGTGTTCGAGCAACGAAGCTGTTGAAATGAGTTATGAAGCATTGTTTTTTTTTCAACTTCCATAACTTTATTTGGTTTAAACCCACCGCAACTTTGCCTGAAGTATAATAAATTATGTTGGGTTTTTGTTGTTATTGTTGTTGTTGTTGTTGTTGTTGTTGTTTTCTTCTGAAGATGTGCCGCGTGGGGCACTGATGCAGCGCATCTGTCATTGTAGTTTATATTGTATTTATTTTGGAAAGTAAATTATGTTTTTTTTGAATATTTATTTAGAAAAACCACACAGAAATGGGACAGCTTATTATTATTAAGCAATCGTGCCAAAAAATGTTTTATCCGACACTCTATTATGACTGCTGAATAAACACAAATTCAGAGATATGGATGTTCATTATTTCTCCTAAGCTTTACACCTTTAGGTGTCAACTACTCTGTACCCATACTGTATTTAAAACTACCTGAATGAACTAATAAAAGCCTCATAACGAAAGATGCTCTTGATAATGAAATGAGTAATAAGAAGAACAGAGCCGATGAATGACGCTGTGACTCAGCCATATGGTGCAAGCACACACTGTTGTCATGTCAGTGAGTGTTTGTTGATGCCCCAGGATCAGCGCTTCTGTGACACCGACAGCAAAGCAGCCGTGACGATGATGATAATGATGATGATGATGATGATGATGATGATGATGATAATTAGACAGAGACACTTCCTTGATCAGAGCACCTGAGCGCTGCAAGTAAACTTTTCTTTTTCATCTTGACAAAACTTGACAAAACACAACACACAACATTTTTAGGCTGTCGTGACAGAAGCAGCTGCTGCTTTTGGCAGGGAAACAAAACACTCACAAATCTGCGGAAACTTAATGCAGAGCCACAAAGTCATCGCTTGGTTTCCAGAATAATTCATTTGAAACCATAATGGTAACGATTTTTAAAATGGAAAAAGAAAATTATTTTTTCACAGCTAAAATACTCAGATTTGATTTAAAACTTACTGTGGTTTAGACATTTGTTGTTGTTTGTTTGTTTTGTTTTTTTAACAGAAGCCTTCTTGGAACAATTGATTTTTTCTTAAGGTTGCTGAGATTTATTTATTTTACAGCTGTTGAAAACGCAGCGGTACAAAGCGGTTTAAATGACGTGAATAAAAATCAGCATGGGAGTGACAGATGCAGTTTCTCCAAGGTCTGAAGTTACATTATTCTCCCTGATTTACCCATGAAACACTGACAGTAAATGGATCCTAGAGACACATATTGTTTTTCTTTTGTTTCCCAGAGCCTTACAGACCATTTTCATCTCCGAGCTCTCAGTGTTTCCCAAAAACGATTAAAATCACATCAGTGATCCCGCCACTGGCCGGGTAGCAACAAAGTGGAAACCGTATGGGTATGTGGGCAGAGTTAATGTGACGCTACATAAACCACCCTGCTGCCAACACCAACAATACCTCTAGTTCTACTATAATTTGGATTCACATTTTTCCCTGATAAAGTGAAATGATTGTTCTACAAAACCTGGTGTGATTTTCTTTTCATCCGGGTGGCTTTCCTTGGCATGGAGAAGTCCTGAGGAAAACACTGTGCCAGATATCGATGTCTGACTCCTTTAAACATCCCACATTGAGTGAAATTCACTTTTCCAGTACTCTCCAGTAACTCTTATGTGTCTCAAATTCTTCTCCAGGAATGAGAAAATCCCGCCAAGAAAGTGTAAGTGTGTACTAAAACAAACCATTCTAGAATTCAGTAATACTTCTATCAGGTTAGTGTATTTAGTACATATAAATGTATATCCTTTTTTGAGAGGGGGAATAGTACATTTAGTTGACAAGTTTGTTTTCAATGAATGTAATTAAGTTCGCAGAAGAAATATGAACATTTGTTGTTTGTTTCATTTTCTGCAGTTTTGGCTTACAACTTCATACAGCTGCTTGGAACACGTCCACTTTTTGGCATTAGGTTTGAAAAAAAATCAGCCGCTGCTCCAGGGGTGAATGGCGCCGTTTCAGTAACCTCAGTTACCCTCGAGTTTAAAACTAAGCTGAGTGAGCCCCAAGGCGTAAAGGTTTTCCAAACGTGACACGTGTGGATGGCTGAGAAAGGTGAGACGACACTGCAAGAACATGTTGATGAGAAAAGTAGCACTTAGTGCGCGGTGATACTGTGCAGAAAAAGTATATTCAACATAAAGGTATGCTATTTGACAGGAGTAATTCTAGTAAAGGCAAGACTTATTCAGGACCCATTCATATTGATGTCAACTCTTCAATGGAGAAAGCTTAGGTTCAACATGTTAAAAAACAAAAAATAAAAGTTATCTTATCAGTCTGTATGTCTAGTACAGACAACAATTTAACTGTACATGCACAAAACTGGTTGAAAGTGTAGCAGTGAAAGAATGAGTCTCTGAAAAAACAGTCGTGCTGAGATATATGTGGAAAATGTTCAGAGTATTAACATTAGTGCAAGTTGGCAGAGAACTCGGTGAGGATTGCTGAGCCGATAACGACCGGTAGAAGAGGACAGTGAGGCAAGAGTGAGTGTGACACCTGCTGATCAGGAGGTAGAAGTGTTGCACCTTGAATTACATTGTACACTATTTCATTTAAAGCTTAAGAAACTGAAGTGTTAACAATGTTTTATTCTGCAGTGATGGCAACATAAACTATAGACCGGTGAGTAGGTGTTATTTTGTTGTTTATTGTTGCTGGTCAAAATGTTGTTGTTACCATACCTCATTGTGATTCGACAATGTGTTATGCAACTTGCCATAATTAAAGTTTGTGTACTCTTGAATTCCAAACACATACAAAACAAGGATAATCAGCTTCCCTGCCTAAAGTCTGACTTGCGCTGCTTTTCACGCATGGTCTCACACACAGTAACACAGATTCAGTCATCAATCTGACAACACCACAGAAGCAAATAAACATAATAATCCATCTGCATACCAAGGTAATTGCTTATGCCTCCCTCTCATGGAATTTTATGAGTAGCATCACGTGGCCAAATACAGCAGCCTGACAAACACTTGTGTCCTTTTTACAAAGTCTAACAACAAACAAACAGGGTGTAAATATCCTGATGCCCACAGACAGCCTGACACTTTCCTTTTTAATATTCTTTACCTGGCCACTTGCTAATGAGCAGTCTGCTTCCAGGCCTGGCTTCTAGCTAAGTCAAACCAGGTCGCGGTGTTGGTGAAAATATAAATCTTATTCTTTCCGAGAGGCCTGAAGCAGTGGAGATGGGAAGACTCTACAGAAGCACGGGGGCACATTTCACCAAAAATAAATGTAAGGTATTCGAGAGGAGCGATTCTGAAATATTGTTTTCTTAAAAGACTGTGGAATTTGTTCAAAGCTACCTCATACTTGATGCTGACTCTCCTGGAGTTCCTAATGTTCAGAGCTTTCTTTGTGGACCAGCTGCCTTCCTCTGAGCCTGCTCCACAGGATTAATGACAGATCTGCTTGTCTGTCTCACTGAGTGGCGTCATATGAGAAACAAAGTGACAGAAAAAACTTCTCTCTTGAATCATCCTGACGTGATAGATAGATAGATAGATAGATAGATAGATAGACAGACAGATAGATAGACAGACAGATAGATAGATATGTGACAGTGGCAGTCCTGTCACTATGCCTCCAATTGATCATGCACCCTGGCTACTTGGCTAAGGGGATATCCCTTTGGCCGAATGGTTAAGCACGCATGGCTGTTACCCAGGAGTCTGGCGTTCAAAGCCTGCCTGGGCCCTCTGCGCCTTGCCACAGACAGACAGTGTTGTATACCTTGTGTGGTCTGAAGGTTTGGATAAACTTGCATTAAGATCTCTACAAATCAAAATCACGGTATGTTAAAGACCCCGCATTAAGACATTAGACAGGGTGTGAGTTTTATCACAGGTAATGTCAACTTTTATTGTGTTTTTACACCACACAAAAAACATGACCCATGTGAACTGAACAATAAACCCATTGTGCTCCACAATGTCAAGCTCTTTGTCTACTTAAAATAACTCTTTCAAATTTATACAAAGATCTTAACGTTGTAAACAAAGACAGTGATTGCTAATTGAATAACCAATTGCACATTAGGTACAAGTCGTTGTAGCATCTGTAGAGGGGCCTCAAAAAGACCCAACAAGGCCGTGAGATACAGTGTGTCTGGATACTGGCGGATATACTCGCTGCCTTGATATACTATTGTGTTTTCTAAAAGGAGTCAAAACTGTCTCTCTTTGCTCATACTTTGGAAGGGGGAATGGAAACAAAACTTTGCATCCGGTCAAAACTTAAAAGAAAAAAATAAATAAATCCATTTCAATGTGTTTCTGAGCCTAATTTGCATTTCGGTTATGGCAACGCCATATGTTGGGAATGTTGTGAAATTCCCAAGATTTCACATCTGAACATTTTGTTTTTCAGTCTTCTCCGGGAGGCAAACATTCTCAGCCAATGTCCAAAATGCTCCTTTTGTTTTCTAACTTGGTCTTTCTTGCGTTGCTATTAATAAAGACTTGAACATATTAATCTTCTAGATGTTCTTGGGGTGAAGGCGGGGCTACACCCTTGACATGTCATCGGTTTGCTGCAGGGCCAAATAAAGGCAAAAAACAAAAGAAAAAGGCCTCCTCACTCTGGACAGTAGGGACTTTGGCCTGGTGGGAGGGAGCCAGAGGGCCAGGAGAGAACCTACACAGTCAAACCCACGACCCCGTTTCCCTGCATCACTGTACCTGCTGTCACATTGGTTCCCGTCTTACCCCTGCTTTTTATCTCCAGCCCAAAACTATCTGGGGCTGTTTTTTTCTGCGGTAGGCATGTTGACATGTCGCAGCAGGTAAAAGCACAGGTGTAATTGATATCATTACTGGTAGCCACATTCCATTCACATGTCAGATCCTTGGTTTCCCCTGAGGTTGACTCACCTCCACGGCGTGTTGGTATAACCTAATGAAACATTAATTGGGGACTCTTTGGGGCCGGCGTCACAACTGAAGCGCACCCTCCGGTAGGGTTGCATAAAGAGAAGTGGGGCTGGCAGGCCGTGAGAGATGTGGTCTAATCAGCCAACTCCAACAACGACGGAGCATAGCACGTCTGTCAGCGCGGAGAAAATCACACCTCAGCAATCTCATCCAGCATCTTGACATCAAACCAAGCAAAGGTGCTGCAGTGCGCACACACACAGCTATGGTTTGGGCGTGAACCCAACATGTGGAAGGTAAAGGATCAGGACGGGGGGGTTTGAGGTGGCCGCCGGGATACAAGCCCGGTCCAGGAGTCAGTGCAGCATGAGGGGATTCCTGGACGGTCTGTCAGCATTGAACGGCGGCACTCTTCATGTACTTTTCCTCAAAGTTAATATCACCATATTTAGTTATATTCTGTGGCAGAGCTGTGAGTTATGAGTGTGTGGAGACTCGGGGTGGGAGACATAAATCCCACAGAAAAGGCTGGATGACACATTTTTTACACTGTGTCATCCAGCCTTTCCCTCCGCTTCCTTCACCGTCTCCGTGGGGCAGAGCGGAGACCAGACGCGTAGAGGAATCGCAGAAGTCACTGCGAGTCTCGGGGCAGATCTCACACGAAGGTGTGGCTGATAGTTTCCTAAGGAACGCTTGTATTTTTTTAGGGCGTAAAAAAAATGAAATCGTTTCTCCCCCTCGAGTTTCTTTTTTTTTTCTTTGGGGCTGAGCCGAGCACTTTTCATTTCGACTGTGACTTACTGTATTTACTACAGCTGCGGGGGAGGAATGACTTCAACAGTTTGTATTTCAAGCAATCCCCAAATTTTTCAAGCCAAACGCACAAATAATTGAGCGGTACATGACTGCGCTCACAGCAAAGGTAACATTTGGATGCAGGGAAACTCGATATATTCAACAGGGACAATTTTCACTTTAGTCATCGGAGAAAGAGTTGGAGCGGGTTGTATTTAATCCGCAACTCAGAAAAGATTTTCTCATATGTTTTTCAAACGCGGGGCACCCCAAGTATGCTTAAAATGTTTACAACAGCAATGAAAGTGGAAACACTTTACTTCTGCTATAAACAGATATTTCCGTTACTTGCCACTGCAGTAAAGGGCTGTCGACAAAAAAATGCGTGCACACCCACAGCAAAGAACACCAGGATCTGCACGTTAAAGCAACAGTGGCGAGGAAGTCAGGCAGTCACGCTAAACACATGGCATCCATTTGAAGCCACGGAACCGTAAATCTATGGCAGCCCAACTATTGTTTAGATTTACACCGGAATAATCATTAAAGTGACTTGCATTTTTCATTCGGCGGCGATTGTAGCTTTTATCTTTTGCCAGTGGATGAGAGTGTGAAATAAGTGAAACCAGAAACTCCCTTTTAGGGACTGAGCCCCAGCGATAAGAACAGAGCAGGTCTCTCGCCAGCACGAAAGATCCAATCTAAATTGTAATTTGTAGTTTATTCTTTCTTCTAAATGAACGCACCCCAGAACTCACCTGATTTGGAATGGTGAAAGATTTCATAAAATGACAATGAAATTGGAAAATTTAGCTGAGTAGCGTCGGCTACAGACACCCAAGAATACTTCAATGGCCCTAGCGGCCACCCAGAAGGTCGTAGACACATGGGACACAAACCCACGTGGTCATCTCAGCATGTCCTACATTTCATACACTCTGATCTTTGACCTCTGACAAACTGTTTTTTTCCCTCTGTTCTCCCTCTTTCTCTCTCCTCATGTGTGTTTACTTAAATTTATTCTTAATGTTTAAGTACAAATAACAATACAAAAAATAGGCCAGCTGAGCCAAGATCCTCACAGCAGGAGAACACAGATAGCAGGGGAGACACATGGCACCTGCTGCTGTGGCAGCTGCCTTGAATACACACATAAATTGCTAAACTATCATAGCACAATGATATCGCAGAGTGTCAGGGTGATTTAAATATTTTTTTATTATTATTTTTTGCAATGTATGTTATTTTTTTTCCATTTTTGGACATGTTGAGATTTTGCATTCTACCACTCCATCTCATGCTAAACTGTGAGAGGATGGTGAGATATGGTAGTGACAGTATGACAGTGAGTTTTGGGCTGATTAAAATTGGGGTTGGGGTTAGGTGTCATGATCTGAGTTTCCTGTTTTATTTTGATAGACTCATCTCCTTTTATTGTTCTGTATTTTTCTTTACATCCTGTTTATGTTTTGCTTGGAATCATGTTTTTTGTCGCCCCTTGATTTCATCCCGCTTGTCTTGTTGTCAGTCCTTTGTCTTTGTCGGGTCATTGTTTCTTTGTTGCTTTTTGTCTTGGTAGATTCAGGTCTGTCGGGTTTTCTTGTACCTCTGGCTGTGGTGTGGAAGAGGTGGGTTTAAATCCCAGTTGGTAGCACTATATCCAAATAGGAAGCTCTACTAATGTTTATCATGAACCCTCATTTACACTTTGGTGAATTTGAAACCCAGTCAGGGTGAATCCAGCCAATGACAGATCACCAAACAGAGTTGAGAAATTCTAAATAAGTGAAATGCAGAATCTTTGTTGATTTAAAGTTTCCTTAAGATCTTCTGAATAAAATAAATTAAAAGAACCATAAGTGTAAGTTTTTTCAGCAAGTTTCAAACATGCTGAGTTTTTGTTTTCTTTGACCATCCTTCTTTCAAAGCTATTATTTAACAGTCATCTCTGTTAGTTTCCTTTAAATATCACCTGGTTTGTACTTCTGGTGCATGCTGGGTTTTGATCCTGTGATCTTCATGTTGGGTGTCGCCGTTGCTCACCACAAGACCGTCTTCAGCGCTGATGGCGTAAGAACTACAAAGACCTCAGTGCTTCACCCGACACAGCCAAACATACTGACAAACATACAGCAACCACAGAGAAATACACACGCAAATAAAAAATAATAAAACAAAGGACAATAAGTAACCAAAACAAACGATTCTTCGGTTCATTTCCACATAAATTCTGAATAGCAGAAGATCAAATCCCGATTAAATCAGGAAGATCAAATTCTAAAAGTATATATAACATATAGGTCACTGTATAATATGATTAAACAGTTTACAGTTGCGTGTTCATCAGAAGCAGAGAGCTGACGTGGAGGCTGGCAGTATAAATACGGTTACTTATAAAAGTATGTTGATATTTCAATTTGTGGACAAGTTGATATTTTACATTCTACCACTCCGTCTCATGCTAAACTAACATGGGATGGTTAATTCGGTGAGTTTCGGGAAAATCAACATGCTATAGTATGTCGATCTGACACCTCTCTCAGGTTAGCGACAACTCTGAGACCACATGGTTTTTGTCCCTTACCAAACACAAAGAACAAGTATAAGTTTTGGCAGGAAGCTAAACATAAATACATAAATACATAAATACATTTTTTTTTTTTTTAAAAAAGGCCGTAAACAGTGGGCTAAATATATTGTATACAGTAATGAATTATATGGGGCTTCTCTGCTGGATTCAAGGTTAAAGTATACAGACTTGAAAAATTATGATACTATAGCATCTTTATTTAATGTTGTTAAGTTGGTTTTTGGAGGGAATCACAATGACATGTTTTTGTATTTGCAGGGAGAGTGAGGGAGGGAGAGAGAGAGAGAGACAGAGAGGGAGAAACACTTTCAATGCTGTTACTTGCTGGAAAATAATGGTGTTGGTATATACAAGACATCTGTTGTTGCGCATAGCACTGACAAGGTCTAAAATAAACACAGCAAAGTCTCACAGACCGCTCCCAGGTCCAGCTGGGACCAGCCTGTCGGTGAGTCCAGACGTCCTCAGTGGGAGAAGACAGCAGGGCGTAGGACGGCACGCAGCAGCGACCAAACTAAAGCCCTCGGCAGGTGTTTCTCCTCCGCCAGAACTGACCCACCGCTCTCTAAAGATGGACGGACGCAATTTATTTGAGGCTGTATTTCTGTCTTTGAAAAAAGGGGGTGAGGGGAGATATGACGCAAAGACATTGAGTGTTGCATTTCTTTTCTTTCTTTCTTTTCGCACTGTGAGATTTACTTTGGCGATGTGGTGAAGTGTGAGCTCATTTCATATATTATCGCAGACATCTAATTCAAAGACATGCACTCCCTGTATTCCTCTATAAGTCATGCACATTTCACTGGCCCCCACCCCACTAAAAAACAATTTAAGGTCTTTTAACCCCCAAAAAGCCATTCATAATTCATTGAGATTGTGTCAAGTACTAATGGAAAACTTAACTGATTGGCTTATTCTCTGCTAAAGTGTAATATTTGGAGATTTTCAAGAAGAAACAGCGACATCAAGTGGTCACATTTTAGATTGCAGCGCTCTTTCACTGAAGTCCCCAACTGTGTACCTTCCCTCTCCTAAACTTGGCAGTAAACTACGTTGGCCTGCAAGCCTAAATACAAGATGTGCTTGTCAGGCAGCTGGATCGCTCACACTGGGCTTTCTTCGAAATATGGTGGTGCAAGATGGCAGCTAGTTGGGAGCGAGGCCCCAGGTGTTCCCAGGGTAGGGAAACCAAATCAAAAAAAACTATCAAAACTACGAGTATACACTTTTATTTATGTATTTATGGGCTGTATGTTAAGCTTTTCCCAATTTTACACACTGGGTCTTTAAGTGGAAGAGCATTTGAAATCCAATATATCAGCCTGTTCTTGTAAATAGCCCAGTGGATGGAGAGGCGAGCGCTTCCTTGTTTTGGATGTGGGTCTCTGCGGGCGGAAACTCCGACTTGCTCTGTGAGATGTTTCCACAAAGAGCTTTTGTGTCTAATGGGCTCTGGCATCTGCCCGTCAGACGGCGGCCTGACTGGCCTCCTGCTCGGGTGAGTGCGGTTGCATGCGGATGCCGCTGACAGAGAGCTCATCAGCACAGCTTTTATTGATGGCATGTCAGGCAGACCTTTGAAAGAGCACTTGCCACAGTCTTCTTCGCCCGGGGGACACGCCTTTTCCCCACTGAGAGCTGCGGTGCTGCAGGAGCCCACGTGGATCAGAATGCACTCCACACCCTGAAACCTTTGAACTGCCCAGGGCAGGGAATGGGGCGCTTTTAATTAAAATGCTTTTGATTTGAGTCAGGTATGAATGAGGCCTGTGCGTGACGCCCTTTCCTCATCGTGTGTGTTTATTTTGCCGCTGCCTCGGTGGTTGTGTGTGAGTGTTTGCAGGGGCTCCGGCCTGGGTGGGGCCGCGATCGGGAGTGGCGGGATTTGATGGAGGAGGAGGAGGATTAGCGGAGTGAAGTGGGACAAGGTGGAGAGCGGTGAGCGGGCGGAAGACGCGATGATCCACGCACAAATCACCGCCCCCTCACTTGACACACACAAGTGCCGCACGCTAACGCAGCGCGCGGCAACTGCTGATGAATGTGGATTATGAGGTAATAGATGCGATCGTTTCCAACCCACACGCAATGATGGAGAAGGTGTTTTTGATTTTATCCAGATACTATCACTTCAATCAGGAACATTTGCTGCGCACGTGTTTGTATGATAAAGCAAAGCAACACAACAAACCACCAAGTGGCCGTGACAAACTCCAGATTTCTTTTTCTTATTTATGTGCCAGTAATGGCAATGTTTAATCGATTAAAAGTTATTCAGAGAGAAGAGGTTTTTGTCAGCGAATATATAAAACTGAAAATACTGAACCACAGTGGCAGTGTTATTTTTCTGTCACGAAGACTCTAAATGTTGTGTTGTTTTTTTTTAAATAATAATAATTAAAAAAATCTGGAGGCCCTGTCAGCTGAGCAGTCCAGGTTTTACTTGATTACTTGGAATTCCGGCCCTGCTCTCACTTTGACACAAACAACAATAATGAGCTAGAGCAAATCCCTGCGACTTTAAGATTGCATTCAATCAAAACAGAACGCACAAAATGTGTTTTACTCTAATCCATGTGGATGGAATTAAAGACAGACATGCCACAGGACAGACAATAGTGGAAGACAATAGTATTTTCAATCACTTGCTGAGAACGTTCAACTCTCGAGTTTGCACAAAAACATTTGAAATATGTTCTCCTAGTACATTTCACACTGAGCATTATCAAAGGATCACAAGACTTTGTTTGTTTGGCAATTTCATTGTGTCGCTCTTCAAACGCAGATAGTTGATTTAAAAAATTTGATCCAGCTTTTCTGTAGTTTTCTGTAGGTATTTTGTTTTTAATATTCGTTTAGTGTTTTGATTTTTTTTTCTTCACGTGACACCACCCTCTCGTGGCCAGATAGAGTAACAACAGGTGATAAAATAAATCTGGTGACTGTGGGCCATCTCAAGTGGGTAGCTTGATGTTACATTCTTTTAGAAATGCTGACCAATTGCAGATGGAAGCACAGGTGAGACCACCTGCAAGGCATTCCTGCCTGTCGCACTTCCGCCAGTGCCAATGGTCCAGCTGCAGGGTCGTCAGCCGGGAGCCACCCTTCCTTGATGTTTCGCTCCTTCAATCCCGGAACATCTCAGGGTGGTGGAGCAGCGGCAGGGACGTCTCCCTGCCGCCCCCTGCAGCCGGCCCTAGGATCCATCTCTCCCCCAAGCCTTGTCTTTTCTGCGGAGCCAGAGCCAGAAGCTCCCTTTCTCCGCTTCTTCTGCCAGGTCTTTCAGTGCCCTTTCCAGCTTGGCGCCTCTGATGCCAATGGTCTTGAGGAACCGCTGAGTGGAGGTTCCAGTGAAGCCTCTGCAGCCAACTTCTACTGGGTAGATGTATGCTCTCCAACCAGCTTGTGTGCATGCAGCTGCAAGTTCTGCATACTTGTGCTTCTTCCTCTCGAATGCGGCCTCCAACCCATCCTCCCATGGCACAGTCAGTTCCACCATAATGACTGTCCTTTTTTTAAGTGGGAAAAGTGAGATGACAACAAGATTGAAAAAGCTCTTTTTTTACACTCCTGATGTTCTGCTATATAGTTATATAATAGGTCTCACTGCGTATAATTAGCGACTTCCCTTCATAAAAAAATAAATGAACTACAGAATGTGTTATGTTGGCTAGGCATCCGTTTGAACACCCCTTGTGTCCTTGTCCTTTTCCAAACATGTGGACGGTTCAGCAAAGCATCGGTTGGGGATTAAAATAAAAAATGCAACAATGAGTACAATGGCCCTGCGATGAACTGGCGACTTGTCCAGGGTGTCCCCTGCCTTCGCCCTAAGACAGCTGGGATAGGCTCCAGCAGACCCCCGTGACCCTGACCTCGGGACTAAGCGGGTATGGAAAATGAATGAATGAATGAATGAGTATAATATGGGACCTTTAAAGTTGATCCCAACACATGTTCTGAAGACAGGCCTGGGGCAACAAGCGAAAAAACACAATGCTTTTATGTGACAATGTTAAACATTGCCAGATTTCAATGTAATTGTGGAAACCACATCTGATTCGCTAATTGAGTAATTAATTTACTCACGTAGTAACTGGGGTTTTGCCATGCCAACGTGTTTCCTATTTGTTCCTAACAATCATGTTTTGTTTTGTTTTGTTTTGTTTTTTCTGCTGAAGCAGCAGCAGCAGCAGCAGCAGCAGCAGCAGCAGGAGTAGTTTGTATTTCCATGACTCTGGGAGGGAATGAATAGAACGCCTTCTTAGGAAATGAATGAGACAAATGATAAATAAAAGGTACATAAACAAGTTGGAACACCTTCTGAACATTGCTTTTATTTTGACGGCTTCGGCTGTTGACCTAAGCTGCTCAGAGGACGACTTTGACAGATAGTGCTCTTTGTTAGCTGTTGAAACAACACTGCTCCTTTTCCTGCCGAGCATACCGCAAATTCTCCTTTAAGTATTTTCATCACGACCTTCTATCAACCACTCTCCCTGAACTTAATCCACTCTGACATGATGATCCCCCCACAAAATGCCAAAACCAGTCAAGTTGAGCCGCGGCAGCATGACTCATTTACAAGTCCGCCTTTTGTAAACAAGCAATGTCTCTCAGGTGATAACAAGTTTTAAAAATGTGGTGTTTGAGGCAGTAATTTGACTTCCCTTTTTTGCTGCTCTCAAATTGTATGAGGAAAAGGAATTAGTTCTGCATTAGCAGGTGTAATTTGTTCCCCGCCAGGGATACTTTAAAGGAGCGGCTTAAGTAATGACACCACTGGCTCGTTCTGGGCTTCTCGCCGTTTCAAAAAATGCAAATTAGCTGCTTCTCATTCTGACATCATGACATGTGTCAGCTTGAAATTCACCGGAGTGCACCCAAATTCCGGAGTTTGCCATGGTTGAGGGGTTATCACTTTACAACAGCTTCCACCTGGTCTGAAGTAATGCATCCCTACGCTACGCCATTTACACTTCACAGGCAGGAAAACAGGCTGAATATTCATATGACACACAAGCTTTTCCACTGGCTTCATGCAGAAACAGAGAATGGAGAATTCATTTGAGCTACAGGAAACAAACCACTTCCTTTCTTAGTTGAGCTTTTTTGTTGTTGTTTAAATGTAGGGGACTCTGTTTTTGTGTGCGAAGCATACAATCAAGCCTGACACGGAAATAAAGACGTGAAGAAAGAAGAAGTAGAAGAAAGAGAAGAAGAAAGAAACTCAAAGTGAAAAATACTCAAAGACGTGCAAATGTTGTGCAATGAGGAATAAAATGCTTTTAAAGATTGCAAGGCCAAAGTGAATCATCTTGTTGTTCTGGCAAAAATAAATGGATTTTAATTTTTAGTACGTCCTTCTAATACATTTGGGAAATATTCAACTATTAAGTTATCTGACTGAGTTTAGAGCACTGTTTCTCAACTGGTGGGTCGTGACCCAAAAGTGAGTGGCAGAGTTGTTTTGATTTGGTCGCAGCTTTGTTTCCCCTCTTTTCTTTTTTTTCCTTTTTAAAAATATATACATTTATAGAGAACGTTTTGGGGCATTTATTTCGCAGGACACCCAATTCAATTCAATAATTTCAATAATTTATTTACTAGACATAAAAGAATGCGGGTGAGTTATTTTTGTGGAATAAATTTGGGTTGGGACTTCATCATAATCCCCCAGCTGAGAACCACAGGTTTGAGAGGATATATGATGTGAGGGAAATAAGAATGGACTTAGCACGTCTGTCAGTTGGGACCTTCACATAATTCAATTAAAGTTTTCCAGCGACGCCTCAACTTTTGGTCTCACGCCCACACACATTAATCTTGGTTCCGAGATAATAAAGGTCATTGACACAGGAAAATAACTTTAAACGAAGATGTATACCCTTTTTTTTTTCTTTTTTTGTGCAGGTGAGGTCCTGGGCTAGATACAGGATACAGATACAGGATAAATGCAGGATAATAATCTGGATGCTTCACATCCTACATCATACATAATGACACGTAAATCAGACAGATGAATCAGCCTGCTATACGTCCCCTCTGGGCCTCCTGTTGGAGCATTTTTGTTGTAAATCTTCCCTTTTTAATATCAAACGTTAAAATGTGAGGCAAATCACGTCCTGTAAATTACTGACAAATGAACATGTCAGTGCTGGCCTCAGACTGAAGGTGATCCAAACAGCCCATGAAGAGACACATGTGTTACTAATGTTAAACAATTAGCTGGATGGATGGCTGTGGTGAACATTTCCTAATCCATTCCCGGTATGTGGAATACTGTGTTGACAAATATGTTTTGTTCGTTCAGTCATTCCTTACACCCGCTTTCTCTTGCACTCAGGGTTGCTATTTGGTGGTTGCAGGAGCCAATCCCAGCTGTCCACGGGCAAAAGCAGGGTGACGCCCCGGCCGGTTTATCGCAGGGTGACATGAAAAGACAAACAACCATTCACACCCAGACCTACAGCTAATATAGACTTCCCAATTCACCTCACATGCATACTTTTTAAATGTGCCATACTCCACCAAACGGAGTGGATAGCTGAGTGGGTTAAACTGCTGCCTCTGGTCTGAGGGGTCAAGGTTCAAATCCTGGGCTAAAGGGATTCAGGTCTCTGACATGCAGGAGCCACAGATTGAAAAAGAGCTTTATCACTGCATGGCAATCAGAATCTCAAACTCCTCTTTTTAATCACTGCTGGTTTTATGTTATGTTTTCATTTAGTATGCACTTTATAGAGGATGCTGCTGCAATGTCATCATGCACCATGTATGATGGCAATAAATGAAATTCTATTCTGTTACATTCTATTCAGATTACCTCAAATTTATTCCACTGTTTGCCAACGAAAAAGTATTTACACTTACACACTCTACAGTCTTGAGCGTGTTAAACCACTGAGGCCCACGTGAAAAATCCTACTGGACAATGATTGGTAATGTTAGGCCAAGTTCTTTACTTGGAGGCCCAGGGACAAACAGACATCATCAGTTCAGTTTACAGATACAGTATTTATTTACGTCACAGGTAAAGTACAGCAGCGCGGCACTCAGAGTGACAAGCAGGATCAGAGTGAACTCTGATGTTCGTGTGTAATTCACAGTGATCTTCTTGGGCTGAGACTACCTGGACTGAACAGGCCAATCACTGAAGTGTTACCATGTGAGTGTTACCCTCGAGGCGTGTATCTATTGTCACAGTTCAAGCTAACAAACAAGGAAGAGCTTGTGGTTAATGGATCCTGTTTATTAAAGGTCACAGAGTGATGATTTAATGGTGACAACCAGGAATCTAAGAAATGGACCACAGAAAACAGACAATAACTTATTGAGTTGCTTAAAATTTGGGAGAACAATACACATTACACATGATTGTTTTTGTACAAAACACTTTATTGATGTTCAGACAGCAAGTAAATTACACAAAAGACAGTTGAGTGAACCCGATTGTGACACACAACTTAATCAATCAATCAATCAATCAATCAATCAATCAATCAATCAATGATTTCAGCAAGTTCTATTCTTGAAATGCTAAATCACATCCAGGGGCCCTTGGAGCCCAGGAGCTGCTGAGGTGGAGTCTTGGCACGAGGATGTTCAGTCTCGCTGAAAAGACAGTTCAGTTAAAACAACAACTGTGACATGAACAGACGGCTCAAAAACACGAAGAAAAGACAGCTCAACAAGTAAAGACCAATAACTTCCAAACTTAAATATACACCTTAACAAGAGGGTAACTTGTCCTGGGGAAGTACACACAAAATAAAACACAATTCAGTGAGTGAGATTTGAAAAAAGAGAAAAACATTAGGAAAAAATTGAAAGCAAATATAAGAGATAGATAATAGATAAAAAGTCAACAGAGACCTTAAAAAAACGAGATTCAGGACTAATTTGATGGAACATTGTGTTTCTTTAAAAGGAATCCATTTCTGGAAGAATCTGAACAAAGAAACCAAAGAATTCAAATGAAACGCTGCGTTTAAAAGAACCATTAAAGCCAGTTTGTTCAGGAAATACAATGAAAGCTGTTAGTTACATTTGATTGCCATTGTTCCATGATAACTTGGGAAATAAAAAGGAATGTGACTGTCTTGGCAGGCAGCTATTTTCTGATTATTGTGATCTCCTGTTGTGTAGTTTATTATAAAAGTGGATGATGTTTTAGAGGGAGATTAGTTTAGAGTGTCTTGGCTTTGGGGTCACTCTGGTCACTTCAGTCCAAATTATTCTGTCACAACTTTTTCATTCTTTTCAAAATGGCAGAAAAAACATTATTATTATTATTATTATTATTATTATTATTATTGTAATTATTATTTCTATGTTTTACTTAAGTACAATTCAGTACATGTTCTTAGTTGAATCAGTACTTTCACATTTACATACATTTGTGTCTCACCAGGTCAGAGCTGATCCAAACCAGTTGTTTTCTATCAGATGACTCTGTGATGGGGCTGACTGAACTGGGACGGAATGCCTGCTTTTCTTTAAGTAAACCCAGTGTGTGTGCGCAGAGTGTGTGGTCTACTACTGGGCGCACTGCTTGCTGTGGAGTCTGACGGCTGCTGGAAGGAAGGACCTGCGATAGCGTTCCCTCACACACTTCAGGTGAAGCAGTCTGTCGCTGGAGGAGCTCCGCGGTGAAGTTAGAGTGTCCTGCATGGGGTGAGAGTCGTTGTCAATCATGGACGACAGCTTAGCCATCATCCTCCTCTCACATAGTAACTCCACTGAGTCTATGGGATGTCCCAGGACATCCTGATCAGTCTCTCAGGTGTCTTCCTATCAGCTGTCGAGATGATGCTCCCCCAGCAGACCACCCCATAAAAGATGGCTGATGCCACCAAGGTGTCATAAAAGGTCTTCAGGAGTGCCCCCTCAGTCTCCTGAGCAGATAGAGTCTGCTCTGCTCTTTCTTGTACAGTGCAGCTGTGTTGTGGGTCCAGTCCAGTTTAGTGTGTGAGTGAGTCAGATCAGTCCCAACCAGATGTGATGAGCTCCGTCCTGTTTGTTCTAAAGTGTAAACGGAGGGCAACAAAACGCACACTCTCAACTCCTGATTTTCTCTGATGCTATTCTATTGCTTGATAACAGTATATTTGTCAGCAAATGCTTGATATGATTGTTAGTGCCAGGGGAACACAGAGAAAACAACAGCAACAAGCACTTTCAGCCCCTTCATGGTGCACTTTACAAAACCTCTCATTCACCCAAACACACACAAACACACACACACACACACACACACACACACACACACACACACACACACACACACGTACGCATACAAATGGGTGGCTGCTGCCATGCAAGGCGCTGCTCGGCCCATTGGGAGTCTTGCCCAAGGACACTTGCACATGTGGGCATTTGGAGCCGGGACTCCGCTGGCCCAAAGTTAATAATTCTCTCGTCTTGCAAATGTTAGAATGCTAATTGAAGGGGGCAGACGGGAGATACATTCAAAATAATATAACAATATACGCAATTTGTTTTTGTTTTTGCTTGGAAAGAGGATGAGTGGACTTGTAAGTGATGGAGGTAAACTCCAGTCTAACCTTAATCCTAGACTCCTGAAGCTAGGCGAACCTTTACCTGACTCTCTAGTCCTAAGTCTAATGACATGAAAATGAAACTCGGCAATGTTGTGCATACGCAAAACCCAACACCTGTTGGGTTGGGAGTTGAAAAAAAATATATATTTTTTTTTTTCTACAGTGCTGCTTCGTTAATGGTGATGCAAGGCAGCTGGTCTTGTCCTCATATGTTTTAAAATAATATATTTGTCAGGAGGTCGTGATTAGCTCTGAGAGCTTCAGGCAAAAGGCAATATGGCATATTGTCTTTTATGCAATTAGCCACTGCCGGCAAACAACTGGAAGGCGCATAACCGCCACCTTCTGGGATGGATCAGTGCATTCTAGTTTAAAAAATAAATAAATAAAATAAAATAGTCTCCATAACAATAGTCTTCTTGAGATACCTAAATAAATACTTTAACAGACCCAATTTAAATGTAAAATTAATTCCCAGTTAAATTAGCTTCCCAAATTAACTGACATGTTTGTGTGTTTGTTTTTAATTATAGATTTGCCTAAAGCTCTCTCTTGGCATGAAAAGGGGATTTAAAAAAAAAAACGCAAAGTTTTGAAAAAAAAAAAAAAAAAAAAAGTAAAATGAGTGCCACACATATATATATATATATATATATATACATATATATATATACACACACATATGTTTAAAAAAAAAAAAGGAGCATTGGGTCCAATCAAACAGTTTATTATCTATTCATCTACTTATGTACTTACTTACTTGAACAGTGCAGTTGTACGAGGCTGCCGCTAGAGGGGCCTGACAGATAAAGGTGGGTAGGAAATACAAAAACAATGCACCACGTGTGCATAGTAAATATTAACGATAGCATAAAAAAACAACCCCTCATTAAACTTGTGGTGCTTGATGATCACACCTTCTTTTAACACATCAGTCATTTACAAAGAGCTTTGAGGATGAACATGATGACAGTGTTATTCAGCCATTAACAGATTTTAAGACGAGAACTAATTTCCATGTTTAATTAACTTGGATAAATCAGACTATATAGCAAGAATCGCTGTCTAAGAAAAATGGACCATAACTTCCAATTCCTGTTCTGCATCATCACATGTTTTCTATCTGCCTAGTGAACTGTGTGTGTGGAGGACTGAGCCTTGTTTGGATGATCCTTTCACACGAAAACGTCAAACTGTGTGGTTTTTTTTTGTTTTTTGTTTTATGAGTTTTCCATAAAATGTTAGAATTCTTAGAATTGCTTAAATTTCTCCAGCGTCACGTTTACGCGGTAATCTTCAAAGTTTTGGGTCATCAAACTAAGGTGAGGTTGATTTCTTTTTGACTTTCACAGCGGTCATTAATAATTTAGGCGGTAAAGTGGCTGAAAAACAAAAGCAAAAACAAACCACCCCCCCCCCCCCACACACACACACACACACACCACAAACTCCGATAGGGAGCCAGTCAAAGTGGCAGCTATGTGCCTGTAGCTTGATGTATAGCGCTGTATCGGACTATAATGAGAGGTACATGCATCAGATATTCACGACCTTGCCTGGTGCGTGGCATACACAAACAAGTTTCGCTGCGACTCCTGGTCAGGACAGTCGGGGGACGGCATAAATCAACCTTTGGGGCCACAACCGATGCATAAATACCAAACAGATGCTGCGCTCCGTGGCTCCGGCTGCATGATTTAATGCAGCCACAGAAGACAGTGTTAAATTATCCTCCTCCCGGGATGTCTCACTCTGTGCTCTGAATTCGGAACCGGTGCGGGCGATAAGCCTTCAGGAGCAGAATAAAATCCCCCCGGGTGTCAGTCCAAAATGGTTTATTTTGTAAAGAGGGCAGTTGGAGGAGATGAGAAAACATGGTGCGCTACTAAATGATAATATATTCAAATGTACATGGCATTCAAAAGGTATTACAGTTATCACTCAAAATGTTCACACATGAAGTTAAGTTTTCAGTCTGACATGTTTTTTTTTTTCCCCAAACGGATATGGATAAAAACCATAACTTTCAAAAATAATTATAAAAAAAACATAGTAAATCCTTGGGACGCTGAAAGGAAAAAAACAAAACAAAAACCGGTTAAACAAATGTAAACTGCCAGGGTTTTTTTTTTTGGGGGGGGGGGGGGGGATTTTGGGGGAGACAAATAAAAACACAAGGTGAATGACTAACATCTCATTAATTTAGAGAAAATTTAAAGGTGAAGTCTTCTTCTTTTTTTTAACCACCACATAAGCAGATAATGAATTGTTTCAGCCCCTTATTCAGTATACACTATAGGTCAATAAGAAATATAAGAAACTGCTATTAATGACAACTTGAGTGTTGGCTAGCCATTACAAACAGCACAAATGTGTTGAGATGTCTTGTGGGGAAAAAAAAAATAAATTACATTTGCCAAAACCTAACGTGCAGACTTGTTGGAATTGGGGGGCGGAGGAGGGGCAGGGATTGGGAGGAGGCAGGAGGGCTGGACTCAAATTGGGAACACATGACAGATGACTTGTCAAATACACTGTGGATGAAGCTCTGGACGCCGCACATCCAGAGGTTACGACTGTTGAGTGAGTAAAAAGGTCCCAAAGTAGAAACTGCAGTCTTAACATGTGCCATACTTTAAAATGTAGAGGAAAACACCCTTACACTCATCAATATGATGAGCAGAAAAGTCCCAAACCAAAGCTTTGAAGTCTTTATTTTTGCTATCGGGAGAGGAAAAAAATATATTTACTCGAAAACAAAAATAAATCACAAAACAGGAGAGGGAGGAAGAAACGACTCCAGATATTACGCTGAATGCAGAGAAAAATGAACTGCACGAGTTGGGTGAGACACTCCGGCACGAGGGGTTATTTCCTGGAGCTAGACTTCTAATATCCAAAAGTACTGGTCTGGATGACCCACGTTGGTCAAATGGTGTCCATGAAGATGCCTGCATCAACAATGCCGCAACAGTTGGCGTATTAGCAGGCGGTCCAAGAGTGACGCTATGTGCTCCCAGCTGCTTGGCTCTCTCCTCCCTCTGAATGACCTACAGGGGGAGACAGCAAAAGTGGGCTCACGGAGGTTCTTCTGGAATGTAAATATCACAAAAACAAACTGCGGCTGAGGCACCGCGTGCAGAGCAACACAAAAACAAAAAAAACCCACAAGCACTCCATATTCCTTCATGCGTGTGTGGCTTCAGGCTAAACGGGGGGGAATGCTAACCCACGGATGCACCGCCCCCAAAGGGAATTACCACCCAGAGGTTGTGTTGCTCCAACCATCAGTCAAGTTGAGGCCTTAAATGTTTCTGTCTGTCCACACACGTAAGGCAGGCAGTCAAGGTTTGGGAAGAATTTAGTGCGATGTGAGTAAGTGTGTGTGTGTGTGTGTGTGTGTGTGTGTGTGTGTGTGTGTGTGTGTGTGTGCAGTAAACTCATGATGCCATGTACGATATCAAAATATTTTGTGCCAACGTTGCACAAATGACATTTTCTATCAATTGTATTGAAATAAAAAAAACTAACAAAAAAGCAGTGCCACAAATTAGGCTGAAAATGTTGTTGAATGTTAACGCCAGACTGATTTAAACACTAAAAATGTCTTTAAAATGAAAAAAAAAAAAAAAAAAAATCAACTAACTTGTCGCAGGAGTGGAGGCCGAGGCCGAGGCGTCGTCCTCGTCGCTGTCGTCCTCGTTGGACCGCGGTACCTCGGCCTCAGGGATGCTCGTCGGCGGGGTCTCGGACTCTTGCTCGGCCCGGCTCTTCAGGGCCAAGATGCGATGATGCAACGCCGCAGCCAGCTGACCTACGTCCTTCGAGCTACCCTGAAAGTGATGAGACACACAGCGACAGGATGCTCAGCCACACGCCGGCCGTTCAGCATTAGCCAAGTGTGCAATCGGAGAGAAGAGTGCAACTCACTGATATTAAGAACACTTTGACCCCCTGGTCCTCTGTGTCCATGGCAGTGATTCGTACACTCTTCTCGCTGGCCTTGTCCACTTGCATCCGGGGCCAAAGTTTAGTGTTGAGGATCAACCGGAGGCTGCCCTGGGTCCTCATAACTGGAGAGACGTCAAAACACACACGACGGCAATTAGCTACCTGCCCAAGCAAACACTTTATGAAACTGGTCTTGATTTCGCCACATTAAGCTCCTTCCCAACTCGAGTTGGCACGTGAGGTTTGGTTTGCTGCCAGTGATGAGGACAGTTGCGTTATGCTCTTAAGAGAGTTGTCCCCAATAAGAATGATAACAATTTTAAAAGGAGCCACAAACACCATCTCAGTGTACAAAGCACCGGGCTGGGGTATTCAGTTCAATCTGTACTGGGGCTTGGGCTCCTCCTGGTGTTGAAAGTCAGGTAATGCAGTAATAAGAATAGAGGTTCTAAAGTCTAACCATGGCGTGGCAATAGTGAACCACCGCACATTTCTTTCATTGAATGGTGCTGAGATGTGTCACCTGCTGCTTTTTTTTCCTCCTTCCTTGGAGTTTCCTCTAATTCACTCATTGAACAACCGCCCCAGCACAGGCCATTGCTGGATATTGCCACAACGTCCAGTAATGGAATCACAAACTGAACACACTCAGGAAATTGATGGTGTTTGGCAGGTTTGGAGCGTGCGTGCGTGCAGTGAACGCGCACACAAGCGCCATTCTTTTTTTGGCATTTACGCACAGCACTGCTCACAAATGCCTCGTTTTGAGTTGGGTGCAGAAAATGAGTGTTTTTGCAGGAGACTTCAAGCTGAGGGCTGATAAATCTCCAACACTTCTCCACTTCAGTCCAGAATGAAACGCAAAGGAAAAGAGGAAAACCAACTGAAACTCAACACAGGAGGATCCAAGACACGGGGACCTTGGATGAGACTTGGTTCTGCAGTGCAAAGTGTCAAGATTCACATTGTGGGTGGCGTGTGTTTACCTAGACGTGACTGCAGCATGCCGTCATCCGTGGATGCCATGTCGTTGAGTCGCAGCAGCCCTCGCCCCCTCTCTTTCCACGACTGCGCAGTCTTCTCAAACACGTATAACTTGCACTGCATCTGAGGGGAGAGATTGCATGTTGCAGCGCTTTCCTCTTTCTGCAACATTTGTGTGACTCAACTGTGTGTGTGTGTGTGTGTGTGTGTGTGTGTGTGTGTGTGTGTGTGTGTGTGTTTCACGCAGAGAGCGTGTCGTCTACCTGTAAAACATTGCTTTCCGACTCCTCTCCAGTCTTGACGTTGACCTTCTCTAAGATGCACTTCTTGGCTGTGGCTTTGGTGTAGGCTGCTGCAGACTCCTCCAAAGACTCCGACACAGTGTTCCCTGGGAGGATTCAAAGTCATGGGACAGCTTGAGTTGGCGAGTCGGGAAGCTTCGTTTGTTCTCTCTCTGCACTTGACACAACAATGAAGTTGCACCAGCAAGCAGGCGCTGAAGTGCCATCTCAAAACTCCAGGAATGGGTATCAATTCACTCTTGTCAGTGGAAACAGGGACACCTTTTCTGAAGGCGGCTAACTGGGGGATCGACTAGCAAGGCATATTAAAGCCGCTCCAAACAGTCAGTGTGAGAGGGCCTTCTATTCATCAACACACGTGCGTGCATGCTGCAGCAAGACAAGGTTTTCAGAGGACAGTGGACAAGGTCGGTCACTAAAACCTGCGCTTCAACTGCAAAAATATCTGCACAAACTCACATGGAGACAAGTTTTGCAATTTGAGGACACAAAGTATTAAACGCTGAAGGAGAGTTCATTTGGCACAAAGACGGATGTACGAAGCCTAAAATAAACTGAGCGGAGTGGTTTTGAGTCTTTATATTCCGCAGCTGCTAATAGGAACAGCTTTACACACAGCAGGTTACAAAGGACAACGTTTGCCATCCTCGCTGGAGAATATGGATATGGACATTTATTTCTTTTTGAACAGCAGGGTCATAATGAAGTGCTGCTGCACTCGACAGGACCCCTACTAACTACAATAAATGGCATTGTCCTTAAGGTGCTTTCAGTTTGGAAGCAATACATTAAAGTAAGAGAAAAGCTGATGCAGTAACATTAATATTAATTACAGCTTTTATTATTATAGACATGTTAATCGAATCAGGATTACACATTTAGAATCTCTAATGTACATCGTGTCATTCATGGAAAGACAAATGGCCGTTTGATATCGTAATACTGATATTTCTACTGTGTTTTAACCTTAACTTGAAGCGAAGGTAAAAGTGTGTGTGTGTGTGTGTGTGTGGGGGGGGGGGGGTGAATCAATATGCACAACTCTCTCTTACTAGCACTCACTTGCTGCCTACATAGAAATTATATTATGAAGAGACTCATCCCAAAGAGCACCATTTAAAACTTTGGGTGGAGTGAGATATCGGAGTCCTTGCCTTGCTTTTATTTTTCTCTTATCACTGGAGGGCATGCAAGTCACTCCCTGAAAGCTATGGACAGTTCATCAGCCCCTCCTGTGTGCTTACCCTTCTCTTGGGTGCTTTCCTGTGGTGGGGGCTCTGGAGTTGGGGCAGCTGAAACTTCTTTATGTTCCTCACTTGAGCACTCGCCCTTTGGAGGACTCTGAAAGGACAACAAAGCACAACCTTGCTGAATGAATCCAGTCTGTGCACCAGCTTAACAGGCTTCGGGTTTTGTATTTTTTTTTTTTTTTTCACTTACCAAAACTCTTTCAGACATGTTCTGCCCAAAAACAAATTTTGCTTCGCCGGCTGCACTGTTTGCGGCATTTTTTGAACTGAAAGAGCAGCAGCAAAATAAAATAAAAAAATAAATAAGAGAAATTAGTTGATGAGAATGAAGAAGAAATGCTAAAACTGGTCAAAAGAGGAGAATGCTTCATCACCTTGGGGTAGCGATGTACTGTAAGAAATAATTAGTGGCCTCTGATTGAGAGTCCAGTGGTGCACCATCCTTCGACTTGTCTTCTGTACTGTTCTCTTCCACCTGAAGGTAAAAAACAAAAACAGAAGTTAGCTGAAAACTGGGGTTCATTTCGTTGACAAAACTGCTTTGTCAGCAATGACGTTTTCCATGACCACGATGGGACGAAGCAAGAAAGAAATAGATCTCCACTGACACAAACCGTGACAAAATAAACATTGTTTGAGATGTAAATCTAAAATGTAAATAAGAGGTCGTGCAAAACTAAATGTTTTTTCTCTTAAAGTGTGGATCCTGGATGGGTCTTGGGTCGGCGTGCCGTGCTCATGCATGTGGCGTGCGTGCGATGTGTGTGCGATGCTTGATGATCAAGCATCATCTTGATGCCGAGAGTGAGGCGAGGGGTGATGGGCAAGAGTTCAGCCCCGAGCATGACCCAGTCCCAGATCTGAGAGCAGACACTCTACCACTGGACCTCATTTAACAGATAAGCAAAGACTCAGTAGCCAATCGTACGGCAGCATGTTCTGACCAAGCACTGCGATTGGACAGGAGGTGCAGTACTTAAAGAGTTTGGACTGAGGATGACAGCCCTGGGACTTCTACCTTCAGAGGTTTCCGATCACGCTCACACCCAAGGGTACCAGTGCTGAACTCAATCTCCAGACAGTTGGGGTCCCCCAGCATAATCAACATGACAGGAGCCATTGTGCGACGCTCAGTTATGTAGTCCACCGTGTCTGTGTTGGTGTCCAATTACTGGCAGACATGACTGACAGCCACAGCTACACTCAGAACTACGGCAAGAGTTGAACAGCCCCAAATTCAGGCTCAGGTCTCCAACACGGACATTAGAAAGAGAAGCAGTCTGCAGCCACTGCCGTTGCTGACTGCAGTGCCTCTTCACCAAGAACGCCACTTATTATCAGATCTATTCACCTGAGTGAAAGAACTGCAGGCAAAGCACAATCTGCTTGTTTGCTTGAGTTTCTTCATCCTTTCACAAATCTCTTTCACCGTTGTGCGCTCGACGTTGAGCTCTGCCAACTCGAGGGCCGCTCTGCAATTCACTTGGCCCTTTAGACTCGGCGCCTCAAAATCTGCCTGGATTCTTTCATTGGCAAATACAGAACGAAAGCTTCACGCTCCAATTTGGTCAGTGCAAGAAAAATAAATAAAAAAAATCAATCAGCACAGTTCATTCGTGGAACCTCATGAGTAGAGACAAACGCAAGGCCCTAATTGGCCCAGAGTGAAGTTTGTACAACTGTGTAAAATCACCATCAGTGACCATTCACTGCGATCAGTCACCTTGAGCTTGTGCGGCCAGAGTAAATACCAAGTGTTCTGATCTTTGCCACGTATGCACCCATATGCCAACAACCTTATCAAACCTGTGGTGATTTTCAGTACATCAGCACTACTTTCAAACTTACATGGCACTGATATTGCCCGATGACCACAGCCAGAAAGAAGGTCAAATGTAAAAACCCCAACTTCATGTTTCTGAGGCTAACGGGACGTGAGGATGTGAAAGTCGCTAAGCTAACAGGGTTTATGTGAATAATGTGTCTCAGACTGTGGTGAGGACCATGGCGAGGGTTGCAACGGTCTGCCATCCCAGAATGAACGGCGGAGGGAACACATCTGATTGCATCTGTGAAGCTTGCAAATTCACTGCGACTCCACAAAGAAGAAGAATACAACAAACCTTTGCTCTCTCTTTGATATTCTGGCCAAATACAAAAGATTGCGCTACATCCGTCTCCTTTTCTCTTCCGTTTCCGTCTTTGTTCCCGCCGGCTCCATCCTCCTGATTCTCAGGTTGCTGAAATGATAAGAGAGACTCAGGGCCAACCCAAAATCTATCTATTTTTAAATAGCGACAGTTCTATGACAATACTTTGAACAAGGCCCTAAATAGAATGAAAATACTTTACGAAGAAAAGTAATGTTATCTGACATAATATATCCTTTCTTACAAAACAATATAAAAATAACCACAAATCTGACTTTCCATTTAATTTAATGTAAACCTAAAAACTATGAGAACCACTGTATCATCTTATATAAATTCAATTAAGGGATTATTTACCACCTTGTTGCATTAT
Organism: Nelusetta ayraudi; assembly: GCF_046127955.1. Lineage (NCBI taxonomy): Eukaryota > Metazoa > Chordata > Actinopteri > Tetraodontiformes > Monacanthidae > Nelusetta > Nelusetta ayraudi. The sequence goes on along the minus strand of NW_027466061.1, from coordinate 21,361,221 downwards.
TTTTATTTATTTATTTTTTTTTTACAATTTTGAATCAGTAGCGATGCCGTAAAGCCAAATATTGCTATCGTTGAGTTTATGAGTGTTACTTTTCTCATTTGTAAGCTTATTTGTTAAGTTGCTTTGTCAAAATATAGCCTATATGAAATGTTTGCACCGGAAATCACGCTTGCATCATCGCCCATGGCCGAATTGTTTGTGTGCGTATATGTCAAGAAATAGGTGTGCATTACATACAGTGCAAGCGAGTTGGGGAGCAGGGATGTTGCATTATAGGTTCAGCAGAGTCTTTTTTTTCTGCGCTACTCTTCAATAATTGGTTGAAACTTGTTCACCACACCGGTGCATCGTGCTGGGTACTGCACGAGTGCATTTTCCACAGAATTTGCACGTCTGCAGCTTTTTTGCATAGTTTAGAGAGGCGACTTGTACCAGTGTACTGCCAAGATACTAAACTGCGCACAGCTTGACGGGTCTGGAAAACACAAAAGGAGGTTGTTGGTTTTTTGCCTGCTCTTACCTGTGACTTGGCCAGGGGTGTCGAGTGCTCTGTGTTGTTCAGAAACAGGGATTGGGCACCAGGTGTTTCATCTGATGATGATTTTTTTACACCATTGGTTCCACAAGTGGAATCTAAATGAATGAAAGGGACAGCAAGGGATGGAGAAAAATGAAAAACAAACAAAAAAAACGATTGCACAGGTTTTACATGCGAGTGGCTAATTGGGCAAAATACACTCTTGACAGTAAACGGTAATTGATAATAGTTTCTCTTATAATCTTATTCTACTACTTATTCCTGCTAGACAGAGATTTGAGTTGCTTACTAGATTCTAAATGTGATTTTGAGGGTGGCGCCTGCAGAACAGCTGGGCGGAGGACACTGCGTTGCTGCTCCTTGGGCTTTTGACTCGGGATGCCTGAAACAGACATCAGCCGCATGTTGTCAAATAAAAAATGGGTTGAAGCCAATGTTTAAAACAAAAAACAATGAAGTCAGTCACAAAGACTTTTTCTACACTGACCTGAACTTGGTGCTTGACCATGTATGAGAGTTGGTGGCTTTAAACGGAATCCCACAGGCTTTTCCTCTGAGCAGAAAAATGAGAGTAGAGAGAGAGTTACAGTGAAAACTTTCCCTTCAGTTGTTAGAGTCTTCCAAACCAAAGCAATGTTTCTAGAGTCCAAGAGCTCAAATTCAAATACTGCACAGCAACATTGGGGGGGTTGAAGTAAGTGTCGTCTAGGATCTATTTCTATCACGAACTCTCCACCTCAGTGGTTTTATTAGCTTTACATGACCTGGCTCTGATCACTGCTAAAACAAAAGACCTTTTCACACTGCCCAGCCTCGTTTTTGCCCCTGCAACATTTAAAATAATAAAGACTTTGGACAGCCATTCTCTATACAGATGACTACACAATAAATGACTTGTGCCATGTTTTCTCAAAACCACATTATTTCCTCTCCATGTGACATCAACAGTTTGCACGACAACCTCCTTACAACACATTCATTGCTTTTCAAGTCCCGTTACACGACACGTTAACGACCAAACAAAACCGGGAGACTGCGGATTCTTTGAGCAATAGGAACACACTGTTGTTTCTAATCATAACCGATCTTCTCCTTCATTGCCATGCGTAAAATTGGAAGTTGCTTCCAAACGAAAGCTACCAAATCATCATATACAGCCGTGCTAGCAGCTCTGTCTGTTGTCTGTTCAACTTAGAAGTCAAGCAATGTAATGCTTGTCATTGCAGGAACTGGAATGCCTGTATTTTGTATGACAGCAGCAGTTCAGTTTATTGGGGTTGAGCCCGATGAGAAGCAGGTTTCCAGCGTGCTCCGTGCCACTTGTGGCAAAAGACCCATTGTTTTCAAATGTTTATTATTACTATTATCATTATTACTACTGTTGTTATTGCTGCTGCCCTAACGTGTCTTTCCACCCAATTTTGACCCCTTTCAACCTCATTCAATTTTGACGAAATTGGGCAAACAGGTCAGTTGCATTAAAGATCAGTTTAACATTCAAGTTAAAGAGTTCCCACTGAAGCCGTTTACTCAAGGTTCTTTAAACTTCAGTATATGACAAGAAATACTTTGATGAACTAAAGTCTCCTTAGGGTAATTTCACCAAAACACAGTTTCCATTTCACAGCTCATCAAGGTCCAGACAGCAGAATTTGAGCCCGTTAAGACACAGTCCCACTCCGAAGCTGTTTACTCAGTTTTACTCAAAAGAAGAAGTCTGTGCGTGTGGCACACACCTGCACATGCATGTGGGGGCATGCGCGGGGACTGCTTTTGGCCCGGGGAGGTGGTGGCGAACGCGGGCTCAGCCCCATCAGCCCTGCTTGCAGGTTCAATTGTTTTTCCCCCTTTTTTTTTTTACACACACACTGCGAGATACGACACCTGAGACACAGTTCAGACCAGCAAAACTTTTTGTTTCTCTGTTTGTTTTTTCTGTAAATAAAAGCAAAACTACCTGGGTTGTGGCGCGATCGTGCGATCCTCACGTGAACCGATGGCACTGAACGCCCCGCTCGGAAATGCGTTTGGTGTGAGAGGGTACAAAGCGGTTTGCACCCCGCAGCGCCCACGCACTGCAGATGCTTTTGGTGTGAATTGGGGGGTAAACCTTGTCAAACGGTGCCATGTTACTCTGACGGCCTGTCGTGCCAACAGCTCAATGGCTAGAAATACGTCAAGTTGACTCGAGAGGTTTGTCCTCCTTTTCCCGGACCATCACCGCTTCAGTTTAGACTCTTCACGCCAACCTCTGTCTGACCAATGAGCAGTCGGAATGACTAGCGGTTCCTGTAGCAAGCTAACGTTCATGCATCAGCTGGAAACTGACTGGTGACACTTGTTTTACTTGCCTGCATTTGTCGAGCCTGAACTGCACAACAATCACAGCTGTCACTCACACTGAATAATATTTCACCATATCTATGGTTGTTCAATAAATACCTGTGTCTACAGTTGGTCCTGGGGCTACTGCTTCATCATTTACTTACTTCATTTAAATGTTATTGGTATAAAACTGGCTTTAGAGAGTAAGAGTGTCGGCTTATAATTACACTGCTCGTTCATTAAGCCAGTTGATGTCACAGGCCCTGATCTTCAGCCTGGTGAAAGATCTCCCCTTGCTGAACAATCCATCTAGTTTTAACAAATGAGCTGAACAAATATATGACGGGAATTTTGAAACTTGAATGCTATTATTCATCCTCAACGTGCAGTTTATCTTAGTGTTCTAACATTAAAAAAAAAAAAACTACTTTTATGGGCTTTAAACAAGAATGTATTTTAGGCAAAAGCATACATTTAAAGAGTTTTGTGTTTTCCTATTGTTTTTTTTGTTTCACCATTTCAACATCTCAGGGACATTTGAAACAATGGCATGTCGTGGCACAGAACATTTCAAATCATTCATGAATGTTTTAAGTGCTTTGGTAAACACTGATCCGTCAACTAATTAAAAAAAAGTGGACAGATTAGTCAGTTATGAAAATAATCCTCAGTGACAGCTGATAAACCACACATATGTGACTTTTTATCAAATTTGCCCAGCAGTAATGTTGGCTATTTTAAACATTTGAAGTATTAAAATCATTGATCTTAACCCGAGCAACGCAAGGGGCCTTGAAGTCATGAGTGCAAAACAATGGAGAAGAGATCTCACCTGGCTCAGAGTCAGAGTTCCCAGTCGGAGACTGGCAGAAACTTGAGGGCATGAACACATTGTTCTTGGGAACTGCAAAGGAGCAAAAATGTGTATTGCGTTCAGCATACCAATCAATGTGTACACTACAAGCATGAGAACAGAGAGGAACCAATGCACTGCTACGTCAACAAGTGACCTTACCTGAATGTGGGGGTGGAAATGATGAGGTTCTTTCCCTTTTGACTGGAGGGCAATAGGTTCCTTCTTCTTTATCTGAATCTAAAGGATGTACAAAGAGCTTGAATATCACAGTAGATGGGTTAGATGGACAATAGCATTAAATGCAGGTCGTTTACCTTCTCCATCCTCTGCACTTGAGCCCTCCGCAGATCGCTGCAATAGAATGCAACATAATAATTAGTCCTTGCAAATCAATCATAAATGCTTAGAAAATGCATGCAATGTGCTTTACATAAAACATGTAATGCAAGGAGCTGAGCAACAGTTGCAACTTCCTTCACATCAGTCCTATCCAGGCAAGGAATTAACAATGTGGAAAGACCCACAAAGTATGTAAATGACATTAGATAATTTAATATGGACAGACTTTATGTTTGAAGGGTTATGGCTAGACACTGTTCTAAAGTCTTATCAATAAAGTCCAGACTGAACCAACATCAGCCAAGTCTACAAATTCAGCTTACCTTCTGTGCTTTATCCTTTTGAAAAACAAACACAGGAGGTGCTATGGCAGGCTTGTCTATTCGGGGGAGGGAAAAAAAAGAGTCTGGTCAGTCAAGCATGCAATAGGTGGAGTGATTGGTTTGTTTTATGTTTGACAGTAGGCAATGACAGTTTCTGCTAGGACACACACACACACACACACACACACACACACACACACACACACACACACACACACACACACACACACACACACACACACTTAACTCTATTGTGCACAAAGTGCCCTTAAAACAGAAATAAACATTCAGATGCATGCTAATATATTTCACAGCCAGCAAGACAGTCTTAACAATTTTGTAAGAGTCTCTACATGTCAAAGCTATCTTTTGTAGTTGTCACAACTTGAGAAGATGCATTTGCGGATGATTAATTCCCATCAATTTCAGCCGTTCACAAGACACAACTTCTTCATCTGACTGCACTTAATCTGAAGAACCCATTAAGAGGAGAATGAGATTTATGAGGAGGCCTTGTTTGACACTTCTCACATACTGAAAAAATAAGAAATTACATATAAAACTGGCTACAACACCGCCTGGGTCCCAAAACCATTACCAATAAAAGTAAATATGATATGTTTATATGCCCTGCAATTCAATGTGATGTAAATAAATAATAATAATAAAAAACCAAACATCCCTTTTAGATGGCGTTGCAGCTGAAAACTGCTGTCACAACCAATCATCAATTGCCTGGCCAGTTAGTAATTGATTTGGCCTCACCAGTTAATGAGTCCACCTTCACACTGTCCTCCATAAGTGTAATCCTATAATGTAGCAGACAAAGGTTTTTCTCCGTCTGGGTTGGGCCTATCTCACTGAGCAGGTGTAGGATCACTGGGTCTTGTCAGAGCACCAATGCATGCGGTGGAAGCCAAAAAAGCTGGCAGCACACAAAAAGGATCGCCCAGACATTGACAGACGTTCGTCATCCCCAACCCGACCCCCTCACTGCTAAAATTAGCCAGTTGTCTGTAAACCACAAATAAGTCCGAAAATATTAAAATGCTCTGTGACCTACATTCAACGTCCGGTTTTGCAGCTCTAATCGTCTTGTAGCCGGCAATCTGGCCAAAGTGATGTGAGAATTCTGCCATGCAGCAGTCATTGATGAGATTCAAACAACCACAGACGTTCCCGGTTTATGTGTAACCCACTAGCACTTGCACTACAGAAGCCCTTCCAGCATGTAGTCGGCGCCGCCGGCAGTTCTCAAAAACGTAGCTTAGCTTGCTGGCTAAAGTTAGCTTTGCGATGCAGAACATCCCGCATGAGTCATCTCATCTAAGACGCAATGACACAAGGCTTTTTCCTTTATTCTCGCACAATTAAATGCTCAACATAAAGAAGAGCAAATCCACATTAAACACAAGCAGCAACTACAAGATAAGCTTTGTCTTTTGACAAACGTTTCTCTGCGCGCCTAAATGCACGTCAAGCTACCGTACATCCACTACGTTAAACACCACGGAGGATGTCATACTGCAAACCTTTTACAACACTGAAAACATGCTGTCAATTTGAAACTACACACGTATGCACAGTCTAACGTTGTAATGCCTCGTAAAATTCGTCTTAGAAACCCACTCCAATAGGCTAATACGATGTGTTTATGCCGATAAGGATAGGTTCAACCTATAAATAGCAAGCTGCTAGCGTCGGGCGCTACACGAGCTAACAGCAAGCTACATTGGAGGGCGTTCCGTGGCATTTCAGATATTACCCACATCCCAATCCTTAGCATTGTTAGCAACTTTGCTAATGTTTTAGTAACGGAAACGCCACAGAGCCACCAAACAACCGAACTAAGGCGCTAAGCGCGGCCACGCAGCCTGACTTTAATTTGTTAAATGTTGTGACAGCGTAATGAAGCTCTTTGAACAGACACAGCGACGGTATTGTTTTTTTTCTTACTACCACTTACTCACCTTCGTTTGCCAAGTCCGCCATTTTACTTCGACGCTCACACACCCACAACCCACCGCGCAGATAATACAAGTTGTGGCAAAGATGTTTTCACTGGCGAGGGGAGGGCGACACACCGCCTCTGTTTACTGTGGAAGAGAGCGACACTCTATAATCTCTGTTGCCCTTTCACAAGGCAAAAACATGCAGTCTGTGCGCGTTTGCCATTAAGCATGGGACTTTAAAGTTAGTCCCAAGCTCGATCAGGTCGCTCCTTGACGCTGATGTGATGCTAGCGCCAAAGATTTAAGCAATGCTTCTTAATACACAAAAGCCCCAACACTGTTTTGTTTTTTTTGTCTTGTTAGCTGTTTTTGTTGTCATGGGAACAAAGTATATGATATAAAATGAAGTAAGAAAAAACCCTTAAAGCTCCACTTTATATATTTTAAATGTAAATCTATGACTTTAATCCGTTTCTCTCTGAGCGGTGTCATAGAGAATGCTTAGTATGCTAAACTGGCCATGAAAATAAAAGTGTTTAAATTCTGCTTCAAATAAGTAACGGTTAAATGCTGTTAGATGGTGAGCGTATATATATATATATATATATATATATATATATATATATATATATATATATATATATATATATATATATATATATATATATATATATACATACATACATATATATATATATATATATATATATATATATATATATATATATATATACACTGGCGGCTCAAGATCTGAAGGTAAACAAAAGTGGCACAGTTGCAGTGTCATGGATTCAGGCTGTTGCCGCCTTAATCAGCTTGTTGTCATTTAAACACCTAGTGGTGAATTTCTGCCTCGTATGAGAGCGATGAGAAACACGTTTTTACGACAAAGATTCATCATTTAGATAAGATAACTATGCGTTTGTATTTTATTCAGACAGTGGACAATAAAACAGGTCCATTCTTTGGCAGTGTTTGGCCAGCGGCCAACAGAAATGGTCAAGAATGAGTAATTATAGCAAGCAAACTTAAAGTAAGCCTGTAGTCTTTGCTCAGGGGCAGTTCCTACCAAAACACTTAGATTTTATTTTATTTTATTTTATTTTTTTAGGTCCTTCACACCTGTGGAATACATTTCCGTCCTCATAAACTCTTTCCTAAGCCCTCATGTGAATTACTGGGGGGGGAAGCATTTTTCATCCCATCTTGTTCTCTCCGTCTTTTAGGTGAGTTAGAAAGCAGTGAGTATGCCAAGGGACTGTCCTGCAGAAACTCATTGAATATCAGAACTACTAACAATGGCGCTGCTACCCTGATCTATAGCAACATCTTTTGGCAGAGGCTTTTGGTTAGACCCAGAGCATGAACAAATTTCCACTTCATTTAGTCTCCCCCGCCCCCCGCCCCCCCCACACACACACACCATCACCACCACCGACCCAACCTCACCCCCGACTTCCTCCGGATAGCATTGCCTGGTATTATGTACTATATGCCTGGTTGTTTACTTTTATGTTTTGAGCTGCCAGGCAGATTTTGTAAAGCAATAAAGTCTACTTACCACTAGAGGGAAACCTTTAAACCAGAGAACTGCTTGCTATGTTGCACAACTGCGACATCTAGCGGTAATAGAATTTTGCTAAAAAAAGAAAATACACAAAACAAAAGAAGGGGAAACAAAAGGGAATTGTTGAGAAACTCAACGACTGGCAAAGGTTGTAATGCATCTAAAATAAAAAGTGTGTGTGTTGTGTGTGTTTGAATTACTATGTAAACGTAAAAAAAATAATAACTTTGTGAAAACATCACAATTTTAAACAAATGCACAAGTGATTTGTGTTGCTAATTCACATATGGCCAAAGAGGACTCAGAGGAAGAGGAGAATGTGAATTTCACAATAACAACCCAAAGTTGTTGTTTTTTTTCTTTTTTCTTGTTTTAAAGAAACGCACTGCCAGTTTTGCTCCAGGCTTTTCTCAAACAAGTCACTGCTTGTGTGTGATGCTGTTTGCCACAGGCTCTCATCTGTCAAGAAAGCTTGGCTTGTGCTCCCACTCAAAACACTTTCACTTCTTCTTCAATCAATCAGTGTGGCCCCGTTTAAAATCCTCTGAAAAACTGCGAGTCAACGTTTTTATTAGTAGCCAGCTGGGGCAACTCACACCATATCGTAATTATGCTACATCTAAAGGTTAGCACATTTAGTTGTGCCTTACAATATTGCCAAAGATTCCACGCAGTTTAATGATGAGAGGGATCACAACAACGGCAAAGAAACGTTAGACTTTTGTTCAACTCTTCACATTACATTTGTTCAGCTCTATTGCTAATGTCTGGGACACAAGATGAATTTTTGGCTCAAAAACAGACGTCTGTGGTTGCAACTTGAATCTTGAGCTAAGTGTGACATGTATTCATCCACCAGCACAAACTGGACCCCTTCCCAGAACACTTTGCTTCTTACGTGATCAGGGTGTTATTTATTCTATGTTTATAAGATATATTTTGTTGCCAATTTTGTTCTATACAATTTTGTACTCCAAAGACATCTTATATTGCAGTCTTCATTAAGAGGTTCAAGTAAAAAAGATCTTGTTTATCTTGTATGTATCTGCTTTACCACCTTGTCCCTTTAAGGCAGCTTCTTGTGTCACTCTCGAAGAGCTTTAATGCAATGCAGACATAGGGTACACACACACACACACACACACACACATTTTGTGTGTGTGTGTGTGTGTGTGTGTGTGTGTGTGTGTGTGAATTCTTTCATCCTTTTTGTCCTCTCCTCTTTACCATATTCTAAAGGTGACTGGGGTGTCTCCAAAAATCTGATAAAATTAAATCAAATATAATAAAATAGAATATAAAAATAAACTGATTATTCACTCCATCTTCAAGTTTTTTTTCTTCACTTTTACCTTTTACAGCTGACTGCACTTTTATTAGTGGTTCCTCTGAACACAGCCTTTGAATTCTTTAAAAGACTAAAAGAGCTACAAGTCACATTAAAAAGAAAAGGTTTCTCTATAAATAATGACAATAATACAACAAATTACTCCTACAACTTCTACTACTACCACCACAACTGCTACTACTTAGCACTTACATAATAATAATAATAATGATAATAATAAATAATAATAATAATAATAATAATAATAATAATAATAATAATAATAATAATAATAATAATAATAATAACAACAATGAAAGACATTATTATTATAATTGTGTTTTTATTAATGGTAGTAGAGGTGTTGGTGGTAATATGTATTTTTCTTTACTGTAGCCTTTTTTTCATTTCCTCCAAAGTCCAACATCAATTCATTTGCAATCACCATTTCTCTTGTACTCAACGTTGCAAGGTTGCTGGATCCAATCCCACTTGTCTTGGGGCAACAGCCTGGACAAGTCACCACTTCATTTCCTGTCTGCTTTTATAGACACGCAAAGTGATTGCAGCGGTAAATGGATAACAAAACTCAACATGTCATTCATGGTCTGCTAAAGACAACACACTGTGTCATCACTTGACAGTTGACCATCATCATGACATGCATTCAGTGCCATTAATCCTGCAGGATATTGTTTATTCTTTTCCACTGTCAGCTGTCTTGCTCTTAAACATCTATTTCGTAATAATAATAGAAGAAAAAAACTCTCAACAGTTGTTGATAAAGCCCAGTGATTTGAAGTGCTTTCTACAACTCACCAGTATCCCGCAGGCAAAGGAACTTGGAATTGCAGGAGCATGAAATACCTCACTGAACATCATCAGAGTGTTTGGACATGTACCCGAGTGAGACCATAAACAGTGAACAGTGATCTCAGATGTCCACTCAGGCACTCCAAGCTCGTTAATATCTGTCAAAAAGTGCTCAACAAAAAGCTGTGTGAACACGGTGGCCTGTTTTCAGGAAATCAGAGAAAGCCCGTTGGCTGGATAAGCGATATGGCAAAGCTGACATGTGTTTTTACTGCGAGGCCTTTTAACGGTAAGGTTACAAGACTGAGTCTGAAACGAGTGAAAGGCAGAGTCCATATTTGTTCTTCAAAAAGGTGTAATTTCATGGGAGTCGAACAAAGTGACTCTCTTTATCCATCAATTATTTTTCACCACTTAATCCTGCATTGCTGGAGTCATTTCCAGGAGTTTGAAGTTGAAAGCAGGGTTACACCCTGGACAAATCTCCAGTTTATCACGGGGTAGCACAGAGAGACGAACGACCAGTCAAACTTACAGTCAAAGCCAATTCAGAGAAAAAAAAAACAACATATTTTGGTTTACTTTAGCTCCAAGGGTGTGTGACGGAAATTCATATACTAGAAATGATGTTCGGTGCTAGTGCAAACAGCCATGTTTCAATAAAGTCAATAAATAAATAAAACTAGTAGAATATTTGCAAATGGAATTTGGCTAAATTGAAATACACTTACTTACTTCTGTCCTGGATTTGGGACATTGCAACACCAGCTTCAACACCTGAACACAATAGGTTTGTTGTCTATGTTCCCATCTTTTGTTGTGCCACTTACCGGCAAAGGCTTTTTTTTCTGCCACCTTCTGGCAAAGAGTTGACAAGACATTATGTAAGATTAATGGCACTGAACAACTTCATTCATGCTGGTATTATGGTTGATGGACTATTTCTCAAGATGTAACTGTCAGTGTGAGGGAATGTTAAAACTTGTATGGGCTCTAAAAGGATAGATTCAAATTACAAGATCTTGATCGCAACAGTCAGAAATTTCACAATCAATATATGGAGGGGCAAAGGGATGTCACTCAACTATCAAAAACATTGAAGGAATTTCAAGTTGTTGATGAGTTGTAATTGGCTCAAGATTGGAGGAAGTCCAATTTGCACATGGAACTGGGAATACTCTTCTTGAAACACAACTAAACCAGCGACCTCCAAAATGTCCAAGTCGAACCTCATGACACATTTGACATCTCACATCTGTTTTGAGTGCTGCTGGAAGCTTAACACTGTCAGGTCTAAACAGCTGAGAACATTTATTGAAACTTTAGAAAAGTAATCAAAATGTAACCAAATGGAATCAGTTAGAATTCCTTTGATAAAGTAATTAAAACTGTTTCACCCACAATCAATGTACTAAAGAAAAATAAAAACATGTGACTTTACTGCCTTCTCTCATTTCATTGGCTGTGGAGCTCTTCCGGTGCATGACAATCTTTATAAGTGTGCCTCACCCCACCTGCACAGACACAAGCAGAGAGGGAAGCATCAGGAGCTTTACAGGTGAGTTCCTTTAAGATCTTTCCATTTCCTTTGTTTGTATTCTTCTCAACTCAACTACTCAACTATTTTCTTCAAATATTTTTAAGAAACTTTTTTTCCGCTTTAGTTTCTTTCTTGAAGTCAGGTATAACTTGTACTTACACCCGTTAAACTTGTGTCACTCTTACTCACAATGCTTTATTTTTAAAACGTTTCTGATATATTTAGCCTAAAGGCAACATTTAAATTGTTATCCGTGGGAAGATTTGTGTCCATAGTCAAAGTCAAAAACCTTTTTTTTCTGAGATCAAGGTTAGAGCAGATCAAAAGTTCCTGACAAAGTATAAAATTGATTTATTGCCAACAGTATAAAAGGTAACATTTCTAACATTTTTCCATTTAATGTTTAACATTTAAAGACACTAAAAGAGACAGATTTTATGGTAGAACTGATGGCGCAGGACTGAAGTTTTCTTTCAAAGCAGCTGGATACAAAGAGACTTGCTTTCGCTTTGGTCTAAGTTAAAAAATAACCTGAAGTTAAATGAGGAGCTGACCTGAGCGATAAGATTGATTGCTGGTGATAAACTTTTATTTATTTTCCAGAACTGCAACTACAGACGACACGATGAGCTTCAACACGCTGTTTGCCCTGCTGGTCTTGCTGTTTGTTTGTCTGGCAACAGCACAAGGTAGAACTCAATTTACAAAAAGTCTGATTGCGTCAATTGTAAAAGGAAATTGTTGAAGGTTTATTGAGGCTGTGTACCTCCTGTTTATACATTAGAATTAGTAAGTATCCTCACTGAGTATTTTTTTTAAACAAATTGAATCACCTTCTCAACAATCTTTTAATGTTGTGATGAATTAAATAACTTCTGACTGTGGATTTCTGCTCCTTCAGTGCCATTAGAAGACTGCTGTTTGAGTTACAATAAAGGAATTGAAAACAGAGTGAGGAGACATGCAGTGAGCTACAGAGTGCAGGTCACTGATGGAGGCTGCAACATCCCTGCTGTCATGTATGTACAAGAGTAAAAAAAAACAATAAAAAAAACAAGACTCCAAATCCAATCTGGAACATGGATCCACGGTTTTCTTCTGTTTATATTGTTATTCTCTAGTTTCAAAATGAGAAGAGGACGCATATTATGTGTCGACCCCAACGCAAAGTGGTCTAGAGAGGTGATGAAGATGCTGGATGCCTGCGTGGCTCCCAAGGGCACTGGGAAAAATTTCAAAAAGGTTGGTGGTGAAATTAGAACTTCCATAAAATGATCATGGTAATATAGCAATGATAAAATTGTAAGGCCTTAGAATGTTGAATGTTAAGCTTAAATGAAAATGAAGAGAACAAATGCTCAGAGCTATCCTGAGTTTGGGCTCAAGGCCTGTTTGGGTAGATTTAAAATGTATGGAATAATTTCATACTCTTTATTGACGATACATAATGTATTGATAATACTTCCATGGCTTCCAATGACAACTTCATCATTTATATCCCACTACCCTTCACTGCACCTAACTAACCCCATAAACCTGCAGAAATTGTTAATCCATAAGCTGGTCAAGGAACAGTGTCTTCAATTCAGATCAACGACAATGACTTGTATTTCAATGAAGTATTTTGCTTTCGGTTAAACAGTCTTAACCTGATAGCATCCTGAAATTGGAATCCAGACAAACTAACTAAATTTTTTTGACAGAGTTTAAATACAAATAAAGATCGTGCTGCATGTTTTGTGACAATTATGTCACTATTATAGTTATGATACTTTTTCAAACCTTAAAAATTAAAGTATTGTATCATATTCAATATTTTTAATGATGCATTCCACATGATGCACGCCCTCATTGACACATGCACATCAAGACCCCCTTTATTTTACTTACTAGGTAGAAAAATGGCTCTACAACTTGAGTCCCTGATTCTTTGTAAAATTACGTTCAACAGTTTGTGATGTGATGAATTGAAATGTGGCTGTTTTTCTTTGTTCCTTGCAGCTCTGCAGAACACGTTCCTGAAGGCAACCGCCTGTGACGAAAGGCTGGGTTTATCATATTTTCCCTTTTCCAAATTTATACACTTGGCAAGACGCAGTTTTATGACTGGCAGGACTATCAGCTGGCCAGAAATTTCTTGTAGCATTACTTATGCTTTTATGGCGCTGAAACAAAGGTCAAAAGCTTAAGTGAATTACTGGCAGCCCTTTGTTTCTGGCGGTTGGGCGGCTCAAGGCCAACTCAAAGAACACATAAATGTTCTCAGACACATCTGTGGTCATCTCCTTGTCTTTTCTTTGAATAAAACGTTCAGATTGTGGTGATGGAATGTATATATTTTGTAACTGTTCTTATCAACAAATGTCTTTTTGAGACTTGTGTCATTGAAAAGAGTTCCTCTCACGGGTTTCTGTCATTTTCTTTTCAGCATTATCTCTTTGTTCATTGCATCATAATATCCTGAAGCTCTCATACAATAAAATTGCTTATCAATCCCTGAGTCCTCCTCTTTGTTCTTCTTATCTTCTTCGAGCATATTATTGTTTAATTTGACCAGGCATACAGAAGAAAAGAAAAAGTGGGACACCCGTTTCCTGTCCTCACACATGCAAAATCAGTAACGCTATCAAAGTTAGACCGTTGGGTTGTCCTTCCTCATTCTAGCAGCATTTTACGACGGTAAACGGTTTTGAGACGGTCACCTTGAGTGCATCAGTAATCCATGCGCAGACATATGAACATGCCTCTCTGAAAGCTCTCAACACCTCACATCTTAAAAAAAAAGGAAATGAAACCTTTGAAATGACGGGCACAAATTCATGGGACATGACTTGATGTTAGCGACCGTTATCTGACTCTTTTTTTTTTTTTACCTCCCCCTCTCAAAGTAAACAACCACCATATATAACTGTACCTTGTCACAGTTCTCTTCCTTAAGATATGAGAACATGAAAACGTATTACTCTAAACTTTTGCAACACATATATTTTCTTTAAAAAAAAAAATTAGTTTCATTTATTAATTATCACCGTCATGACAGTGTCTGCAGAGGATGCAGAAAATAATGCAATTGTAATACAGTATGTTCATTATTGTTACTTTATGTAACATTTGGCATTTGTGACCAAATAAAAATGCCCAGCATGCATAAGCAAAGCAAAACACCATTACCTTCAGCCCATTAATGAATGGTTTTGATTTGCAGCCATCCGATGTGACTCATTGACAGTATTTTCCATCTCCCGGGATTTACCGAAACTGCTGGGACTTGATGCTGATAGAAATTGTATGCTTGTCAATCATCATGAATGAAAAGATCGCCTGTGTTAGTGTGCAAGTGATTGAAGGGTGTGGAGCCTTGTGCTCTTATCAACAAAAAAAATAGAGCAATCCTTTCAAGGAAATAAAATCTAACCTTCACACATGGAGGTAACAGATGTGTTTGAATAGGCGGATGACTCTGCCCAAAGGCAAGTATGACACACAACTTGACAAATACTTAATAATTGCTGGTGCGTTGCAGTCAAAGTGAAATATTGTCAAGCAAAAAATTACACGTGTCTGATAAATGCCTCACAATAGGTGGTTGATGAATGGGATCTAAGCATGACTGAAATAAGGTGCAGAGCAATAGCTGTCTGGCAAAAGAAGTTGCATCATCTTTTTTTAATTGAAGGTATTAAGAAGTACTTCAAAGACAAATAGCAGACAAAGAAATGTGTAAGCACCAATGTATGATTATAACGAAAGGGATAACTTACAGTAATCAAGATTATTCAACCAATAAAGTTGAGCAAGGAGGAAAAGATGGCGCGTGCAACCTGCTAAATTTGCAACTTTTCAGTTGCTCCATGTTCGTCGGCCCCTACAAAAACAATTCTTGACAAGTACATTTAGTGTTCACCACCTTTGTGCGCAAAACTGCAACATTTGAATGACTGTGACTTTTAGGTAAGCGGGAAACATAAAAAGTAAAGACAGCTATAAAACATTGCACAACACAAATTTATCTGAAAGTTTCACTTTACAAGGTGCCATAATTTAGCGTCTGATCTTACTTCAAACATTTCTCTTATCATGGATTTCTTCATTGTGCCTGCCTGAACACACACAGGTTCATGCTTGCACTTCTTGGAATAAGTTGGCTGAAAAAAGAAAACAGGGGTCCAAACCAGTTTAGGAGGACATAATGTTGGATCGGTGGTTCTAAGAAATTAAAAGCAGTAAAGAAAAAATAAATCCTTGTGTGTTTTAACACACAAGAAAGCAAAGTGGAAAACCAATCAACTCCCACTCCACCAATCTTGTTCAGACGCTGCAAGTTTATATTTCCACACAGCACACAAATAAGAAAGAAACAAAGAGTGTAAAAGCTTTAAAGTAAATTTTTCATTTTCTCACTACCTCTATCCCAGGCTCCATAAGTAATCAAATGCATATGTGTTGCCTGGCATCATGTGTCAATAAGCGTCAGCAACTGAAAGCTTCTCGTTGTTTTCCCCATGCTGTTTGTGATGCCTCATTATCAGCAGAGAAGAGAAACAAAGCGGGAACAAAACTACATGATGACGCAGACGACGGAGTGTTGCGTCTTTGGCAGGTGAGTGGAGTCGGCCCTCCATGACAAACTGTTCTTGGACTCTCTGTTGCACTCGTTGCCGTAGCCAACGGTTTCTATGCACCTCCTCTTTTGGATGCGGTGGAGCAAAATCCGGTAAACCCCGGTGATGGGGCTCCTCAAGTCTGGGCTGGTGTTCAGGAGATGGATCCCGCTGATTCCAAGGTCCTCGAGCGCCTCCTTAGCAGCCAGCTCATCCGAGCTCAACACGTGAGACGGGTCGCGCAGGCGGCCCGGCGTGGGGCTGCTGGGTGGGTAGCCCTCCGCGTAGTGGACACCTCTCATCCAGCGGCTCTCCATGATCTGCGGCACAGAGAGGCGATCCACGGGAACCTGCCTCAGGAGGCCCTTGATGATCTCTTGGCACGGCGCGGGTACATAGGTGGGGATGATGTAAGAACCCTGCAGGATGTGAAAGCTGAGCCTGCCCATGTTTGCCGATTTGAACGGCATCGTGGCCGTCACCATGAAGTAGAGCAAGATACCCAGAGCCCAAACGTCTGCGTACTGCCCTACATATCCCTTTCCTTTGAACAGTTCAGGGGCCGCATAGGGCAGGGAGCCGCAGAATGTGTGAAGCACGTCGGCGGGAGAGCACGACGTGCTGAAACCAAAATCCCCCACCTTAACGCAGTAGGTGCTGGTGTAGAAGATGTTCTCAGCCTTCAAGTCCCTGTGCACAATGTTGACGTCATGCTGAAAGAAAAAATGAAAATAGGAGCGACCGTTGATTTGAAAAAAGACAAAGACAGTTGGCAGTTTGAAGACTTGTCATTTCACAATCGACTCATTTCCACAAAGACCTGCCCTCTCATTTCACAGAGACAGACAGCTCGCCGTGTTGACTCATCAGTGGACTCACCATGTGCTTGACTGCAGACAGAACCTGGGTGAACACGAGCTTGCTCTCTAGATCTGACAGGCGCCCCCCTGTGGCTATACGGGAGAACAGCTCTCCTCCGCCAGCGTACTCCATGACCAGGTAGAGGCGCTTGAAGGTCTCCACCACCTCAAACAGGCGCACAATGTTTGGGTGAGCCAGCTTCACCATGCATGAGATCTCCGACGCCAGCGGTGCGTGTGACCGCTCGTCCAGGTGCGCTTTGTCCAGGATTTTCACTGCCACCCTTTCTAAGAGAAAGGGAGAGAAACAATTAATGACATTTTTCTAACTTTTGTTGTTGTTTTTTTTTCTGTGCCTTGTCTGTCAATTAACACAATATTTGTCTCATCAGAAGCCAATCAATGTTGCACATTCAGGCCAAGGGCTGAGCACAGCATGGATTAGTAGATCGCTGCTTGATGAGATTACATTTGTGTTCTGATATCTGGATTGACCCAGACTGTTGCGAACTGATGCTGGTGACTCGCCTGATCGGCACACATTGTCTAAAATAAAATGATTTGACTAATAATTTGTGAATTTCAGTTACATTAGCCCCGACATGTCGGCTATACTGAACAAGACTGAAACGCTCATTCTATAATGCAGGACACTGTAGTTTAACACAAAACAAATAATGCAAAGTGATCATGGTTAGAGTGGTGAGTTGTGTCTGTAATGAAGGACTCACTAACCTTTGGTCAGGTCATGTATCCCGTATCTCACCCTGGAGAAATTTCCGGAGCCTATCTCTCCCCTCAGCTCATAAAGGCCCACCCGTCGTCCAAATGTCAGGTCATCCATCACCCTCTCTGAATGAGTCAGGTCATAGCAGACCTTCCCAAACGCTGTGAGTGGCATCACTCCCTGCTCCTCTGCCGCGTCGTCTTTTGTCTTCACATTTTTGCCCGAGTTTGTGGACGCCAGCAGAGAGACGTCTCTCTGATGTGGAGCTGACTTCAGGTGACAGGCCCCTGAAAGAGACAGTAGGATGGTTCGCTTACTGTTTAATGAATCCCATTCATCAATAAAAAAGAACAATCAATTGACAATTTGGTGTATACTCACTTGCTTTGCCTTTTACCTTCCTCTTACACCTTTCTGTGGTGATGCCATTCTTTTTGTTGTTGTTTTGTTGTAAATACATTTTTTTGGAAATCCCAGACAATAGAAGGTGTCTTGCTCTTCCCCAGTAATTGGTCACTTCATTAATCTTCTAATTCAAAAAAGGGAAAGTGATAAATTGCAAAGAAAACAAATTCCCCTGCATGAAGAAAAAAAAAAGTGCCTTCAGACTTCCAGGTGCTGCTGCAGAATTTCCTTCTGTATGATAATGCAGCACCATGTATGACAGTCTGTAATCCCAGAGTTGGACTCCTCCCACAGAGGCAGACAACAGACAGGCTTTACAGAGGCCCCTTTAACCCCTAGACACGAATAACGTCTGATAGAGGTGCTTTAGCAGAACACTGATGGGATTACCCCTACCATGTAGAACTATTAGTGCTGTGCTGAGGACAATTAGCTTTCTAAGTGGTTACTGTATAGCTTAACTTATTTTACATGAAACCAGAAACATTAATATATAAATAGGAAAACAGATTGAAAACTTTTTCTAGCAAAGTCTGTCAAGACAGATGAATAAGACATTAGAGCTCAGCTATATAGCAGCGATCTACCTAGCAGTGCCAGGTTACAGAACAAGTAAAAGGATTTTATTTTAGAATCATGTTGGATATCCCTAGCAAATAATCAGGAAGCAAGGAGAAAGTGACCACGAGCCAAGCACAGACACACTGCAGTTTGGTCACTCAGGGCCTCAGATCTGGATGAGCTCAGGTACATTACAATAAAAGTAATTGCACTGGAATTCTTGAGTGTTGCTCTTGAGTTCATGAAAAATGAATGTAAACATAATAGATTATTGCATAGTCAAGAAAACGCACTGAAGGACTTTGATTGTGGAAAATGGTTTTGTTACACAATGGCGCATCACAACCTTTTCAGCCACGCACAAATAGGTTTCAGGAAACCCCAAACTGTAGATTTGACCAAGGCCGGCCGAAACTTTCAGTACAAAACGTGATGGTCAACATGCATGATAGACAAGAGGTTTGTCAAGTCATATCAATCAATCACATTTTTCCACCTCCACCTACTCATTTCCAAATGAATACGCAAGATAAATTCTGAGGATTTAGGAATTTCCCATCTGGAATGTCAGCTTTGTTTTTGTTGCTGAAGTCCTCCAATGTTCATAAAAGTAAAGACAGTATATTTCTTAAGACAGGTCCTCATCCTCCATTTCAAATCTTCATGGAGCAGAGACATAGCGTCCCAGTGGGGTCATCCGACTGGACCAGATAACATGACCTTGAGACGGACCTTAACACCAGACGGACACTTGGCTAGACATTGTGCAGACAGACTGATGGACTGTCAGTGTTTACCCCCACCCACCGGAGCCTGGACTCAAGGGCCTGAACAGTCACGCTCCATAAGCTGCGGATTTACGCTGCGAGTGTGTCTCTGTAATCCAGTCGTTATAACACGTGCTGTGTTGAAACAATGGCAGGAATGTCTTGAGGGCTGGTTCAGAGGTGTTACTACCAGTATCAGGGTGATATGATGCCGAATTAAACAAAAAAAAAAACAACAAATCAAGACGACTCCGTTACATCTTATCATACAAATGGGAACCCGGTGACTTGGGTGGGAATACACGTGTATGTATAGTAAGGCTGAAACAGGCTCAGAGAAGCAGTTTCACCCCACCTGATTTTCTTCCGGACTTGACGACACATAATGATTATCTAGATAATTTAATCAGGTAATTACCAGGTCATGGGAGTTTTGGCTGTATTATGGCATCATGTCGCTGAGATTCACTGTTGCTGTGTGAAAGGAATTACACCACTGAAACTGGTTGTGGGCGTCATCCTAATCAAGGTGTCTGAGTGGCGAGAACGATGATCCGCTGATCCCGCTGAAAATGAGGGGATCATATCAGCACTTCAAAGAAAGACTAACACCTTATTAGGATCTGAATCATCATAGAGCCAGTCAACTGCCAAAAACTATGCCATAGATTACCTTTGGTTTCCTCTTATCAAAATATTTAGTCAGAACGTCTCAGAAATATTACATGCCATGCATTATGCTATACACATAAAGCAGCATTGTGCTTTCTTCTTTCCTCTAAAGACAAACTGAGATTTAAGGGCATCACAGAAGGGTCTGGCCATTTGGTGTCATGTTGAATAAACACAAAGGTGCTGAGGCTTTCTGAAGGGGCGGCCCAGGACCCCATGCTGATCCTGTTTGTGTGTTTGGGCCGCGTTTTGTTTAAAGTCAGAGGTGTTTAACGCCTTCCCCCTGAGATAAAAGATGATTGATGCCTTAGAATGAGGGACACTTTAATGGCTCAGGGCTACTTAAGCACTTCATTAGGGTGAGCTCAGGCCTGTCGAAAACACTTGAGCCGCTGTGTCTTGGTCAGTAGAAGTGCTTTGAAGTGCTTGTTGGGCCGACGTCCTACAAAGCACTCGGCATGGAAATTTGATTAGCTCTCACTTCTTTTTTTTGAACCCACACTGCTTTGAGATCTCGTCTTTTGGTCACATTTGTGGCTAAAGCTTGAATCCGTATAAATATCAGAGGCACCAGAGAGCAGAGGGACATTCAGGATCTGGCAGCTGAGGAGCAGATTGGGACTGGAGCCATGGATGCACCCCAACTATTACTTCTTCTCCTGTCTGCCCTCCATGTGACCTGTAAGTATTGTTTGCTCTGCTCTTTTTGACGAATATCATAATGTGTGCGCAAGTTTGGGAAAATGTAGAAAGTATTTACTTTGTGGACTGCCAACAACCTGCTCGTGCGTATTTGCTTAACCGTTTTGATACTGTTGAACTGTGTGTGTGGGATGTGTTCATCCTCTCCTGTTCAGCAAGATCGGTTAAATTTGCTGTTGTTGTTGGAAGCAGTTATAACAAAAAAGAAAATCATGACTAGCTATGTAGTTTTACAACAACAAAGAAACATCTGCCATTGGTATTCCTTTGAATTACATAAAGATAAGAATATTATTATATTGTTTTTATCATACAGCATTTTGGCACTTATAAGAACTGCTTAATGCTCATGACATATACGTGAAAGAAAAAGAGAAGTTCCAGAATTTGTGAAGCTTTGAAAATGTGAAGTTTCTTTTTTGTTGAATCTAAAAATGTATGCGTTTTTCATTTTATGTGAGAGGTTAACTGTGTCAGCTGTGCTTGTTCATCATTTTCTAGTGAGTGGAGTATTCACAAAGCACATCACAGATCACAGAAACCTGTTTGCGCAGAGGCTGTGCTGTAAAAGACAGAGTCACTTCGTCTACATCGGACAAGGTAAAGCAAACAGCCGTTGTTTACAACAATCATTTAATCAACAAGGAAATATTGTGATGTTCTACTATGCACATGTTTCCAAGAAAAATAAATGATCATTTAACATGAAGCAACTTGAAGGAAAAAGCATTGGCTAATAATAAATAATAACACTCTTTCCATGTGAACTCTCATTTCTTCACAGACATCTCTGGGGGTCCTGTCAGTGTTGATGTGGGCATGTGCAGGTCGCACTGTGGGGGCACAGCCAGGACTCCACATCATGCAGGACAGCAGGAATACGCCAAACACTCATCCATGCTGGAATTTCTGAGGAGCAAAAAAGTAGGTGGAGTTTCCTTACTTCGGCCACAAGGGCGCGCTGTTACTTTGAAAAAACTAAATGATTCTGAAACGGCAACAAGATTAATGTTATACGAAATGAATGTTGCAACAATTGTAAGAGAGCACTATAGCTGCTAATTGTCATTATTATGATGCAATTATAATGTAATACAAACATAACAGACTTGCCGCTCTGCCATAGAGTGCCATGATGCTTGCACACACCAAACAATTAAGTCACCGATGTAACGCATGAACGGAATTAAAATCCCTGAATAAAATTACAATACAATACATAACATGTTGGACATGTCTGAACTAACAAAAGCAGAAAAGCCGCGGAACCGCAGCCCCGGAGAATCCGCAGCCGAACCACCAGCAGCACCCTTGCGGCGTGAACCGAGTGTGCGAACCCACCGGGATGCGTGTGGACCGCGTGCTGCTGTTCGAGGGGCCCCGGGAGGTGGAGGTGATCGAGGAGTGCCACTGTGAGACCAGGCTGAGCCAGTGCGTCCGCGCACCCGCACTGAGGACCTACTACTCCGAGACGCCCTATGAGACAGTCATCGACGTTGGCGGATGCTCCGGGTCCAAGGGCTCGCCAGGTGTGTGTGGTTCGGGTGAAGTCAACAACAACAATTAAGAAAAATCACAAGAATCAAAATTTATATTAAACAAAAACTATGAAAGTAACTTTCTTCATTCATTTATTTAGCATTTCTAAAACAAACAAAACAAAGCTTTTGATTATGGATATTTTCAACAATCATTGAGAATTCCAACTCAAAAAAGTTGTTTTGGAGAGCTAAAGATTTTTTTTTCACTACAATCATAATTTCCGTGTTTCGTTAATATTAAGGAACACATCTTCCTGAGTCATTAGTCGTCTATATTCTAAGTAAACGCAACAGCACAACAACTATAAACCCAAAACAAGCTACACTCACAGAAGACCCATTGCACAATCACCACAATTCACTTAGATTAACAGTCGAACACAAATCTTTCATTTGACTTATTCTTGTATTTGTGTAAATTATTCTAAGATATTGTGCACAGGGAATTGCTGTTAAAGACTCCATAGTGATGTTACGGAGCGATGGCTAGGCAAGGCTTGTAATCGAGATTTAACATTTATTGTCTTCCACAGATGGTTTTTCCTGTGTCCCCACCAAATTTGACTCAGCCTTGGTTGAGACACCCAACAAGGTTGATCTTATTCAGACTGTGGTGGCATGCGAGCTGAAAGAAAGCTGCTACAGAATCCCATACAAGGAATATTACTATGAAAGTGTCCACACTGCTGATGGAATCAAAGAAGAGAGACTCAAAGTAGGTGAACACATGAACTTTTCTTTCTTTCTTTTTTCCCTACCATGCATAATTCCAATGTGACCTTTAATCAAGCTTGGCTGAGGGGGCCCCCACTGTGCACGGCATACTTCACACCAGCAGGATGATTCATTTGAGATGCAGGTCTCACACTGTTTTTTATAATCGAGAGGAAGTAGTTATCTTGCAGGGTGCCAGACAGCATCTTTTGTTCATGTGTGAGCGACGGCACTTAATCAAGCTAATCCACAGTCCCACGGCTGGCACCGAACGTCCTGCCGTCGAGTGCTTCAGAGTTTCTTATTCATAGACAACCTTTGGCAATACACATTACAGTCTAGATTTCACTACAAGCTTCCCTCGGTCATTGAAAGTGTTGCAAAAATAAGATTTTATATATATTTTATTTGTGGTAAAATACTTGCTTTTACTTTATTGTCAGAATCAATTCATGCAGCAATTGTCAAAAAACAAATCCCCTGAATCTTGAAAATGTTGATGAAAAAAACATAGTCTCTGTAATTTCACACTAAGCAGCAAACTGAGTTTTCAGACGCAGTTGCCCGTCTGCAGCTCAGCACTAAAGGTGCGAAGGCAGCGCAAACACAAATGGCTCCAGCAGGTGTTGAATCAAGGCATTTAGGATGCTAAAGAGTCGTGACCCCCCACAATCTCAACCAGCTCAATATTTGTGAGCAGCTGTGAGCTGAGTGCTCTCTCTCTGTGTTGCTAATTTTCTGCAGGAAATAGATGTGGGCAGATGTTTGGGGGGCTGCACCACAGGAAACCGGTGTCTTCTCAGGTACGTACGAACACAGCTGCTACACACACACACACACACACACACACACACACACACACATACACACAAAACACACATCCCATCACACCCGCTTGTGAGCTCTGACACTTTTTTCACTTAAAAAGTGTGGTAATTTCTTTATTAATCCTGACACCAAATGTTCTGCTCTATTTTGAAAGCTTAAAATGCCAAAGGTTAATATATGTGGTATTTAATGCACTTAAAATGATCACGTTCTGCTGTTTAACTGCTTATGGCGAGGACGGAAACGCTGCAAAATAAAACATGCAGGTCTCTTGGTATGAGTGTTTTACCATCCGTCTGTGTTGACCCTGTTTGAAATCTGTCCTGCACGAATACCAACAAGAAGTAATGTCACACAACCAAAGTAGTGAGGTTCTTTCCTGATGTTCACGTCAAGCGTCGTTGTGCCAAACTGATGTTCTCACATCCTTGCAGGAGTCCCGCCGATCCAGAAATCTGCCACCTTTGGGCTGAAAGTCCATCTAGCTCCTGTGTTCCTCAGGGCCATGAGAGCCACAGCTTCCTTAACCAGCATGGACAGATGCGCACCGTCCACTCCATCACCTCCTGCCACTGCCAGAACTGAACTTTGCATGTGCTCCTACTTCATCGGAATCAGAAAACTTTATTAATGCCTAGAGGGAAATTGAATATTTCAGATCCCTCCTGAGAAGCTGCAAAGCATGAGGCTCAACAACAGCTGCAGCTCATGGATCACATAAATCAAATATAATATTTGTTGCTAACGAAAAGCATTGTTGTATCATATGTAATATATGTAAAAAACTATCATTTTTGTAAATAAAATTAATAGCAGAATGACTGTGTACCCTCTCCCATTTGGATCATATAGCCTGTGAATTGAAATGTGATTTAAAATGTTTATTTGAACACAAACATCACATGTTCCATACTGAAAAGGGAAAGGAAAGAAAAGGAAAGGTAAAAAGTGAAAACAATATTAAAAACAACATCAACAACAACAACATATTATTACAAGCTTGAATGACATTACGGAGAGCTGTGAGGATGTCCTCTCAGTTAGTGGCTGTGAATTTTGATGTCAACATGTGAAACAACAAGTTTTCTCTGTCATCCAAGAGAAGGCTTTATGGCTCACTTTTAAGGTGTCATGCCATGGAGGAGACTTTGATCTCTTGGGGGTATACTGCCTCGTGGAAAACAAACTTTGGGCTCAATCACCCCAGTGTTACTGTGCGTAAAGATCAAACTAACCAAATGGTACCGCGCACAACTGGTGGTTTCCAAAGGAAAGGGAAATAGGACTGGTGAAAATCACTCAAATTAGACACTGTGGCTGGGTTTTGTGACTTCTGGTCAAGCAAATGAATTTGAAATCAATATATTAAAATATGAAGACAGTTTACCCAGCAACTGGGTTGTATTTGAGGGTAACACACTCGGGAGGCCTACATTTCAGAGGGAAATTCTTTTACTAAAGACACACAGCCATAATAAACAAACAATTGTGAATTACGAAATTACATATATATATATATATACACACACACACACACACACACACACACACACACACACACACACACACACATATGGTTTAAAAGGGTGAAACATTCAGAAGCTGTGAGTTGCACACAAATCAATCAAATGTGGAGACAGTTGTGGATCTGGAGGTTATGCCTGGAACAAATAAAAAAATAAATAAAAACAAAACAAAGAAAACAGGGGAAACTAATTAAATTGCATTTTGCTTGCGCCCGCCGTGGCTGTCACTGGATATGTTAATCCCGCGACGTGTAGCCAGCGACACCCGGCCCTTTATGAAAGTAATTGGTTCTCACCTAAAGACACCGTGGCCATTGTTCCACAGTAATGGGTTCACCGGGGCGCCCTGAACCTCACGCAGTCGTTACATTTCCTCGGGAGGTTGGCTGCAACTAAACTCTGGCCAAAGCTGTCGCATTTATCGCGCAGAAACGCATATTTTGCACGAAAAAAAGAAAAAAAAAGAAGAAGAATCTCAAGGCAATACACGTTTTTAAACTCAGTGGTAAATGTGCAGATTCTCTAGGAGGGTGGGTTGAGTTTATTTGAGCGTTTGCTGCCAGACGTGAAAACAATAGGCCCTGAATGAAATCTCCACTCGGGTTCACACCTTGTTAACGCCGACATTAGTCTTCCTTTACATTGGCTGATGGGTGATTTACATTTTTGCGAACAAATAGCATCTTTACAGTTGTTTACCGACGCCCCTGAAAGGCACCGCCGACCGACCGCCGGCATTTGATATAAAAAGTGGAGCGTTCAGGACCAGGCAGTCACTTCAGCCCCACTAGGCGGATCGAGGAGACAGAGCCATCAGGAATCTACACCCTTAGAAGCTCGGAGATGCTGGCGCTCGTCATCAGCCTCTTGGCCGCGTTTTGCTGCGCGGCCTCGGCGCGGCCTTCGCCTACCTACCCGCTCAACACTTTCTTCGGCGAGGACGACTCGCCGGAAGTCCGCTCCGCAGCCATCAAGAGGCTCCTGGAGGTCTTTGGGATGGAGGAACCCCCTCACATCCAAGGGCGCAAGCAGCCGCCTCAGTACATGCTCGACCTGTACAACACGGTGGCTGACGTCGACGGCGTGACCAAGGACCCGGACCTGCTGGAGGGCAACATCGTGCGCAGCTTCTTTGACAAATGTAAGATACGTTTGTTTGGTTGGGTTTTTTTTTGTCTGAGTGTTCCAGAATCTTCCACTTCTCTCATCTGCCAAAAAAAACAAAACAAAACAACCTCTATCTATCTATCTATCTATCTATCTATCTATCTATCTATCTGGAAAATAAAACAAAATAAAATACCTTGTTCAATAATCTACAATGAAAGGGAGCAGAAAGAATAATGATCTTGTCCAATCTATTCCAGTGCGCAGTGAACAGGTGGAGTACAAGTTCAATTTGTCCACGGTGGCCACCACTGAGAAGGTCCTCACCGCTGAGCTGCATCTGTTCAAGCTGAGGCCGCAGGCCACCCTGGCATTCAACAGGCACCACTTCTGCCAGGTATGTGTTGCTAATGAGCTAAAACCCTTCATTGAGATGAAATAAATCCAATCAACCGCAAATCTCATCAGAGCATCACTAAAATGTTTTATTTTTATTTTCTCTTGTTGCGTTCAGGTTAGCGTTTACCAGCTGCTTGACACAAGCAGGGTGAACAACACAAAAGAAAGGAAGCTGCTGTCTTCCAGACTCATCCCAGTCCACTCAACCGGGTGGGAAGTGTTCACCATCACACAAGCGGTGAGTTAAATGCACCTTCCTCTCAGACCTCCATCCACGTCTGCGTGAGGGACCTTGAGACTGATCGTTCGTATTCCTTCACAAAGGTCCGCTCTTGGATGTCAGACGAAAGCAGCAACCTGGGTCTCCAGGTGGTGGTGCGGACCCTGGGCGGGAACCAGGTGGACATGAAGCTCATCCGTTTTGCCTCTGGACGCAACCACCACCAGAGCAAACAGCCCATGCTGGTGCTCTTCACTGATGATGGACGGCAGTCGACTGCTCTTGAAAGCCAAGGTAGGTCGCAAAGTACAGTCATTCTGCTTATGTGTGGGGATGAAAGGGAAAAAGCTTTAGGCAACCCTGGGAGCCCTAGCCCCCTTCATTTATTTAACAGTCATTCTTTATTAACAGTACGTCATAACTCTCAGTTATCAAATGAAACTTGACTGATGAAAATAAAAAAGCTGACTTGTTAGGGAGTTAAAACGTTGATGTTGTTTAAATAACTTTTAGTGTGACAGCATTTTTCTTTTTACTTTTTGTTTAGGAGTTTTCTTTTTGTTTTCACTTTTTGCAGAATACCAAGACAAATACAACCCTTAGTTGATAGCTTTCGAACGACTATACATGAAATCAGTTTCATTATTTAAAGGAAAGCTCTCATAAAATGACTCTTTTCCTTCAGATCCTAGTGATTCCATCGCCACTGCCAGCCTGCTTGAGGCCGTCATGTCAGGTTCGCCGTCCCGCAGTGCTCGCTCATTGGACAATGGCGAGGAAGATGACGAGTCGTCTTCATCTTGCCAGCGTTTACCCCTTTACGTGGACTTTGAGGAGATTGGCTGGTCGGGCTGGATCGTGTCTCCCAGGGGCTACAATGCCTACCACTGCAAGGGCTCCTGCCCCTTCCCTCTGGGTCAGAGCATGAGGGCGACCAACCACGCCACCGTGCAGTCCATCATCAACGCCCTGAAGCTGATCAAAAGCGTCGAGACACCGTGCTGCGTCCCAGACAAGCTCTTCTCCATCAACCTGCTCTACTTTGATGACGAGGAGAATGTGGTGTTGAAACAGTACAACGACATGGTGGCTGGAAGCTGCGGTTGCCACTGACGTCAACCAGTCACAAGTGTAGCGTCCAACACGTCCGTCAGTCGTTTTTTAAGCCATCGCCATTACCAGTTGAATTCAAGTGCAACTCATTTTTGTACAAGTCCCACATGTGGCATTGTAATATATGTATATATCCAGAAATTATAATATATGGCAGGGATGGAAATTATATCTTGTGAAAGATGTAAATATGTAAATTTTATGTGATGTGAATATTTACACAATGAAAATAAATGTGAAAAAATGATGTAAAATATTTTTTAAACTTCAAGATACAGAGATTGCAATATTTAAAAAAAAAAAAAAAAAGGTTTCAAAGGGGGACAAAATTAACCTTCTAGGCAGGAATTGACTAATTTAACAGTGATTATTGGTTAAGAAGGTACGCCCAATTTCTTTAGTATATATAAGTCTTAATTACTGACCTGACGTAGCCTGAGCCAAGAGCATGACTCAAATACAGAGTTATACTTCTGTACTTTAATAACAAAGTTCAAGTTATCACTCTGGAAGAGGTAAATTTAACTGGAGAAATAACCAAAACTTCCATTACAAAACATTATCAAAATAACAAATTACCCTAGAGCAAAGGAAGAACATTCACGTAAATACAAAACATGCCTTACAAACGGCCTGGTGTGAAGGTTGCTTCTCTGACAAAAGCAGATTAAAAATTATCTGACATGAGGGGAGGGATACGTTTTCAAATAAAACAGGAAGTCACACAACAATATGGTCAAAAACTAAACAAAACTTAAAGGTCCAATGTGTAAAATTTGACCTGATTTATGATTTTTATATTGATATAAGCTTAACATTCTGTCCACACAGAAAAGCCCGAGGCCGGAACCCACAACTTTCACACTGTGAGGCAACAGTGCTGACCACAGCACCACCGTGTCATTCTCCATCCTAATTATCATAGAAAAGTATAATAGTACTTGAATGTTCTTGAAATGCTGACTACTTTTAGCATCTTCTTAATCATCATTGGACAAACAATTGCTGCCTCTGGTAGAAGGTGACTCTTTGTCCTCTTCCACCAAGTGCTGTTCAATAGGTCCGCAGGCCTCAAGCTCACTTCTACACAGATGGTGCACCACGGCCACGCCGACGCTGTCACTGATCACGTTGGTTACAGTCCTCAGTCGATCTCTATCAGCCAATTGAAAGACATTGCCATTGTTGACATTTCGTGGAAACACATGCAAGCTGCAGTTACATATGAAAAGTGTGTCAATGTCCTGACCACAATTGTACTGGCATAAACTCACAAAATCCAGTCGACTGCAATGACATAGGTGATGCCTTCAAGGGGCAGCCCGACTGAAGACAACACCAGCGTTGCAGTGACCATCCCTCCATTTGGGATACCTGCACCGCCAATAGCTGCAACTGTGGCCGTGATGCTGGAATTGTAAAATTCAGAGACACAAGTGGGAAAGCACATAAAATATTCAAAGCAATGGGTGGTTGGATTAAAAAAAAAAAGAAAACTACTGAACTGTATATGTTTTGAGATAAATTCAAAATAAAATAAATTCAAATTGCAAACAACCAAGAAAAGAATTATTGTGAATTAATTTCTTAAATCACAATTATCATTATTATTATTATTTCTCCCAGACGGGATGGAAAGTTTTCTATCAGGAACAAATCTTCCAAATTTAGCTTGGTAAATTGTTAAAGTATGTTTTTCAAAGTTAAAGTCCCAGTGATTGTCACATCCCAAAGGATGTGAAATTTCTCCTCCCCATTTGAGCCATCCCCTGAGGGAGCAGTGGGCAGCTGCAGTGCTACGCCCGGGAATCATTGGGTGATCTAACCCCCCCAATTCCAACCCCGAATACTGAGTGCCAAGCAAGGAGGCAATAGGTACCATTTTTACAGTCTTTGGTATGACTCGGCTGGTGCTTATTACTGGTGTTTACCAGTAATACGCATTCTCTTATTACTGGTATTTATTTAGTAATTTTTAGTAATTTAATGTAAGCATATTTTTGCTTGCATAGCTTCCCCTGGGAGTGATATCCGCAAACCAGCTCACGAGCTTTCCTCCAAAAATTCCAATAAGCCCCAGACTTTACCCAGAATATGACAACGATGCATGACTTCCTGACATCATACCTGATGATGACAATTTCAGCAGCATCAAGATGCACACTATAAATTTGTGCAATGAATATGGCTGCTACTGCCTCATAAAGAGCAGTGCCTTCCAAGGTCAGTGCGGACGATATAGGCAGAATGACACGTGTCACCCGTTGATCCAAGTTGAGATTGTCTTCCAGGCAGCGGATTGTGACTGGTAGGGTGACGAGACTGGGAAGAGAAACAGTCACATTGGTCAAATGAAGAGTTGCTGTTATAAAACATTCAAGATTTTAAGATGTTTTCCTTCAGTCTGGTAACCTCTGACTTTTCATTTGTGTACGACTAATTTAACAAATATCAACAAATATATACTTATTTAAGTACATAGTAATAATGGTATCCATGAATGTAAGAAACAAAACCAAACCCTGAGAGGCCTAACGGTTAGAATCAGTAAGTGTTGTAATGGTAAGTTGGAATCATGTGTTGTGTTGTAGGCTGAAAGTTGGACTCACCTGGATGAGGTCCCCAAGGCTGTGGTGAGAGCATTGACTATCCCAACAAAAAGCCTGAGGGGATTCTTCCGTGTGACAACAATGTAGATGATGGGAATGGTGACCAAGCTGTGGATAGCTAAGCCCACAATCACAGTGACGAAATACATTACAAGCTGCCGACCCACTCCTCCGACGTCATTGATTATCAGAATCTGTCCACCAACCAAGAAGAAGATTCCCACCGGTGTAAACCTGTGAAAGGAGGATCAAAACATCACAAGCAAGAGCCGGAATATCACTAAGGTTAACATGACACTCGAGAAAACCGAATTATTGCCATAGTCCCATTATGATCGGACAACTTAAGTGCATGTAAACGCACAGTTACAGTCACAGTCTGATTATTCTTGTTCTCACCAGATGGCCACACTGATCAGGTGCATGGTGGCCTGATTTAAGCACTTGAAAAAGTCCCTCAAAGGTTTCCCATCATCCTCCATTCTGCCCAGGACAAGGCCAAAAGCGATGCAGAGGGTGATTAAACCTAAAATATTAACGCCGCTGATGGCGCCTGGAATCGGTGCCTTGTTATCTGTGGAGTCCCAGTGTTAATGTTGCAAATGAGGTTTTCCAAACAACATAAACCAGGTAGGTGACAGGTCAGGTCGTGATCAGACTCACTTGATTCCGTTGCTTGAGTCAAATAAATACCCTCAACAGTTGCGTTTTTAGAATAAGCTGTTTTGTACTGAAAAACGGGGAGAAGGAAAAAAAAAACATCATTGAGTTATGCCTTAACGTAAATGAAAAAAAAAAAAAGATAACAAGAGTCTCACCTGCTCAAAACAAGCCGTCACCACATTTGAGGGAAACATGTTCCTGGAAAACAAAAGCACTAGAGTACAACATTCTCCAGTTTAAAACAACAAGAACTGATCAATGATCTTTTTGATGGATACCTGATCAGATCCAGGAAGGCATCCACGGTTGGCATGGGTTTCCTTTCACCACTGGAGGGCGCTGCGGTTACCCTGGGTGTTCTCCCTGGCTGAATGAGGACGACTATAACAATGCCAGTCAACACAGCAATGACGGAGGTGGTTGCAAAATAGCAAAGTGCCCAGGGCCCGAGTCGCCCAGGGGTTCTTGACTTGACAGACGACAAACCTGTTAATTGCAGCATATAAACTGCATTTAAAATCTTTCCATCATACACCAGCAGCAGTCCAGCATATTTCCTGACAAGTGCATTTAGGAATGTGTCAAATAAGGGCTGTTGTACCATGTTCATGACATTAAAAGAGACACATCTTACACTATTAACACATATTGCAGAGGAGTTTTAGGTACATATCTAGACGTAATCATTCTTATTTGGAAGGTAAAAGTTTGTTTCCTTTGCGGTTGAAATGTAGATATTTTTTTGACCATGTGACCACATTGTCGACTCTTCTGTAGAAAACTTAAGGAAGACATTTACTTTTGTCTGTTGAGTCTAACAGTCTGAGGACTGAAAGAAGGAACCAGAAATGTGAAGAAAATAATCTACGGCAATAACGCAATCAAACAATGACAAGAGGCCTGAAAAAACATAAAAACTCAGCTGAGGGTCTGACCTGTGATCACACTGGAGGTGATGAGAGGAAGGATCAAGCACTGCAGCATCCGCAAAAGCAGCTCTCCAGGAAAGGTGAAATATTTCTTATCTGTGAGGGTCATGCTGCTGGATCGCAGTGCAATGCCCACGCCAACGCCTTGGAGGAACATAACAAAGGTCAGTGATCACAGTGTGCCCAAAGTATGTATATATACATATATATATATATATATGTATATATATATATATATATATATATATATATATATATATATATGTATATACATATATATGTGTGTGTGTATACATACGCTTCTCTTAGACTTACCAGTGGCTATGGCTCCTACAGTTAGAAGAACAAATGTGTTTCTCTTGAGAAAACTTTTAATATCCCATTTTTTCTGCCATGAAGACTCCAAATGTAAAGGCTCCTGGGATGATTTGATACCATGAGTGTCTGTCATGTCATCTGCGTTCTGAGTTGATTGGCTCACAGTTTGGTGCACCATTTTTACCGCGATGCTTCCAGTCCACAGGACAGAACTTTAAAACCTGCCACCAGGATCAAATACAAAAGATAAACAGAGAGCAGTATGACAAATGCGCTGGTAAATTTGTAACATGCAACAACTTCAGGATGATGGTGCAAGTAAATAAGTCAAATGTAAGCAAGTCAAACCTTTTAAGTTGTGTAAAGTCCCAGATATTGCCCTTTTTCTGTGTGCCCTGAAACTGACGCCGTCCTTAAAACTCAAAAACTGTTTTTCTTCTCAGTTTTCTCTCCCCTACTACCAGAGATGTGTTATAATGAAACTTTAAATAATCTGCTCCCAAACTTGATGCATGCTGTTTCACCTGTCCGGCTGGTTCTGCTGCTTCCCAAGAGCAAGCCTCATCTTCGAAAACAAATAAGAAAAAAAAAAGAACTTGTGCTGAGGAAGAAGGAGAATCCTGGATGCGAACAAGTTTGCATTATTGCCAAGCTTAAAACTTAAACGAAATCTGGAGTCATCTGAGGTTATCTACAATGATTCACTCACAGATTAGAGAGAGGATGTGAGATACGTTGTTAGTGATTTTTTTTTCTCCTGGTTTCTGTCGCTATTGCAAGATGCAATAGGAATAATGAATAAATGACTGGAAAAAGTAAATATTTGAACAGTTTCCAGTCGCCTGGAGAGTCTTAAACTCGAAGGATAACTAACAGAATGGACAGAAATGAACTTGTTTTACAAAACCACATGGATGCATCCTTTACTGACTCATGCATGAAAACATGGGAAGTAGGTGATAGTTAAAACATTTGTTTTGCAAAGCAAAACAAATGTTTTAACTATCACCTACTTGAATGGTGTTTTAGGTTTACACCATTCAAACACTACACTAATAAAAGATTCTGCTTGTAGTTTGCATAAAGGCTGTTGTTTATTTTATACAACACTTGGTTTGCTTTGTATCTCTGACTGTGGGGCACACATTTGGCTGACTCTGATGTCATCATATGAGGAGGGTAAAAATTACACATTTCACAAAATGGACACGTTGTATTGTTGGAAAGGCAGACATTTTTAAAATGTTTGTCTGAAGGTCCTCAGTCACCCAGGTCATCATAGTGAAGGTTGAGTCAAGGATGCGAGGCGAAATATCTTCAAGCTTCCAAAGAAAAGAAAACCCCCAAACACAGGCCAGTTGCCTGAGCTCATCCTTTAAGACCATTTTTAAAATATAGCATGTGTCGGTGTGTAACCCACAGAAAGTTCTCCATGTAGGATGTATTGATTTGGCATTACTAAGAATATTTAGTGTTAATATTTACATTCATATAGCTTGATTTTTATTCATGTAAATGTCTTGCCTGCGACATGATGCACCAATCGCCACTTAATTATATTTATTTGAAGTTGAGCTGCCCATTGCTGAACCTCAGTTTTATCACTTCACAGTGATAAAACAACAGAGCCCTCAGCTGGGCCTAAACTTGTCCCACATCAAAACATCTATTTGTCCATGACAAAAACTCTCCTCGCACAGTGTAACCTGAGCGCCGACTGAGGCGTTGGCCATAGAGTGGCACTAAAGGGGGTTGATACGGCTTGGCATGATGCTGGACGCCAGCCCTGACCCATTGTCGGAGCGGCTGCCGTTCACAATGGAGAAAACGATGAAATGCCGCCATTATAATGGGGACCAAAGGGCCCCGTGGCAGCCCGACACCTGATCTCCTCTTTGGCTTGGCCATCCTATTGTGCCAGTATTTCATATCTGGCATATGCAAAAGGTGCTGGATGCTGGAGTAGCAATGGACCTGAGGCTTGGTGCTTTGTGCATTCAGACATGGGGAATAAACAGACCATCTTCACAACGCAGCAGCTTGAGGCATATCAGGCAAGTCAGTCCTTTCTCTCTCTGAACTCAACTGGTTTATTGCTGATCACTTCCTGTATATAGGATGCTCGAAAGTCTACGCTCTATAGGTAATCCACCTCCTCAGGCTTTTTTTTTTGTAGGTACTGTAAATAAATGTTTAATGATTTGAATGTTTTTCTGAGTTATTCAGTGCTTACAGCCAGTGTAGCATGAGTCAAAGCTTTTCAGTTGTGCAGTTTGTTGATTCTTGCATGTGGTCGAATATACTACAAAGTTTAATCAAAATTTAATATGCCAATACTCCATACTAATTCAGGTGTAGTATATAAGGCACCTTTTAAAACATTTTAGATAATTATACACATTTTCATGTAGGTAATTTCATAGGTAACTGTCAATTTCAATATCAATTTGCTAAACGCCATGATCATGATTGACCTAAGTCTGATGAATGTATTAGGTGGGAGAAAGTGTGATATCAACTCCTATTAGACAATAAGATGCCCAAATTGATGTCACACCTCTTTAAAATGAACATTGCAATACAATTACAAGAAACTCCATCACAGTGCCTCTGTTGATAAATCCACTCCTGTGACTGCCTTGCAGGACTGTACATATTTCACAAGAAAAGAAATTCTCAGGTGAGCAAATGTCAGGAAGGATCGAAATGTTCTCCAGTCATTGTTTTGTTTTGTTATGACCTATTACTGGAATGTAACTCTAAACTCCAGAATCCAGCAGACCTGTCTGACTTACTTACATTTATAAATGAGCATAAACTAAAACTTGATTCCGATATAGCATTTTTATTACCTAAGTAACACTGCTACATGAGATTTTGTACTGAAAGTTATTCCCATGAATATTTCCTAGACTCTTCTACCGCTATCGGGATTTGGCTCCGCAGCTCGTTCCTCTTGACTACACCAACCACCCAGATGTGAAGTTACCATATGAGCTGATTGGCAGCATGCCAGAGCTGAAGGTAGACCCACCGGTCTCTCCCTGTGTTCCCAATCCATAATTAATAGGCAACTAATCGACAGAATTCTTTGAAAGGTTAGATGTTACCCGACTCCTTTAAACTTGAAGAATGCCGGTGAGTCCCTCATGGCACACTTGTTGGAAATGGATCAATTATGAATATGGCCCCCTTTGCACAGCCACGCGTTAAAGTGGCCATCACTGGCGTGTCAAGGGAAAAGGGAGTTGGGACAAAAACAATGTAAATGAGCTGAGCTGCATACTCGAAAAGGCCTTCAAATCCAGTTTGTAGCAACAGAATATTGAGTGTTTGGAGGAGTTCTGTTACCCTAATGTCCTGGTTGCAGGACAATCCATTTCGCCAGAGGATTGCCGAGGTGTTCTCTGAGGACGGACAGGGCAACATGACGTTGGACGACTTTTTGGACATGTTCTCAGTCCTGAGCGAGATGGCTCCACGGGACCTTAAGGCCTACTATGCCTTTAAAATCTATGGTAAAGTCAGTATTTCTGTTATCTGTATTTTATCACAAACATTTAATCACACTGAATAATGAGTTGGCATGCTGCAGGCCTTTAATGATAAGATGGAGCTCTGTTTTAAAGAAGCAGGAATGCGTAATACCATATTCAGTCATTGCTCCAGTGATACTAAAAATTCATTAAACACAGTTTATCAAAAGCAGAAATAATGTCCAATTATACAACAACCATCCTGTCCAATCGCAGATTTCAAGTCATTTTGTGACCTTGTTTTGCCAAATTTTCACATTGCTATGGCCCAAGTTAGCGCTTTAGGTCTTACAATGACCAAAAAACGTGGCAAGATGATTTTATTTGCTAATGGCATCCTTTGAAACAAATGCAAACTAATGGTAAAATAAAGGCAAACAGCACCTGTTTCATTTGAATATGATACGCATGAAGAGGAGGCATGGAGAAGGGATCTGGAAATGTAAGCATGACGAAGGATGCATAGGATGTTATAAATGATTAAGCGGGCCATTATTGAGCCAAAGACTTTGTCAAAGCCCAGTTTGCACTGTGCGCCAGGGTCCCCCCTAATTAACAAATGCTGACAGATGAGGAAGTTATGTACACATGACTGCGGTCATGGGTCAGATACTTTTCATCCTTTATTTAGAGCAGCAGGGGAGGAAAACCCAGGAAGGAGAAGCACTGTGAAAACAGATGGCGATCAAGACAACACTGAGATGACAATGCAAAAATGATCAGTTTTCATATACTGTCAATAACACGAGTGGCAAAACTATGTGAATCTGCGATGAATAAGCACAATTACAGGGTGTATCAATGTATAAATACAGGGGAAGTAGGGCAGAAAATGCGTCAATGTTTAACTATTTTACATTATTTCCCCTTTTTTGGTAAGATTTTAACAATGATGACTTCATATGCAAGTCAGACCTGGAGAAGACCCTCAACAAACTGACACGGAACGAGCTGACCGAGGAAGAGGTGAGGATGGTGTGCGAGAAAGTAATAGATGAGGCTGACCTGGACAATGACGGACGTCTGTCACTTGAGGATTTCCAGCACATGATTGTTCGAGCACCCGACTTCCTCAGGTGGGCAAAGACGTGAAAACCTTTCAGTTTGAGATTTTGCATTAAAAAAAGTAAAAAGGAACACCTTTTCACATTGTAGCCTCTAATACTCTTTTCTTTTGCTTTTTGAAGAAGAAACTAACAAAGAGCATTTCTGATTCCATCCACAGCACTTTCCATATAAGGATATAAAGAACTCAAGCAACTTTGTCAACATTGAGAATTCTTAAGAGGTTTGGGAGAACACGGACGTCGCAAGCAAAAACACAATTTATCACAGAAACATCTTCTGCATTTTGTATGATAAAACGCTGTAACCACAAACACTGGTCCACTTCAGTGCACAAAAGTAAACACTGGGAAGGGTTATGAACTGTGTCATGATGCATTTCTTTTGATTTTGCATTCACAGTGCAGCTGCTGCTTATCGAGTGGCATGCAAACTGTCAGAACAAGGCCCATTGGTTCCAAGCATCATTAGCAGATTTGTGCTTTGTTCTAAAAAGGCTTCGGCGACAGTGGAAACGTGAGAGAATGTTCCGGTGGGCCGTGGCAGGACAATCCTTTGTCGTCACATCGGTCAAGCTGCTTCAGGGGAAGGCAGACGATCAGTTTCCTCCAAGCAATGACAACTCAAAAGTTTCATATTCTTATTTTATTTAATGAAAAGTACACTCATCTACAAATTGTAGATATATTTTCATATGGGTTTAAAAAGTACAGTACAATTGAAGTATAACTCTAGCTTAACGTGATATGTACAATGCCTTTTTTCCCCCTCAAAATGTTTAATTCTTTCTGTGCACGCCACGGCCGACGGGGTGAAAACATGGCCGTAAAAAAAAGGGGATGTACACAATGTTATTACAATGTTATGATGATATTTGACAGGGGTCTTAAAGACGTGACAACAAACTTGAGTGGGTGGGAGGGTGGGCTTCACTTGACCTAAAAATGACAACAGTGGAACGCCATGAACACCTGCTTCATTACTCCCGTTCAGGACTTAAAGCTACGACATGACACCGAGTCCAGGCACAGACTCCTCGCTCAGTCTACCACTGTCCCGAGTCTCACCTGCACCCCAACAACCTCCTGTTTATGGCTCAGTGAATGCCACTTAACAAGTAAAAGAACGGGGCCATACACTTCACTGCATGGCTCTGCGGGCATTTCAGAAAAGTGACATCACGCGTGTGGTATGCACAGGTCCAAGATTCTCACAATGCATAGCTCACCTTTTCAAAATCTAGTGGTTAAGACAAGTGGGCGGGAAGGACATGAGGTCTCAAAAAAAAAAAAATGAAAAAACATAAAAATGAAAAACAAAAAAGGTGCAGGCAAGCAAAAGCAGATTCAATCGCTGTGCATTTAGGAGTTCTGTCTCATTTACAGACTAGTAACATTTTTTTAAGACGGTAATACTTTTATTTATTTTTTTAATCAAGACTCAACATGGCTAGCTAAGAACCAACACGTTTCAAATCTCACAAGTCTAGTTCACTGTGGCATGAGTTCCTTATAAAATACTGGTTAAAATCCTCTACAATGTTGGATGCGTTTGTGGCGCCACCTGGCCCTCAAACTCAGAAAGTACAATGAGACAAAGCAAACTGGCTATGCTGGTGATTTAAAAAGAAAATGGGCGGAGTGGAAAGAAAAAAACAAGTTGATAATAAAAAAAAAAGGGGGGGGGAAGGGCAGAAACACAAACTAGAGGTTAGCAAACAATCTGTTTTCTCAAAAGGGCTTGCCACTCGTGAGAGCCACATAACCACAACTCCCGGTGAGGAGGCCACTTTGACTCAAACTCAAGATGGAAAAGTGGATTAGACACCGTCAGTCGAGGCTCCACCCACACTGAGGATGTGAGGAGTAAATTGGCAGGGGGAAAAAAACTCAGTTTAGAGAGAAATATTCCTTTCAGACCATTGTTCTCAGTAAACTGACACGATTGAGAATTTAGCAGTGAGACAGCAAAGGAGGTCAAGTCATTTACAAGTATGCATTATGAAATTTTGAAAGTGTGTCTATTACAGTGGTGAGATTAGAATAGATGGTTTAAAACGCTCCTATCTCTCCGTATTGCAAAACTATCACTTGGCACAGGCTACGCACGAAACACAAGTTAAACTGGTAAAGTGCAAGGAGAGCTGCATGGATTGGAAGAGGAAGGACCAAAATGAAACAGGGGGAGAAACTTTGGAAATGACTTCAAATAACCAGAGACGTCATTTAGCTATGCTGTGAATCAGAGCTGCAGCAACACAAAGGCAAGAGGCGTCCTCGAGGTCCTACTCATGACAGGGAGTTGACTTCATTACAGTTGGGAGGCAAGAAAAAAAAGAGCTCCCGAGAAAAAGGGCATGTGGTTCTTTGAAATACTTTCAGATTTTTTTAGATTGTTGTTCCTTAGGGATGTCAATTCGGAAAAAATGAATGATGCAGAAACCAGAAGAGTAAAAACTGCTGATAGTCGTGCTTAATGCCGTTGCAAGGATAATCAACAATGCTTTCAAACCTGGAGATAAAGACAGCAACAGTAACTGCAGAGTTGCAGAGAGTGCTTGTTTTGTGCTCGCAAC
Organism: Nelusetta ayraudi; assembly: GCF_046127955.1. NCBI lineage: Eukaryota > Metazoa > Chordata > Actinopteri > Tetraodontiformes > Monacanthidae > Nelusetta > Nelusetta ayraudi. The sequence goes on along the minus strand of NW_027466061.1, from coordinate 21,321,203 downwards.
ACCAGTAGAGCTGAACAGCTGAATGACGTTTAGCTGCAGCAGAACTAACCACCATGGGCAGTTATTGAAAAAAATTAATTGAAGGACTAAAATTACAGTCCGTTTAACAAAAGTCTAAAGCAGATAGAAAGAACAGGTGAACAAGTCGCCTGGGATGATTGTCTTGACAAATGCGGCAAACCAAAGAGAAGAAAAAAAAAAAACTCCAGAAAAATACTTCTCAATCTACTCTGGAAATGGGGTCTTTGGCTGCCTTTTCATTCTTATCAAATCAAAATGAGGGCAATTCTGGTTCACTTGGGCTTAAGCCTTTCAGTCTCTGGTTGGTACTTTTAGGAGAAAAAAGGGAATGACCACTTAAAAAAAATAGATTCTAACATAACATTTGTCTTTTTGCGATCCCAAAACCATGACATCGGTGAGTTTTCACGGTCAGGTTTGATGCGAACTGAGAGGAACAGAAGTGAGTAACAGTGGAAGTTAAGAACCTGCCTTTGGAACAGTGATGGAACGTCAGGAAGATGCTACTGGGAAAGTCCTTGACCAGTCAAGCACTCAGACCTACAAAAACACCAGATCTCCTTAAAACGGAAGAGGCGCATCAGTGGAAGCTTTCAGAAGAAGAAAGGAGGAGATCCCTCCACCAGGTTGGAACACAATGTGGTTTTGTGGAAAAGTGTGAGAGGGTATGACTCACAAAAAAACCTTGGTACTTCACTCAGGTGTGCTAGTTTCTCTCAGGAAGAGCATGAAAAGCTTTGCCGGTGCCTGACCTACCTTGATATGACATTTTTCTTAATATACATTTTGAATGACAACATGATGGTGGAACTTTTTAGGGGCTTCTCTGAATCTGAATGATTTCACAGCAGATCCAAATCTGTCAAATATCTGCGTCAAACTGCTGGCAAATGAAAAAAATATATACTTCCAAAAGGTTCTTCTTCTTTTTTAGCTTTTTAGAGAAACATTAAAATTTAAATTATCTTTTAGAAACTTAATGCCATGGCAAGCTGTAAGGTGTGGCACTGGGTGAAACACCAAGGTTTTAGGGAGTTGCCCTGGAGGACAAGGATATGGTAAAGTGAAACAAGGGAGGGGAAAGAAATGCTGAGAGCAAGCACAGTCCATTTTTTGTCCAGCCAGCTGGCAGCCAGTGTGGAAGGCCTCAGTCCTCAGACTAGGGTGCAACGGAAGAAGCTGGTCTTTTTTTGAGGCTCTGAGATCTTGACTCCATGACTGCTCCCTTGTGGCGTGTTGCCCTCCTGGAAACACAACAAATTATTACAGTTGGTTTCGTAAGCTTTCAAAGTTAAAGAACACATTGTTACAAAGACACGTTTACATTAACTCCACTAAGCTCATTTTTAATGAGGTTGCATGAGTTTCAATACCAATTTTGTATCCATTTTCGTTTTGATGTCTCTGGCAAGCGTCAGAAATGCCTGCAAACAAGGTCAAGTACCAGTCACACAGATGAAATGTGATAAGATGGACAAGCAGCGTTGAAGTACAGAGTGAAATGGCCACGTACATTTTCCACATTGATGTTTGCTTTTGCGCTGGTTTCCATGAACTTTATCCCATACTCTAATGCAAGCTGAAAGAAAGTGAGTAGGTGGAAAAAAACACAGATTACACATTTACAACACAATATACTTGTACACAATATTTATGGCCACAATATTAGATATAAATATTTAAAAGATGTGTACAGAGGCCCTTACATTTTTTAATGAAAAGTAAACACACATTCCAGTACTCATGTGATTACATCAGAACTATCAGTATATCCTTTTAAGAATTACATCAATATGTTGCATCAGATTGTGTGCATAGCCAGAACACGTCTAGAAACTCTTGTGGGCGAGGGGGTGCTGGTGTTTGATCTTGTACATGCTCAACAGTATTTTACTTTGTTATTCATTATTATCATGAAACAATCCAAGTTCAACTTTGAGCGTCTCACCTTCTCCCCTCTGTCTTTGGAAACCTGCCGCTTGTCATTGATGTCACACTTGTTGCCAAGCACCATCTTTTCAACATCAGCTGAAGCATGCTGAGCACACAAAAAAGGACAAATGATATCAACTTGGAAAAGTTACAGTTTCCATTTTGTAGCTATCAGAGGTAAAGAAGAAGTTTCCATCAGTGATGATATAGTACAAACCTCTTCTATGTTTCTTATCCAGTTCTTGATGTTTTCAAACGATTTCTCATTTGTGATGTCGTAGACAAGCATGATGCCCTTAAAAAGAAGAGTACATCAGAAGAATTAATACAGTTCAACAGCAAGAACAGTTCTGGCACCCAAAGCAGATAAATGTCACATTTATCTTTTTTCAATTCATTTTATAAAAGAACTCACCATGGCTCCTCTGTAATAGGCTGTTGTGATTGTTCGAAAGCGCTCCTGGCCAGCTGTGTCCCTGAGTAAGAAGATAAACATGAGAAAAACTAGCACACAATATCTAAATGGAAAAATAAAATAAAATAATAAATCATTAAAACATACACTCCAAAACTTGGATGTAGGAAAGTTAAAGAGGCTTTAAAGAGTGGAATTTGGACACTTTGCCATCATTTTAATAACAATAATTATAAAAAGAAAAGCATTTCAGAAACATTGTGATGATGGTTTGTTGCGTTGCAATTATTTTAGAGCAAAAAAATTAACATTGACAGAAATGAACGTTCTGTCATTTTGTCATATGTGAACAAACTTACCATATCTGTAATTTTATCTTCTTGCCGTCGAGCTCTATTGTCCTTATCTTAAAATCAATGCCTGAGGGGGATAAAGGATCATCTACGTCAATCATGTCGCTAGCTTGCTAGCAAAGAATTCATGTAAATCATAAAGATGTCACCACCGCCAAATGACTGCACTTGTACACCAAGAATACGATGCGACTAGTATTCTTTTGACAATGCAACAGCAAGAGCCTTGCCTCGACGAACAGCGGTCGGTTTATTTAATTCGAGCAATCGGTTAGAATGTGCTAAAATATGGGGTTTTCCGGTGTCACACCAGGATGTAGACGGGGCCTCGGAGCTGAACGCTTGGCTAGCCGGGGAGTCACCCGGCATGTCTTTAATTTTAATTCTCTCTCATTTCAACGTGTACGACAACTTTAGTCAAAACGTGTAAATAGCGGAGTTCCCACTGACTGAATTAATTACATCAAATGGGATAAAAATATAATAGTAACGTTTTAGTGGTGACAAATCGAAACTAACTCCAGCCGTCAACATTTGCGGCAGCAAATACCATGAGCCAGGAAAACACAGCGCACTTCACCAAAAACGTACCTATTGTCGAGATAAATGTGGAGTTGAAGGCGTCTTCTGAAAACCTGAAGAGAACGCAGGTCTTCCCAACCCCAGAGTCGCCGATTAAGAGTAATTTAAACAAATAGTCATACGTCTTCGCCATACTTGATGTTATTGCGGAAATCCCGCCTGGTGAGGCAGTGTTGAAATGAGAAGAAATAGCGCCCTCTGTTGGCGCGGAATTCATCGCCAGTTTACAGAGCAGGGACACACAGGGCTGCGGGGGCCGCTTAGCGTTCCCCCTCTAAATTCCAAAATTGTACATACAGTATATATATTCACTTATTAATTCAACAGCGATTGTTTTACTACATCCAATTAAACAATAAAGACCCATATCATCTTAATTATGCTGGTTTACACTGATGTTTGATAACCTGGTGGTTCTGTAACACTGGAAAACAAAATCGAAGAAGAATCACACTGATTAGGACTCAAAAAAATAAATAAATAAAATGAAAACTTGCGTCGCTGAAAATAAATAAATAAATAAATACATAAATAAAAATTGCAGGGCCAAAACAATTTTTGGCACTTTTGTGATTTATAAAGTGGGCCCTGAAATACAGGGTATTTAACAGTAATGTTGCAGACACAATGGTGACAACACCATTTACTTACATTTAGTGTAAATTTAAATTAGCACCCCCACCATGCAGAATTTGTTAAAGAGGAATCATTTATTGGGCATTTCGAGGTTCTCTGCAACTGCCAAAGGTAGGACAGAGAGCAGGGTCATTCTAAAATAAGAAATACAAAAGAACTAGCAGTGCTGGAGTTCTTGTTGTACCAAGGATGCAGAAATTATATAAACATTTGAAAAATTAGTATCAGACAAAGGCTTTTCATGTTGCAACATACAAGCTTGACTGCAGTAGAGATTTTCAACGACATTTTACATGAACATACAGTTACAGTACGTGTTCACCTATATTCAAAATATTACCCATTTGCAACTTACGGCTTTGTCAATAAGTTCTGTTGACATTTTCTAATCCTCACAAATGTTTTCGAGTTTCACAGATGGAAAGAACTGCACCATGTTCCCCAACATCAAGAACACCAAAAATAAACCTGTGTCCACACAACGCAATCCATACTGTGCCATACCATACCATACTACGTCTCCAGCAGATGCAGCAGTCCAACATGACTGAAACTAATGGCGCTGTTTTTTGACGAAGTTTCTGCCGCAGCCTCCCAGCGAGAACATTCTGCTGTGTTCTTACACTTAAGAGTACTGCAGCATTGGAAATAACTTTACACAAGTATTGTTCTTCCTCTCTCTACCTGAGGCAGTTTGTACAATGCAACTTCCTGTTGCACACAAACAGACAAATGTGTTGCTGGTGTCGTGGATGCCAATATGAATGGAGCTTCATACAAGGATGTTTTATTAAATTGTAAATTGAATTAAATGTACATTGTTAAATGTTTTGAGACAAATTGAGCTGCTGTGTTCTCTGGACTCTTGGGTGACACCACATATTGTTCTTCTGTTGGCCAGTTAGTGTGTAATTATAGTCGTTGTACATTGTTTGAGAACAGTTGTGGATAATCTCACCAGTCTCCATCAATGAAGAGGCGAGGAACAAGAGTGTGATGTTTAAATTTTGTCTGAATTATTCCTTTAAAGAGAAGACAAATGCTTTCACCATAACACATTAAATACACTCAAAAAGACAGTCATAAGGATCACCATCAGTTTTTATTTGTGCGCTGAGCTTGATCTTCTGAGCACCAAAACTGAATTTTACATGGACCCAACACCATTTGTTATAAAAAGGGGGAAAGAACTATAAATATATAAAAGGGTGTCCACTTGTTTCAGTGACCCAGGGGAAAGAATGGAATGTCAGGAAATGGATGGAATGTAGAAAACATCTTTGTGTTTGACATTCTTGGCTTTTTACAAGCTACTGAGCTCCTGCATTGTTGTCTCCAGGCATTGCTTCATCTCTTCACTTTTCTCTTTAGTTTCCGCAAGGGCGTCTGCAATAAGAACGGGCAGACATGAATAAGTAACAGACAATTCACATAGTGTGATGGCATCCACAAAAGGGCACCACATACATTCAAAGCAGATATCACAAAACAAAACCCAATGGACTAATGTAAATTAGCATAAATTTAAAGTATTCTGTTCACGAAGAACCGGAATCTGGTGCAATGCAGAAAGAATTGAAACAAGAGAGGGCAAGAAAAAGAGAATAAAACCTTTATTGTGGTTTATTTAAGGATGAAGGGGAGCAGAGGGATAAGGTCAGAGGAGAGCAAAGAAGAGGGAAAATAGTCTGAAAGAGAGAGACCCCAAAGAGCTGATTTACAATGTGTTCATGTCATTGAGGGCATGATCCAGCTCCTCGCTGGTAGCCTTGTATTTCAGCTTCTGATTGTACAGTTCGTCTGCACATCATTGAGCAGAGGCAGCAGGTGGAGGAAGACGGAGATAGGAAAGGGGAATACGGAAGGAAAAAGAGGGAAAGTAAAAGAATATAAAAGATTAGAATAGATGAGCAAAGTCAAAATGAAGACAGAGCAGATCAAGAGAAGGTGTATGAAGCGATGAAAACCAGACGTACCTTCTAGGTCATCTATGGTCTTCTCCAGCTTGGCCACAGACCTTTCTGCAAATTCTGCACGAGTTTCAGCCTTTAAAAGAAAGAAAGAAAGAAAGAGAGAGAGGGAAAGAAAAAGAAAAATGAAAGAGAAAAAGTAAAAGTGATTACAAACTCATCAGCTAGCTACGTTCAGCTCTTCAGATCACCCAGCTCAACTTACCTCCTTCAGTCTGTCATTGAGACATTTAATCTCATCCTCATATTTGTCCTCTTTTGAAGAGTACTAAAAAAACAAAAACAAAAGACATGTCAAAAAACTATGTAGCAGCAATGTTAATCAGTGCTAATAAATGCTTTTCTCCACCTCCTCACTCTAGGTAGACTGGTTTGAACACAAAAAGTCATATCAGTCAGGATGTAATATATGGCAAAGGCTCTTGAAGAGGTTCACCTTGTCAGCCTGGGCCTCCAGTGACTTCAGGTTGTTGGTGACGTTCTTCAGCTCCTCCTCCAAGTCACCACACTTCCTGTATTTATGGAAAGAGGTAAGTTTTCTGGTTTTCTACTCTTTCTTTGATTTTCATTTTATATGTGTAAATATCACTATAACTGTTAATAATAATACCAGTAACCATGTTGACGGAAGCCAAAAGCAGCAGTTTGCTCTCACTTGCATTAAAGTCACATACACATGCACCGCACCAATACCCATGTACAACCTTCCCACCAAACGGTTCTGTCAATTGATGCACTTAATTAATTTCTCTCTTGAGTTTGCCTTCATGGCTCATAAACATCTGCTGCTGTGTCACTTAAGTATGTATTTTTGAGGTTGACTTCTTTTTGATTGGACTGATTAAATGACGGCTGCGTCCATAATTTTTTTCCCATGTAATAACACTCACAGCTCAGCAACCTCAGCCCGCTCCTCGGCTCTCTCCAGGTCTGTCTCGAGGATCACCAGTTTGCGTGCAACCTTAATTTACAAAAAAAATAAATAACGCATGAGCATAAACGACCAAGAAATGAATGAATGAATGAATGAATGAATGAATGTCAGCCGAACTGCGACCTCCTTCTTTCACACACCTCCTCGTATTTGCGATCTGCCTCCTCTGCAATGTGTTTGGCTTCTTTGAGCTGCAGCTCCTGGATCTCCATCTTCTCCTCGTCTTTCATCGCTCTGTTCTCAATCACTTTCATGCCTCTGTTGAGCAGAAGCGAGAAGAGGTGTTAAGTTCCAACAAAACCATAATCAACAATTTCTGGACAACTTTGTTCAAAGGGTGAAATGTATTTTTAAAAAAAGTATGTGAGAGTGTAGAAAATCAGTATCCATCCATCCATTTTCTATAGTTGCTTCCTCCTATGCTAAGGGCCAACAGGGTAAGCTAGGGCCTATCCCAGCTGCCATAGGGCATTCACCAGTTCAAAATTCATTATATTATTTTTTAACACTTTATCAACCCCTGTGTACCCCTGTATGTTCTTGCCTAAGAAAGTAGGAAACAAGAAAGTACACAGATCCTGGATATTTGATATATTATGAAATGTTTTGTATTTTAACCATTTCGATTCTGGCCTTTGTACTGATCAGCTAATAGCTAGTTTTACTAACCATCTATTTTCAAACTCATTTCATTTCATATACCCAGAATTAGGCTCAACACGTCTCATTTTAACATCTTAATCTGCTCATCCTAAAAATGTTATTGTGAATGTATTGGTGAACCTTGTTTTAAGGACTGAGGAGTGAGAGAGAGGCGTGTTTGGCAGTGAAATCCCTCATGTGATGCTGCCGACTCTCACCTCTCGCTCTCGTCGGCCGTCTTCTCAGCCTCCTCCAGTTTCTGCAGGGCGGTGGCCAGCCTCTCCTGAGCACGGTCCAGCTCCTCCTCCACCAGCTGGATCCTACGGTTCAAAGATGCCACCTCGCCCTCGGCCTGCAGGAGCACACAGAGGAAGAGGGGGAGATAGAGGGAGGGAATGGAGAGGGTGGGGTGGGATGGGGGGTGAGGAACGGGTCAAAGATCAGGTTACAGTCAGGAAACACACTGCTGACACAAAAGGAAAGATAGTGTTCGGGATGGCCAAGGCTTTATCCTGGAAAACAGCGGCACCAAACCAATAATTCATATGTTTGCTGGTTTTTGATTTTGTCTATGTGTCAAACAGTTTTGGAAATACAAACAGTCACTCCCCCGCCTCTGTTTGCACTATTCTAGCCTTCCAACGTGACCAGTTTACAAACATGGCGATCTGTGGACTTTGGAGCTATAACTTTTGAAAACTGCTGATGTAAAACAGCCGAGCGGGAAATATTTTTTAACCCTGACATGTCTAACAAGGCCAGTGTAGCTAAATGGAGTGTGTGTTTGGAGGCCATAGTGCTTGTTTCTCCCAATCCTATTTCCTGTGAGCCTGATATCAGAGATGACCACACAGCTTTCCTCTTCCTATGTGAGGCCTTTAGAGTAGGAGAGCACTCATTCGAATACCAAATATCCCCAACACTTGATTCAATCGTGTAAAAGTTTAAACTTGGTCAGAAGGTCTCTGATACAGAATTAGGGCCTTTTTTTTTTTTTTCTAAGTAAAAGTTAAAGTGCTTCTACCACAGGAGGCTGTGTGACCAAAATAGCGAAAACTATTATAATCACAGTGACATAATAGTTTGTAATTACTGAGCTATTTGCTAAATTCCCAAATGGATTACGTCAGTTTGATTGATAATTCAAATATTTCATCCAAATATGCATGATGACCGGGATTTATAAAAAAAAAAAAAAAAGAAAAGAAAAAGAAAAAAAATCCACAAGCTCCATCAGTATTTTAGTTTTAGGAAATGATTCAAATGAACTGTACTCCTGCAACTGTGACCTACTTCTTTACTTCCTTTCTACCACTGGGGGCGTGTTTTCCAGTTAGATAACTGAGCGAACAAAAGTTTTCTAAGGAGTGTCCCTATGGCGATGCCTAACTCCCCCATAACCTCTACAATCGACTGATTTGAAACAAAAATATATAGAGACGATATATTTACCAACGCGATACGCTAGACAGGTTTAAAAACTTAATTTCTGCATTTTTAAGAGTTGCCTGCAGCCCGATGACGAGGGCTTAAGTGTTAAATCCAATTAGTCCTCGACGTAAACAAAGCTACAGGTTAGAGGGGATTCAAGTTTGGTAAAACAATAATGGGAAATCATTTCTCACAACTTCACGCAGGCCACGTTCAGTTTCGAACTCCTTCTGAACGTTCAGCTCTCGGTCCTCAGCCTCATCCAGCTGCTGCTGGAGAATCTGGATCTTCTTCCTCACCATCTCCATGATTCCGATCGCTTTGTTTCGTCAAATCCAAGAAAGAACCGCGAGTTGTTGGGTTTTTTTTTCTTTTCTTTGTAAAAGAGTCGGAATGTAGATCGAGTGGCTTTTGTCCCGGTGTTTGACGTTACTGGTGGAGGAGAAACTTTTTTTCCTTGCAGCAGGAAGTCCACCACGGGGCGGCTAATGTTGGGAGGAAGGGGGAGTTTTCAGGAAATTTATGGCGAGTTCCTCCAATCCTGTGAGGAACGCTGGTCATAGATGACATCACAGGATTTAGAAGGGGAAGGCGCTGCCCTTTTCCCTCCCCACAAAAGAGGTGTCCGAAGCAGGGATTTTTTTTTCTTTCTTTTTTTTCTTTTTTTATTGTGGACTTATAAGGCAATGTTGCTCAGACTGCCAAGTTGTGTTGTAATGACGGGAAGCAGGAAGAACATCAAGTGAACAGTGACCTCATCTGAATTATTATTCATAGTTTGGTTCAGATTAATTATGTCTGACACCCTTGAGTCAGGGAAAGAAAAAGCCAAAGTGTGTGAGAGTGCATTAGAAAGTCAGTGATTTTCTTGGTGGAGTGGGAGGTTACATGGTTTGCATTTTTTACTGAAGTTGTTCACTTGCTGTTACTAGACTTGAAATTCTTGCAGGCAGTTGCCAAGTCAGGCTGCTTCAGACAGAAGGTAACATGCAGGCTTCCACTACGCACTCCCGTCTTTCCCTGCTCGCTCATTGTATCACATTTACGTGAATCAGCCTTCAGCTGCGACGAACAATCCTGCTGAAAGCACGTCTGTGGTTGTCAGGCCACTTATCTGTGAAAGGAATGATCGCTGTTGTGACCTTTAACCCAATGCTTTCTAATCTCCCCAGCGTTTAAATGGTGGTTTTGAACTGCGTTGCTGCAGGGCTGATGTCAAGGGTTGACATATCAGATAGCATTAGGTGGTACTTAATCTGTCTCAAGCATCGTTGTCATCAGGTTTTTGGACAAAATCTAAAAAGTTTATAACCGAACCAAGAAAATGGTAGAATTTGCAAAATTATATTACAGGTTAAATTACACGCACAAATGTTTCACTTTCAAAATATCAGTAATACTGTCCATCGCCGCCAAAATAATGAAATAATCAGATATCTTGTTTTAAGATAAATCTGGAGCATTTTAGATCATGTCTTAAGCATTAGTTTAGACCAAATTCTGCATGAACTGTTGCTCTCCTATTATGACTCCCATTATGCACTGTAAGGTCAGACAGAGCGGACTGCAGTATCCCCGCCCAAAAAAGGCCAGAGCATTGATTTCATTAGACACTGCAGTATGGGTTTCTCTGTTTGCTTAGGCCGCATTCCTGGGATTCCTGGTCGGCTACGGACTGTGCTGCTAACGCTTTGTCTTTACTCAGAGGAAAAAAAATGCTACAGACCTCGTTGAGACACCAAAAACCCACTGATTCAGAACACCATCTGGGTTACAATAAACAGCAGTCATGGAAGAGTCTTGCGGAATTTCAAGAAGTTTAGATTGAAAGAAAAAAAAAAGCTGCACTGATGCGTTAACTTTTCTTATTTGTTTAACCTTTATTTTATTTTGGTAAGACTTTCTATGAAGGTCTAGTCTATATAATGCATTATGAGAACATTCATAAGACATTATAAAGCATTTATAAGGCTTTATAAAAGTTGTTACAAACTTTTATAATCATGTATGGCAACTTATAACAAGGTTCATAAAGTATTATAAGTGGTGTACATAATGCATTATAAACTTATACTTCCACACCAAAGTGTATGAAAGAAGAACAGGCTGGTATATTTTTGAAAAAATAAAGTTTCATTGCTAATAACCTTACATGGTGTTGTCACTTTACTTAGAGCTCTTAAAGTCATCCTATATCATATCATTGATGTTTATAAGGAATTATTCCATTTCACAAACTAAGCATTTATTATATGTCAGAGCAGTTCTTTGACTCTTTATAACTGGCTGAAGTTATAATGTGCTATGTAACTTCACATTCTTCTTTCATACACTTTGGTGTGGAAGTATAAGTTTATGATGCATTATGTACACCACTAATAATACTTTATGAACCTTGTTATAAGTTGCCATACATGATTATAAAAGTTTATAGCAACTTCTATAAAACCTTATAAATGCTTTATAATGTCTTATGAATGCTCTCATAATACATTATAGACTAGACCTTCATATACAGTGTTTTATTTTATTTCAATATGCTTATATTACTTATATGTGCCCTATTAATGTTTTTGTCTTAATCACAGTGGAGTGTTGCGCTTTAAAATTCCAGAAACGTAGAGAACAGGTCTAGGAATGGTCAGTTGGGCGGGGAGGTAAATTTATTGTACTGATTGTGAGAGGTGCTTGTCTCAACAGACCCTGAATTCCAGTCTGTTCCCACAGAAAATGGAGTGCTGTTACATCTGACTCTGAGAGACTAGGTACTGATAGTAACCATAGGCTAAACCAAGGAACTATTGCTTTCCTATGTAATGTAGATGAAGTGCTTTGTTTCTGGTTTTGGCATCTGTTTAACTCACATCAGCAGCCTTCTTCTCTGACAGCTCCAGTTTCTCCTGAGCATCCTTCAAGGCCTCCGAGTATTTATCAAGCTCGTCCTCCGTCCCCTTAAGTTTCTTCTGCAGTGCCAACAGCTCATCCTCCAGCTGAAGGAGCGAAAAGAGAAGAGCAAGAGAATGTTCAGACATAGAGTAACCTGATTTCTATTTCCTATTATGAACTACAAGTAATACTTATTGTATCTTTTGGCTGTATTAAAAATCTCTGGCTTTCTTTTGAGCAGTTGTTGATAAGCGTGGTCCTTTTAGTTTAGTCAATATAATCATATAATGTGCAGAATTATACAGCATATTACTGTTTTATTTTTATTTGTTTGCATTTTGCAAAACTGGCAATTCCCAACAAAAAATAAAATAAACACATTTTCTTAAACCAATAGCGTGAGCTAAAGAAATAGTCAGATTTCATCTTTTTCTGGTAAATTATACCACTTAAAAGTGGCTGTCCCTCAACGTCTGTACATTAACATGTCAGTCATCTAAAACCTGTTCATTCTGAAGATGTGTCACTTAAATGACCAATATCACCCTCCTGGCTGGGCTGGAAGAGTTAGAATGAAGTACATAAAGAGCATTTGCTGATAGAAAACTTCCTAGAAATAATTGATTGAAAGTACTGTGAGGGTTAAAATTGTTGACCGGAGTGGTGCTGAATACCAATGACTTGTTAGCAAAAGTAGCTCAAGCTAAACTCTTTTTTTCATTTTGTTTTAACGCATAGCCTCAGTCTAATTCCTCTGGATAAAGCCTTTGAAACCGCAAGAGCAGCTGTTTCAGAGTTTCAAGTTATTTTGTCTCGAGGTCTTAAAGTGGCAAACTGTCAAGGCCTTCCATGAGCCCAACTCATCTTGCCCAGAATAACAAGGAAAGCCTCTCCTATTGCTGCTTGTATCGCAGCCATCCAAACAAACCAAAGAGCTCTGCATATTCTTCTAGGATTTCATGCTGACTGCTCCTTGACATGGGAGACATGCTGCAGGTCCATGTGTGCAGTGCCAAGTGACAGCTGTCACTCTGTGTGCCCTCTGAGGGTGTAATTAGAGCATCAGCCAACAACTTTCTTTTTTTCTTTTTTGACCACGCTCCTCCACCTCCCCAGAGGCATTCCTCTCGTATCATCATTAGGACAGAGGAGCATTTGCCTTTATTTATAAACCTATGATATCCAGTTTCATCTCCAGATTCTACTTTGCTAGTATCAAGCTGTACAGGTGACCAGAAAGCCACAGGCTCTCAGCACCAATTATGGATGTGCCGATTTGAAGATTTCTCTGGCAAATGACGGGAAAAGATAGAGTCTTATGCTCATATTTGGTTCAGCTCCTAGAGTAACACTTCATGTCATAAAATCTTCTATCTTCACGGCAAATATCTAGCAGTGGTCCCTCAGTCATTCTGTTTCTGCTCTGTCCCTCAGGACATCTTCGTCCACCGCCCACCACTACACAAGCCCCAAGGGCTTACCCTCGCTCAGCTGCTTCCTGTGATTCAGCCGTTGGTGCTGCTTGAACTTTTACTTTGAGTCTTCTTGATAAGTCCCTTTAAGGATGGCACAGTGCTTTATCTATTTTTGTATATTAGTTGTTAACTAAATTATCTCAATAATGTTTTTTGGGGAAAGTGAAATTCAATCATATTTAAAATGCTCTAATTAAATGAGAAAATAAACAGTAGTTTATCAGTGGTCGACACTTTCATCTACACATAAAAGGAGAATAGATAGTGTATAAATAGAAGATAATGGTTGTAAATCGCAGGGTTTTCAGAGAACAACATTCCTAAATGCAGTTGCTTCATCTGAATATTTAATTTGAAGCAGTATAAATGAAATTTCTCTGTTCCTATATTTTCGACCTAGCAATATTATAATAGATTTAGGTTTTTCTTATTTTTCTTCTTTCCTCAAGGGCTGAAATGAAGAGTTAGACATTTCAGAAAGGCAAGCACACCGACACAACTCAAATGCTCCTTGCCTACTTGTTTTTAGCTTCCCTGGGATCTTCTTACATTTTCATCAGAACATATTTAATGTACATGTGTAAAAGGTTATTCACAGTAAACAATTCAAAGTTGTCGTTGCGTATGAGGACAGTCTGTTATGTCTGTCCTGGTTTCCAAATAAATCTCATCAGACACATCCTCACCTGCTTGCATTTATCCTCTGCTGACTTCTGGTCAGTCTCGGCCTGCTCCGCCCGGTCCATGGCGTTCTCCTTGTCCAGCTTCAGCATCTGCATCTTCTTCTTGATGGCCTCCATGGCGACGGTGGAGTTTCAGTGATTTACAAACTTGCAAGAAAGAAATTAGAAAATTTGAAAGAGTTACAGATGTTCCAAAGACGGTGAGTCCCGAAACAGCGGAGGAAGACGTGGAGAGGAAAGTGGCAGGCGGGCTCAGGGTGAGTGAGCAGAGGAGGAGACGAGGATGCAAAGCGTGTGCCGGAGGAGCTCTGTGTGATTTAAACTTGACCGAAGCTTTGGAGACAGCCCTAGTCTCTGGTCACAGCCCTTTCCCACCGTTTACCCTTTCTGCCACTCCCTGTCTGAGTGAGCTTCTCTCGAACTTACTATGCCCCCTCCCTCTCTAATCTAAACTATACCTAGTGAAAACTCTCTGGAGGAACAAAGTAGTTCAGATGTGCTCGCCAAGTCCTGCCTATCTCCTTATTTGGATCGTGGCTGTTTTGTTTTGGATAGAGCTACAGAGCAAAATGGGATAAGAAGCAGCAATATGATCTAGAGGTCAGGCATCAAAGGGATGATGTTTACACCGATATGAGCTACTGCTGCACAAGCCTCCACGTCCTTTCTGTGCTGCATATCTGTATTTTTATGCTCTTACTGAGGAATGTTTGAACTGATGTTAATACCAGAGTCGGTATGAAACGGACATAGTTTTGACTGCACCACTGAATGAAAAATAGCCGCACGGAAAATGATCCAGCCAAAGAAAATCTGGGGAAGGAGCCGTCTGTGTGTGATCTACACCCTGGCAGCTGGAGCTCCACAGTTCAGCTGCGCTGACATAAACCACAGATCTACTGCAATTAAGGCCCTGACAATTACTACTGGTCTGACAGAACTGTATTTAGATGTTTTTTTTTTCTCCTTCTAGTTTCAATGGAATGCAATATAAAACGTTAGCTTTGCAGCTTGTGTTTCTGCAGTACAGATCACAGACATCTATTTGTGCTCCACCAAGCAATGGCGGGTCGTCCCTCTGTTATATTGTCACTGTCTATATTGTGATCATTTATGTGTGTCAAAATGTTGTTGTTTTTTTTGCAAACTGCTGTTGTGTGGCACAACAGGTATAACTTGTGTCAATCCCTTTTTTGAGTGTGGGCTAAAGCTAACGCACCAGACTGCTCGCTTTCAACTCCTCTGTGCCAGCTGCACTGGCTAAAAATAAAGATCACAAGGAAACTTATAAGAGGCCTACTGAGACCATTGCAGTGGCGTTAGAAGATATCCTTGGTCCAGTACATCTTCTTGTTCTCGTGCTACATCCAAGAGAAACAGAAACCACATCTGTGCATTTCAATTTGAAGTTCTGGGTAGCCCACCGTTTCTGTTTGGCCATTGTGAAGATTTGAAGGCTTGCGAGGTAAGACTGTGACAGGAAAGTCTGACTCGTTTTGAGGAGACTGCCTTCTTTACTGTTGATGCAGCACAACCAAAGGCTTGTCATCACATGTCAGACTGGCTTAATCATTCGTTGTGGGGCTGGGACAGGTTGTTTCCTATCCCAACATATATGCAGCTATTAAGTTACTCTGAACATTGGAATGAACATTGTTGGCAAATCATGTGATAAATCTCCGAGCCTATTCTTTATGTGAGATTTGCACACATTGGCTTTTTTGAGTTAAGATTATGAAGCTTTGATCGCTTTTAAACCATCAGCATCAGGCAGCAAAACAGTGGTGGCTGCAGGCATTATTTGGTCAGGCTTCTCACAGTGTCTTTGTAGCAGACTGCTTAGTCAAAAACAGTGATTTACAAAGTGTTTTGGCCACCGTTTTTCTTTGAATATAAGTGCTTTGAGTTGTTCAGGTTGCACAGGCAGCATTGAAGGAAGTTGGAAGAGATCCAGCAGACTAAGAGCAGAGGTATGGGAGACGGAGAACGAAATAGAGACAGAGTGAATCAGACAAGGAGTGAGAGAAATCAGAACCCTCCCACAGGAAGCTGGGCTAAACTCCTCTTCTCCTTGTATGGTAAAAACTCCTCCAAAAGCCACAGGATCGTCTTGGGAGTACAGTCAAAGTCCTGCTAAGTATAAATCTCACAGCCATGGGAATAGCGGAACAGATCAGAGTGTGTACGAACGCAAACTGGTTAAAGTCGTCTGAAGTGCTTGATGTCATACAAACACTATGCGAAGGCAGATGCTGCAGCTCGGTCTGAAATTCTGTGGCAGACTTACCAATGTTGGACGTAGTCATGTTGAAGATGCACAACCATAAGCGGTCTCAGGGGCCAACAACGGACGTGTAATGTTGCAGGGATGTGGCAACACCGGCACAAGTTGAAGAGTCGTGCAATGTGTTGACTCAGAGTTTGCTCAAACAGCCCCATCTGGCAAGAGAGCTAAACATACGTTAGTACAAACATGCCCATTAACCAGGCAACACCCCTCAACTATCAACAACGTGTCTATCCGTCCACCCCCAACACTGCACAGAGGGACGGGGTGGTCTGTTATATTTGGCCCTGTAGGTCAGTCCCTACATATGTACGACTTCTGATAATGTCTTGACTCCATCTTCCCAGCCAAGGGATCAGAGTTCTGCCTCTGCTGGGACACAGTTTCTGTGCTACAAGTGTTTGCTGTCTCAAAAGGATCTGGTGTACCTGAAGTGAAACAAATGAAATTGCTGTACTTTTTCTTTTCCACTGGATTTCATTTTTGTTTCTTCCTCCCACTGACTTGATAAACTATTGAAAGAGATCTTTCTTTTCTCCGCAAACAGGCCATGCTATTTATTGAAGTTCTCCAGTATCTTTTTAATCCCCATCACCCCACACACCCCTCAGCTCACTTTATCCAGCGTATACTTGAGCAAGGCATTTTAATGGGTGGCCAATACCTCTTCTGGGCTCAGTGACTACTGCATTAGCTTTGTGTATTATAATACGCTGACACATTAAAAAGTGGAGTATTTTTGGATGTGTTGAACAACAGTGATTCCATCCTGGGTTCAAGGGTCTTTTCACCCCTGTGTTGTTGCTTGTGCCCTTTTTAAAGACTTAAATTCACGCTCGTTATCAGGGAACCAAAAAAAAAAACGTTATTCTGAAAAATCGTATTATTATTAACATGTTATTGTTATTCAAAAAAAATTTCAGTGCAGCACAATCATTTGAAAATCTAAATTAAAGGCAAACAATATTACGACAATCATAAGTTCCTCTTTACCACATGAACAAAAGAGCCCATTCTTTCATTCTTTGCTCACACCACCTTTCAGAGAATGTTGTCATTACGACAACATCCCCAACTGGTTCTGCCACCTGGTTTTGTCCCCTTTGAAAAATGTAGAGGGACAAAGTATCAATTTCAGCACTTAAACTGTGCTTTTCTGTGTGAGGCAGCAAACAAAGGGGAGAACAGTCTATATTTTCTTCTGAAAAACTAGAATTTTGGATAACAATAATTCTTGCTCCGCCAGAGTTCTGAATGATTATTCAGGCATATAGAAATGAAAAGAAAACATAGGAATGGGCGAGTCAAGAGTTTTGTGTTTTATGCATAATGATAGTCTTGACTTTACGTTTTTATAGTTAATCCTATAGTTGATTTCCATATTTGTCAGACAAACATGATGCTTCTGATCTCTGCCACACATATACCATGCGAAATTCAAAGCAAGATACATTTGCAGCTCATTAACAAGAGTTAGTGCACAACCAAAAGAACAAAGAACAAATGAAAAATAAACCATCGTAATAAACAATTAATGACATATGACTTCAGTATGACATGAGTTAGTCTGGTTAATGCCTGATGTAATGCAGTGTCTCAGTTCAGTCACGATTGGTACGTAATACAATGCAAGTACTTTACTTTACATATTATAATATAATGCACTTTAACATGTCATGCTCAGGCTCCTATTTGACTGTTATTAGTTGTATTATTATTTCTATTTATTTTTGTTACATTCAAAAATAATATTGTCTGTTGCTTATTGTGACTCTGATCAGGGCAGCTAGAATTAAATATTAAAAAAGTAATAGAAGCTACACAAAAGAATTGCCAAGTAATTTTGAAACTTGACTTGAACACCTAAATATAATGATTATAATCATAAATTGAGAAACTCCGGCGTGTGACCCAATTAAATTCCAGCAGGTGGTGCTATACAAAAGATATTACGATGGGAGGTTATTTGTTACATTTTAACTTTACCCTAATTCAAAAAACAAAACAAAACAAAACAAAAAAACACCCCTAATTTAGAAGGGTAGGATTACAGGATTTTCTTTTCATCCCCGATCTTTTTTCTTTATCTTTCTGCTTATTTTAATGGCATACTACGATTTCAGGAAATCCATCGTTTACCATGCTTTTAAGAGCATATCTCGATGATAAAGCAAAACAAATAGTTTAAATTAAGATGCTCAAAGTTGGTTAGTCAATTTTTAGCAATGAAATCTATTAATTTATAATCTAATCTCTGCGTTACTACACGGTTCCGTGTCACTACACCCTCCAGATACATAGAGGGCGATCATCAGGGAAACGAGCACTGTGACAAATAGGGAAGGGTGTCTTTCCTCTCTTCAGTATTATGAATGGATGCTTGTTCTTAAAATTTAGCCTTAAACCATCAGTAATCAAGCTCAATCCATAAACTGTCAGCGAAGAGCTGCTCGGAGCTCACATTGATTTCACCACGATGTCTGCGAGTGCGGTGTATGTGTTGGATCTTAAAGGAAAGGTAAGCTAATGGAACTGCTGCTACGTTGCTAAGCTAATGTTAGCCTAGCCTGCATTCCTGGTTGACAGATTATGATGTGGCTCAGGAAAGCTAACGTGTCGGCCAGTGGCTTCAGACGCTATTGGTGACGTGCATGTTTCTTAATTAAACGTTTAGGATGCTTCGGAGCGCGGAGTCAAGTTCAATAGGCGCAGTGAAAATGAAAGCACAAGCGGAAGGCCAGTTTCATCACAAAACAACGTTTTAAACAACTATGAGCAGCTTGAAAGAGCAGGAAACATACCGAGGATGTCAGACTACTTACATGTCTTACATCCCATGTCTTTTATTTTTGGGACTGTACACTGCCTATGTTATTGTTTTGTAAGAGTACAACCTTATTTTATTTAGTTTTGTTTTAAATAATCTATCTTAAAGAGTTTCTAACCCAATGCAATGAATATGGTCCGCAAAACCAAGGCAAGTAGACTGATTTTGACCTTTTCCTTATTTCAAACCCTTACAAGCTCTAATGGCGTTAATCATTAATGTAACAATTGTTGAAAGGGTCATCGTCATTATTAATTGACTAATTTATGTTGTGTCTCCATTGAAAGGAAAGTTAATGCAGACTCTCAATATTAAGGCCTCATTTTAAGAATTAAAAAACAATCTTCAAATAAAGATTATGAAGAAAACACACACACAATAATTAGTCATTTATAATTGTGATGACAAAATTTTGTAAGCAGCAATGTCATTACTGTTATAGCCCACATAACCTCTGCGTGGTCTTGTTGTATTCTGTGTTCTATTCTCTGCAGGTCCTGGTGTGTAGAAATTACCGCGGAGATGTGGACATGTCAGAAATTGAGCACTTCATGACTCTCCTGATGGACAAGGAAGAGGAAGGGACGCTGTCTCCCATCCTGGCGCACGGAGGAGTCCGCTTCATGTGGATCAAACACAATAACCTCTACTGTATCCTTGTTCACCACAGTACATCTGTAATAGTGCTTATTTTGAATTGCTGTGTTTATTTAGTGTTTAGACTTGTATACTATAAATATTTAATTTGTTATAGTATTCTTAACACAGAAAACATCAGTGGTTGCAACATCCAAGAAAAATGCCAGCGTCTCGCTGGTCTTTTCTTTCTTGTATAAAATTGTCCAGGTAGGATCGCAACCTTTTCCCCCCTACCTTTGATCTGCTTTAGATCACTGAGTCTGTCGAAACAATAAACTCTCAAGTATCTTGGCAGTGACAACTAATTGTTGTTGTCTTCAGGTTTTTTCAGAATACTTCAAAGAACTGGAGGAGGAGAGCATTAGAGACAACTTTGTTATCATATATGAGCTGATGGATGAGCTGATGGACTTTGGCTATCCCCAGACCACTGACAGCAAGATCCTGCAAGAGTGAGTACCTGGTACATTTTTCTCTGGTATTCACAAACTAGCATGAAGTAACTTCCGCTATTATTGACTAAACTTTAGCTGTTTCGTCTTTACACAGCCCATATGATACCAAATTACCAGTTGTAGTTACTTTTTCTTTATTAATAATTCAGACGGAGAAGCCGCACAATGTCAATCTTTCAAAACTCTTGTGATCTAGGAATAGGGTGTGTAACCCTCCGTTTACAGCCTTCTGCAAAATCAGTCTGTTTTATCTTTCTGCTACAATTTCTTTTATAATTATTCATGATCCACATATTGACGCAGCTTGTCTTCTGTGTCCCTCTATAACAAACACGATGTGCTAGAGTGGCTAGTGCACCAACAGTAGCAGAATGTGCAAGAATGTGTGATTACGTACAGCTCGAAATCTTTTGTGTGAGGATCTTGTTGCAGCCAAGTTTTTGCTGATAATTTCTTTCCACTTCTGTGCTACTGTCAGTTACTGTTTAAAAGTACAGTGTGATTGACACAGAGTCAACTGTGGATTTCCCCCTCTGGGTACAGAATCGTGTCAGACGATCCTCCCTGATTAACATCGAGACTCTCTGTTCGCCTTTGTTGTTTTGTGAGAACTCGTCTCTGCCCAAAGTTGTTTTCCCCCACCCGCTGTGTTTCGCCTCACTGTCTACATTTTTTCAAATCTCAGATACATAACCCAGGAGGGCCACAAGCTGGACACTGGCGCCCCGAGACCGCCCGCTACAGTCACCAACGCTGTCTCCTGGAGGTCAGAGGGCATCAAGTACAGGAAGAACGAGGTCTTCCTGGACGTCATTGAGTCGGTCAACCTCCTGGTAGGAACTGCTTGTTTTAGAACCGCCGTGTTGCCAGTCAGGCTTTTTATAAACTTCCTCCCTGTGTGCGTCACAGCATCAGCTCGCTGCACGGTCTTTAGCCCGCAGTGCGTTTTCCCTGCCGACTCTTGAAACCCACCTGTGTTCCAGGTCAGTGCCAACGGCAACGTCCTGCGCAGTGAGATTGTTGGCTCCATCAAGATGCGCGTCTTCCTCTCTGGGATGCCTGAGTTGCGCTTGGGCCTCAACGACAAGGTTCTGTTTGAAAACACTGGACGTGAGTTCTCTGCTGCGTCAGACACCATATCGTGTCTCACTTCTCTTTACACACCCAATGATGAGGCAGACTACTTTTTAATGCTTCCTTGCCTGAGCAGTATCCATGTATCCTGTACTGCTGCCTTCAGCTTGGCCTGATTCATGATTCATTGTACAAGTGTTGTCCTGTCTCGTGCATTTCTCCCTTTTTAAAATGCAAACTCTTTCCATCTAGGCGGAAAGAGTAAATCAGTTGAGCTGGAGGACGTCAAGTTTCACCAGTGCGTTCGTCTGTCTCGCTTCGAGAACGACCGCACCATCTCCTTCATTCCTCCTGATGGAGAGTTCGAGCTCATGTCCTACCGACTTAACACTCATGTGAGTATTGTGGATCAGTGTCGGTGCTCAGGCGGTACGAATGTCTAAGTGTCACAATCATAAAAAGAAAAAGTATCAGAAAAATAACACTGACATTAGTTTTATTTTTAAACTGTAGTATCAATCTTTGTTTAATGTTTAAACTTTATGCTTTTTTTTTTTTTTTTTTACCTCCACATCATTGCCCCTATTTATTTTTATTCAAAATTAATCTCATATTACACCTGGCCCATATTAAGTTGGCTGCTGTGATGTTACAAACGCACTGAATACATCACTTACCAGAAGGAAGAAAAAAAACGGCAATATAAATAAACTGAAATGAAGAAATGCATAATTAAATTATTTCAAAAGTACCAAAATACAGGCACTGGTTTTGATGCATTTCAAAGCCAGTTGTTGACGAGCCTGACAGGAACGATCAGTTTGGTTTGCAGTCTGCCCTGTGATCAAGATTTTAACCTTCATCAAAATCGCTGTTCTTTAATGCCATGTCAAGTGTCACACTCCTTGTGAAACATTGGTGAACATTGCCAGAAAAACTCCTGCCATGAATCCAGTCCCAGCATAGTCTTAAATGGTAATGTTTTAAGGTTTTGGGTGGTAATAATTAAAATCAACTATAAATTGAAACTATTGCTTTTATGAGTTTCCTTTGTAAGTTTTACATTATTTGTTTAAAAAAAATTGAATGTTTGATCAAGATGAGATAATCATTAAATCTCTCTCTGTTCATTCACTGTTGTTATGTAAAGTTTAAGCATTAATCATATAAATGCCCACAACAGAATTAATGCTCAGTATCTATTCTTAGCCTTACAATAATCTGGTTTAATCCATGTGGTTTATGTTTATGCTGCTGTAGGAGAACACAGTAATACATTAAGCAGTTACATATTGTGTCAGTAGTACACACCTTAAGAACAGCAGAACCTTTTATTCCCTGGCAACAATGAAACCATCCAAGTCACTCAATACAATGCAAGCACAAGCAAACAACCTGTGACACATTTAGTTGCCGCTAGTTACAGCCTGGCAACCGCATCTCAACAACACATCTGCTATTGCTTTAGGTGGTAGCAACATCCTTTGGCCACTAGGTGGCGACTGTGTCATATGTTGCTTTTTGCTCTATTTCATTCATTCAGACTTAGCGTTTTAAAGTATTTCAATCCCAGGCTGTTTGACGAAGGCATATCTTGTTTTGTGGTATAAATTAAATGGCTTTTTATTTTGTAATGTCATAGGTAAAGCCTTTGATCTGGATTGAATCTGTCATTGAGAAGCACTCCCACAGCAGGATCGAGTACATGATCAAGGTAGGCCACACGTTGGTGTATAGCATTATCTCTCACGATGTCTCACGATGGAATCAAAATGCAAACCCACGCTGAGATATGAAGGTGATGATTTTAAGGGTTAAGCCTCTCCGTTGCATATTGGGCCTTTGTGCGGGACAATCCCTGCTTAATTCCTCCCTATAACTGTCGCTAAGCGCCGCTTCAATGCCCCGCTCAGGTGGACTGTCGTGTTAAACTAGACCGGCTTGTTTCTCGCCCCAGGCGAAAAGCCAGTTCAAAAGACGTTCCACGGCCAACAACGTGGAGATCCACATTCCAGTGCCAACGGACGCGGACTCGCCCAAATTCAAAACTACAGTGGGCAGCGTCAAGTGGGTGCCCGAGAACAGCGAGATCGTCTGGTCAATCAAGTCCTTCCCGGTGAGCTGACGCCATCACTCTCCACCATGGTCAAATAGGACCCATGTTTACACTTCACTGTGTTGTGGCTTTTGTCTAATTTAAAGAGGCAAAGAAGCGTGCACGCTAATCCACAGTTTGCGTCCTGACAGGGTGGGAAGGAGTACTTGATGCGAGCCCACTTCGGCCTGCCGAGCGTCGAGGCTGAAGACAAGGAGGGGAAGCCGCCCATCAGTGTCAAGTTTGAGATTCCATATTTCACCACCTCAGGCATCCAGGTACATCCTGCCCTCTCTCGCGCTGGCTTCTGTCAGGACGTGTTAACAGCCTGTGTGAGGCGTCTGCGCCTCTGTGCATGCAAAATAAGCCTGAGGACTGGACTCAGTGTGGGCCAGACAGCCTCCCCAAACACACGTTGCTGTTTAGTCGCACAAGTATGAAGAGTCCAGAAGTCTCACACATTTCTGTTGCTTCCCTGTCATCCTTAATTTAGAACTGTGTCTTACACATGCACTTCCTCTCCAGAGCAGGAATTTAAACAATTCATATTGTTCTATCCTGGTGTACCACTTGGCCAGAGGGGGCACCAGAGGAGCACTGTTCAACTGTGAGCCTCCTCTAC
Organism: Nelusetta ayraudi; assembly: GCF_046127955.1. Lineage (NCBI taxonomy): Eukaryota > Metazoa > Chordata > Actinopteri > Tetraodontiformes > Monacanthidae > Nelusetta > Nelusetta ayraudi. Next base: position 21,297,244 of record NW_027466061.1, on the reverse strand, counting down.
ATTTCTGCTGCTCAATTAGGGAGGGGGAAGCTGCTGGTTGGCTCAGACTTTGTACCGTTGCCTTGTGTGTTAATCACACAAACAAAAATGTTTTTTCACATTTACAGGTCAGTGAATTCAGCGCAGTTTGATCGTGATGGGAGCAGACGCTAATGTTTTTCCTTTGCATCGAAATGAGAACTTGTCGGCCACAGATTTGTGCTTACTGTATAATCACCACCGTCCTGTCATTATACGTGAGGGGCCGCAATACATGAAATAAAGTTTTCCCATGTCTGTGACGTGAGCAAACAATGGCAGCTTCACAATGGCAGCTTCACAAAATTTGAAAATGGAAATAATAAAGCATAATGATGTAAAGGTATTATCTTCCAAAAGTGACAGAAATAGTTTTCCTCAGTCACATGAACAAACCTTTTGGTGCAACAATGTTTTACGTCAGTTACAGGTTTCAACATAAACATCCACCTGTAAGACCAAAAATGATCAAATACACAGGAAAAAGGCATATTAAAGGTCAGGGCAACTTTTCGGCACAACACGGTGTAGTAATAATTGAAAGGAAAAAGGCATCTGTATTTTGAATTCCCATTACATTTCATGCATAAATGTCAGCATAAACCCCACACTTATCTCACTTTGAAGCCATTTTTGATTCTTAGCCTGCATAACTGAACAGACAGCCAACCTATCTATCAGCAGCACCCGTAGATTAGCCTGTTCCTCTCAGTATGCAGTGGACTGTAATCAGGCCGTAATTCCATGCTACTCGCATGCGTCCTTGCAACAGATCAAAGTAAATAATGGTTAATGCTGGAAGTCAAGCATTCATAATGGATAAGACCTAATGCTATTTAATGACGATGTGCGCGTGTCCGCTAATGAGAAAGGAAGCTGGCACAGGAGTGTGTGAGAATAGCAGAAGAATCTTCTGAAGACTCCCTTCCTAACTTTTTGGCTTCCTCAAGTGTACGCATCACTGACAAATACCAGTGCAATTTAAAAGAAACAAATAGTATGCTCTCCTTTTTTTGATCGACGCCTGAATCTCTACTTCTAACACACAATTTCAACGTTTTCTACGCGCATCAAAATGAGAACGAATCTCAAAAATGAGAGAGCGCCATAAGTTCATTTGCTGTTGCTGCTTCTCCACATTTCCTATCGGCAAGACCTCATCAATTTGAATGAACATTATGCGGCCCACTCAGGAGTAAAAGAAGCTCCGACCCAAGTTAATTAAAAATCCATGATATTTTTTTAATCAGGGCGTTCTTGGCAGATTAAGAATGATTCTCATTTTCAAAGTAATTGGGCAGCTGAACAAAATCATGTCCTCTTCCTTCCTTCCTCTCCAAATTTGCGGCAGTAACAGTAAATAAGCAGATGCTTGCGTATAAACAAGTATTCCAACTTGTACAGTAGATGTGGGTTTGGTTTGCACATTATAGTTAAAATTTGACTTGTTTTTAACAAAAAGCTAAGGGTCCTAATTATTATTATTATTATTATTATTATTATTATTATTATTATTATTATTATTTGTATAAATACAGAAATGAAAGAATGAAGCATTTTGCTTATGACAACAGTACAGGCTTATGCAGTGCTTCATCTTACTCGATTTGGTACAACCTAAATGTCAGCGTTATATCTTTTCCTTAACAGTAAATGTAATTAAGGGTGAATAAGAATAAAGAATAGAAACTCACAATGAATTCCTTGAATGTGTGATGCACAGCCTAATTTTAGTCGCACGGATCATCGAGACACAATGCGTATTTCCCGTTCATTGTAGTCCCAATACACTCGTGGGGGTGGTGGGTGGTGGGGGGTCGAACTTCTCGTCATTTTGGTCTGCAAGTAGGAAATTGTTTCCCTCAATTTCTCTGATGGGTTACTTTAACAAAAACTGCAAATGTTGAAAATGAAAAACACAAATAATATCAACAAGTATAAGGTTGAAACCAGAAAAACAACAATCTTCCTCAGCTCCTGTGCCACGATGCAGCAACATCTTAATTGATTGCTAGAGCAGGTCTCTTTTGTGTTTTCTGACACTTTTACTCACTGTCTGACTGCAAAGAGTTCTGTCAGACAGCCCTTTTATTAAAAATACGTTAAAACGCATAAAACCACAAACAAGCTATTGTCAAGAAGAATTACTCTGCTGTTTAATCTGTGACTTCCTGGAAGGAAGCCACCTGAAAAAGGTCTGCTTCTGAAAACCTCCGCACACTCTGGGGACTTTTTTTTCTTTTTCGGCCTGATGCACGAGACGTCACAATCAGGCTGAAATAAGAGCAACAAGCGTTTTCAATAAGATGGCATTGCAAAATGTAAAGGTTACGTCCTAATTTTCGTGTACACATTTAACCTCTTTTTGAAAGTCATTCTGAGGGACTTTTTCTTTTTTTAAATACTACTTTCATTGGCTTTTCATTTTCTTTTCTTTTTTCTGTTTAAGATTTTTGATGAGGAGCATTGAAGCAGTGCTGTAACTTCCAAGCATTGTAACTAATGTGAGATGTCAGAAAGATTTCTCCCCCACGCCCTTGATTTAAAAAGTAGTTTTTTTTGTTGACTACTTCTCCCAGATGGACATTGAGAAAATATCCTATGGATCTATGAAACGTTCCATCTGGTGTGTCAAGTTAATTAAGAACCTCATTCTCATAAAGCCCTTACCAGTCCAGTAACCATTCCCTTATTACAGGGCAACAGCAGACTGGGTCTCAGACTCTAATGCAGCTGGTTGTGCCACTCTGTACATGTGAGAAGAGCTTAATTAGACACATGTTAATATCAAAGCCTGAGAAAGTCACTCTTAACTCTGCCACTAAGTGCAGGGGACGGCGCACCGGGAGTGTATATGATGCGCGTAAATGCACCTTTTAAATTTAACTGGAAATGGAGTAACCCAGCATTTTGGCCGAGCGGCAGTCAGTGCAAAACTACAGTTACATCTAAGTTACGGTAGTTAGTCCCGTCTCTAAAGTCGGTAAATACGCTTCGGGTCGCAGCTTCTGCCAAAAACCTGATAAAGCCAGGCCACACATGTAGTCTGTAGTTACCACACGAGATACAACAAACATCCTCCTTTGCACTTCTCATCTTACAAGCCATAATGATATTTTGCGGATCATGGCTTTTGATGGCGTTTTGCTGACTGCGTGCCCACGGTCGGGCCAACTGTATGTTTGGCTGCCGGCTTCAGGCAGAAGTGCTGCGCCGGCAAACTCGGTGATCCTGCGTCTATGTGTTTGTCGTCATGCGTCTGCCGGCCGTGGCAGCTCCCACTCGCTGACCTCACTGCGTAGTGGAAGGTAATAACAAGGCAGCCGGTGCCGAGGCCTTACCAGAAGGCCCGCCGCACAAATTCCTGCCCCGTCCGTCCCCTCGCTCTCAGCTGAGAACCGTCGCGATGGCCGTCATCTCCTGGCGATGGGTCGTGCCAGCGTCCCTGTCGAGTGCGAGAGCACACGTCTGGTGACGCGTGTGAAAGTTCATAGCGCAAAGTGACACCGGCATGACTTGTCTAATTATTAACACGCACATTTGAAATAAATCCAACGTTTTAGTTGTGCTTAAAAAGCGGCTTACGTGGCCAAAATGTTCCAATAACATGAATTCAGAATTTGGTTTCTTCACCTCTTCTGGCAAAAACAGTGTGCAATCATCATGATGGCAGAGTATTTTTAGAGTGTGTTCTCGAAATGCACCTCTGTGGTAACATCACTCTGGCGAAATATCAGTTAATGGCTTGGGAAAGTTGTCTTTATTATGCTGATATGCTTTTCTTTCCTCCACCCAAACCTTGAAAAACACTCAGTGTTAACAGTTATGTAAATCCGCCCTGTGTGTCCCTTGAAAGCTGCTCTCAGTCTAGTTCCCCCTTCTCGGGATGAATCACGCTACTGCTTTCTATACCATTTTACTACAACTTTCATCATTCGCGAGGTCCAAAGTAGTACACAGCATGGGTTTTTTGGGGAAGAAACTGGATGCTCTCCAGTTTCCTCTACTCGGCACTTTTAGAACACAGATTTTTTTTTTTTCCAATCATTTGTTTTCAAAATGACCCACTTTACTCTGCAGTCAGTGTTCGCTAGTTCAAACGGTAGCATTCAGTGTGCAGATAATGACAGAATGCCAAAAACAATCCCATTTGCATTCTGATGAAAAAATTCAATCAATAAAAATTGATTCTTTTTTTTGTTGTTGCACAATTTCATTGTAAGAGTGAGCTTTTGCATGAATGCACCTGTACCTGTACAAGTCCTAACCTCTTGACATGTAGTGTTGATGTTACCGATGCTAATTATTCGCACCGCCACAGTTTTACTTGGCAACTACTGGAATGGTGACACTTATCAAGGCCACTCCACAAAAACCTCACAACTGTTGTCGCGTCACACTTCACCAAGCTGAACTTTTAATCTGAGAATTGCCGAGTTGAAAAATCCACAGTTTAGATTTCCTAAACAGCAGTTCTCTGAAAACTGAATGTAAAATTAAAAAACAAAACAAAAATAAAAACATGGTCAAATGTTTACAGAGCTTCGAGAGTGACCGCGGGTGGAGACCGTTTTGCTGAAGCACCTGCTGAGTTTGCTGATGAAGCAGACGAAACGTTACACTGACAGACACACCGCTGCCTCTGAGTCACACGGAGCGCCCACTCTCCCCTCAGAGTTGAAAAGCAGGTGGAATTGATTTACGCTACTCACTCACAACCCCCCTCTCCTTTTCCCCTCCCCCTACAACAGGTGCGTTACCTGAAGATCATTGAGAAGAGCGGCTACCAGGCCCTGCCGTGGGTGCGCTACATCACCCAGAACGGAGGTAAGGTCACGACTCGGAGGATGGTTGTGCACAGTGCCCCGATGTGCAGTTATTGGGCAACAGTTGGGCAATGCCGTGCAATATGGTGGGAACGGGCCTTGTTCTGATGCAGTTCCATGAAAAGGGGATACAATGTAGAACATGAGGCAATGTGGCAAGGTCCTGCGAAATGCATGAAAGTTGAGACTCTTTCTCTCTCTCACTCTCTCTGTTTTTTTCTTTTTTTTTTGTTTTACACATTGCACTTCCCCAACCTTGAATGCTGAGAAAACCCAGGTTGCACATGTTGATCTTTTCACGGATGTTTCCAGTAATTGCCGAGCATCCTCCTCCCATTTCCTTTTGCTCCATTCACTCTAAGCATCAGCTGCCTACACACTTGCACTTTTCTCTGTAATTCCCTCTTTCTTTTGTCCATCTGATTAAGATTTATCCATTTCCTCCTCAGATTATCAGCTCCGGACCCAGTAAGTCTCAGCCGACTGCAGGCAGGTGGAAGCCAGAGGGGGCGCTGTCGAGCCACTAATCTGCCATCGGCGGCAGGTGTCGTCATGAGACGAGGAGGATCTTCAGTTTCCTCTTTAAGTTTTCTTCTTTTTTTTTTAATTTGTCATCGTTTTCTTCACCTCTGATCAATGCAATTATTAGCGGAGCCTCTGATAAGAGAATGTTTATTAGCAAAAGTAATTATGTATATTTTACTACTGTGGGGCTCCCAACCTGAGTGAATGCCAAGACAAGCAGGGGCAGTGTTTACATCCAACCCTTACCGTGTAGAAATGTACGCAATCTTTCGCCACAGATCCAAGAGACCGTGTTACAATCCCAACGCAATGTTACTGTAGTCACAACGCCTACTCCCGTTGGTCTGAGTATATTTTATATGAAGCTGCTTTGTTCTGCCACAGTTTCCCTTTGTTAATTATCTGTATATCTGTATATTTGTGAGATGTCGAACCTCAGTGTTATTTGTTTGAAAGCTGTAAATTTGACGAAGGAAAGCTCTCCATTTTGCTTTGTGTCATCACCTCCACAGGACACCATTGACTTGTGCCAGAACGATGCCTTCCCGCATGACTCTCGTGCTTTTTATTCATCTGTTACGCTCCTCTGACACTCATTCTTTGCAGAAGCAAACTGGGCGGTCAGTGGAAGTTACATGGTAAATGATAATAATTAACAAACCAAACAAAAAACAACTGTTACAACCCACCCCCCCTACTTTCCATCCTGACACCTGTTTCCCGTCTCCCAGTTTGTAACCACATTACTTTGAATCATTAAATGTCTATGTAGTGAAAGATGGTCTCATTGCATCATTTCACACGTGATGTCACCACTGTGAGCTGTCGCCGTGCCATTCGCTGTCTCCTCTCCCACGGGCCAATGCAGAATGCTGAAAGGAGGGGAAGAAAACTGTAGGGTGGAGGGGGGGGGGTTTCCTGTGTCCAAACCAGAGATGATGTTTTTCCACCTCGTCCTGGATGTCTTTTCAAACAGTGCAACCTTTAATACCCAGGGCCTGTGATATCATAGGCAACTGAGCGCCAGCGCTCCGTAAACATGCAGACGAGTTGGGAAGGATGTGACTCAAACTGCGGTCAGCTTGTCGCAGACGTGCCAGAGAGAAACGTGTGATGGACGGACACAGGGAGGCTATTGTTCAGGCCAAGTCTCACTGCTGTGGCCCTGCATGAGGTCACCCCTTAGGTTTGTCTCCTAACAAGACTGCGATGTCCCGAATTTGTCCGAGTCGAGGCAGGTGCTGGGAGTTGACTTGTCCCTGGATCGAGATTAAACAAGGCCCTTTTTTAATTTAGAGCACCTGCAATGGCAGGTGATTCTCGTCTAGAAGCACGTTGTTGTTCATTTCTCAGGAAACTGTGTCATTCATTCTTCCGTCTATCGGATAGCTATCAAGATCAAGTTAAGCGTTAACCCGCCTGTAACCGTAACTGGCATGTTGACAATGCTTTGGTTGTATCTTAACCTTTATCTTTATTATTGTCTCCAGACGGCATTCCTGAGATAGTGCTTCAAATATTTCTGCATAACATGATCAGTTTTCCAGTCATAACTGCTTAAAAGCAGGTCTGGTGGAGACATCAAAGTGGAGTTAGAGGTTTCCTTCGTCCAACATGCATGTTTCTCTGGTTTGCGAACCATATCTCTTGCCGTGTAAATTCTTGTCTTATCCTGCAGTGATCCCAGACAGAGATAGGGTTCAAATTTACCTCGACCTTGGGTTACAGTGTGGTGTCCAGTGGTGTTACAGGTCTGTCTCCTCACATGGACACTTTTAAAACTGCTGGTTGAACCTTTAAGTTCCAATTTGGGGCAGGGTGGGCACACTGTGTGGTGCACGTTTCTCTACCTCACTGGGGATTCATGTCAGTGATACTTGGCTGGGTATGCATCCACCGTATTTGGCATGAGTAGAAGGTGGTATATATCTTGGAAGATTGCTTGAAGAGGCCTTGGCCACAGCAAAAACATTAACTACCCTCCTATACCTTCACTAATACACTGGCCACTTCAAGTCTGGAACGCTTGTCGAAAGTGGGATTCTATTTTTGGCTTGAAAACTTAATGGCTTTGGCATGGATTTAAAAAGGTGCTTAAAAAGAATTCTCAGCGTTTACAGTTCATATTGACATGTCACATCATGCAGTTGCGGAAATTTTGTTAGCTGTATTCATAATGCCAGTGAGTGTATTTTAAGATCCACTCTTATCTATGATTGCTTCTGGGTTGTCACATCATGTTTCTCAAACACTGGTTCCCCATTTATGTGTTCTGTACAATGTGTTCAGAAAGCAGAAGTATTAGATTCTTAAGGCAAAGCCCTTATGATGAGCCCTTCCTAGTAGTATTGCCTTTCAATATCCACTGCTTATTAGATTTTCTAAAATATAAGCAACTTCTTTCGTGATTAAACTTCTTGATAGTTTTGTTAGTTGGAATCCTACCAAATTTCCCTCCATTATTGTTTCCCAGCAATGCTGTGTCCTGCCTGTCAGTGAACTTGTCTAAAATGAGAAAAGTCCAGTATTTATGTCTTTGGCTTGCACTGCATTTAAATCATGTAGCTCTCTTAGTTGACCACACAACCCACCACCATGGGTTCTTTCCACCTTTTGGCGAACGTGTTTTTGTCCCCTTCCAAACATGTGCAAGAAATGACGCAGGTGTCAGATTTGGCAGGAAGTTACACCCCAACATTTTTGTAGGAAGGCTGTGAACGGAGGGCTAGGAATTCTGTTTTCTGAAATTCTATAAAGTTTAATTGATTGGAATCCAGGACCCCAAAAAAAAGAGATCCGCTAACAGGAATGGTATTAAACATTTGACATGACAAACTATCAGGATGCGACACGCATACATAAACTATCAAACACATGGATGAGGCGTAAAAAGAAAAAAAAGTTTTCTTTTTCTTTGAATCTGGATTTGGAAAAAAAAATTTAGTGCACGAGTTTATACAAGACAATAACTCAATATACCTGAATGTTGTACTTTTTGAATGAGAATACTTGTCAATAGTTAATCAAAGTATGAATGCAGGATTTAGTGGCCTCTAGTGGTAAGGTTTAGACAATGCACTGAAAACAATGCAACGCAAGCAGATTGCGTGTGTGTCAATTAAAGCATAACATGTCGAAACATGAGTGATTGACCCCTACATTTTCAAGTTTAAACAGACGCCTTACAAACACAAATAAAACGTAACACTTCTTAACACCCACACAACAGCTGCAGTAACAGCCATTCAACATATTCAAATAAACTGCAACTGCTGACGAAGAACGAAGACTAACTCCAATCCCTTTGGTGACGGCGCTGCAAAGAGTGATATCCACTCTTGTCTGTGATGATAAGAACTTGTGAAATGTATTTACATATTTAATGCCTTTGTACAAGTTGGGATGGACGCATGCAGCGACGTCAGTTTTATGCTAACATTTATTTCAACTTGATAACACATTAGCGAATGTAACTTTGACATTTAAAATAAGTGTTAAAACTTACCATAAGTGAATCGGTAGTGCTCTGTGGTTTGATGAAGGGTTTGCCATGGACTTTTTTTTTTTCACTAGGCCAGTTCATTTTATGAAGCTATTAGCATTAGCTTTAAAGGCTAAGGGCGAGTGAGTGTGGCAAAGCAGGGCCAATGCTCGTTCACGTCATCAGTGCGGCAATATGTATAATGTCTGGTAATTAGTGCACGGAAAGTTTTAGCTCAACTTTTGGCCTCTGGAACAAGATTTACGATTGCATTCATGGCTAAATCAGAGGCCTAATGGCTCGTGGGCCTTGGTCATTTCCGACGCTGACTGGCAGCATACCTTGGTACCTAGAATACTGCAGAAAGGAGAGAACCTCTGAACGTGTCAGCTTCTTTGAAGCAATGAAATACACAACCATCAAAACAGGAATCAAAATCCCATTGTCGCTTTGAGTTACATTGCTGCTTTTATGCAACTCGCTATTGAGAAAGTGTGAATAGACCCATGCATTTTGCAACACACACAGGTTGAAAAGCTGCTTTCATTTGATCAAATGCTCAAAAGAGAATTCCCTGATCAGCACAGCGGTTTGAGGCAAACAGGTGGACAAATTAAAAACTTCACCTTTCACCCTCCAGCAGTTTACGCAGTTGCCACGGCAATGCTATACTATTGACACTTTTATGGCTTTGTTCCATTGTTACTATCAGTGGAAAATAACTACGGTTACTCAACAGTGTGATGAAGCAACAGGTGGAAAGGTCTGACAGCGTGGCAGTGTCAAACGCAGGTGTGTCACGAGTGTTTATGCACACACGGAACCCCGGTGCCTGGCAATAACGAGGGAATCCTCTCGTGTCATCAGAACTGATCCCCTGCGTGACGTCAAGACAGGTCATTCCCCGCTCAGGCACGCAAAAAGTGCCCCTATAATTGTCGCTCCCTTCGGTTGTGAAATACAAAGAGCTGATGAGTCACTTTGAGACAGCAAATGGGGAAAAGGTTTTTCGCTACCAAGGTGAAGCCGAGGAACGCGAGGGACTTCCTCCCCCACTGGAAGTTCTGAAAATGGTTTTATTTTTACACTGTTTGAGCTGGCTCAGTGTGTGGTCCGTGGCTTTTACAGCAGGGTATCCCTCAAGTGCAGGAGAGTTTCCATCCTTCCAGCATAGACTAAAGAACAATATTGGTTTAAAAAGCGTATAGCTGAGTGTTCAACCTTGTCGGGCCGGAAGCGATTTCGCAACCCCGTCAGCCCACACACAGTTCACGGTTAGTGTAGATAGAGTACAGCGCAGTAGGTGACAGTAGGTCTCACGTCCAGAAGCAGTGGCCTCACATGACACAGGACAAAGTGCACATCAGGGAAACATTTGGCACCGTTGCTATATTTACTTCCCGATTAGAGATCCTAAATGTAACTTTTGTTGCGTCCTTTCGTTGGAAAATTCACTCGTGAGCAGTTGAGTTTAAATGGTCAGCAAAATTAGGGAGACCTCGCACAACCTTACTAACAACCATGTTTCTTGTTACCTATAAGAGCATGGGATCAATAGGGACGCAGGAGGACTCAAAATCAGCCTGTTTGATTTATTTATTTATATATTTATTTTTCTTGCTCTTTTGTAATAAAACAACCCACAGTATAATTCAGTCAGAGCAGATTTTGCATAAGCGCCAGCATCTCCAAATTTCAACAAGTAACAGACACAAACTGAAAGAAAAAAAAAAAGATGTACCGAGGGTTATGTGCCAGACTATTTCTTGGACAGAGTCTTCATACTTCCTGGATTCCCTGCACTGCCCGTTCCAGTCTTTGCTGGCTACAGCTCGGAATTGTTACACGCAGGCATTAAACTGGTGCCCGTCTTCCTCCTAAACTCGCCAGCAGGCATTGAAAAGCATTTACCAAAAGGTCAAAATGTTCCAGGATGAGTAAGATGAGCTCAGTAAAATAAATAAATACTTATTCTCACTTGTGTTCCCCTCACATTTCTGGATGGAATGTCTGATAATGCATCCAAAGAATTTTGTAAGAAGGGGGGGGGGGGGGGGCTATCATTTCTTTGGAATTATGAAGGCCAGAGGTCATGTTCGTGGGAGATAGTTTCAAGGCAAATCAAACTATTTTTATTTCTGTTATTTTTGTGTTGACATGAAGACATTCAGTGAAATACCATTGAAGTTGCATGAGAGTTTAAAATCACTGAGTTTTGGAGGTTTTTACTCCAGTATATTTCAGACTTTCAAGGGAAAGGGAGGGTAGTTAAAATGTTTCTCAAGACTCTCATGTATTATCATTTATAGAAGTAGAAACGTTGAGTTTGTTGCCTGGCTAGAGGGATGTTTGTGACAAGGACTCCACTTTTCATGTACTTTTCATCAGCTCATCTAAGGTGATTTTGCATATCAATGTCACATGTAGGGACTCCAAACGAAGGCGTGGTTGAAACTGGTCAACTGAATGAGGTTCCTGCAAATCTGACATGATACTAAAAAGGCTGTATGATTCAACACATCCTGCGTTGCTAACTTCAAAGTGGGCATTTCCTTTGTGAAGGTCTAATTATGTCTATGGGAACACACATGAAGTCATCAGAGGAGGCAGCGCGAGGGGGTGATCCAGTGCAACTCACATTTTGAATGTGTGTTTTACGCAAATACATGTTCCCACCAGAGAGGTCGCTATTTCCCCAAACCTAGATGACGCACAAATGTTGTGTGCCTAGTAAACGCACGTACAGCATGTTATGGTGTGCACCCCAATAGTACTTTTTCTTCATCATCAAGAAACTTCAGCCACTGTTGCAGTGAAGGATGCTGATTTATAATTTCAGTCCATTAACACCAACAATCCTTCAGGCTAATTTGAAGCATCCTGTTTCTTCTGATCTTCATAAGATTCTGTCTCATTCTGTCTTTGCCATCACGGCAGCTAAAACGGTGCGAAAAATGTGCGTGTCTGCTGTGTTTCTTAGTTCACTTGTCTCCTCAATGCGCTCATTCAAACTGAGTGTCAACACAAGTGGAAGAGCTTGACAAATATGCCCACGGTGGTTATTTGCCTCTTCTTATATGTTTGCCTTTCCGCTCTGCTGTGGAGATAAGGGTGTCATGTCATGTCCTGCACTTGAGGATTATGCAAAAATGTGTTATTATACCTCAGGCTCTTGGCCACCTGAGGCAAAACCTATGGGGCAGTTTGAAGAATGTTTTCCTGCAGGAACACTCTGTATACACTGACACTGGTCTTAAGAAAATAAACAACGCCCCAGTAAACAAATAGAGCTCCGGGTGTCCAATATGGAGACGTTGTCTTTTACATATAAGTAAGGAGATGTAGTCAGAAAAAAAATGTCCCGTTGAAATACACCCCAAGATGGTGTAGAAAGAAGAAAACGATAATAGAGGTAATTTATGTGTTATTACAGAGAGGCAAGTCTTTTACTCTCCCTGTCACAGACTAAATGAAGGTAAAGTGGCGTTGCTTTAGGCAGCGTGCTAGTTGTGTGGTCTTGCCTCGTTGCACAATGAAGGGTGAAATCTTTGTGCTCACTCAGAAAACTCGGGACACCTGGCTGTTAGATGTAAGTTCAAAGGCCCTGGGAGCTTTTTGGTCACCTCCTGTTCTTATTTTTCTTCTTTTCTTTTTTATATACTTAAATAAAAGGAGGGAAGTGATGCAGGACACCTTGCGCTCACTGCATTGCACTTGCATGATGAGAATTGCAGCTTAGACCTCGACTGCCTGTCCCGCAAAAAGCTTATTTAAAGCGGCAACAAATCCCTCAAATCTCCATCTGGATATTATCTGGAGGGGAACAGATGTAATAAACGTTGACGCACTCGAGAGAAACCCCTAATTCACTTTGACTGTCCACAGAGCGAGTTTTGGTTTTTCTAACCCGCTACTGAAAATATTTGTGTTTTCTCATCTCTCGCTGCTCTGGACATTTGATAGCCCTTGGACACTGTCCGACATACTTTCTGCTGTCTTAATGCCGGCCGCTTTGCACCAAATGATATTTTAGCACAAGTGCATGGCAACAGCAAAACAAAGAGGCACAGGATGAATTCTTTCTCCGACCACTTTTTGAATTACTGATCATGTAAAAACCCGCTGTGGCTCCCAGATTGCAAACATCAGTCCTTGGAGCCTGCATGCAAACCGTTGCTCTAAATAGGCTTGTCTATTTCTGTTGGGCTGCGGGGGGAAACATGTGTTTGACATCAGTGTCACTCGCTAGGCGCTTTGCAACGGGGCTTCATTGTCCCATCGGCTGACAATGGCTGATTTCAAAGCGTACCGGTAATTACAGTCCCATCAATGAGCTCACGTTTGAGGACGGCCCGGCTCACTCCAGGGCCAAATGCTTTCGTGCTTCGTCATTTGTCTCGTCTAGAATCTTGTTTGTGCTGCTGTTTATTTGAGGCCTTTGAAAAGGGCTCTGGATAGATCACAGCAAAGTAAACACGCAGGCACAAAAGTGTAGCGTGTCCCACGCCACGCCAAACTCTCCAGGTCTGTCAAGTCGGCGCAGGGCGAAGTCACGAGTGAGTTCCGGCCCCCGGAAGGACTCAGAAACCTGACTTGAAGTGACGTTTTTGGTCAGGCGAGCAGCTCCGTCCTACTTTGACAGCTACTGCTCAGAGCTTTGTAATCAAAACACAAGCAGGCAGCTGTGCTACTGGTAAAAAAAAAAAAAAAAAAGGGAAAAAAAACCCTTCATTGACTTCACTCTCATTGAGCTGCATCTATTGGCTACTAATTATTATGAGGTAACTTTGAGTCTTATGAAATCTTTTGAAATGACATTATGATTCAGCCAGAGCAGTAAAAGTCTGAAAGACTTTTTCCTACAGCATCAAAGGATTAGGTGAAGCAGACATAAAAAGAGGACTTTTAAGTGTGCGGACTTTAAAGGGATTTGCCTCTAAATCTGTCAGACTGTTGCTTTAGCAGCGGGGGGGAAGTCTTCAGTCCGTTATTCCATAACAGAGCCGTTGCCATTAAACGCAACATGGACGGGACGGTCTCATTGTTTTGTGGAGCTGACAGGCCCACATCACAGCGTGGATGGGACTGAGCGTCTGAAGAACAAAGACTGAGATGGAGAGAAAGAAAGAGAGAGAGAGAGAGAGAGAGAGACGGAGAGAGAGAGAGACGGAGAGAGAGAGAGAGAGAGAGAGAGAGAGAGAGAGGAGATGGAGAGAGAGCTCGTTGTCAGAGGCAGGTGATGCATGCGGAGCGTCCCAGTGAACCCCCCCCTCCCCCAGCCCCCCTTCCATGTATTTATCCAATCAGCTCGTGGAGAGGAAGAGGAATGAGAGGTCTGTGTGACACCAGCACGCTCCCTCTATAATTTCCGTCCCCATTTTCCACAAAGACCACTCAATCTTACAGCCATATGGTGGTTTTCTGCCCTAACCGTTCACAGCTGAGTAAAAATAAACCTTCCTGGACACATCTTTGGGGACGGGGGTTTGAGGACGCACTCGCTACCACTTCTTGCGCCTGACTTTGTGCTGGTTAAGATAACCTCTCTGTGATTCATCCTATCTGCGGACGATACCCCTCATATAATTTGTGCAGGGAGCACGGTCAGGGTATACAATATCATTCAGTATAAACTGGAGGGCGAGGCAAAAATAGACATTCAACCACATGAAGAGAGTTGGGACCAGAAATAGCCTGTTTGATGGGTATATATTTTGCCGGCGCAATGATGGGGTCTCTCCGGGAGCACTTTGAAAGCTGCCCCCATTTATGATTTTGGGTAGGGTGGTTGCACACGTGGTTTGATTACTGCGTGCTGCTGCGCAACAAACGGGAAGGTTGGAGAACTCAAACACCCCAATGGCTTTTGTGTGTGTGTGTACGTATGTGTGTGTTTTCTTTTTCATTGCTTGCTCCCAAACGAAATAATGTCTCTGAATGCAAATGTGACACATGTGCGCCTCCAAAGCACACACGCAGCGTCTCCAGAATTCCACTTACCCTTAATCTCAGGCGGGATTAATTAGATTAACTGATGCTCTTTCTTCAGCGTTCTGAGCAAACACAGAGTGTCTTCACGCCGCGCCGGTGTAGAAACCACCGTGCATTAGGAGGCGTGGCTGTCACCTCCCGCCTCCCACGTCGATCCGCCTGTAAATGTGGTGTGGTATGAGGTGTGCAGACAGCAGACATAACCTGCGCCCACCTCAGGGCTATTAAAGAGATTACTGTCTCCGTAATTATTGTGCCTGATTTATTGCCTGCGTAGGCATTGTAACATTTAATATTTCACAAGACACCGCATTCGTTCATACATGAATTAGCAGTGGAAATGTTTTTGTGCTTGAGATGTCCTGAGCCGAGTTAGGTTTATCCACCTAAGCCCCTTAAACTTTAGGTACAACGTTGTGTCATTTACTAAACACCATAAGCACTCTCGAGATTCTCGGCAAGCTTGATGAAGCCTTATGTTGTTTTCCTTTTGTGTGTGTGTGTGTGTGTGTGTGTGTGTGTGTGTGTGTGTGTGTGTGTGTGTGTGCGTGGGTGTGTGTGTGTGTGTTTGAACCAGCTGGTCAGTCTGCCACTGACTTTGTTTCAGAAATAGCATCCCTGTTTTTCAAGTGATGAATTGTGGACTTAATGTGACTGACTCAGTCCTGCGGTTCCAAGTCCAATATGCGCTCCACTACCAGATGGATTAGTGTGACATTTATGTCCCCCACATAAATTGTGAGCAGACAGAAGGGGGCACCTTCTAATTCTTCCATTTAACAAGTTTCCCTTTGCACTTAGCCGACACACTTGTGGCTCTCTGTCGGCCCATGGCTGCAGGTTCTCTCAAGTATTTTACAAGCCAAGCCTGCCTAACTGTGCACTGTTTACAGGCAGCTGTAAATATTCATCACTAGCGCTGTGTGTTTGGAGGTACCTGGCTGCTCCACCAGCAAACACATGTTGTCAGAGGCACATTTCAGAGTCATTACTGAGATCGCTGCATGATAGATCTAAAAGATATGACAAAAGACCCGCTGGCCAGAATTGACAGCTTGGTGGTGTTGATTAAAGCTCCTCCCTTAACAACATCAAGCTAAAACACTCAAGCCGTCACTTCTTTTCAGTCTGTTAAGGTGTTTGCTTTCTTTTAATGGTTCAATTAAAGCGTGATTTATCGGTGATCCCTGCTCACGGCTTAGGATATAGCTAGAAGGTGAGGACACAGGCTCCATTTTCATTTATTTTAGTGTCTCTTTTGTTGAACAGATGATGATGGAGTGCTCACTGACAATCCTCCATGGCCGCGTAAAGCCGCACTGAGCTTCCAGCCTTTCATCATGATGAGGACATATGCAGGCCTTAGATTCAAAGGCAGGAAAAGTTTCCCCTTCACAAGCACTCTGGTAATTCTTTTTAAAAGGTGTTAAATGGTCGCATTTATTGTTCTATCCGCCTGGCAGCGTTGACCGTCAAGAAGAAAGTTGACCTTTTTTCCCCCTTAGCTGACCTTACTCTCTGCACTTAAAAGTATCTCAAAGCCTCATCTGCCACCTGTCAGCGCACCAACTGAACTGAGCTTGTACTGCTGTGATCACTATCTCAACATCTACAATTTACTCCCATGCCCACAGTAGATCATAAGGCACTGCAGCAATAAATTACACGTCTGAAACTAATTCCGCAGCTCCAAGTGTGCGAACAGGAAACATTTGCTAAATAATGTTCTGTTTCAGCAGCGTGGACTTTTTTTTTTCTTCTCTGCTGTTGCACCATTGTGTTACTGGCACACTACGATGGGCCACACTAAACCACTAAAGAGCTGATTGTTTTTCTGTCTGTTTTTTGTTTTTACAACAATACTTGAGGAATGCCTTATTTTAATAATCTCTGGCATTTTGTTTTAATAAGTAGAGAGGAAATTGTGGTGGCATGTCATGCAAATCACCTGGCTGCTACTGCTCGGCCTGTGGGACACATAGATGAGTCACAGCTCGGGGCAGCATGCCTTTGTCTTGTGTCATCTGCGAAGGAAATCCTACTCTGCTTTCATAATACAACATGCGCTCTGACTATGAATGTGTGCATATCTTTTTAATGTGGAAAACTTTTACACATGAAAATAATAAATGGAACGTGATCATATTGACTTCACTGGAAGTCGTTTGAGAGTGATGAGATTTACTTGATAAGTTTATTGAATGGGCTACTATGGTTGTGCCTACAATGAGCACATTGTTAGAACCAAGGGGTTTTACTAAGGACGTGCTGTTGCTGCATGGCAATATACCTGCGAGCGTAATCCATGGAGACATGTCTGACTATGTAAACTTCAGAGATTTTCGTCTGTATTAAATAGCAGCCAATTACAGATGCGACAGCATGTATGTGGGATGAAGAAAGGGGGATGTCAAGGGGATTTCACGGTTGCGAGAAGGGACTCTTTGGGAAAAACTCTTTGCTCATGTGAGAAGAGTGAGATCCATTGACAAACACGGAGGGTTTGAAAGGGATGAGGTGGATGCCTTACGTAAAAGCATTGCTGTTTGGTTGCCAAATGGCTTCGGCTGTCGGAGCGTCTTTAAAAAAAGTGTCAACAGGAGGTTTCCAAAACACTGATAGCTTCAAGCTATGTTAACGACACGCAAAGGTGATCTAAGTTTGCTTTGTGAGAGGCAAGATATTTGGTAAGTAACTAGGAATAAGCGTTCAGTCTGTGGTGTTTGGGAGTCCTGGGCAGCTGGACAGAAAGGTCACTGCAGTTTCATTGCTCTGGAATCCCCACCTCTTCTTCTGTCTCTGCCACTTGTATACACACCTGATTGGCCAGGCGATGCAGGGTGAGTAACGGCGAGAGACAGCGGCGTCCCTCAGGGCTCACTCCTCTTCCCCTTTGATCCCCCACAGCAGATATGATCACTGACAGTACCTGACTGCCCCTTCAACCCCCCAAAAAGCCTTTCACACTCAACTCTCTCAATTCAAGCCGTGTTAATCTGAGTGATCTCTATCTCCAAACTTCAAAAAAGGGTGTGGGGGGAGGTCAAAGGAGCAAAACGAAAAGAAAGAAAAATATCAATCCTTTCAAGAAACCCTAATGAGGAGTTTTTTGCAAAGACGAGATAAATCACCTCAGCTCTGCCACCTGTTTGCATGCTATTATGTGTAAGCTTCCTCAAAGGAGGCCCAGCGCGAGCCAGACTTCCCAGTTTCTGCGTCAAGCCTCTAGCTTTTAACCAGATGCTTGATCAGCCATGGCCAAACCAGCCTCACTTTTAGTGTTGACCCATGTGGTAATCCTATTTCGCTCCGCACAGACCCTATTAAATTTACCCGAATGACTCTGGCCAAATATATCAAGCAATTTCGGTTTATGTGCAGACAACTTTTTTCGTGAGTAGCTTTTAGTTTTGCTCTTGTGTACAGGTTGGTTTGAAGCCATCCTCCTGGGAGGATGATTTAAAAGTTTAACTCACTCGTCACCTGCGAAAGACGCGTTAAAGTGTTTCAGTCGTATTGTTAGACACTTGTGTGGGAAAGTCTTCAAACATGCGTTCCCTGCGAATGAAAAGTAAGTATGCCGTTTGTTGACTTGCGTTGCCAAACAATGTGCCACATCCACTCCCTCTGCGTCTGACAGATGCATTTCAGGCACAGGAGGGACTCAGCGCGGCAGTAGGCGTGTGGGCGTGGGAGGGGAAGGAATTAGTCAAAATGTGTCGACTGTCCTGAACTAATTTTGCGGGGCATCCTGACAAACTCATTTGCGCTGCTTGTTAATCGCTGTACAAACCCTCCTGCACTGACGGACAACAAAAAGCCCATCTCCCTCGCACTGGTTCGCTTGCGATGGTTTTATAATGACTTGCACGTTGAAATGTCCCTTATTTTTAAAGGAAGAAGGAAAAATAATAACAGCAACATTCCTGAGGGGCTGTAATTTTCTTCCGGCGGGTAAAAGTTGTCCATTATGGTCAGGGTCAAGGAACACATGCAACCCCTCATCAGGGCCGCGTGGTCGGCCACATCAGAACCGCCCGCCATGACCAGTGGAAAGGCCTTGTCTGTTAGCACAACACACAGCCACTCACCAGCCAGAGGCCCCAGTGTCTCGGTGCATTTGACCCCCCTCCCCACCTCACTAACCACGCCGCGCTCTAATTTAAGCACACATATTCCATTGAAATTACAGCATACGTACCCACCCTTCCCTGCAATTTACATGATTTGCACGGCGATGGGGTGACAATGCTGATGCAGAGCATGTGTGCAAGTTCTTTCCACGATTCCCTGATCACACCTTACCCAATTCAGATGAATTTCACAGCATTTTGTTCTTCAAAATTGCCCACCCAAACAAAACAAGCTGAGAGAGACAAGTCTAAAGACTCCTTGCTTTACCTTCATTAATGTATGTCACTGGCCATCCTGGCTTCAGATATGAGTTTCAGCAGTCATTTCTGTAAATGAACCAGTCTTTGTTTTTATTCTAATCAGGGCTTCACAGGTAGCATTGAAAGAAATGCAATAATCTCAATATGTACATAAAAAAGATTGAGAATCGTATTTGCCTCTAAAGGATTTCCGTTCAAATTTGGAACACATACCAACATACCAGGCACCAAATGAGCTGAAAAGTTTTGTTGGCCCACACTGATAGAAGATATCGTTGCTAAAAGTTTCCAAAACCCCTTTCATAGCGTGCACATGTCAGACTGCTGTGTGGTAATGGTTGTTTGGGTGGTTGCAAAACAGTGGCAATACCTGGGTACATCTACAAACAGACTTACCAGTTTGAGAAGTGATATGAGGTGTGCACAACATGTTTGCTAACCACTTGTTTCATGAACAAATCTGATAACAGGCAGAAAAGCCACAGTGGCCACAGGTTTTGAGTGTGTGTACAGTACAATGTTATTAATAACGGGCATAACGTGCCAGACAAACGAGTGATAAGGACTTCAAAGTCATTTACATGTCAACAAGTACATGACCAAATGTATTATCTCCATATTTTATTTATGTGCATAAATATATTGCCCATTGTGGGTTTTTGGTCATGCAAGAGTACACCTTTTATCAGGAGCCTGTGCTTGTGTGTGTGTGTGTGTGTGTGCATGCTTGTGTGTGTGTGTGATGCGCGGGATGTCGCTCAACTGCATTGGCCAGACAATCTACCGTGGAATTTTCCAAGCTGTGGGAATGCGAGGCACTCGGCTGGCAAAACAAACAAGAAAACACAACTTCACACCTGTAAGGCCTCGCGCACGTTGTTGTTGGACGTGAAGTTATACGTTTCTCTGAGGCGTTGAGAGAACAGTGTCAGGATCTCACGCGGCTGTCTGTGCGTAACAAGCTCAGTGAAAGACATGACAGCAATTTTCACACACACACACACACACACACACACACACACACACACACACACACAGCTCACCTGGGAATGCCTCAGAGAGAGAGAGAGCAAAACATTGCAGCCAGTAATGCATGCTGGGATAGACTCTGGCAGCGGTGAGTCATTGAGGTGAGCCGGGAACCCGCAGGGTGAATCGTGCTGAGGCGTCTTGGTAATGTGACTATCAGATCCAGACGCCGTCAATGGCTTTGGACTTTATTTTTAGGACGCCTGTCTGCAGTTCTTTTCAGGTGCTTGGGGTTTCAGATGAGGATTCCATAAGCGTGTGTCGCGCAGACGCCTTTTACCGCCGCACTTTGATGCCAGCCAAGACGTCAACACCTGCTCCCGAGCAGTTGGCTGGATCTCCATGCAGGGGCGTATTTCCATGGAGACAGATATTTAAAATAATAACATGGAATCCAAGTTGCAGTAAATGAAACCCAGAGGACAGGAAGGAAGTTCAACAAAATCTGATGCAAATTAATACAACTAAGTTAAATAAAATTGGCATGAGAAAGTATACAACACGACATGATTACATGACTGGGTAGCTTGTTAGCATGAGTCACTTGTTATACTTAAGAGATTAGTAAGCAAGAGAGCAGTGAGCTAAAAATAAATAACAGATTAATGAATCAACAGTAGAGCTTGATATAATGTAATAACAATTGAAGGTATTTTAGTGATGGGAATAGAGTGTAAATACTAAATGGACCTCTGTCAGGAATGATCTCAAAGGCTGAAATGTGCAGGTCTCTTTGAGGTGCAAATCGATTTGAAGGTTCCACGTGAGGGTTAGAATTCCTCTTTACCAGTGTTGGAAAGATTACTTTGCAAATGTAATTAAAAAGTCACCCTATTGAAAATGTAATAGTAGTATAACTATTTCAATTACTTTAGGAAGACTCAATTAGAAGTATCGGAAAAGTGTCAAACTTTCATGTGTGGAGGGAAACAGAAAAGGACGGTGCTCGTGCCAAGCCAGTGTATGAGAAAACCAAGCAAAGCAAGAAACAGTCATTTAATTAAAAAATAAAAATAAAAAAAAATCCAGTAATGTAACTAATTTCAATTATCTTTATTTTGTAAAGATATGATCTTGATGTTTTGTTATAATAATCCTGAATTTGTCAGTCTACCTCTTTTGCATGCTCCAGTATTTAGAAATTTGCTTTGATGCTTTGATGTCACAAAGGGCACTTATGGCCCACTGATTCCTCTCTGTTGGTGACGGCACCCTTTTCCACCCTGTCCTGCCCTCTTCAAGTTTAAACTAAAGTTCAGAACAATGGGTGTAAGACCTTTATGACTGACAACTCATCATTAAGAGCATTTTAGAATGTTTGTTTTGTTACTATTTTGTTTCAATTTTTTTGTCTGTAAATGAAGAGGGAATCAGTTCATCATATTTGGGCAGGTGGGTGTCAGGGTAAACAAAAACAAAACAATGGAAACCAATGATCTGGGCAACTCTTTATGAACAATTCATTTCGGGAGCATATTTAAGCTTGGTCAATGGCAACGTGTCACGTTTCAGATTGATGAAGCCTGGCGTCGGTCCAGCACGCGTAGATCACAGGTGTCACATTTACAGCTCAGGTAAGCTCTGGACGTGCCTTGCTCAACGGCGACGCGGCTCATTCATTTACCCAGGTGTGTAGAGGGCACCACAATGCTACGCCATCGAACAGTAAGCGCTTTTGAATCGGAATTTGTTCATTGTCACACAAGATGGAGAGCCGAGGGGGCCTCGGCGTTTGAAAAGGGGCCTCCTCCTCCGCCAGTGTTTACCTTGGAGGACAAATGAAGCCATTGAGTCGCCGAGAGCTGTGAATGAGCTCCTTCTGCACACACGAGGCTCTCTGAATGCACATCAAAACAACCTCAGCAAACCCAGGGACGCATTCCTCAGGTGTTTAATGGGAGGGCAAATAGGCAACCACTTCAATAAAATACCTCTTAGATTGAATTGCATAAGTCAAGAAGACCAGAGCAGAGCGGGGTGAAACCGGAGGCAACAGCAACGGCTGAACCTTTACCTGCCGTCTCGGAGCGCTCTGAAGAGAGGGTATTTATTGCGTCGACAGGTTTACAGCGGACGTACAAGCCGCTGGAATGCGCGAGTACAAAAACTCGATTGTGGGAATGCTGAGGCGGGCAGTTCGCTAGATACCAGGATGTTGGTCAGTGGGAGCAGAGTTTGTTCCTCAAGTCTTTGTGAAGTTCATCGAAGGAGGAAGACTGGAAGCTCCATCTGCTCGGCTATTTTTACGTGCTATTTTTTTGCGGTTCAAAAGACAATAACAAGCCGAGCCCGGCGAAGGCCATTCTATTTTAATTATATTGTACCAGCACTCAAACCCACCGCCCCATCTCCCGCCCCTTTCCACAACCCCTTCCCTTCACAAACACACACACACACACATGCGCGCACACCAAACGGCATCACACTACACACTCAACATCCCCTCTCCTCACACCATGTAATTATACAATAGGCAGACAACATTTATTTTTAGGGTCAGTAAATGTTTGACTTCTGCTCATGTGGATGAGGCTAAGCGAACAAGCAGCGGCATTTCACTATAAAATCTTTTTAACAAGTTCAGTTTCATTGTCCAGTTTGGGGCTTTTATGACGTGTAGGCGTTCACTCTGGTTAAAAGCGTTTCCACTTCCAGCATCTTCCAAGAAAAGGCTTATGGCAAACAGGTGTAAATACTTAAGCCAGCTTTCCTGATGCAAGAGCACAGTGTCACAAACACAAACGTTTGCATGAATGAGGAAAAAAGGGGATGCAATGCACTGCAATCGAAGCTTTTAAAATCTGCATGGGACTCAGGTTAGAAAAAGTATTAAAATATGTAGAAAACCGTTAACATTGAATTTGAATTGAATGCTGTTTTAAAAAAAAAATAATTCAGACTTTGTTAAAATACCTAGTCTGGCAGCTTAGGATCTCTTGTGAGATCTTCTCTGTATAACATTCTGAACAGGGTTTAGCCCGAGTGAGTTCCTTGTCTGGCTTTAGAAAGCCTGCTCTTAAGCGGGCACGTTCATTTGTGACTCAGTGCAACTGGTTGACAGCTCTTTTTAATCCCTAAGTATTTACTGTGGCCAAGATGTTCTGTGCCTTCAGAAAGCAAATTCCTCTCAGAGCATCGTTAAACTCCGCATTTAGTGGAACAGTTGGGACAATGTATCAAACCATTTTGCGATCCAATCAGCTGCCGCCGTGCGCTAAAGTACGACTGCTTTTGTTTTTGAAAACCGCAAAAGTGCACAGTGTACAATTGGATTGTGCAAACAGCAAGCACCCCGAAGATTTTCTTTTCTTGGATAAACACAGTCAAATTGAACATATTGAATCATTGGCTTTGTCTCTTTTTCTGTGTTTTCCCTTTTAGCACATGTTAAATTGTGTACACCTCTTGCCGTCTCGCAGCAAGAAGGTTCGATCCGCGGGCCCGGGGCCTTTCTGTGTGGGTACTCTGGCTTCCTCCCATCTTCCAAAAACATGCATGAGGCGTATTGCAAAGTAAGTGTGAGTGCAAGCGGTTGTTTATCTTGCTATGTGACTAAATTTGTCCAGGTTGGTCCCTGTCTTTGCACAATAGCAGCTTGGATTGGTCCCAGCAATCCCTGCGACCTTGAGTGCAAAATGGAAAATGGATGGATGGACTTCATCTAGCGAAAAGATACACACACAGTTTCCGTTCCATTTCACCCCCAATAGACTCCTGCCACTGTTTGGATGCATGAGCCTCCCAGTGAGAACAAATGAAGGTTTCCGTCAACGATTTCAACATTTCGCATACAGACAGTATTTAGTCGTAATAGTAATTCTTCCCACCTTCTGCGGAGCCGGTCCTCATGCGTCCTAAGCCTGCTTCCTTTTCCAAATACACATCCATGAGCCACGCTGTCCCACTTTTTGCCCCTCCATTGAACATGTCCACTGTCATTTACTTTGAGTCATTCCCGCAGACTGGAAGCTCTCCTTCCCAACACATCTGTATTTACTCTACAACACATGTACCCTATTTGCACGTCTCTGTGGAATATTGCCTATTTTTAACAGCCAAAAGTGGCACATGTAGGGAAATGTGTGATCAGTGAATTATATATATATATATAAAAAAAAATATATATATATATATATATATATATATATATATACATTGTTCCAGGTTCATGTTTGTTTAATTTGGAAGAGACAGATAGGACATAAGTTGAGAACTGTTTTGTACACATTCGCGTTTGAGCTTTTTTGTTACAAATCTAACATTTGTATATTACATGTATTAAATCTAACGCTCCTTTTTTCACATGCTATTTCATCCGAGATGCATACACGTTATACACGCTACACACGTTGCATGCTATATGTGGTGCTGTTATCCTGCATCACGTGCATGAGTTTCTTTGCCTTCGACACAAAGTCTGCAGGAACAGCAACTTTGGGAGTCATTCTGCTCTTCAGAACTGCTTCCTTAGCAAAAAGAACAAGACTGCACATGGTCCTCTCCATTATTCATTACTCATCCCAATCACACAGGTATGTTTATAAGGAACAAACAAAGAGGGGCACGGTGCCGCTGCTGTGACTTGTCTGACTATTGTCTCGCTGTCCATCATGTGTTCTGCTCACGTTATGGCTAATCGCTGCAGTTGGGATGAGACACGATGACCACAACGCCGGCGGCATGAGCTGCAACTTTGAGTTTCATGTGACTCGCGCGCACGCCGTCGTTCCTCCGCCAAGCATGCGTCAAGAAAACCTTACAGCGGACCGTTTGCAAAAAACCGAGGCCTTATCTCAGGTCTTGAGTAAATAAAACATGCCAAGAGTTGAAGGGAAGTAAAGCAGAGGTTTCCTCTTGTGGCTTATCTTATCAGTCAATACATGCTCATTTTTAATGGAACATGAGAATGACAGCGCTGGGCTAGTGTCAAGTCATGTTTTCCGCCCTTTCACTTCACTCTTCGCCAAATTAAAATTGATCGCACAGAGATTCCGACAGATTGAACAGGTCTTCGCCTTGAAATTAGAGACGTTACGAGGAGCCGAGGTGACAAATCAGGTAGGGACAAAGGGTTTATTTTGTGTCAGCCAGGTTGTATGAGTGACCTATTAAAAGCACCTTTTGGTATGAAGAAAGACATCTGATTATACAAGACACAACCGCATATCTCGGTCAAATTCTTTTATCTTGGCTTTGATGGCAGAGACGATAAATGGCACACCCCTGGTTGCACTTCCAGTGAAGACAACTCCCGTGTCATGCATTTACACCCCGCAGGCCTGGGCCAGTATTCAGATTATTCCAATGTAGTCCGAGCCGTAGCAAAAATTATTTGCTGCTTGTTATATCAATGACTACAGCAGAAGAGTATAAACAGTCCGTCAACGTGAAAAGTTGCGTGATTTTTTAGATTTGTACAATAAACCAACAAAAACAAATGAATATGTCCGTAATATATTTGGAGTGGGAGGATGAAATCAATCAGTGAGCTTGAACCGCTGTTGCAATTTTAGTTTTGTAATATTTTCAAAAGACATCTTCATCTCATTAGGCTAGTGGTACAAATATCAAAGTGTGTTTTTGGAACCTCGGTACAAACAACCAGTCACCATGGCTGCAAATTGTTAACAGACGCACACATGACACAATGCTACTCAGATCATCAAAGTATGAATTAATGCTTCGGCAAAGTCACCAATGTGGACGCAGAATAAAGAATCTGAGAGTGTGATTTAATGACCACCTCATCAGTCAAGTGAGCTACGAGGCAGCAGAGCCAGTCATTGTAGTCATACAAGCAAACTATACATGGAAAAAATGCAACAGAACTCCAAGTCATCTGTGGGACTTTTTAAGAATTAATGATTTTTCCCAGTGTTTTGAATTTGCATTGCAAAACTGAATTTATCTCCCTGCTTCATGTGACACATCCTTTGACAAGTTTTCTTCCTGGTCCGTTCATTGCTTCAAGGAAGTTGTTTCTGAATTTCTGACTGTTCATCATTCGAGGTTTAAACTGACGTTCATCTGAGTTCTGGCTCTGGAAGGACATGCATCACATCACAAAGCCTGCTGGGCTTTAACGTTTTTATCTTAAGCTGTTCAATTGTTTGTGAGACATTTTTACATTGTGTTAAATATTACAGCGCAGACCTGTAAACCAGCCTCAGCGTTACATTTAATTGCAGCTAATCAAAGGATTGAGGAGTGAGTCAAGCTGCACGTGCGATTCTATGTCTGAGAGTCGGCAGGATGTTAATCATCCTCAGACGAGAGGGCATCATGTTTGAGCAAGTGACTGTTCAAACATTTGTCGGCATATCTGGCATGACGGATACACAATTATCTGACATGTTTCTGATATTTGACTCATGGAATTACAGGAATCACAAAATGCTACTTAGCTCCAGTATTGGTCAGTGAATTCAGTTTCAATTCTACATGTGTATTCCCAGACTACAAAGCAAAGCAGCCTCACATGATTAATTAAGTTAAAAAAAAAAAAAACAAACACAATCATTTATTCAGCCCCCTGTTTATAGCCTCCTTCATACACCTTTGGTTCAAGCTTCCTGCTGAATCTGACTCTTACCTGCTGCATGTTTGGAAGGGGAGACAAACAAGGGCAAAACTGGCTGGAGGTCACGTACATGGTAGACAGGTCCTAGGGAGGCACCTACTATTGGTGGATTTTGCATGATATGGGACCTTTAAGATGTAATTATGCTAATTATGAAATGTTTGAATATGTGTTTGTTTTGTGACAGACGAGTTTAAAAGTTACATTGTGACTCAGGTGGGTTGATAGTCATGGACATTTTGTCCCTGCCCTAATGGACCAGAGCAGCTGCTTTTATTTCTAATGATTTTCTTTAGACCTGCAGGCTACGTCTTTTCGACGCGCTCCCTTTGTTAAAGTTGAAGGGCTGCTACATCACCCAAGACTGCATCAGACGACCGTAGTTACGTCCATTTGTGTTTTCTGTAATTAAAGAGTTTGCCTTTACTAAATGCTGCGACCACTAATTACTTCAACAACCGCTGTCCCCCGGTGACCTCTCACGCTCGCGTCGGCAACCCCCACCGAGCAGACGCAGTGCGGGCAGCAACTTTGACACGAGCATTCAAATATGAAACTTTCAGATCGTCTCTCCGCCCCTAATTACACAATGACTTTGCCGTCCCGAAACTAATGTGTCCTGGAAAGCGTCTTTGAAATATGAGACGCCTCTGTGTCTGAATCTGCAGCCCACGGGATCGCCGTCCCCGAAGGAAACTGCTCGTGACTGTGTTAAGCTTGACAGCTTATCTACAACACATCTCCAGGGCTGCTTAAAAAGTCTGCAATTATAGGTTGTCACACAGAAAAGAGAGATGATGAGTTAAGCTGGGCTCCTGAGGTAGGAGCTCATTTTTAAAGCTGCAATTATACATCAAACAATGTTTTAGCGGTTTATCTCCTCCAATCCCTGACCGAAGATTCATGAAGTAGGTTCTGACAACACAGTGCATGTCAACAATGTGGACAATGAAACAAGACGATCAAGTCTTCTGGTGGTGGGTTTTATTTTGTTTCATTTTTCTGAAATGAGATCAAAACACGCAAATTGTGAGATCTGACTTGGTTTAACATTAATATTTGAGCAACCTGCTGTAAAAATGTTCAATATTTTGTACGAATATGGACTCGAGATGTCTAAAAATGTTTTGTAAGACTGGATATTTTGGTTGAGGTCAGCATTAAGTTCCAAAGTTTTCAATCAAATGTGACGAAGTGTGACGAGCAGCAGGAGCCAGCGGTCGGCATGAATCCTGCAGAGCAGTGCGTTGAGAGGAGTTTATAAAAATGGTCTCTGTCCCCTTTGGGACGCTGATATCTGGCGACACGACGCGATGCGATATCGCCATGCAAAGCCAAGTGATGTCATTTCCTCTGATGGTATAATTTGGCCTGCTTGTGGGAGATTAAAGGTCCTTCCGATGTGCTTCCTCTCCTTCTGAAGAAGCGCCTGTGCTCCCCTTCTAATTTACCTCCTCCTGCCATTTTCTTTGTGCACAGATTGAAGCCTTTGAAGTGGCGAAGCTCCTGTGCACGTGATGCAAGTTGGCGTGCGTGCGTGCGTGTGTGTGCGCGCGCCTAAGTGTCACACAAGCACTGCCAAGACTTCTGGCCATCCTCCTGCCCTTGAATCACAATGCATGCCGACAATAGGTGCCATCCACTGAGCTTCAGTCACATGAGTCCATCTCATTCCCCGAGACGCTTGGCCCTTAATACAAGGCTGCACATGGAGCATCAGGCTTCCTGAATTGTCCTGCAGCTTTGCTGTTTGTAAATATAAATTCTTGGTGGTGCACAAGATGTCGCGGCACACAGCTAAAAAAGATGTTAAGATCATGTTAGAGAACTTCCAACAGCATTACTTCTGAGAAAAGTAACTGAAACTTTTCAAATCAAACTCATCCGTTACTTTTCCTTCTCACTTTTGTTTTTTTGGGGGCTTTTGTTTTTTTTGGTTCTATACATCCAATCGGGCGGCGGAGGAGAGGCCGCTTGCAGGCCCTCGGCCGCTCCGGCCTGCTGACAGACGCTGGAAAACGTTTGGCCGATCTGATAGCAGCCAAAGGCTTTGATTAGCTGAGCGGAACACTGGCTCCACAAAGGCAGAAATCACAACACGGGGGAACAGAGGGAGGGAGTGCAGATATTGATACGAGTGGCTTGATTACAGCATCCTGCAGGAGCACCGCGGCGTCCAAACACCAGCATTCCTTTTGCGTGCATGAGCGGACAAACAATGTTTTTTGTGTGTTTCGCCGCAGCCATTTTTGCTGTTGCAAGTTACAGTTTAACTAAGCAAGTTGAAAAAAGTCTTTACCAGGAACTTATTGCGACGCAACGCTGCCCTGTATCAGACACACAACTTAATTAGGGCAATTTCCATTTCATGCGACGTTTGAGTTCCACAAACAGCCGCGGCTGCCACATTATTCTGTGCCGTGGCTCCAGTCAACTCTCAGGTGACTCCATTCATCGGCTGAATGAGACCTCAGCCGCCCCGGTGCCCACACCACGCCGCTGCTCCTCTGGCACTTAGCAGGAAAATATTACAAGAGGGCCCCCTCACAATGAAGGCCGGCGTGTCGGGGGAGAGGTGGGGGGTGTGTGTGTGTGTGTGTGTGGGGGGGGGGGTGATCACACAATGAAGCCCTCCTGTTAACAAAGAGGGGGGGGACTAAAGCAGCAATCACAGTGCAGGACTCCCAATGCGACAGACTAGAGTCGTGCAGACGTCTGGGCTGGGGATTTAACCAACAGGCCTCGGGGCCGTCATACCTGACTGCAGGCAACCTGACACGCAGAGCTGGAAGGGGAGGGGAGGGGGAGCGGCTGGCCGAGAGGCTTGCGAGTTTGGAAAAAAAAAAAAAAAAAGAAGCTGGTGAGCCCTGGCTTCATTTTGGTGTTTGTCTGCATTTTGAACGTCCCTGGAAAATAACCCAGCATCAAACAACGACTCCTAATGTTTTCTACATCCAACCACCACCAGCAGCAGGGTATTTATTGTTGGGCTGAGTTGGTTTTTAGGCCTTTTTTGGCTTTGGTAACTTTTTTTCAAAGCATCAGTGCTCAGTCCCACATCAAGACAAAACTGGAGCCCACAAAGCTCCATCGCTGCAAGTCTGTAATGTTACTGAGGGCATGGACGGATTAATGGGCACTGAGCAGGGGGCCCAAAGAGTCTAAGAGTGGAAGAGAGAGAGAGAGAGCGTGTGTGCGTGTGCGTGTGCGTGTGTGTGTGTGTGTGTGTGTGTGTGGGTGTGTGTGGGTGTGTGTGTGTGTGTGTGTGTGGGTGTGTGTGGGTGTGTGGGCCAGGTGGGCCAGGAGTTCTTCTGTTCAGAATAACTATTATAAGCCCCACCCTTAATTAGGTTGTTTATTTCAAAAAGCTGTCATGAAATGTAATAAGACACGGAAAACAATTCATGACGTCAACTTCCTCTAATGGCTAATAATAATAGGATTTTGAAGTCACATCAAGGGCAGGTCCATTAAGGAGGACACATATGGACAGTTTTCCACAACGCCGAGATCGAATCCTGCATGCAATGCATTTTATTCCCACTTCACAGCTGCTGTAGGGAAGATGTTGAAATCAAGCAGAACACTTGAAAACTAGAAGAAACATCAACACTGGATTCTTCTGAATCTTTCGCAGTGGCCCTCCAATCTGAGGCGCAGTGAGCAACATGAAATGCATCTGTGAATTTTCCTGGTTGACGAAAAAGAAATCCCTCAAAACTGTCAAAGTTTGAAAAAAAAAAAAAAGTTGCAGTGTTTGTGAGCAAACACAACGTATCCAGAGATTTTGGCTTTCCCAGTTTCTGTCGCTCTTTAATCTGTGTCAGCGTTTCTAAACAGCGATCAAGTGCCTGTGGCCTATGAACATGGCTGTGTCTGCGACAAGCGTGCGTCCGTGTACACACTCACCTGTCAACTGGGATCGGCTCGAGTCGGCATGTGGAAACATGGAGAGGCACTGGGGCAAAGCAACGCAGCACTTCCTCAGCAGTGAGTCGAGGCCTCCAACATTCAGCCAAGATGAACTGATCAAAGCTGCTCTGAATGGAGAAAGGAAGGAAAGGGCAAACGTGTGCACGCAAGGGTGCCTGTTTGCCTGCCAGTGCCCTTGTGTGTGTGTGTGTGTGTGTGTGTGTGTGTGTGTGTGTGTGTTTGTGACAGGCCGCATAAATATTTACCACCTCTAACCAAACTAGTGTACTGATGTGGATTCAAAAGGCAACACTACGACGGATGGAATAATGAGCGTGTGGTTTGAGGGAAACGCACTCGGACAAATGGGGGCTAGCGAATAAATGGCGCCTTTGTCGGGCTCTGCGATCCTCCTCGTGCTGCGCAAACACAGAGGAGGGTGTCGGAGGTAATTAGGAAAACAAATGTCAAGTTCTTTCCCTCTGCTATCAGCTTTTTTGCAGCGCAGGTGCTCGGCATGTGTGCGCGTGTGTAGCGGCGAGCGAGCGCATGTGTGTGGGTTTGTGGGCTGTGCTGTAGGCACTGCAGCTCCACCGTTGCCGCAGGTAGTCGAAATCCTAAAAGCTTTTTTTCTTTTTTTTCTTTTTTAACTTGAAAAGCGAGAAGAGGAGAGCCGATAAAAGGCTCTCTAGAGATAAGACGCGTGTGTGCCCGACGCAGGGTCGACGGGCAAACAAACGGCTGCAGCTTCTCGAGCTCCAAACAGGTCGAGTCAGGAGCCGCATTAAAATCAAGCATCACATGCGCGCCGAGGAGTTAACGGCCCGTGAGCTCATTTCATTTGCCCGTCCGTGAGAAGCTCAAACTGACAACTGGCCCTACCTGCACAACTTGACGAGCCTCGTAAAGGGTGAATAATTACAACGTAATGGAGCAAAACAGAAAGTGATCCGACAAAAGGCGCAGTCGGCGCCCTTTGTGTGCTGTCCGTCCACAGAAGTGCATATTGAGTTTATGATGTTCTCATTAAAATATTTCAGGTCTTAAGTAGCATTTTACAGGGAGGTCACACTCGCGTAGGGCCCTCTGCAGATCGTTTTATTACGGTTCTCATTTTACGGCTCTCAGATGTAAACAAAACCGGGGGAGGAAACACTCTGGAAATGGTTTGCAGCAGTTTTCTCTCCCTGCTGGAAATGTTCGCGTCTCCGGGAGGCAGAGCTGTAACACGGAGGCCCATTTTGTACAACACCTCCGAGTTCACCACATCAAACTGCACCCTTCCACCCACCTAGTTGAAAGGATGTGATATTTCAGACTGTAAAAATGTGCAACAACAACAACAACGTGTTTTTTTTTACGTATAAAAAAATTGTTTTCGCAACAGCTAAAGTGTAATTTGCGTTTCCCAAGCAATGAAATGAGACTAAAGCCGTGCAGATGTTTGGAGATGTTGGAAGTGTTTCCCCAGGCTTGGCAAGTGTAACCGAGTTGCATTATCCAAAAGCTGGGCTACTATGAAAACACAATGAGGGTGTGGCCAGAGATGAGACCTGAGCAGACAGGTAAACACTCATATGGAATGTTGTAATAGTTTTATAAGCCTGTTGAACACAAAACACACCTACAGCACAGTCTGACGGCGAAAAACCCCGAAAAAACAAGCTGTCAGTTACTTATAGAGTATAGCGTGTACACGC
Source organism: Nelusetta ayraudi (assembly GCF_046127955.1). Classification (NCBI taxonomy): domain Eukaryota; kingdom Metazoa; phylum Chordata; class Actinopteri; order Tetraodontiformes; family Monacanthidae; genus Nelusetta; species Nelusetta ayraudi. The sequence goes on along the minus strand of NW_027466061.1, from coordinate 21,264,788 downwards.
ACATATCCTTTATACATCAGTCACGGTGAAGAATGAAAACCGGAGAGAACAGGTTGACGGCCTCAGCCCTGATCAATCAACTTATCCACGGGAATAAAGATAAGTTGTAAGTGTGTGTGTGTGTGTGAGTGTGTGTGTGTGCGCGCGCGCGTGCGTGCATGCGCGCGTGCGTGCGTGTGTGCAAAGCCAATGTGAATGGCCAGAGCTCTGCAAACAGTCCTGACATCCTTTGAACTCAGCATTTACCTTGAACGATAGTGCGGTTACTATCAGATGGAGGAAAAGACTGAAGAAAAGCCTGCTCGAAATACACCAGAAGATAAGAAAAGAGCAAGTTGATAAATAACAGGCTCGATGCGGGTCCAACTCTGGTGGGTTTCACGTTTTCTGCAAGGCGGAGAGGAGGTTGGGGGCAGTGTTGGCGAGTAATCTATTACTAATCCAATACTGTAATTAAAGTACTTTTTTAGTAACTGAGTAATGTAATGGGATTACTGTGGCAAAACTGGTAATTATGTCAGAATTACTTTATTAAGTAATGATTCAAATACTTTTCTGCAAGCTAAAAATGTCTGATTATCCAGACAAAAAAAAATCAACCAAAAAAAACAATGTTGCAGATTGATGATGCAGCCGCGCATGCAACGTCATTGATATGCGACGACGCACCAAAACAAGCACGGCTGCGGCAAAACAAAAGAGTTTGTAGCTGGAAATACAAACATTATTTTGAGTTCATCTCGTTTAAATCAAAGAATATCGTGGCTCGTTGTGCATTATGTGCAGGAAACCAGACGCTCTCAACTATTACTTTATATTTTCTTAACTAAAGTAATTAGTAATTAGTAATTGATTACTTACGAAAGAAAGTAGTTAAAGAAGTAATTACATTATTTTTAAAGAAGTAATCAGTAGTTGGATTACTTTTATGGAATAATCCCAACAACACTGGTTGGGGGTCCCCTTCATTTCATCTACAGTCAACAATCTTTACTTTCTTTCATTCTTTCTTTCTTTTTACCTTTCCCCCCACATGCCAGTGCAGCTTTTTGTGTTTGGAAGCTCCAGGTTGGGGCTAAAGCGCCGTCGACACCAAATAATGAGATCCAAACGTGTACGGAACATGCCATCTGGAAGCTGTCTGCGCGTCCATGACAGAAGACAATCTCGGCCTTTCATCACCGCGCTTGGCAGAGCCGCCATTGGCGTGAAGCAACGCAAGACACGGCGATGCAACCGCGGCCAAGTTGACAAACACTTGGACGGACGCCACGGTTCTGTCAGATATGGGGAGAAAAAGTTACGAGACGCAAAATCTTTGAGAGTCAATCACAGAGCGAAAACACCTGAGGGAAAAATTTACATTTTCAAAGAATTTGATTGATGCTAATTACATAATAAGTCAAGTTCATCATGATAGAGTGCACTTGATAAATCATATATGAAACAAACTGTATTACGAGACTCGGCTGCCTTTTATCCGAGCAAATTGCAACAACTATTGCATAGTGAGCACTTGATTGTATTAATACAGTCTTTATTTTCATTTTTGAACAAATAGAAAATAATTTAAGACAATTTTTCATCTTGAGGAACCCTAAGAACAGTCTTGCAGTATAGCATACAGCATTTCTGGTTCTCTTCTTTTGTTTGGATTCACAGAATCACTGAAGTAAATCATGTTTTGGCCCAGTCCTACTCCCCAAGTGAAACAAGCTTATCTGCAGCAAAAATAATAATAACAAAAAAAAACTTGATATGCACTGTAGAGCAAGACCTTTGACCTTTAAGTTTCACTCTGGTTCAGTTTTTCTAACAGCTCTCAACTTTGACAGTGCAGAACATTTTCATAGCACAATTAATGAACAATGAAGTTAAACGATTTAGATATCAGCAGATAGCAACATTTATACTCACTCACGTTTGACCCGGGCGACCATACGTAACAACCTGACTGCAAAATGTCAAATTGGCAGTCATTACTTTTGCAGATAAATAAGTGCAGCTAATGCTCCAGCATTGGAAGAGGATAATCTTTACGGCCTCTCATGCTTTCCTCCACTTCTGACTCAGCCTCTCTCACAGTAAAGTTGCCAGGTCAAGTCTGCCGTCAGCGTGGGGTCAGGCCTCGTCAGCGGGCCAGAGGGGAATCCTCCCTGTGCTGGTGTTTGCCACTGCAGCGCCGAGGGGCTGCTGAGTGAGATCAGTGTAAACCCAGATTAACCCCTTCCACTCTCTGCTTGACCAGCGGGTCTGGGGGGGGCAGGGAAGGTGAGGCTGGGGCGCTCACCTGCCCCTCACTCAAGAGGCTTGTTTATACGCCTTTTGTCTGAGGGAGCATCTCAAACATTTCAATCATTTAAAGAGCTCTTCTTTCCCGAGTGGTTGTGCTGAGCCGCCACAGGCCGCAGCTGACTGGGCTGAGAGGGCCAGGGAGCAGGTGAAACAGGAGATTCATGAGCGAGACGCCTGAGGAATTCCTTTCATTGATTACCTGCTTTAAAAAGGAAGACTTGATATTTCTGAAATGCTTTTTTCAGAGTTAAAAAACAGACTCACAGTGTGAAAACTATTGTCGGTCTGCAGAAATCACAACCACACCCATAACTCCATATTTTTCAGTTGTGCTATATGTGATGCAACTACGTGCAATTTGGAAAAATCCCTGCCAGTAAGAATAAAAATATACATGTTGGCTAAGAATGCCAGTAGTGATTAAGTTTCTGCTTCTTTTTTTTTTCTTTTTTTTTTCTAAGCAAGTCTAGTATGAGTAATACAGGGGTGTGGAAATATTTCAGCCAGTTGTAGATATATTTTTTTTTGGTCTTTTTATTATTTCTTAGCTTCATCCTTCAGCTGCCAAAGGAAAAAAACAAAGAAAAACAATTCTAAACATGACTTTTTTTTGGGTGGTAGTCAGAAGAACATGAACCAGTTGAGGTTTTGCCACGTCATCCTGCCGCGTGCACTCGTCTTCACCGAAAGAGGAACTTTTCAGAGAAGCTGGACATATTTGCTGTGTCAGGCTGCCGATTGATCCATTTGTCAGGCTGTCACCCTGCCGCTGAAATGGAACGGGTGCAGAGCGCCGACCGCAAGGCTTCCGATGTAATACCTTGAACTTGCTGTGAGGACACCCCACTCTGACCTCCCAGGCAGCGTTCGCTCTCTCGCGCAGCTTGAACATGTTTCGCTGTGGCTCCTGGGCTCATGAAACACCCTAATTATAGGGCATCCTTCAGCCAAGTGCTGCTATCAGTCAGTCATTTCATGTTTATGGCCGTCTCACCCCCTGCCAGTCCTATAAAATTCCCTCGCCGGAGAGTGTATAGGAGCCGGTCCTGAGGAGCCAGCAGCAGAGATAAGATGTTTATAATGTCTCTGAATCAGCGGTAAGAGTTAACGCTGTCTCCATCTGGGCTGTAACCCCTGATTAATCACTGATACATCCTTCTGACGCTCGCCCACGCGCATTTTCAAATGCAGGAGCGGCACCTGCGTCCACGCAGCCTCCTTTTGAAGGAATAGCGTGAAAAGCAGAGTCCGGGTGATGGATTTGAGACACAAGAACCCGCCTCGCGTATTCACGGGTTGCACACGAGGTGCATAATTATTGATCCGTTTACGTTGGAGCTCTCTGGCTGGACTGATTACGTAAGGAAAAAAACTCCACAAATAAGATCGAAATGCTGAAGCCCGGCCTTTGCTGAACTTTTACCGCAATAAAATAAAATCAAGGCAGGCAGCGATGTGCCTCCAATGGGAAGAATGAATGGCCGGCTGCTGGTGTTGCTGCTCACCTCCGCTTTGGGACACTGCTAAGGTCTGGTTTCAGAATCGTGTGTTTCAGGTTTGTGACGCGCAACTGTTAGAAAACATTGTTCAAGTGAGCGTCACATGACACGGGAGGTTTGCAGTCACCACAGTGGCTTTATTGTCTTTGAGATACATGTGATCATATTACACACACACACACACACACACACACACACACACACACACACACACACACACACACACACACACAGGAGTGTTCTTCAATCGGAGTTCGAGCCAATCAGACACTCCAGCCAAGGCATGAGAAAAGATCGACAGTCCAGGTCCCATTCAGCAAGTGCACGGTGACTCACGGCTCCTTGGCCAAACAAGGTTGTCTAGCATGACTCATCGCCACTCAAACATGGGCATCCAGAGCACGTGGATGGGCAGAGCGCCGGCGTGTCTGGGCAGAGGGCCTCATCCAGTCTGACAACCATCTACACCTGGATTAATTCTCTGAGCATCAGGCCAGCCACCCGTCACACTTTGTGTGTGTGTGTGGGTGTGAGTATGTGTGCGCGCGTGTGTGTATGTGTGTGTGTGTGTGTGTGTGTGTGTGTGTGTGTACACATGAACGTAGATGTTTTCCTCAAAGGACGCTTCGAGTCTGGATTGGTCCGTCCGAATCCCTCTGCAGCAGGATCTTCTCCTCTCACACCCACACTCACATGGACATACATGCTGCAGGTTAAAAGACACACACACACCCTCTCTCTCTCTCTCTCTCTCTCTCCCACACACACAGTGCAGTGAGTCACTAAGTCAACACGCCAGTTGTCTCCTTGTCTTCGCCCTTAAGTCTGCGTTCGACCTGGGAACCAGTGTCTCTGTGCATATGCGCCGTTTATACAGTCTGGCATGTAACATGCGAACATAAATGTATGGACCGCGAGTGTTGCTGCTCCTTGTTTTGTATTTGACTCACAGTTTCAAGTTGAGTTTTCACGCATACACACCTGTCACCCTGGCAGTTAATGCACGCTTTGCATATCCGCTGGTCCTTTCGAGACAGGATATATAGAATGGTACACTCACAAAAGGGAGCGAGGCGCACACATTGCACAGCACAGTCGATAACGACTTTCCAGGAAGCAGCTAGCGGCATCACCAGCGAATGCAGGCGCGAGGACATTACAGGGTTGCGGCAGCAAGTTATTAGAGGCTGAGCTGAGAGTGTCACACTGCAAACTTTCTCACACTAAGTGTGACTGTGTGTGCCAGCGGTTGGTCGAATGCGGAACATTTGGTTCTTTGAGCTCAAGCTAATTGTCGCGTAAAGTGTGCCAGTACTGCAGGTAATTGTGCTGGTGGAATGTGGATGTTCCTGCTGGTGCCTCTCAGAGACGTAAAACATTAAATACAACTGTTTACCTGTCTCCAAAGTCCACACCGTGCTCGATTCAAACCAGTTCTCTCAGCTGCGTTCATTTGACCGGCGGTTTTGTTATTCGGGTTGAGCCAAAGAAGCTAAACCAAAAAAAGGCAACTGCTTTTTTTTTTTCTGTAACATGGGTTTCAGTGACACATGGTTTCACACCTTCGTTCACACCACGTCACAAGATGATATGTGAGCACTCAAGAGACGGACCTTTTCTCATCAGCCACATTGAAGAATCATTTCATAGTTTAGTGAAGACGAAAAAAGAGGAATAGGAATGTGACGGGCGGGGGGGAAAAGAAAGAAAAAACATTGTATGATGTCATGCAACATGTTGATTCTTTTTGGTACAAAACTTAAACTGAGTCATGCTGAAACCTATTTATTGTTGTGCCCAATGTTCAATGCACAAATTAACTGATTCGACAATAACAGGGAATCTTTATGAAACAGTGACTTATTCCAAGATTGTGACTCACTGGTCCTGCGTGTTGCTCCTCTTGGGCCTCGTCTTCAAAACCTGCTAAAAAAGAATTTGGATAAACTCACTTTGTAGTCGAAGCAGCGTTGCTGTGTCACTTTGTTGATTTGATTTAAAAAGATTCAACGCAGCACTTAACGGTGGATTAAACACTCACCTACAGGTAGGCAGCTGTGTTACAGGCCATCTCTAGGCCAGCTAATGCTATTTGCTTTTGATGGGACTGTTATGATGAGTTTGTTATTGTAGCATCGGCGAGTACAACACTTGCAGCTTCAGTGACCGTGTCATCTTAAAAACACATGCGAAAAAAATCACCACAGGCAGGCAAAACCAAACTGTCAGCACTGAGTAAATACAGAGGGAGTCGGGGAAGGAGAGGGTGGGTCAGAGGCACAAATCTTTAATCCAAGACAACAACAACAACAACAACAGCATGTGGGAGCAGCTTCAAGAGTCACTGACAACATGAAAAACAGAGTTGGGAAGCGACAACATCTCTGAATATGTTGTAGCACAAAACATTCATTCAAGGTCCATTGAAATCTTGATAGGCTTCATTCTATGTTGCTGTGTGTGTCTATCTATCTATCTATCTATCTATCTATCTATCTATCTGTCTATCTATCTGTCTATATATCTATCCCAGAAGTTCAGAAGGAAAGTTCATTGTCTTGAGTTTCAAATATCCTTTTAAATATAATTCTGGATTTCAAATGACAGTCCAGTCAGCGCGATTCAGTTAATTTTTGTAGTCAATCGGAATACAAGGAAACAGCTGTCAGGTATTCGTGTTGATTTCCTTTCTATACATCGTGCTGCACATTTGCAAGCTTTATGTCCAGACTGGATTTTTCTACCAGACATTGAAAGAATTATAAGATTTAAAAAAAAAAGAAAGAAAGAAATTGTATTTTCTAATTCCCTTCACCAGCATTGGGCCAATAAATCAGTCACCCTTTTTAGTCCAAAAAAGATAGTGTGTAATTAAAGTGTCACAGATTGAGCAATACATTTAAAATGCATTTTAATAAATAAATTTTAATAAGTTCTAGCCACTTCCACGGCAAACCATAATTAAGCGATTCCATGCGATTCCAGATTGAAAGGTTACACGGCAAACTGTGGATGTTTCGCATGTCGAGTTATCGCTGGTTGCAGTGACGGAATACAGACGCAGCAAGTTCAAGAGTATTTAAGTGGTGACGCGCACGGCACAGCTGCTCTGTCTCAAAGCCAATCCTGGAAAATAAAATATCAGCTCCGTAGCGCCAAGCAGCTGCTATAATGTACTTATGACATTTCTGAGGATGATAAGGTGAAGATTTCTGCACTGAGGACTCAGGACCCACAGGGAAGCGACAGGTTAATTGCAAATGTTTCTTTTTTGGGGGTCTATTTTAATCAGACGTGTGCGTGCAGTCTCCCCTCTGCTTAAAATCGCAGGGTCAAACAGTCGGAGTGGTCCTGATGTGGCGGGACTGCACTGGTCACCACGGGTCAGAATCCGAGGTCTTCAACTGCAAATCATAATTTTTTTTTTATTTTTCTTTTTTCCCCCCCCAGGGTCGCATAAACACCAGCGCCAGACCTGAGTGGGATCAAAGTGCTCATTAAAGAAGCCCACAACCCTGAGAAATGGCAGACCAAATAGCAGCCCATGGTGGCGGGCAAAAAACTAAATTTGGAACAAGGGCACGCATTCATTTCCCAGGAATCGGGTGTCTTAGGCAATTGCCATTGAGCAACGACAGTGTTTGAAACAGGACTGTTTTTTTTTTTTACGCGAGGCACAGTCACAAACAGCTGAGTTTTGACGCGGCTAACACAAAAACATAGATAGATAGATAGATAGATAGATAGATAGATAGATAGACACGATGCAATAAAAGTGAAATCCTTGGATGGCTGAACTTAGACTGACCCCCGCTGCTAAATGTGTCACATGCTGCAGAGATTCACTAAATATGCAGACAAACAGGGAAGAATCATGCGACGTATTTTCTCAGGCATTACTGTCACATTTCGTCTAAACCGGCTGCCTTACGCAAAGGAAATGAAAAGATTTATTTCAGAATGTGTCATTAAGAAAAGCGAAATGGTCCAAATAAAGGGGACCAGCCCGGCAGCTATTCATTAGGGTCAGAGCAGCCCATGCGTGATCAACAAGTCCATAAACAGGTGAGCTGAAACAACGCGCACCTTCATGGAATGAAAAGTTTGTGCTGCGCTTGGTTTCAAGTCGTGGAGGTGTCGCAGTTTCTGCTCGTTTAACGGTTTCCGCCATCTGAGCTGCAACAGTGGAAACGCAGTGACTGTGTGTGTGTGTGTGTGTGTGTGTGTGTGTGTGTGTGTGTGTGTACAACGGCAGAAACACAGCGGGGCATCGACTGGGGTCAGGTGAAGGCAGCAGTGTGATTCACAGCAGGCCCCATTGAAGTCAACGTGATTTTTCTGTGATCAAACTGCACGTTCGACCAGCTGGTAAAAACTTAAAACAATAACAACAACAACAACAACAACAACAACAACAACAACAACAACAACAACAATAGCAAGAAAACACCATTGATGTGGCTTGTGAGTGAGAGCAAAAAGGAAAAAGAAACTGAAAATCTCGGGCTCATATGTTGGCCTCCTCCAGGGCTCGGTGGGAGAAACGTTCTGGTCCGCACGAGGGACAATAGGGTTTCCAGTTGGTAGCGTAAATCAAGACGGCCCTGTGTAAACAGAGGCAACGAGTCAATCTGGAATCATCTGTTGATTCAGATTTCTATTTGAGTCTTTGTGATTATGGCTTTCCCACCAGCGCTCTGTAATTATAGGGCCGCTCTGCTCGGCAGCAAGGTTCACATTACAAGTGCGGTTATCAACATGTGTGTGTGAGAGCGAGGGAGAACGTGTGAGAGTGGGTGTACATGTCGCGCAGCAGTGGACTCACGGAGCACACTGAGCGTGCCTGCGGTTGACCTGCTCCTCTTAATGTCCACTTTGGAGGCTTAATTATCAGAGATAATGTGTGTCTACGCACAGCACACTGTGTGTGTACGTGTGTGTGTGTGTGTGTGTGTGTGTGTGTGTGTGTGTGTGCGTACGTGTGTGTGTGTGTGTGTGTGTGTGTATGTGACAGGGTCAGGAAATAGTCCACTTAAGTCCAAATTTGAGGTGCTTGTTTACTTGTGTTTTTATTTAGCACTTGGCTTTTCCAGTACACTTTGGAGGGAGGTTCTCAAAACTGAGAGGGAAAAAAAAAAAGCATTTCAGAGACAGAATCTCATCTGAGCGAAAAATGTTCTTCTGCTATCTTATCTGACAAGTGTTTCCCAAACGTCCCAAATGTCAACAATTTGTAGCTGTGTTGCAGTTTGAAGGCCTCGTATTATGCAAGACACATGTTACCACGTAAGAGTCAGTGTTTCCTCTCGCCAGACTATGAACTCATAAGAAGTCATGAAGCGGTCCATCCTTTGCTTCCTTTCCTGGTACAACTTTTTTGAAGGTGTGTACTAAAACGTAAAGTGATTGTAAGCTTCCCATTGTACCGACACCTCACACAAAACTCTTCAGCCAGCAGGTCCTTTCGCAGGTTTAGTAGGGTTTTTTTTTGATTATGGTCATTCTTATTTTAGAGCAGTTTTTGTTTCGTATGAAGGTGGGTGCTATGGAAAGTCAATCCAATCCAAGCCATTAGTATTATTATGAGGGACTGAGCCCCAGCTGGAATTGGCAGCTGAAAAACTGGAGACAAAAACCTACGTGTTTGTCTCATAAAGCCCCACATTTCATACACTCTGACCTTTGACCCCTGAATAACTGGAAATGCGCTATTTCCATAGATTGGACAGCAAATTGGAGCTTTTTAAAACACAGAGCCTGAGATTCTCTCACTACGCTTACACCATTGTTCTGAGTTGGGCAAATGTTACATAGTTAGATTCTTGACAACCTCAGCTAAACAAAGATATCAGCAGCGGCATCAATGGGAGGCGTCGGAAGGGCTCAGCAGGCCAAAGCAGGCTCAGTCCTTTGAATGCTGGTTGCAGCAATATTCTTCTTCTTCTTCTTCTTCTTCTTCTTCTTCTTCTTCTTCTTCTTCTTCTTCTTCTCAATAGTATTATTATTATTGCTTTTATTATTGTCATCATTATAGCTATCATTTGTAGTAGAAGTGGTATTAAAATGAAATTTTAAAATGAAAACACATCGGTTGAAAGAAAACAAAAACCGAAGGATGAGGCAAAACAATGATGCCTCTCTCGAAGCCAAACGTAAGAGGAGAAACTTTGGCTCGCAGCTTTTTGGGCAAAACCACATTTCAGCTGTGGAATTTTGATTCTCCAGAGAAGTCATCAGTCAAAGGTAGGACAAGACTGAGTTGTAGTTTCTTTAAGCTCGAGAGACAGCGGCAACAGTCCCACTTTTAATGCGTAGATAGAGATATTCCCAGATGAAGCTCAGACAGGCCTAACCCCGGCATGATGAATTAGGCTATTCACCTCGGCCCAATCCACACTGGCCCCTGTGTGTTTTGTCACATGAAAACACAAGGTTGCCTCTTGTACCACAGGCCACGTATGTAAAAACAGAGGAAATAGCTGCAAGAAAAGGTGTCATTTTTCTCCATCTGAAAGAATGTGCGTGTGTGTGTTGGCGCATGCACGAAGCCAGAGAGGGCGAGTGTGTGGATGTGTGTTTCTGCATGCGTGAGAAGCACACAGAGGGAAAGTGAGAGTGCACAGGGAGAAAAAGAGACTGGCCTCTAATTCGCTGATCTCAGCTGATTACATTTTCCCGTCCAGACGGTAGACATTCCTACAACCTGTGCCCACAACTATTGGGCCCCTCGGTTTAAACTACGCAGAGTCCCATCGGCGTAGATGTAAACAAGCCAAAGTGCACGCAGGCCACAGAAACAGGTGGCTGAGACCGGAGAGTATATTCGTTTCGGTTTCTGTTTCTGTTTGTTTGGATGACATCGGGGGGAAAAGAAATGTGCATGCCACAAAGGTTAAACATCAAATTTGTTTGCTGCTGTAAATCAAAGCACGAAATGCGATCTGTGATCACAGTGCTGCTGTCATTCCCGCAGGCAGTAAACTGTTCCTCTTCTCCCAACTGGCCTCGTTCAGCACCACATGGGAGGACATGACAAGGCAGAATTTCAACGCATTTTTAGCCTTTGTGTTGCACATGGTTGTTAAATCACAGCGTGTTTCGCCAGCAAACACCGTACAGAAGAAGCATCCAGAGAGAACAGAGCCCCAGACATTGTTTTTTTTATTTTTTTACACACAGCGCTGGTCCTTGAACTTGTGATGGTGCAAGTTGCTGCATTTCTGGGAGAAACGTCTGCCTTTATGTTTTTTGTTTTTTTTTCTTGAATATAATTAGAGCAGCCGCCCCTTGGCTTGTGCTCCTCGGAAGAACTGTTTTCCCCTCCACGTTGCCAAGTTTGATTCCTGTGTTTACACAGTGATCAGAGCCGATGAGGCTAACCAAGGTAGCTTAGCCGGCTAACATTCCATCACAGCTAAGGGTACATCCTGCCCTGCACACAGCGTGAGTGAGTGTTTTGTCGCCAGTACAGCGGCACGTCTCCCGCCTGTGCATTCAGAATGCAGGAGCCCAACTGCAAGGAAACTTTGCTTTGTTGCTGACTTGGCATAAAGGGATGTACGTTTGAGCACAACAAGTCACGTGACATCCAGCCCTCTGTAGCATTACTCTATACCTATAGCACAGTGACAACAGTGCAAAAGCTTGCTAACACTCCCTAGATACTGGATATATGCGTGTGTGTGCGCATGTGAGTAGTTATGAGTTAGTTATAAAACTGACTGATCATCATATACATGCTGGAAAATATGCCTTAAAGTAAACTGCTGCGTGAAATACTCCAGCGACAAACTAATAGCTACACATTAACTTTATCATTGCCATCATGCTCAGCATAAATGTATGATAATTGTGTATTATGTGAAGTATCTTGAAAGTTAGTACGACACCTAAAAGTAGTTTAGATATTTTTTTTATGATGAAACCAAAAACAATATTTACATTCCATGCAATTCTCAATTGCTTTGGTCTTTCAGCAAAAAAATAAATAAAAAAAAATCTTTCATTTAACATTTCTAACGTGGGTTGGGCTGTTTCTGTTTCACTCAAAAAGAATAGTACAAGTTTCACATCCACCTCGCAATGTGGAGGAGGAAGAAGACAAGATCCAGTTTTCTATCTTTTGGGTGGATTTTGTCTTTTTGGACCGTAACAGTACATTTTTCACATTTTTACATGCGAAACATTATCCCCGGGCTGCCTGAAATGGAAACATCAGGTCATGTGCCTCCAAACTGGACGTGTAGAGACGTTCTTTCCACGCAGCGGCAAACGCACAGACGCAGTCAAAACATTGCGAGTTCGCCCCCGACAAACGGCATCAGTTTTTCTGCCGCAGAGGGCACAAAGGTCAGGAAAACACTGGCGGCGTTTCAACAAGACCCCCCCCCCCCACCACCACCACCACCACCACCACCTCCAACCCCCCCTCCTATGTTCCTCAGCAGGCCGCACGTTTACTATCAACAGGAAACATCTTTCACGGCAAAGGAAGTGTTACTCTCTAATTGGCCTGATGTGATTCAATGACCGGGCTGCGCTCGGCCAATGGGACGGGGCTTATTTTAAGGGGAGGTATAAAAGGGAAGCGCCGGGCCGAGCTCAGTCAGAGTTCTCACGCGGGGGCTACATGGCGGCACGCTGGCAGGCTCCTACTTCTGCAAAGAAGAGCACGCGGGCAGACGCATTACTAAGCACATCTGGTTTCATTGTTGTTTCACGGATCCCGTAACACATCACGAAACCACAGTCTAAGCAAAAGAAAGACAGAGTTAGGGGGAAACCCAGAGCGCGCATGAAAAAAAAAAAAATTAAAGATCTGATTCGCCAAGTCTTGGTAGCACAGGGTTTTTTTTTTTTTTATATGAAGAGAGAAACAAACGAGGAGCCGTTCGTCTCTCCGCCTGCGATCCGCTGACACGGCGAATCACTGCGGCGGCCAAACAGGCTGGAGGTGAGAGGAAGGTCCCGCTGAGAGAGATTCACCGTTCGCCTCAGGACGAAGAACCCCCCCTCCAACACCCCCAACACACACACACACACACACACACACACACACACAAACCCCACCCCTCCGCGTCACCCCATCCACCACCACCGCCACAACCCCCCCTTTTTTTTGCCTGCACATTCCTAATATTTATTGTTCTTGCCAGTTTCCCCCCACCAACACACTACTCACACACACACACACACACACTTCACTTTTTTTTTCACATGTTTCAGTGGATTGTGCGAGGCAGTGACAGCAGAGCCAAAAATACCATTACAGAGAGGGTGACATTAGAGCAGCGCGGCCTGGCGACGGGGAGCTATGACGGAGTTCCCTGATTAGTGAGTTACCATGGCGAGACAAAGGGCCTCTGAAATCACAGGAAACAGAACAATCAAAGAGCCGGCGCACATTCCAAGAAAAGCAGCGCGCCGCAGAAACACAACATGATCCAGGACGTTGCTGCGTCTGAACATCTGATAAAGGCTTTAAAGCCAGCGCTGTGAATTATGAGCGAGGAACGCTGGCAGGCATTGGAAGACGGAGCTGGAATCTGAACATGACTAATAGGCCTCTGTCTCTTTTCATGAGCTGGCTGTTATCTTTACGTCCTTTTTCATTTCCTGTAATGAGACATAAATCACAAATGTTTTTGATTTCTTTTCTTCCTTTTTGGTAACTTAAGGTCACAATTATTTTGTATTTAATTCTTACTCACTGCAAAAAAAAAAAAAAAGGCTTAGAAACCTCAACAGTGTGAGGTCCACACACACACACACACACACACACACACACACACACACACACACACACACACACACACGCTGATCTCCTCCAGGCTCCATCAGACCTCGGCATAGACTGGGTAAATAATTGGTTCCCCTTCCCCAAAACGGCAACCCAGGCATTGGTCGGCATTGGTTAGCTGGATTAAAACAATACGCCAGCAGCCCATAATTTGAGGGGAGTCTCGTGGCACGGCACACCCTCCCCTTACATTTCCATAATAACCCCGTTTTGTTGTCTGAGGGGGGTTTATTTCGGGATGAGGGCAGGACACTGGGGTTTGTCGGTGAACGAGGACCCTCGGTTAATGCGGGGGTTGGTGGTTGGGGAGGGGGGCTGCTCCCGGGGTCAGGGGCCTTTGCACGATTAGCTCCTCACCGCTAGGGTCTCGGGTTTCCTGCAGCCCCCCCCCCCACGCCACCCCGCCCCGATTGTTCAGCAGCAGGTAACAGCAGGGTTGGGCTGGCGGTGAGCCCCAATGTGGGCGCACAAAATTCTAGGTCACGTTTAGATGAAGGAGGTCTATTTTAGGCAAAATGCGCTGTTTATGTTGAGTGTGTAAAACCAATGGGGAACCTCTTCCCCACAAGTCAGGCCCAACTTCTCAAACTTGTGGTGCGCGTGGCTACCTGTGTGATGCGGTCGCTAGATTATCTGTTTTCTCTTTCCCCGCTCCAAGATGGGGTTTTTTTTCTTTTTTTTCTTTTACTTTCTTGTTTGTCAGGTTTTTTTTGATACAAGCTTTCTCCTCAAGATTAGGAACACATTAGGAACACATTTTTCCCCTCTCTCTGTCATGCAGTGCCTGCATGACAGAGAGAGGGGAAAAAAAGACAGAGACACCGTGAGCACAGTTGGCCTCAAGTCTAGCAGGAAGATACAGGTGGCACAACGGTGGGTGAAATGCATCAGTTTCATCCTGAGCAAAAACACACACACACACACACACACACACACACACATCATAAAGCTACACACGCAGCTGCATGCATGCACAAACAAAATAATGTTGCGAATGCACCCTGTGCGTCCATTATTGCGGTCTTTCAACTCACTTTTCAGCGTACTAGGGTGTGCAGTGAGTAGAGAAGAACTGTGATTGTTCGCTGCAAACAGCGAGCCACCTCAACTTTGCGTTAACCCACAACACACACGAACGCCTGCGCCTTGCACACACGAAACACGCTTCAGGAAATTCTGGCCAAACTGTGAGAAGATTCACTGTTCAAAAAAACAGGAAGTGGTTACCGCAGCTGCATTAACCTCGCTTGTACCTCTCCAATGTGAACGCTCAGCACAGCGTAAACCGACACGCTGCAATATCTCAACCTTTAAAAGAAAAAAAAGAAAAAAAACTAAAGCAGAAGTGAGAGATAAAAAAAGTTCTCTGTGTTTTTTAAAAAAGAAATAAATTCAAGTTCTCGTGTCAATTATTCAAGTGCACGTTCAGATTATTCAATTGTGGCTTTTACGCACTTGCACAAAGCAGCAGCCCCTCGTCGTTAGAAAGTTGCACTCGTGCATGCAGGGCTTTTTTTGTCGAGCATAATCTCTACGCCTTTAACAAAAGAATGTGTGAATTGCATAATGTGCCAAGCAGGTGGATTAGCAAAGTCTTTTTTTCTCTCTCTCCTTCTCCTGCACCTGCGCCCCAGGTGAAAGAGAGAAGCAGCTGCACCTTGAGAATGTCACCCGGCGCTGCGGGGGCCTCCTCCAAAGTGAGCACAAAAAAAGGCATCATCTCCTCGGATCAGGGCTTCTTATCCCCGTCGGCCCGCCGCAGGTTGAAGTCCACGACCTGCCCCTGTGGGAGGAGGTGTCTCGGCACGCCGACAATGCGCGGGGGGCTTTTGGATGAACAAAAACGCTCCGCCGAGGCCAGCAGTGATTATCCCAGCAGGTAAAGGGGGGGCAACGCATTTTGACAGTTGAGCCGCGATGCACAAGCAGGACGGGCTTGACGAAGCCCTAGAGGGTGAGCTGCTGGGACTTAAAGTGGTCAGTCAAGGTTGAGAGGGTGAAGACCCCCCCGCCCCCAACCCTCAGGGGTGCTCCTCCAAAGTGGCCGGCTCCACCTTTGAACCCCTCAAAGAGCCCCCGAGAGATGCTGCTGTCGCCAGGCGGCTTTTCCCTCTCAGCCGCTGGGTCTTCAGCGCTCGCTGTTGCCAAGCGCTCCGGTTTGTTGCACATGTGTGTCACGCTCTCCGCTTACAGCTGATGATGGCCGCGTATTTTCGGGAAGCGCCGGCCGATGAATGAGACAGTTGGTCATGTTCCGCTGTTGTGAGACGACGTCACCAGCACTCCCCCGTCATCATCACCCCCGGTCGAGCTTTGACGTCTTACACGAGGGCTTCAGTTGTCTTGTTGTTGTTACCGTTATTGCCTGTTGCAGTCCAGGGTTTGACTCATTTCTGCATTGAACTGCATTGTAAGCAGCTTCATGAGATAATCTGCCAGATTGCTCTAAAAACGTTACTAGTGCCGGGAAATCAGTCAGGATGTTATGAACACGTACTGTATATGTTGCCTTGAATACAGAGGTTGAACAGATGCTTTTAAATTGCTAATGATGATAATGATAATAACAATAATAATAATAATAATAATAATAATAATAATAATAATAATAATAATAATAATAGTATATTCATAATGAATTATTACATTGTATTAGTAATATTTCTAAAAATGCTTTGTATTATAATCACACTTAGTTGTCAGTGCTAATCCATAAAAGAGTCAACAAAGCATCATGGTTTATATTTCAGCCTCTTTAAAACATCCACTTTTACCGTGTTCCCTCAGAATTTTGCACACTTTCTATCAATTCTCTCAATCGCTTTCATTTAGACACTGAAAACTGTTTTCACACTGAACAGAACACTAAAACTGAATTGTTCCCATACCTGTTAAGCACATCTTAACTGATTTCCGTGCACTGATCAAAGAGCACTCAAGATCATTATTATTTCATAAAACTGGTTATAATGGGAGTTCACTGCAGAAATGAGTCAGTGACCCCAAACTTTTGAACGGTAGTGTAGTTTCAGGCGCAGCACGTCTGATGGGAGCCATCTAGTACTCAAGCCTCCTTGAAAAAAACAACAAAAAAAACAGCCCATAAATTACAGGGTGATTAATGATGGGAGTGCATTGAGGAAGCGAGTGAAGAGGGGCAGATGATACAAGAGATACAGGTTATTAGAGAGCAGTGGAAGGGGTGGGGGGGTGAAGGGGAGTTTGAAGTTAACCAGTCGGGTGAGGCCCCTGAGCCTTTACAAAGGGGTAATTATGAAAGTGTTAAATAGACCAGTAACCTGCGCTTTGCTGCCATTTATTGAAGCCAGGTGTGGTAAATAAATCAATTTAGGTATGTGGCCTGAGAAGTGATCAGACTCAGCTTGACTCCTTGGGGCTACATGAGCTGTCCTGGCTACCGAGTTAGTCGCCGCGTGGGCATTTTCAGCTCCGCAAAGGAAAGCGGTATAAAACAGTAGCCGCAGAAAAACGGACAATAATCCTGCTTTTTCAGACCACTTGTGTATGGATTTGAAATTTGAAGCAGTTGACATCAATGGACTGCACAGAGCCACAAAAGAAACTGCTGAAAGTCAGAGAGGAAGCCGAGCTGCCGCTCAGCAAACCACTCTCTCCGTTGAGGTAGCACACTTCACACAGGATGAGCAGAATATTTTGCATCGTGGACCCACCTGGTTAGCGGACAAAAACCGCACTATAAACACTGATTCCTGTCAACGGGCTAAGAGTGAAAGAGGGACACATCAAAATCTGAACTTGACGCGTGCCAAACGATCAGTATCAACCGGATCTCGTTTCTCTTGCTGTCAACCACAGGTTAACTTCTCTGCCTTCTTCTCTGCCTTCTGAACCGAACCCAAAAGTCTAAATTACTCAGTTGTCGATCCACCCTTAACACTCCCTTCAACTGCTTTAACTGTCCAAAAGCAGACCAGACGTTTAAGATTGAGCAGTTGTTCCACCCACAAATCACCCAATCGTCTATTCTATATGTGAGACTTGTTAACTGTTAATCATTCGGTGAGTGAAACCACATTTATATGTGTTTTTTTTTCCTTTCCGGGCCGTCTATGAATCCTGTGCGGGTTTCACAAATCAGCCTCTTTTGTCGCGCCTCAGCTCATTGAAAAAAAAACGTTTTTTAAAGACAGTTTGACTGAACGTGACTGAGCTCCTCCTGAGATACCATGTGGGGGCTAACCAGTCTGAATCCCCCACCATCACCAAACAGTCTTGACTGGGTGATTAATCGACTGCCTGCAGGCAAACGTGGTGCCTCCAGGCTGTGAGATACAGAAGAAGCTTTGATTTGAGTAGAGTCAGAGCTGTCAAATGAAACACTAAAGATTTCTGAGCGGATAAGATGAGAACTCGAATGACGCTCTCAGGAACTTTTGCCCACAGATCACGTATTCCTGGGTGCTTTTTATATATATATTGTTTTACTATTGCAAGTTTCACTTCGAAAGTTTGAGGTTGAGATTGGCAGAAACAAATTTTTCCGACAGTATCACTATTACATACTCTGAACTGATGCTCGGATGACTCTCACTCGGGTCCTTTGGTTATCTTGCAGTTACAGTGCCGGCCGATCTTCAGTGATTTCCCCGGTGTCTCACTGCTCAAACTCCCTACGTGCATTTTTGCTGAAACGGTGTCAGATTTTGTCCCTGTGAGGGAGCTGTGTTTTCTGAAAAACAACGCCATTCACGAGCCCTCACGGCGCTGAAAGAGCGGGCCACTGTGGGAGCAGGCGGCTGCATCGCGAGGAATCGTAACCAGGTGTAAGGGAGGAAATACCTGGAGCATTCCGAGCTGCAGGAATGTTTTTATTAGCCTTTTCACAAATGTCGCCATTTCGAGGTGTGTACACTTTAAAGTGCACTGCTCCACTGGATCACCATCAAGCGGAGCGTGGCTTCAATGGGGAACCTGTGCTGGGGCCGGGGCTTCGCTATTTGAACAGCTGGCACAGTTTAGTCCGGCATGTACGTATGCGCGCAGATCTGAGGGTGTTGTACCACACAGAGTGAGAAAAAACACAGGCCTTCAGCGGGACAGACTCTACCTTATACAGTGTCATCGCATCAAACGCTTGGAGCCCGCTTGCAGAAGGTTCCACAATCGGCACGGGCACGAGACGAAAAGCTGACGGCAAAGTCAGTGAAAGCAACCTCACACTACGCTCATGGTGTCTGGTGCCAGTGTCTTGTGCCTTGTGAGATTTGGGAGAGTCTTTGAAAGCCTGCAAGAAGTGTTTCCTGTGAGTCTGTACACGCTCGTATGTCCGTAGGTGACGTAAAATGCCATCTCTTCTGATGAGACTAACCCTATCCCTAACCTAACCCTAACTAACCGAACCCTCAGCCAAACCTAACCCTAACATTAAGCCTAACCCTAATTCACACTGAAGTCAACATGTGGTACTGCACGTTATTCTCGCAAAGAAAAAACATGGCTGAAAAAACTTGAACCTTTTAGATCAAAACGGAAGTAGAAGAATTTAAACATGTTCACTAGTAAAAAAAAAAAAAAAACTAAAAAAAACCCTCTTTCTTTCTTTCTTTCCTTCTTTTTTCCCCCTTCAGTCTTGCGAACCGTGTCCAGCACTCAGAGTTGTCACGTGTCCAAAAAAAAGGCCGGGCCAAAAACGTTCCAGTGTTTTGAGGGCGGCCCACTTAAAGCCCCCTGAGAGCCTGCCCATTCTCATTTATCAAATAAAAAGCACCTTTCTTAGCACTTTGGAGAGGGAAAAAAAACAACATTTTCACAGTCAGCGAATCCATGTGTGTGTGGTTCGACGAGTGGGTCCGGTATGATTCCTGGTGTTAACAGCTAATAAATTGAGGCCCAAACCCGCTTCTTCCTCCCCCGCCCCCACCCCGGTGCTCTACCAGCTCAATTATATCCACATGTAGCCATTATTCCTGCCATGTTAGCTGGAATGAGCTGCGTATTTTTAAAAGGTGGGTTTCCAAAACACTTGCTGAAAGCCGCGTTGGTTGTCAGGACATGTGTCTGGGTTCTGGGGGAAGCCTGGCACGAGCCGTTTCAATGCACAAGGTGCTGTGGCCCAGTGTGCACCCGTTCTGTTTTCACCTCAGTTGAGTGTGAAGGTGGCAATTAGCAGGTCCGAGACCTGCATGCAAACCAGACCTTGAAAAAACGTTCACTCCTGCTGGAGATGGAAAATTTATATTGAGCCCAGGATTATGTTCACGTACCTGGAGGCAACATGTTCTTGTATTGGTGTTTGACAGGCATCATTGCAGCTACACCGCCATTCTAGCTGCTGAGTGTAATCAAGAGCTCATTTGAATCAACCGACTTGTGTCCGTGGTCTAAATAAACAGCTTGCACCACATAGTTATTGCCCTTTGTACACGTTTGCCTCGGTGGTTAAAACACAGCAGTGGCCTCAACTGCCGTCTGTGGGTCCTCCAGAGATTCCCAATGACTGGACTGCAACGCGTCAATGTAAGCAGCCAGGCCAGGTCATGTAACACACGCATATTCAAATGAGCGCAGAGTAAATACATAAGTGTATGTACTGCAGCTTACCGGCAGGTTTGTTTGGTGACAGTTATCCTTAACAGTGTGAAACTCAGCCACTCTTTAGTCATGCTAATTCCCCACAGACAGACACCTTTCTCACGCCTCCCCGGGAGGTGTATATGTGCGTGGAAGACTCTCTACCCTGTCCCTGTGCCCCTGCTCTTTTTTCTCGTCCTTCTTTTTTTTTTTTTTTTCTGAAGGCTTTTTGAAACTGGAGCAGGACCAGAGCCAGTACTTTGAATGTCATACCGTTGGCGCGTGCCAACCTTTTTTCTGTCAAACATTCCCTCCAGTCCCCCACCCCCCTTATTTTTCCAACAGGGGGTCGGAGAGCCTCAATGCTATCATTCTTTGATTCTGTTTGAATCTGGCCGCGTGTGAGCAGGAAAAGGAGCCAAACGTACTTCCTGAGTGGTCCGAGGGGGAAACTGTGTAATAAGCAAGGGGCGGGCGGTTAAAAATAACTGGGCTATATAAACCCGGAGCAGGATCCCGCTCCCTCTCATACTCTCGCTGACTCTCGCTCCAACAGCACGTCCCATGCAGGCCCTCCGCTGCTGTCTCGCTCACACTTACTCACAGTTTTTCCATGGAAGTTGGCAGCGAGCGCCGCATGAGCCTGAGCTCATGAGTCCATGTTTGTCGCCACAGTGATGAACAGACACGTCCCAGACATTGCATCCGTGTCACCCGGCCGAAACGGCTTGACGGCTAACTAACGGTGACGACGGCTTTCATCATGGAGAATGTGAGATGCGTACACATTGGGAGGAAACTATGAAATCATGGAAGGGGATTTTGTATACGTGCTAAAGGTGATTGTTTTGTACTCTCCGCCTCCCCAGTATGGATCTCTGTGTATTTTGTTTATTTTTTGTATCATGCGCCGCCATAGATTGTTGTTCTTACAGCAAAACAAACAACTTCTCCTGACCCAACTCATTTATTTTGTTGCAGTTGTGTGTGAGAACGTTTCTGCAAGAACTCGCGGACTGGAAAAACAGACTGCTTTGAAAAAAAAAAACTATCAGCGTCAGTGACTCAAGAGTGTGTAAATAACTTCACGAGCTGTTAGCTACAGTGCAGTGACACCTTGTTGATGGGTGGACGGCTTAACTGCGCTGAAAGGTCAACGAGAGCCCATGGAAAGACGAAGTGAAATGACAGCGCTTGCCCAACGTGTCAAAGCTATTGTGTAAATCTCAATTCAGGGAAAGGCATTTTTAGAGACTTCTTCAGAAAATGCTGCAAGAAAGTGATCGCAGTGGTTCCTCTTCGGCAGCAAGGGGTCAGCTGTGCATCTTGGAAACAGGCTGCAGGCAGGTAAACAATGAAAGGTGCACCAGGTCAATAATCTGAGAGGGACACCAAAGCTCTCCAAGGTGTGTGTCCCGTTTTCGACCTCTGACCTCCCTGTAGTGGGCTGGGGAGGGAAAACAAAAGGGGAATTTTCTGACAGGGTTTAAACTCGTAACTGCTGCTTGATGAACCACTTGCAAATCTCTTTAGCAGAAACCTCGGCTCACAAGTGTTCTCATGTGGCCCGCTGCAGCCAAAAGAGCGAACCACCCCTTCGTATGCAAGGCCCTGCATATGCTCGGGCCCGAACGTGCCAAAAAATCCAAATTTCATTGCAGGGTACGTACACGTCTCCACGGGAAGGGACGGCTCAGAGTGTAATACAAAACTGTGTCTTGCACGTCACGAGAATAAGGTGTAACTCATACCAGGGAAATACCCGACCGGCCACGTCTGGCCAGCCGTTTTGTTTTTTTTTCTGATGTTTTTCTTCTCATAGCTGCTTTCAAGCAGATCACGCAGGGTAAATAACAAATGAAGCACCCAGCACAACGATACAACCGTATGACATGATACATAACAATGTGAGCTCTCAATTTTGTCTCCCGGTCTGTCTCAGATCGGATGTTGCTTAAACCCGGTCATGTGCTTTTAATTAGGCTGCTAGCAAAGGTTACAATAGTGAAACAGGATTTTACAGCAGAGTGAGGAGAGGAGCTGGGCGTTCTGTTACTCTTGGGCCGATCCAGGCTGTTTCCTTCTGTTTCCAATACAAATGCTAAGCTCTGCAATCTACCGCCTGGCCTCACGTGAAAGGGCAGAGGTGCAGGGGGAAGACAAAATATATTTGTCATTTTGTTGAGTTCTTCAAAATGAACTGCGAATTGCTTGAGTAAGAATAAGTCATAATAAAACAATTTAAATTTTCAGGCTTGTGAATAATTAGTGGCGCTCGGATGCTTTAAATCCAAACGCTGGCCAGTTCGAAGCGCTTGGCGGTGGAGCGGCGGAGAGGAAGTGTGAGCGGAGCTGAGCCGAGGTCAGAGTCAGCGGTCAAGGGTTCAGACATCAGGCCGGTGGCTCGGCTGCCCTTGAAAACACACTTCCTCCGCCGGCTTCACTGGACTCGTGCCGCGTGACGCACTTTGCGCCCGGCGCTCGGCAACAGGTCAGGGCGAAGGGTGTGAGCACCTTCATGGCTGCGCTCTCAGAGAGCCACCGGTGGACACGACGGCCAGATGAGGGGCGGTGTCGCACACGCGACTCCACGCAATGTGAATCTGCCGCAACTGATGACGACGACGACGACGGCGACCCTGCGAGTGGCCCGTCGACCGAGTCAGTCCATCAGTTACTTCTGCAGCTTTTTTCTGAGGTTTGTTTTGGAATTCAACATGTTATTCAGCCTGTCTGTCTGTCTGTCTGTCTGTCTGTCTGTCTGTCTGTCTGTCTGTCAGCCAGAAGATCATTTCTGTATTTAAGTCCTATTTTTATATTTTCATTTTTAAGATGCAGTAAGTAAAGAGCAAAGTGAACTTAACGTCCTAACATAACAGAAAACAGACAGACAAACAAAAAAAAAAGACAGATTGCCTGTTAACACAAGCAGTCTTCACTTTTCATACAATAAACACTTTGCCCCAAAGAACCAAATGATGTAACAATAAGCAGCCACTGGGTGTCTGTCACCGACCATGAGGAGGAGTGCCTCTGGTGTGCACGTTGAACGTTGATCTGGCGTGCGTCACGCTAGGCTGCAGAGACCTGCTGGTCTCGTCCTGTTCCCAGCTCGGACTCGCCCTGCCACCTCTCCGCTCTTGGTCATGACTCGGCCTCAGTTTTGGTTGCCATGACTGCACACGTATTGGCTCACATGATAGAGAGTGACTGACACACACACACACACACACACACACACACACACACACACACACACACACAACACAACACAACACAACACGACACAGGTAATAATAGATAATATCACAACTGCCGTCTGATGCTCGTAAATTGATGACGCCAAACAGTGAGTTCCATTACACAGTGAGTTTGTGGTAATGATACGATTTTTTTTTGTTGGTTTATTTAATGCAGTGTTACACTGTACAACCTCCAAAGAATGTACACAACACTCCGTTTCATGCTAAAATACGCATCTATAATGTTAATCTTTTTTGTTATCTTTCTTACTTTATAAGTGATGCAAGTCTTTTGGGGGAAATGAACTGAGTGAGAATGTCATGGTGTCCTATGAACTCCCTATTGCATAAGCCAATAAAACTCTTGAAACCATGAAATCCAATGCAAATGATGAAAAAAAAAAAAAAAACATCTGCACTATGATGTCAGCATTGTTGTTCACTCACGCCCTTGAGACACATGAGTTGTAATTTTTGTAGTTTTTGAAAGACATTTAAAGGGACGCCCCTCTGATCGCGACACGACTTTAGTTACGTCATCATTCACCAGAATGAAGGCGACAGCCTGCGAGGGCCAGTGCGGAGATGCAGCTGGCCTGCTGACCTCTGGAGCCTGAAGGATTCCTGCTGAGAAAAAGCAGCCCGACCGTCGTCATCACGTCAGACACCGGAGCCGCGGCACAACCAGCGACTCGGCGGCAACAAGTTGTGATGCAAATGCCTCTCCCAGCGAACCCCCCCCCCACACACACACACACACACACTCACACACCACCACCCCACCTCCCCCGTCTGTTATTTACACCTGAATGGGACGTGACTTTAAACCGTGTTTACATCACGAGAGGTTAGAGCGGTAAAACTAAAGAAGAGGAGCGTCAGCGACAAAAGAAAAGGCAGCGATAAAACAGCCGTTTCAGACGACCGTGGCGCCTGTTTGGACAAGCTCGCTGAGCCAGAACAACAACAGCGGCGGCAGCAACAACAAAAAGTTCCATTAATGATAATGAGGCGAGAGCGAGACGCGCCGAGCAGGTGGAGGAGGAGGAGGCGGTGCCGCGTGCGTAAAGACAGGGATTCCTGCGTTGTTGGAGAGTTGGAATGAGTTCAGAGTTGGCTGAAGTTTGAAGAAAACATTGAAATAAGGTGTGTGGAAGTGTTGAGAGTCCGAGTCGTGTGTTCTCTCTTTTGTTTTATTTTTTTTTTATGTATTTATTTATTTATTAGCCAACTTTTTGTGGAAACAATACATATCTCGAGCTCCGATCGCGAGCTCGTGTGCCTCGGCAGCGTGTCTGTCATCACACTTGTTCTTTGGAGCGCATTACATAATTCTATACGGTTGCTATACTGGCCTTGTGTTTGCAATTTGTTCGAAACTTTTTTTTTCCTCCCGACTTTTTTTTTTTTTTCTTCTTCTTCTTCTTCTTCTTCTTTCTTTCCCCCTCGTTCCTCGGGAGGAGCGTAGAGCTCGTGCGTCAGCCTGTGGGGGAGGTTCTGACTTTATAGGCTCTGGACGCGCGCGCTCTCCTCCGTCACACGCGGCGCAACTGAGGTCCGCTCGCCTGCACGAGCCCCTTTATAAAGAGCTAAATTTACCGAACTTTACGTTGTTTCCTGAGCGCTCACAATTGGCCAGGCGCGGCGGAGTTCGGGGGCTATAAAGCTCGGAGGACCTCCTACCACTTTTTAAAAAACTTTGTTCATGTCTTCGGAGTGCAGCTGCGCAGAGGCGACAGTGAAGTAAGAGGCGCGCGGCTCTCTGGTGCAACTTTTATAAAATATTATAGCTTTATTTCACCGAGACATGGCCTTATCCGGAGTGATGCTCCCGTCATTCTCGACATTCTCTAACCAAAGAGAGAAACCCTGGGAAAGCGTAAGTTTAAGAAAGAAAAAAAAAACCGTTTTCAAGTTGTTGTTTTTTTTGTTTTGTCTTGTTTTGGTTCGTTTAAAATTCCTGGATGCGCTCAACCGATACAAATTTATTTTACAGTATTTTTTTTTTTTTTTTTTTTCATTTCAAACTGGCGATGCAATTCTACGCTTAATTACCAATAATCTGAATTGGTCCGACCGTAAACTCACCATTTTTCTTTTGTATTATTCCTGCAGAGGTGGAAAGGAGACATGGACAAAGTGATGTCCAGCAGCTGCTCCATGGTCGACATGGGACACAACCAGGACAACCACTGCAAAAAAGACGAGGATTTGAGTGACTATTTAGATCTGGATTTTATTCTGTCCAACACCACCGGCTCGGAGAGCGCGGCGGAATACGGCGGCCCGGTGGACCACGGCGTGTACGCGGCCGGGACCTCGGTGCCCTCCTCCTACCCGGCGGACGACCACCGCTCCCCGCCGCCTCCCTACGGCGCCCCCGTCATGACGGAGCTGCTCCGCAGCGACGCCGACACCTTCGGCCTGACGCGCGGCTGCGGCGTCCAGGGGAGGTTTTACGTCAACTCGGTTCACTTCCCCCGCCAGGACGGCATCAAGGTGGAGCCCCCCATGGACAGCTACGGCCCCGCAATGGGCATGGTGCCTCAGAGCTGCGGCAAGATCAAGCAGGAGGGCAACGTCTCGTGCATGATGCCCTTCGAGCAGCCTCGCGTGGCCATCTCGCCGCGCGCGGCCAGCAACATGACCCCGCCGCTGAGCCCCGACGACCAGGGCGCGTCGGACTGCCCGACGCAGCTGTGCCAGTCCCTGAACTTCTCCCACAAGTACCACGCGCCGGCGCCCTTCGCGCACCACCCGCAGCCCCCGCACATGCACGTGCCCTACCACGCAACCCCCCACTCCCACCCCGCCTTCGGCATGTACGACGAGGGTCTCGGCCTGCAGCCGGGCGCGCAGAGGGTGATGCTGACGCCGCCCTCGTCGCCCCTCGAGCTGCTCGAGTCCAAACCCAAGCGGGGGCGGCGGACGTGGCCGCGGAAGCGCACGGCCACGCACACCTGCAACTTCGCGGGCTGCGGGAAGACGTACACAAAGAGTTCCCACCTCAAGGCGCATCTCCGAACTCACACCGGTAAGTTGGACCGACACCGCCTGACCCTGACCCTGACCCACCCCGACCCTCTCCACAACGGCGGCGTCTGCGCGTAATTACGCGCGGTGACGCGCAGCCTTGCACTCGGCGCTCTGCCCTAACCAGCCTCTCTCTCTTTTCCTTCTGTCTCCCTCAGGTGAGAAGCCGTACCACTGCAGCTGGGAGGGCTGCGGCTGGAAGTTTGCCCGTTCCGACGAATTAACGCGTCACTTCCGGAAGCACACGGGCCACAGACCGTTCCAGTGCCACTTGTGCGAGCGCGCCTTCTCCAGGTCCGATCACCTGGCGCTTCACATGAAGAGACACATGTGAAGGAGATAAACATCAGGACTCTGCAGGGTCATTGGGCGAGGTTCTAGGGGTGTTTCTTTTTACGCTTGTTTTTTTGTTTTGTTTTTTTAATATATAAATATATTGTTTTATCTTCTGTATTTTTATTTAAATTGTTCTCCACATGGCCAAAGTGTTTTTTTTTTTATATATATATATATAATATTGAATAAAAGTAAATAGTGTTATTTTGTAATAACGTAGCTGGTACTACTTTGGTTGTATTGAAGCTTTAGAAAAGCTTTGCTTGAGAGCAGCGGACCAAGAAGGGGCGGGCCCTGTATATACTACTCTATACCTGACAGAACTGGAATCCTGTGTTAGAGACAAAAGTGCCTTTTTTATATCACTGCTCTACTGTTAAACAACAACAACAAAAACGACAGAATGACATGGCCACAGAACAGTATACCTTGTTGACAGGACTGGCGTGCACACGGTTGCCTGACATGTGCTGAGACAATGTTTAATTTAAACAGCCTCAAAGTCCAAATGGCCTGAACAGTTTTCATTTTATTGCTTCCTATAACTTTTTATTTTTGGAGTTGATGTCGTCTCCTCTTGTGTGAAACCCTTGGATCCAGCCCCCTCCTCAGTTCACTCTCAGGGCTTGACGTCCTGTGTATTATTTTTCACTTAAATTTATATGAACATGTACATGAATTTTATACTGCAAAAAAAATGTATTTATTGTAAATATTAAAAACAATGAAATGAGTCCTTGGCCTCGCTGAACTCTTTCTTGCACGCTCTCTTGGTCGCACATGGATGAGTGAACCACATCCACCCACTCAGCGGCAGGGTGCTACTTTTGAGCTTACACCTAGAAGCAGTGGGTGCACCTGGTGCTGCGCAGCATCAGCTCGGCAACGCTGAGCACATCGTGCACGTCGCCGTCGTATCGCCGCTGCCGCAGCAGCAGCAACAATTTGAAACGCAGGCACTTGATTTCCACCGTGATGTTTTGCAGCTGCGAGACGGAGAAGGACAGCCGCTTGTGGGCTCAGCCTATAAATACAAACACTCCATTTCCATAATTACAGAGTGAGCCAGGAGCCGTCTGGACAGAGGGGCAGCGCAGCAAACCCTCATCAGTGAGCCCTTCGACTCCCTTTTCTGATGGGTAGAAATTATAGTAGCACATCAAAGAGCCTTAATACTACAATTACACACAGTCACTCTGCATTGCAGTTTCAAAGTATCTGAGCCTGTGCATATCATGTCTGCATGGTGTCAGCCAGCGTTTGCCCCCCACCACCACCACCTCCCTCTTTCCCCTCTCCTCAAAGGCGGTTCCGAGTTGCTGAATCAAAACCAGATGGCATCTCATAAATCGTTTCATGTTTTCTTTTCCTCGTGACACCAACAGTATCTGTTGCGTTTTGACAATTTGAAAACTTTGCACCAGCGTGATTACATCCATTTCCATCTCCAACTGGCGCACCAGCCAACCAACAGAGAAGCTGTCTCCTCACCTTGACCCAGATGTACTGACGCACATAATACTGCATATATATATATATATATATATATATATATATATATATATATATATATATATATATATATATATATATATATATATATATATATATATAAAAAGGAACTAGACACTGGAATGATAATAAAAACATTTACAGTTGTAGATGCAAATGTATCACTCTCATTTCACTTTTTTGTTTCAATATCATAGGAGAACTAAGAACAAAAACGATCCATCTTGAATTTGAATTCATTTTCTCAGTTCTGTCATTGCTGTAACCTCAGTATTCTTATATTCACCACTGACAAGATTGCTACTTGGGTATTATCTGCTGTAAATTGCACTTTTACACAAAATCAGAGCCTCACCTCTCCCCTGCCTTCCAAGAAAACTGTACTTTTTATTCAATTCAAAGTTATCACAACTTTGAGAAACATCTTGTTCTAATTACACAGAATGCACATTGTGCAATAGAGACCAAGCCGTCGTTATTACCATAAATGAGGCCTCTTACTCTGCACATGTCCGGTGAGCTCTGGAATCGACGGCGCACGCACACAACGTGCCAAATAAACCCAATTAATTGTAGAGCGTTTGCAGGGAAGCATGATTTTAACGGCATGTAGAAACGCAGAGAAAAAAAATCCCAGAAGAAGAAGAGCGAGGGGAAAAAAAAGAAAATCTGACGGCGGACTTGAGTGACAAGAGGAGAGTTGGAAGCGGAGGTCATCTGTGCATCGAGTTGTAAGAGTGCCAGGACAAACATCGTGGGTTTACACTATCTCCATTTTATTGAGGCTTTTAGCTGTATGGGAGGGAAGGCTGTTTGGGCGTTAACGCAAGGCAACCAATGATAAACCATCTGACAAGCACAAGCTGTTGACATCAGAGGGACGGTGCAACAGCACCGCGGCGGGAGTGATCTTAGTTCACAAGGAGGGAAGACCTCAACGATTATCACCAGCACCTCAAATGTCGTGCGAAGGAGAGACAACAGAGGAGTGAGACTGAAGCCTAGTAAAATCTAAAGTCTTTTTTGTTTTTTCTGGTCCCCTCCGTTCCACGTGTAAAAGTCCACATGAAGGGTGTTGTGTTTGAAACTAAAGCATTGATAATAAAACAAATAAAAATCACAGCGCTTATTATGTGATCATACGGCTAAAGGCCTTTAACATGGATCCGTTTAAGGTATCGCTTAATATGTACTGGAGGGTTTTCTAAACTAGGAAGAAAAGGCGGCTCTAATATGCTGAATCATAGGCCACTAGGGTGGTTAGTTTCCCAACTAACTACTAGAAACTCGCGAGAAGTAACTACATGTTCTACATAAAAATTGACAGTGCATTTTACAAGTACTTCATACATCAGAGATGATTGCTTTAGTGTATAAATAAAACGTTAAAATATTCTTAAAAGGCTTTCTCTTGAAACAGAAAAGGAAAAAAAAAAAAAAAAAAGGCTTTCCGGAGCAGGCTGTCACAGCGATATGGAATTAAAAACTGTGGAGCAAAATCTGAATTGCGTTACATCGCGGCTGAAGCCAGACTTGCGTCAATCCAGCAGATCCGTCGCGTTCTTGATTACGATGATTTGTTAGTGAGGAGTCTTGTTCTTAAAATGAGAGTCCTCGCACACGCAATCGAGTCACGTCTGGAAATTCACTGGTCTCTCACACCTAAAGTCGCAAACGGTGGGGCCGTGGTGCTGAGCAGTGTGGGTGCCGAGATCATGGGCCTGCGGATGGAAGGGGTTCTGGCGGCAGGAGGCGATGGGTGAGGTCTCGGGCCGGGTCGGGGGAGGGGTCGGAGGAGGAGGGGTCGCGGCCCGTCAGGAGGAGGACATTTGGGCCTTGCTGAGAGCGATGGCCAGCTCCAGGTCCTGCTCTTCCTGGAGACGAAGCCTTCTCAGCCTCTCCTGCTCTTCGCGCTCGCTCTCCTGCTTGGCCCACTCCAGCTGCTGGTTCTCACTTCCAAACTGGAGCAAGCAGAGAGGAAAACTTTAGAGTTGAAAGTAAAAAGGGGGGCAATACGCAGCGAGGTCAACGCGGGCGGAAGCGACGCGCCGAGCCGACGGTGGATGCAGATCTTCAAACAATTCAATTTCATTTAGGCAGTTAAGGCAGAATGAGAAAATCTTCGAGTCAAACATAATTCAAATGATTGAATACACGACAGTACATTAAGGATAAACAAACTCAATTTGAATCAAAATGATACTGTCAAAGAAATAGAGAAGAAATCAACATTAAAGAGATGTTGTTGTTTTTTTCTTTCTACACAGTAAATGGTGGAAAATTCAATTGCTTCAAATTACCGCACACATGTGGAGTCTGGATCAACGTGACTGGATATTTATTGAACTAATTAATGGTGCATTTGAATCACCGTGCTCAGATTTTGCAGTGCCAGCAGGTTTTTGTTTTGTTTTTTTTTCCACATGCAAAGCGTCGACCACCACACCCTTGCACTGTCTTACCTGGGTAAAGTCAGATCCTGGCAGGGAAACAAAAGTCACAATGGAGCCATCAAAAAAAAAAACAGAAAAAGAAAAGGAAAGAAACCACAAATCCCTTTTGAAAAAAAAAAACAGACAAAACCATCATGCTGCCACGAGGGCTAAGATAAATTCATGTCACGTCAAATCACACAAACAAGACACAAAAAGCTGCCATGCACAATTTCTTCACGTGAGAGCGCTCGGCCTGTTAGGACTTTACGCGGCGGCTAAGAAGCAGAAGACGGCGGACAAAGCAGCAGATTTACTTGGTTTTGCTCTGCTCCCAGGCATATCATGCTTTGACAGTGCATAAGCCCTCAGCACGTACTTCCAGCACTTAATAAACGCTCCTCAAGTACTACCTGACCGGGCAGGTTTACCAACTAATGCGGTGAAAAAAAAAAAGAAAAAAGAAAAGCGTCCTGTCGGCGCGCCGAGGACCGGAGACGACGGCGAGCATGCACAAAGCTCCTTGAAACCAAAGCGGCCGGCGAGATACACTGCAGTGGGGTCAGGTATGTAAATATTTGACTCCGACGCCAAGGCCGCGCAAAAGGTCAGGCCCGTCCTGTCAGTTGTTAGTCAACAGCCAGCCAGAGAGCAGCTCGCCTGCTGAGGTCACTACAGGGGGAAACTATGGAGATGTCGAGAGGAAGCGGCGACACCTCGCAGCCTTCAGCTCTTCTACAAGCCACGAGCAGCTCATGCAGACAAGGAAGAGGGGGGGAAAAAGGAAAGCGGGGAAAAAAAAAGGGTTGCTCGACCCCCCTCCCGCCCCCCCCACTGGGAAGCTGCAAGTGGACTCGACTTACAAGGCTAAAATCTGCCATGCCAACAGGACAGTCTTTGGAGGTTCTACTGGGAACAAAAGTGTCTTTACGGTCGGCTGCGGAGCCCTGCGTCAGCTCCGACACACTCGAGCTGAGCGGACCTCCTGCAGACGGACGACATTTCACACAATAGAACAGCTTCCAGCCAAACTTGCCGTTGGAATTAGTCATTTTAGATGCACGTTCAATTTTAGCGTCGGGGAACTAAAGACGGTCGGACTGTTTAGTTTAAAGAGGGGGGGGAAGGTTCATTAAAATCAAAAGGGGCAACAAACAGGCTTGTCTGTCAGTCAAACCTCATGAAAACAGGTCAGAATGTATCTTCAAATATAAATACAAACCATACACAAGGAGGTGTGTGTGAAACTCTTCACATTTTTTTTCGTAACCGACAGATGTGACTCACATGGGTCACACTGACTGACATTTCCATGATGTTCACGACTCTAAACTTGTTGTACTGTCGCACAGTTAAATAATTTCAACTCATCCTGGGCATCTTAACAAGGTAAAAAAAAAAAAATTGGGTCATCAAGACTAAATTATGATGCTCGAATGGTTGAAAAACAACATCATCAAAAAGCAAAACAAGTGCCTTTATTCTTTTTGAAGCTGTGGGAAAATATTATCACACTTCACAGCCTGGTAAGTAATAAGGTATTGCAAAAAGTTCACAGGAAGCTGCCAGCTCTGAGTGTGCCTGCAGAGTAGCCACTCAAAAGTTTATAGCAATATTGGTTTGAAAAAGGTGTTAACCACATCTTTTGAGTAAGGCTCGCTGATGCGTTGAAGCTTAACAAGCAAAGTGCAGCTTTTTGGGAACGCACACAAGAAAGAGGACCCACCCACCCATGTCTACAGTAAGCCTTTAAACGCACCGTCTATTTTAATGGTGTTGTACACAGCTCGAAATAATTCCCTGTCCCGGGTCCTTGCAATCTCGCTGGGCATCTCACAAACACACTCCAGGTAAAAAATAAGAATAAAATAAAAAATAAAAATAAATCTAGATAAGAAAACTCAGGTCTAAATTCCCCCCTCAAAGAGAACTATCACTCGGGTTCCATTGAAACACAGCAAATCTAGAACACATTTTCACAAAATTGGCTGAAGAAAAGGTGCAGCTGTGTGAATATTTGGAGGTGGCTCACTGTGGTAAGCAGTAGGTGGTACAACTATTACTGTGTTTTTTCATATTATGCATGATATGATAAAAATGGTGAAGTGGTGGGCGGACCAAAAAGAAATGAGTTGAAGAATATCAGCCGTGGCAGGGAAGAGGCACGGCGGCACATTTATTTTTCTTTTGACACATGTCTCGCCTCGTTTTCATCCGTCAACTCGCAAAACCATTTGTTTCTCTTCAGCAGCATGAAAGACGGGAGTCGTTTTGACATTTGCGCTGCACTGGTTTCAAATCATCTGCACTTGTTTGCTTTCTCTGTTTCTATCGCTCTCAATTACATGTATTTTCCTCGGTAAACATAAAACATTTGCAATTAAATTTGAAATTTAATTTAATTCAATGCAATTCAAAGTATTTAATGAAACTCAATTGTTTAATGTTTACATCAAGCAGTTTTCAGAAGCAAATGAAAAAACCACACCCATGAAAGCAGCTCGATGGAAACTGTCAGCAATTGAAAATAACAAATGAAAGCAGCATCGAGCGAGACCCAATCAGTTCTGCATCCTCTGCCGATGCCAACATATAGAAACGCGGCCCCCACCCCCGCCTCTCCTCAATACTGGGACCGGGCCTTTCACTTCCCCCATCGTGAGCTATTTAGCCACCTCGCTGGCAACTCATCCTTGAGGCGATCTGTGTTGCAGAGAAAAGGGGAACGCCAACTTTCTCACGCTGCGGCTTCTGCTACAAGAAGTTAGAGCGAGGTTACACCGGAAGGGCACGTGTTGGGCATGGTCTGTGGGTAGAGGGCGGTAGCGCAAGTGCACTCTCGAGCCAGATGGAAAAACAAGATTAAGGCAAGAGTTCGATGCAACTAAAGTGAACAAAGGAGAAGAAGATGAAGAAGGAGGAGGAGGAGGAGTGTGGCTCCGTCGACCCAAGTGTCCTGAAGCGCCGAGTTGATTACTGCAGCTGGTATTCAAGCTGCTGGAAGGAGAGATAAACTTGTGTATTTGCATCGGTGGCACATGGCTGTGAAACCGTAGTGCTGCTCCACTGACACACGCAGCTTTCCTGTTGCAACCTCAAAAGAAGAAATGACTCTCTCGACACCCTCCGCTTTAACCAAGCACTTGTTGTCTTCCTGCAAACCGCCGAGGGCAAAAGGTGTCGCTCTGGCACCAGAGGCATCATGACACCTGCAAGCCGTGGCTGCAAGTGCATTTTACGGCACTGTTGCAACCATGAGCGCAAAATGAGCAGACACGTATATTTTGCGCTGGGATTTTATGTATGGGAATGGAAACTTTTTGTATGTCAAGGTCAACTGGCATCTAGGTCTACTGGAAGATGGAGTGAGCTCACTGCCTGGTGGTGTAGGTCAATACATCCACTGTGGGATTCTCACAGGCGTTGAAACACATAAATCGCGAAAAAAAAAATATATATATTAGCGGCACCGAGCCTATTGTTACATCGTAACGCACGTCTTGCATCATGAAATAATGAGATAACATGGTTTCAACAGGTGTCGTGCAAAACAACCTAATGCATTAATGCAGATTTCGTCATCACGTGCAAAACACAGTGCAGCTTCGGTCACGTTCGGGCAGGCATACAGGCTGAGGAAACACGCACGTGTCGTGCGCACATACAAAAAAGGCACAGAGAAAACAGGGGGGCTTACCATAGGGAGGCGCAGGTCTGTTGGGCACATTTTTCTTTGACGGGAGAACCGGGTGATCAGACTTCTGTGCACGACAAAAAGAGTTTGAAGCTTTAACACCAGATGCGACTCTTTGATCAATAGGCCATGAACCTTTTTTCCTTCTGGAAGCTGTTCATAACAGCGTTTCTCAACTGGTGGGTCGTGACCCAAAAGTGGGTTGTGGAACTCTTTTGATTGGGCCGCAGCTCTTTTTTATAGGGAAAACGTTGGGCATTTATTTGCAAGATACAATTCCATTTCAATCATTTATTTACTTGACATGATAGACAGTGGGCTGGTGTTTTTATTCTTGCGGATAAGGGAAAAGATTTGGGTCCTGGGACGCCACCAGTTGAGAACCACTGGTATATCACATCACAGCATCGGAAAACTAGCTTCCTATGCTAGGAAAAGCTAGGAAGCCACAGAGTAAAACTCTGGCATAATGTACAATTCTATTGTGTTTTATTAATATACACTGGCCCTGGATCAAATAAACTAAAGTGCAACAGAGTGAGAAGTCACACATTGCAAAAGGAAAGACAAAAGCCGCAGTTTTCTGCATGCTTCAGTGGAAAAAACGGGGCCGATTTATTGCGGTAACATCCTGCTCCTCGTACCTTTGACATCTGACTGAAGTCAGCGAATCCGCCCGCCTTGCTTCCAAAGGAGTTGCTCCCGAAGGGGTCCGCCGTCCCAAACACATCTGTGTCAAGAGCACATAGACGTGCATTTAGGGATTTTTGAATATGTTTATGGAAAGAGCCCGGGGTTTCTAACAAAGTTTAAGGCCCCAGACCACAC
Organism: Nelusetta ayraudi; assembly: GCF_046127955.1. Classification (NCBI taxonomy): domain Eukaryota; kingdom Metazoa; phylum Chordata; class Actinopteri; order Tetraodontiformes; family Monacanthidae; genus Nelusetta; species Nelusetta ayraudi. The sequence goes on along the minus strand of NW_027466061.1, from coordinate 21,229,566 downwards.
TTTGAAAATCACTGCGGCATCTTGCTTGTTCAGAGAGGGCCTGCAAGCTATTTTCAGAGAGGGGAGGTGGTGGTGGGGGGACATGTGTGGCACGACTGCTTAAATTTTCCGTGACATATTGCGAAAAAAAAAACCAAAAACCTGGAAAGCGGAGGTTTTGTTCGACCTGACGTGTGCACGTGATTGGCTAATTACAGGAGCGGCTTGCCGTCCTGTTGACCAGGACTGCGCCCGGGTTGTTTTGAAGCTCGCCGCCGCACGCCGCTTGATGAAAAAAAACCCCAGCAAACTGCAGATGGTTACAGTGAAAAAACAAAACAAAACACTGTAAGAGAATATGTTTGTTGTGAGAGGGCGACCACAAGAGACCCCATTCATGTGAAGGGGACGCCGTGTTTTCCTTCACGCACAGTAACCCGGCTCAGGCCCACAGTCGGCCCAGTGTTCCCAGTTGCGAGCGGCGTGCGGCACGGCGGAGCGTTGAGCAGGAGGCCGCTCGCCGCTAACTTAAAACAACTTCCGTGCCGAATGAGGCAGAACAGCTCAATGGGAGGCAGATATAAAGCCGGGACAGAGGTCGCAGAGAGAAGTGCTTAGAAGGAGCGGCAGTGTATTCTCGTAGAGCGCGGCCGCCACTCACAAGGTTGCTGTTGTGTTTGGCTCCTGCAGGTCTCCTGTTTTTCCAGGGGTGAAGGATGGGGGGGGGGGGGGGGGTATTTTTAGTTGCCCAGAAGTTAAATACGTAGGTACTCGGCTATAAATAGCCCTGAAACCACAGGAAAAATTGAAGCCACAGTGAGTAAAAAATTGTTTGCCCCCCCCCCCCGACTCCCGCCAAAATAAGAATCTAAATCGAACACGTCACCCGGAACGGCGAAGAATGAGTCTTTGAGAACAGTTCCACAACGAGAACCTTCTTTGGCGTAACGGTGCTGGGAGGTGCGTTTTGGGGAACGTGGAAAAATATGCACGCAGACACCGGAATGTCTGCGCCGTCGCACTCGGAATCGTAACGTGTTAACTTTAGAAATAGAGAAACAAAAAAAAAAAAAAAAAAAAGAAAAAAACAGCGTAGAAAGAAGGCAATGGCAAGGCCAGAAGCCTCTTTTTTGTGCACCGATGTCCGGCGATGAACGTCAAAGTACCTGAATCTTTTGTTTTCGGGCTGCCAGATCTGAAAGGATCGCCGCTGCTGAAGGCACTTGGCTGGGAAGAAAGAGTTGAGGAGAGGAAAAGGAGAATGAAACAGCATAGTCAGTAAACTGAACACACACACACACACACACACACACACACACACACACACACACACACACACACACACACACACACACACACACACACACACACACACACACACACACACACACACACACACACGATGACTCATCAGCAGAAGCATCAGAATTCTCTTTCTAAGCTGTTTCAGCGAGTGAAGACAGGTCACAGCTCGTTTCCATCAGCACTCGCGACAGTAAGCAGCTCATTAAAGGGCAGAGACTAGCCATGTTTTCACTTAGCGAAAAAACTAAATAAGCAGGTCACTTGGAGGCACCTGAAATTCCCCCATCACGTGAAAACGGTCACAAACGTAAAAAGGCAGTGTTTTCGGTGAGAATGGCGAACGGCTGGAAAAGCCTTTTCCTCTGTGGTGTGTGAGAGGGCCTGGGGGGGAATCTGCTGGCAGGCGCGGCGACGGCGCGCACGCTGCAAACACAGCTTAGTGAGCAACGCCACCAGTTCCACGCCGCTCTGCATCGTACATTTAGTTTGCTGTAAGATTTGAGTTATTTGGACAAATGCGTTGGCCCCTCCTCGTAGAACACAAACACATTTGCAATGCATACACCACCACCAGCACTCACAGAGGAGAGCAGGCTCAACGGCACCCAATGAGCTCAGCCAGTGAACGTACACGGCTTGTGCACTGGCGTCATTTCCTGTTTTGCCTGGGGGTTACCGTAGAATTTTACTTACCGCCACACACACAAAAAAAACAAGAGAAAGCGGAAATTTTCCAGCTGAGAGAGTGTGTGAAAACAACCGCGCCACTGAAAACATCAGCAATTAAGCGAATTCTTTTTGGCAGACAGGAATTTCAGTGAAAAGAGGACTCAAGAGAAGTGTCCCTTGGGACATGACAAAGTGGTGGGTGTCTATGAATGATACTGAACACCACAATCAGCATATCCAGTGTTGGTAGGGGAAGGAGGGAGAGGGGGGTACGGTGGGGGGGACTGATACCTTGGCCGGTGGAGGGGGTTTCCTGCCAAAAGGGTCTGAAGACCCAAACGGGTCTTTCCTGTCCGTCTTCCTGAAGAAATCCTCAGATGAGGTGCCTTTGAAGGGATCGTTTTCCTTGAATGGATCTCCTCCAAATGGGTCTAGAAAAAAAGAAAGGAATGCATCGAAAGACTCCGGATCCAAGGACATTTTATTGGCGTCTCCCCCCCAGCATGAAAAAACTGTTTACTCAGATCTCAGCAAAAGGCAAGAAGAAGACCAGGACTAAAGACTGAAAGGGTGTATGGACTTTGACCATGTTCAGGAAAAGGACAAAATCACAGCTTTAGTATTGTGAACTTGGCTACAGGTTTGGAATACTTTGCAAGCAAATCACCATCTGACTGATAATAAATAACCTAAGGCTGCACGATTCTGGATAAAATGAGAATCACAATTCTTTTTCTTAGAATTGAGATCACAATTCTTTAACTTTTAAAAAAATATGTCACAAAGAAATGTAGCAAAAAAAAGTATATAATGGTGCTTGACACAAGACTGGCACATTAACTTTCCATGCGGAGCTGATTCGAAAAAAACGAAACAAAAAAACAAACAGTGTTTGCATGCTGTGTTGTTTTAACCTCCATCACCTTAAAACCTTGAAAAACCTCCACATCACGGAAGGTGAACCCTTTTTTCCATACAAGCACAGCAGGGTTGTCGTTTCTTGTTCTCACCACCATCAGCATGCTTTTCATCTACATTCATTTTCTTACTTTCCATCTTCCTTTTTTTGTTACTTTCACAGCTTTTCTCTCACGCTGTCAACGAGCCAGTGACCCGTCAATTTTTGCTACTTATGGAAAGGTGCTACTCTGTGGTTCTGCGTGTGCACAGTACTACATTGCTGAGTTTCATTATCGTTTGCATTTTATGGAGGTTAGAGTTAGCTTAGGTTAAGGTTGGGGTTGTAGTTGCGTCACCATTTGTTGAGGTCGAAAGTAGAAGAACTTGTTTTCCTGCAGATGATATCCTGACTGAAAATGCACCAGAATCGACCTCTTTTAAAAATGAAATTGTTTCCAAGTCTGGATGGAGATCCCAATCTTAATATGATTAATTGTGCAGCCCTATGGGAACCTTAATCCCAGCAGAAAAGAAAAGATGTGCAAGTTATTCTGACCACTGAAAGACTTGAAGGGGTCCTCCGTCTGGAAGGGGTCAGCAGCTGGAGGCTCCTTTGCCGCATTTGCACCGCTGTTATTGAACATGGCAATTTTTGACTTGAAGGCGTCGTCCTGATGAATAAAAAAAGAAAAAGACATCACAGTGTCAAGCAGTTTTTTCCCCCTTCTTTCTCTTTTTTGAAGCCTGTTCACCAAGGAAACAAGACAAATACACATGATGGCAAATATCTGCATATCCAGGAAAAAGAGAAACTATGAACTACAGACTCCATCACTGGGCGACGCCTGATTCACTTCCTCTGTTGAAGTGAAAATAGCAAAGGAGCAGGCCTCAAATGAGGTTAATTTGTTTTGATTATGCAATTTTGGAGCCTGTATTTGAACTGTAAGTACACACGTTTGGTTTTGAGCCTCCAGTGGGAAACAAGGGATATACTCATGATCTCCTCACCGCACTCCTGAAGCCTCCGTTCTCCCTCTCGCCAAATCCATCGCTCAAGTCCGGCAGGTTGCTGAAGTTGCCGCCATTGAGGTCACTCAGTGCGCTGCTGTACTGCTCAATGGTCTTTGTCAGCTCCTTTTGGCCATCCTGGATCAGCGTCAGTTTAGTGCGAGCCTAAAAAAAAAGACATAAAAACATGACAAAGAGTTTGTCATTCATTTCCAGGTCAGTGAATTTTATTGACAAGCTTTATTTCTCCTCACATCAACTCAGGCGTCTGAGTTGAGAAAAAAAGTAGAGTTCCAACTTAGGTGGAATTCACCACTCATTCATGCAATAACAATAAATGGAAATATCACGAGATAAAGAGGAATAAAATACCACAGCAGCGCTTTATATAGCAGGATTCAAATCTAACCAATGTAGCGCATTATTTATTTAACACTGGCCAGATAAAAGAGTTTCACTTCAGTTTGCTTGAAAAGTGTACTTCATGCATAAGACTTTGGGTAAGAGTTCAGCGTGATTAACTGTGCGGAACGGGTCAAGAAAAAAAAGTGGGAGAGAGAGGGAGAGAGAGAGAGCGAGAGAGAGAGAGACAGAGAGAGAGACAGAGAGAGAGAGAGAGAGAGACAGAGACAGACAGAGACAGACAGAGATTGGGTCTCGGAAAGCCATTGCAAGCAAAACAAACTCCATGAAGATTCACACAGGCAGGCCAGGTGATGTTGCTTTAGGCTGCAAACTACAATGCATTTCCAGAATACATATATTTTATTTTTCCACCTCAACAAATTTCTATTTTTCCCCCCCTTCCAAACACATAATGAATCTTTGCAAGCTAAGTCCAAAGTCCAACGGCGGGGCTCACTCAAAGCATCCTCAGCTCGCCACTCAGCACCCACCTGGTTGATCTCTTCCTGGGTGGTTTTGAGGGACTTGACGATGCTGTCCAGTTGGACGCGGCCCGACAAGAGGCTCTGCTCCAGCTGGGCCTCCTCGTCCTGCAGCCGACTCAGCTCCCCCTTGGTGCGGCTCATTTCATCCTCCTGGCTGCGCTGGTCGCTCTCCTGGGAGCGGATCTGAGTCTGCAGCGACGAAATCTGGCCGGCGAGAGTGAAAACAAGAAGGCTCGAGGAGTTGATGTCTTGTCCACTGCGACTGTGTGTCACATTTAAAGTTATGAAGTTGGGTTAAAATTGCTTTATTTTCTTTATTTCTACAATAACAGTACGCTAACAGTCTAAAGAAGATTGTCATCAGGGAACAATTTGCTCTTTCAGGTAAGCTTGTTTGACCACATTCAGCGAACTTTCTCTCAACGGTCTGGGAAGGGAGCCTGCTTGGTAAAGAGACATTTTGCCTGGCAACTGTGTCATTGCGCAGCTTGGAAGTTTTTCTTTTTTTGCCACAATAAGTTTGTGTCACAGTTATCATGGCCACCATCTTACTCTCGTTAAAAAAAAATCATACCGCCCGCAGATATCACACCATCAGCCTCAGCAAACAGTAGGACATTTTTTTCGAAACTGCCTCGTTAAAAAGTGAGAGATTATTTCTTTGTGTTGAAGGCTGGAGTTGGTTTCTGTACAGTGTGAGAAAGGTTAGAAATCTCAAAATCCAAACAGTTTATCTGTATTTTCCAAAGAAGTGAAAAAAGAGAGTCTGAATTTTTGGTAGCTAATTTATCTAAGTAAATAACTAAAACAGTAAAAATAAAGAAACAAACTTCTGGTTAAGAGCTGTGAGGACGACTATAAAACCCTATGGAGAGCTTTACTGTTAACCATGGACATGACAAGATGGTTAAACAAATTATATTTTCTTCACATTTCTCTGATTGGATGTAGTCATTTGTTCATCAAGTGTGTCTCTCTGACCATCTGGGATTCCTCTTGGCACTTCTGCTTGACATCGTTGACCATCCCCTCCAGTTTGGAGCGCTGCTGGTCCATCTCCTCCAGGCGCTCCTGGGCAATTTGCTTTTGGGACTCTAGGTCCTGCAGGCTGCTGCTTTCTCTGTCCAAGCTGTTCTGCATGTCCTGTTCACCAAAGCACTCATCAATATACACACGCTCAGGGCAATCCGCAGCAAAGGAAAAGTTTTGTTCCGTTTACACTTTACTCTGCTGTTGTCATTTAAATTACAGAAATAAAGAAAAATGATATTCACCAAGCATATACACGCGAGTACAATAGAATAGAAAATTTGTTGTAACTTGAAATAATTGAGGGGTAAAATTTTTAATTTTTTGCAATTAGAGCAAAAGGCAATTCCCATCCAGTGTGAAATAACATACGCAAAAACGTAAGCAAGTAACCTGGTGAGTCATATCCAAATATTTTTTTAAGCCAATGAGTTTTGCAAAAGATGAAAAACAAGCTTCCTACTCACATGAACTTCACTATTTTGATGTCTGATGGCTTCTTCTTTCTCCCTGATCTCCTGCTCCACAATGAATTTCTCTCTGTAGGTGTAAAGGGCAGGAAATGGGCTGATAATGACCATGATTTTATTGCTGAATCAAATCAAAAACGGTAAAAAAATAAAAAAAATAAATGCTACCAGATAAATTTAGGGATCCAGTTCAACTAATATAAAAACACATTCAGACTGATGGTTACTTCACTACATAAAGTGGTCATTTTGACAATGTGTTAAACCTGAGGGAACAAAAAAGCAGTAGTTTTAAAAGTGTTACAATGATGGCCATTAGTTTGTTCAGTTTGGATTCAAATAATCATGAATTTTAGTGCATCATTTAGGTCATTTACACCAAATTTATAGAGGATGTGTGAAAACTATGAAGAATTTTTTTGGCATGTCTTGCATGCCAATACTGAAGCTCAACGCTACGGCTACACCTCTGCACAGTGACACATCTTCCGGAGCACAAAAAATAACATAAAAAAAGAGAGAGAGGCAAAGAGAGGAATTCATAGTGTGAAAACACATGTATTAAAAAGGGCTTTGATGACGGGATGGTGGCGAGCATCAGTTCGAGGCACCCTCCCCACCACGTCTTGCTCAGAGGAAGGGAAACAAAGCTGCGCTCTCGCCGCTCGGAGCGCAGGGGCTCACCTCTGCAGCTGAGCTATTTCCTGGCTGAGGTCATCCAGCTCTTTGATGCCTGTCAGCTCGGCCGACCCCGCGGAGCTGGTGCTGTCCTGGGGCGAGACATGGAGACGGATGTGAAAGGAGGACAGGAGGACGGACGGCGGCATGAAGAGGAGCAGAGCCCCGGGAGGTGAGAGGACGGATGACGAAGACTGACAACGGCGGGGAGGAAAGGAATGAAATGCTGGCAAATAGAGTTGCGGGCAAAGCTGAGAATTCTCCAAAGGGGACAATTTGTGCAGAAAAAAGGGGGGAGCAGAGGGGATGGCCATGATGCAGAGAAACACGCCCTCCAAATCTGTCTCACTGAACAAAAGACACAGGAAGGAAATTCAAACATATGACACAGCTACAGAGGGAGGAGGGGGCACTGGGGGGGGGGTCTTAGGAATGTATAAAGACAATAAGAAAACACTGAACGCAAAGTTTTGTGTAGAGCAAATTTTTTTTTTTCAATGAACAAAGTCTCAACTTACTGTATTGGCCTACTACACTTTATATACTCAACTAGTTCTGCTGTTTGGCCACAAAGAAGGAACTGAGCAAACCAGCATTATAATACAAAGAAAGCACTTAGGTAAGAATTACATTATACTTTCACTGCGTGTTTCGAAAGCTCTTGCTTCACCGATTTCACACCCTGCAGAGCGACAAGCCCGATGGTTTAAAAACAAAAACGCAGAAATGAGACTTAAAAAACCTGATGTGAAATGCAACAGACGCATTTGAAGTGGTTCTGGTCTGTCAGGAATTACAATTTTTGTACAAAAAAATATTAACCCACTGACCCCCCCCAACACTGAAAATGCAAAGTAAAATAAAAAAAAAATCTACTTTCCTCACTTCATCTGCGGCATCTACAGTACCAGCCGCATCTTTAATCACTGCTACTTCTTCCACTAGAATTATCACATACTTTATAAACCCAGTATACAAAACCAGAAATTACTTCACATTGTTGTGAGAGACCTCTGTTGATGAAAGAGCAGCAGGTGGCAGTGTTTGCTCTCGGTGCAGTTGAGGTTTACAGGTAAGGACAAATTTGGGGGAATTCCAAAGTCTGACAAACATCATTCAGAGGGGAAGAAAAAACAAGGTGGGAGAGATCCTCTGTTTACCTGTAGGGGAGGAGGGTGGGGGGGTAATAACTAAATGGCTGAGAGATGAATGAAGACACGAGGCATTTGATGGTGGGCACTTCAAACTAAGTGAGAATATATATACAGCATATGACAGAGCAAAGGTGCCATCTTGTGGCAGACAGTTGCGCTACTCACTCTGCGGATATTATCTAGAGCGGAAAGGTCGGGTCTCACGGCTGACATAAGGCCCATATAGCTCTGTTAGGATAGGACAGAAGAGATTATGCGGCAAAAGCTGAAAACAACTGCAAAGCTGAAAAGTAAAAGTGCAGAATCAATGTAACACAAGAAAGTGCCCAATGATTAGCTTGGGAAGGTGAGGAAAGTGCAGCAAGCAGGGCTACTTCATGAAGAAGCAGTGGCTGCAGGGACTCACGGGCAACCCCACTGCAGCTGCAGTCCTCTCTGATGGGGGGATCATGTCCGGAGTTAATGTCGAGGGTGGGTCGATACCTCTGGTGGACTTCTGCTGGATCAGATGCATGGCTAAAGAGAACTGCTCCCGGTTCAGTTTGCCTGTGTGTTTAGTGTCAGCAAGTCCCCTGCAGACAAGGAGATTACTGACATTACTAAAAGACACTTTTAACAAGTTATCATGAACACACAGGCCTTGTGTGTCTGTCAATATGCACACGCAGCAATGCCAACGATGCGTTGACACAATGGGAAACTATCTTTGTGTTTTAATGCACTGTACATCATGATTACTACAATGTCCATGAACCGCAATCAGTGAAACAAAAATGTTTTTTAATGTCGTTGTTCTTGAAATATTTTAGTTATTTTCGGCCAAACTGCACAAAAAGCTAGAACCCTCCAACTTATAGGCAACTTTGAGGTCCCCCTGGTGGCAAAGCTGCAGCGACTTTCATCACAGACTTGTCTGCACCTTAAACTGAATAAAGTTCAACTTTCTGGTGACCACAGTCTGTCACTGGTGCGGCTCCCTATTACACCTGCCAATGTGTGACTTCAATCAATGCAACAGGCAAAACTGTACAAGTCAGTTTCAACTTAATTTTGTCTGACAGCTTGACTGAAACAATGTTATATTTCATCGGTCCACCAGATGGGGCCACAGAGTCGTAAGTGACAAGAGAATGCCCTGCATAAATAAGGATGAGTCAACTCTATTGGGAAACACTGCAGATGACCACAGTTTTTACTGTAGTCATCGCTACAGTGCACTGGAATCTTGATGTGTAGATTTGCTTTTTGATAAAAGGCAAACACATGCAAGGTGTTGAGTGAGTTGTTGCCTCACCAGATTTGTGCCAGCATCGTCTGGGAGAGGCTGGACAGCATGAAGATCTCTATGACCTCGGTGCCATTCACCAGGCCGTCACCGTCGGTGTCTGTCTGTATGAAGAGTTCATCGTAGCGCTCCCTGTCGGCAACCGATACCACCCAATTCACTGCAGGCTGGAAGGGGTAAAAACAAAACCACAAATAAGTGAAAAAACACAACTATTTTGGTGGTTTACTAAATCAAAAGGTAGCACCTGCTGAGGCCAAATGATGTTTTTAACTGAAACATGGAGGTTGAAGTGCTGTAGATTTGAGTTTAAACAACTCTTCAAGGTACTGCAACACAATATACTGATTTAATCTGGTATGTGAAGTGGGGCATTAGCAAGAAATTTGCCTTTAAATTCTGACGCACATTTGAGCATTTGTCCAGAATAAATCATTTAATCTGTAGAAAAATGGCACAAACAACATTTAAAAATGACGTGATAAAAGACAAAGAGATGCATGTCAGGTGAAATACATGTGTGAGCTAATCGTTGCCAAGAAAACCTGTTTCTCAGACTTCCAGCTACGGTTCCAGGAGGGAGAAACTCTGTCAAAGTGTACGCAACCCTCACAACAATGTGGCAAAACAAGTCCAGCTGTTAACGGCGGAAATGAATAAATACATTCTATGGTGGTTTCCTGAAATGCAGCCTCGGCCCTGTCTCACCAAAGGGCAGAGAAAATAAAGACCACATTATTTAACTATGACAGGCCAACTCTGAAAAGCAACAAGTCAATGCAATATTGGCGTGCATAGATTCACTTGTTTCTTATTATTACTGTAGTTATTGCATAGTTTATTTTTTTTTGTATTGTTTTTAGTGCTTGCAACAAGGTAGTTTCCCAACTTGAGATGAATAAAGCGCATCTATTCTATTCTATTCTATTCTATTAAAACTGGCACAAATTAGGAGCAGTGGGGGAGTCAGAAGTGGCATAATAAGCATTTTTCATCAGTAATGACAAGTTATTGACAAGAACACTGCCTCCGCAGGCGGGTGCAATTAGTGAGTAATCAGGGTGACCCAGGCTCTTTGTGACAGAACCTTGATTAGAAAACACCTGTGGGTCATTCATTGTGTCTACCCGAGCAGGTTGTACTGCCTCTACCTTATGCTTCTTCCCAAAGCAAACTTGGCAAAACAATGTTATACAGTATATTGCAACTGATTTAAAATACAAAGGGGACGGAACATTACAGGCCGTGTGGATAAGTGTTAGAGAGACTGTATGACCTATTTTGCACACACATGCAAAACCTGTACATTCTGTACTCTTCTTGCTTGATACATCACTTAGGCTGTGTATGTGTGATGTCTCTGTTGTCATATCACATTAGCAATGAGGGTCAGGTCTGGGCAGCACGGCCTCACGCTCTTACACAATAGCTGTTCAATTTTAAGGTGTGAAGAACATGGATTAGCATTGCAAGAATAAGTATTGCTGAAAAAAATGTATATATTTTTAAAATGAGAGTATACACGTGCTACCCGAAAAATTAGAATATCAAGTAAAAGTTGTTTTATTTTGGCAATTTAACATAAAAGATGAAACCAACAAATTTTATTGAGCCATTACACTCAAATTGACATCTCAAGCAGTTCCTTGTTGTAACTTTGCTGATTAAGGTTTTCAGCTTATTAAAACCGCAAACTGAGAAAATTATTATAAAATTTGAGGGTTTTTTTTAAGCTGCAAGACCTGATCAGCAAAATCCAAAGAAATGAAAACTTGAAATATTATCGTTTGTATAATATGTCAAATTCACCTTTTAAGTTGAATTGCAGAAATACAACAACCTTTTCAGGATACTCTAATTTTCTGAGTAGTACCTGTATGTTTCAAAACCTGTATGGACCTTGCAGCATATCACCATAGCACAGCACTTTTTTTTTCCTTTCTTTTTTTTTTTAACATATCCTCAATATACAGTCAAACATTGCCTTATACCTTTGCACTGCAAAAACTTAAATATTTATCTTTCAGCTAATGATTAATTTCCAAAAAACAAGGCATTTAAAATAAAAATAAAAATAAAATACATTACACATACATTAGATATGTTTAAATAATGTCTACTAAATAATTAATTATTAATAAAATAAAATAAATAATTTTACTATAACAATATTAACACCAGCTCTCTTCAGCCGAGGAAGGTTCTTATAGGGTGAATTGGCACATTTTATAATTTTCAAAGAAAGTTTTTGTCCAAAATTCATCCAATATTTACTGAAATGTGACTGGCAACATATTTATTAAAATAAATATTCAGAAATTAAAATACATTTAAGTAAATTAGATATGATTTTGTTGTTGAATTGTGTTGACGGTTCATGGAGGTGGTTAATGTTTACTCGAAAGCAGTATTGAAAAGAAGAATCTGAAATTATATCAAGTCACATTTTTTCTACGATGTTCGGCACTGTCAGATTCACTAAACTGCTGCTAAAAGCTTTGATTGAAAAAAATCTCTGTGGGTCATTTTATACGTAGTAATGTGGGGTGAGACAGCCGTACCCCAGCAGCCTATGTTCAAGGGTCAAGCTAAAATGACAAACATAATTCAGATTGAGGATTATCAAAGTTTACCCTGCATGTCTTTGTATTGAATCAGAATGTCAAATAACACCAAGGTGAACCACACAGACACGGGCAAACAGTAAATTCTGGAGAGTGAGACAACATACCGCTGAGCTGGACTTAAAGGAGTGTTTTGGAGAGAGGTTCACAGTGTTGGTGCTGATGAGGGGAGCACTGTTGGGAGGAGGAGTGCTTCTCAAAGACTCCTTATGTGGAACTGAGCCACCCATGAAACCGGAAACAGCAGGTAACACTGCCACAGCGCCTGGCAAAGTACCAGGAATTTTCTTCCTTTTCGAAGGGGGGATGAGGGAGGAGGGTAAGGAAGTTGGGATGGGCTCCTTCTCCATGGTACGATACACAAGATGCATGGCCTAGAAGACATAATAGAAGAAATAATTAGGCATAGAAGACATAATTCAAATCAACAGTTAATTTAATTTAACAGTTCAAATTTAGGGCCAAAATAGCAGCTGCTTACCACTGTGAATTCTTCTTTGTCCAGGTGCCCATCTTTGTCAAAATCACTCAAATCCCAAATCTGCAAGACAAAAATATTGAACAACCTACAAACCAACAGTATGACTGTACAGTTATCTGTTAGATCTCTCCAACTTATCACCTTTCCCAACACATCCAGAGGTAGCTTGGAGTTGATCAACACTGGCCTGACTTTATCACCGGAGAGCAGACCATTCACAGGAGACAGGCTCTCAAAAATGCCCTCAAACTTCCCTTTTTCATCAGGCTGGAGGAGGGAAACACAATTCAGTTTAACAAATGGATAAAGTGATTATTCTTTAACAATTTGTGAAATGCCATTTCACTCACCCTTATTGCCCAGTGTGAGTCAGTTCCTGCCTTTGAAACACTCAACAGAGGGCTGCTTGTATCTCTCTGCAACACAAAGGTTAATTTAAATAATAAGAATAATTTAAAAATAAATTGTACACTGGAATACATTAAGTTTATTTCTTGAATGTGTAAGAAAACTGCTCACAAATTTGGGTGCAGCCAAGTTTTGGTTGAGACTGTTAAGGCTGATGTCATGTCCGCCCTGTGCTGAGGCTACTAGTCTCAAAGCTATAAAGAAACCCTAAAAGGAGGAAATGAAACGACAAAATCATCAACTTTGTTCGATCATTGTTAATTCAGCTTCACCAGGTTTAGCAATTCTTAGTGTGATTCAGTTTTACCCTTTTGTCCAAATAGCCCTTTCTCTCCATATCAGCCAAATCCCAAATCTAAAGGAGAGTAATGTGTACACTTAATGCCATGATACAGACAGTGTTTAGGGCGTTTGTATATATTTAAGTTAAAGGCCTACCTTCCCTAACGTACTGTCGGACAGCCCTGACTTCTTGAGGAACTGGGCAGCATCTCCAGCTGATATTTTTCCCGTGTTTCCAGGATCAAGCTACAAAAATATGAATGAGAAAATCAAATCAAATCAATAAAAACAACACAGCCTGGGTATTACTGATAAGAACGTCAGCTAGGCTTAGAAGTAAAATTCATATTTACCTGTCTGTAATAGTTGTCATAGACTGGGTTTCCACTCGATAACTGAAATAAAACAACCGTTTGGTTACAGATAAAGACGTCAATTTGCACAGCATAAACTAAGCAAAGGTGCTCTTGGGCTAAACGTGGCTTTAGCATAAAGAGAGATACAGCGTATGATTCGTTCCGTACAAGATGTAGGTGGGTAGCCAACAGATTAGCCGACCAGATGTTTATTTGTTGTGTCCTTTCAGAGACTTGGAAGATGTTTTTCGATTTCAATCAATACTATTTGCATTCCTAACTGTTCTTTGGGTAACTTGAACTCACAGTGTAGTATTTTTCGAGACAGTTTACTGTACAGAACACAATAAACTTAATCATCCTTTAACTGCCCCAATAGCTAACCTCGTTAACTCCCTTGACATCAAAACATGATTTAAGTGCTACATAGGTTAACATTAGCGAGCCGTAGTACTTGTGACGTTATATGGCCACATATCTATCGCGACTGTCAATTGTTAATGGCCAGTCATCCGTCGTTTCGGAGATTTATTGAAGTAATGCGAGATGTTACCTGACTGAGAGTCATGAGCGCCGCCATATTTCCTGGTGTGTCGGGAGTGCGCACACGCATATGTGTACACGCCCCTTGCAAACAGTGCACGAGCACGCGTGGAACTGTAGCTTCTGTCTTGTTTCCTCACGGTCCTTTTTAGTTGGCTGTACCGAAAAATTTGAATGGTGTCGGTTTATGTTTTCATTTTCCTCCTGATGTTCCTCTTCTTTTTCGTTAACTTCGTTGCACGAATACAATAATAATAGAAAACACACACACACACACACACACACACACACACACACACACACACACACACACACACACACCAGGTTTTACTGTTTATATGCAGTCACTGGTTGCAACGTCATTGTTATTTCATTTCATTACAAAAAGTATAGTGATACAATAATGGAGGAAAAAAAGCAATGTTATATCCACACAGAATGGGCATATTTCAAATATATTAATATTGTACATTTCGAGGACTATTTGAGTACCTCATCGCCAGGCCAAGTGCATTTTAAACTTATGAGGTCTTTCAGTCTTTCTTGTCTTGTCTTTCCTCACAAAATACAATTGCTCTAAAGCACTTGGTGTTGTGTAGGTGTTGTATCTCCATGGTGAATAATTTGAAGCTTTGTCCTGTTGATTGGGTTAGTCTTGATAAGTGTGTATTCCCCCCCAAAAAAAATAAATACACTTACACACACAACTTATAAAGAGAGCTATGCAGTGAGGGACAAACTCCCTCCTATAACCTGAAGTCAAGAGCAGTCAACATTTAATTTTTGCCCAATTATCATCAAGCAGGTTTGGCCAGCTGAGAAAAGCCGACTTGAAACTTTCACAGGTTCCAAAACCGAAAGCACTCAAGGTTTGGTTGTTATCTGCACTATCAAAACTCCAAAGCAGAAATGGTGCACCTTTTCAAATATGCTTTTTTTTGTCTTTTTAATTTTAACAATGTGAACCCTGCACAGTTTTTGACAGAATTTTTTTACAGAATTGTAATGCCAATGTTCCATATTAACTTTCTAAACCACAGCTTTAGAAATTGATACATTCTGGCTACTTCATATTTTAATGACTCCAACTTCATGTTTCAGAAATACTAGTGCAGTACAACACCAATAAAGCCCACAACCAAGTAAGGTTTAATAGTTTTAATAAAAACTTTGGCATCAATAAACTTCTGTCAAGTAAAAATGAGTGCAGTGAGTCACACCAGGGGCTCAGTTTCTGCTTCTTCAGACATTCAAGGGAATTTTGTAGGCCCACAGAAATACATGTTTTGCATTTTAATATAGAAAAATAACCAACACCACTGGTGCTCATTTATTTCCATCTGTGCCAATGACGTTACATCAGGATTAGGGTACATTGTATGTTTGTGTTCATTCAGTTTGACTTGGGAGCTTGAGACAAATTCTATAAGTAACAAGTTCAAATCTGAGCAGGCATCGTTTGTTTATTTAATGTATGTGTCATCAGTAAAACTGGAAAAAAAAAAAAAAAACACCTTCTGATCAACTGTGCCACGCAGACTTTATCAAATAACTTATAGAAAAAAAAATCAAGAAACCAGTACAGATCAGTGCCACCATATTTTTCTACTATTCAAATATGAATTGTACTTTGGAGATGAAAATCAACATTCTAATCAATCCAGCAGTTTAAGAGGAACTGGGTAATAGTGTGACCAAAATGAAAGAGAAACCAAGTCCATTGACATCCATTTGCCCCCTCCCCCAAGTAAGGTGGTGTCCAAATCTCAGGGAAAGGATGCACAGCAGCCACAAAACCCCTGGAAAAAAAACCAACAAAAAAAGAATCTCTGATCACACCACCTCAAAGCTCATCCTTGGGCACTGTTTCCTCCTCATCCCCATCCTCCTCTGGTTCTTCCTTAATTTCATTCTCATCCTCGTCGCCTTCATCTTCATCATCCTCATCCTCATTGGCACCAGTTTCCTGTTCTTTGTTCTTCTCCTCCTCTTCTTTTCGCTTCACATCATCCTGCTCCTCTTTCATTTTCTTCTCTGGCTCCTGAGGTGACAGTCAATATGAATTAATCACCATAATTTTTATGCACGCACAAAACAAACAAACAAAAAATAAAGTCAGTACAGCTCATACCTTAGTCACGCCCCATGTGTTATTTCCAATGTCTTCTGCTTCCTTCACGTCGTCAGTGATGAGGAAGTTGTCAAAGATGGTGCCAGACTTCACCTGAGACATAGAGTCAGAAATGTTGTGTTGCAACTAAAGCATCATTATTATTTTTGTAGTGGTGATCCCTCTTTTCTTACCTGCCACAGATCAAGACCAATCACACCAATCTTGTCAAACTTGTAGATGTTTGAGTCAGGGCTGTACTCGGGGTTATCAATTTCAGGGTGCACCCAAGCTCCCTTGTAGTTGGGGTTGTCAATTTGCTTGGGTTTCCACTCTCCCTGCAAAACAAAAAGTATAGTTTGACTGCAAAAGAATTGGAGATTTGGTTTAATAGCGATTAGTTAGTTGGACAGGATCACCGAGAGCAGAAGTTCTGTATGCCGACAACGTGAACCCACCTTGTATTCAGGGTTGGGGATCATGGGTGGTTCCCACTCTCCATCCATGTCCTCGTCCCAGTCCTCAGGTTTCTTTGCATCAGGGTCAGGAATGTTTTCAGCTTTGTCCCAGTACTACACACAAGAACCAAGGAATCATATTATGGACCTTACAATTGCAAACAGTTAGCCAGTTGAAATCAGCACAAGTCACACCTAAAGCATGCCAAGGCTCTTCATGCTCTTGGTTATGTAACCAAGCTTGTTTACCTCAGGCTTGGTGTCATCAACATCATCAATCTTGGCACGATCATCCCAGTCCTCTGGCTTCTTAGCTTCAGGGTCCTTGATTTTCTTGGGGGGCAAAAAGTCCCAGTCCTCCTCCAAACTGCCCGATACTATGTTCTCATTATCAATCTTCACAATATAAGTCTGATCTGGGTTCAGAATTAGTGTGTACAGGTGGCTTAGCTCATCATCCTGGGGGAAAAAACAGAAGTTATTGGGTTAAATTTTACAGCTTGAAACTACTGAAAGACAGATAAACTTTTCTTCAAATTCAAAGTGCATTACCTTGCACTTGACATCTTTCTTGATAAGGTGATTCTTTCCCTTGTAATTGAAGATGACATGGACTTTCTTGGTGCTGTAGCCGCAGATGTCAGGGCCTGAGACAGAAATTGCGGAATTATGAGCTGTTCTTGTCATTGTGATCCCTCAGTAGTATATTTATTCTTTCACATACCGAACATGAGGTAGTATGAGGATTCTCCGTGCATCTCTGTCTGCTCCAAGTCAGCCGGGAACACTTTTACGTAGCCGCCACCACAGTCGATTTTCTGCTCATGCTTGACTGTGAACTGAATGACAAGGGGCTTCCCCTCGTTGCTGAAGGGCTCAAATCGGGCAGAGGAAGCATAGAAACGAGCATCCTGGCTGGTCTGAAGACCTGAAACAGAAAGTGAACAAATGATTATGAGCAACACATTATTTTCTTTGGCTATGCCTGGGGGGGGGGGACAAACAAACTTGTGACATTATGTACCAAGGATTCTCAGGGCACATTTGGCCTCCGGTGTTTCAGGTTCAATGACCACATAGAGAATGCAACTCATTGCTCTGCCTTAAAGCAAATAAAGCTCTAGGTGGTTCATCCACCGGCCTCATTAAAGACGCTCCAGTGAGCAATAAGCACCTGAACCCAGGTTTTGCACTGGGGACTCTTGTTATTGTTCAGATTACTTATGCTACTATGCTGCTTGCGTAGGAAAAGAGAACAGAATTAACAGAGAATAGATATACTATGACCTCAAAACTAGTGGAAACTGGCTGTACTTGTCAATGACACTACAACATTTTTAATTTTTTTTTTTTTTTTTTTACAATGCACCAGTGTCACACCACAATGTATTTATTACCTTTGTCCAGCTCAGCATCTCCATAAAAGTTGCCGGCGGTGAGCTTCCACTCTCCATAGTCAGATTTGTGCTTCGATTGCAGCCAGCGGCTGGTCCATGCGTCTGTGGGGTGAGTGTCAGGAACGGAAATCACAGGTAATGATTAGATCACCAATGTTTCAATAGTTATTTTACATTATTCAGATCCGTCGCGTTATCAATTGATTAACGCTATATGTCAGAATGCAGATCTTCCTCGGATCTTTCTTGTATCTTCATTTGGACTTATTAGTGGTTTAGAATTCGAGGTGGTTGCGTATTCGTGCTGCTAATAGCTAACGTCTGCAAATACCCATTTCAAGTTTTGGGAACCGACCGGGGTGGGACTTTCCACAAATTACATCGATGGGAGAAAAGCACGAGTTCCAATAAAAATTGGTTTTAAAGAGATTATCATCGAGGTTATTGAGATTTTAAGCACGTGTAACTAATATCCGACGCCACATGCACAAAATGAAAGTTAACCCCTAAACACAACTTTCGATACAGGCTGAAAAAGTCGAGGCCGAACTTACCGCCGTCCTGGAACTCCTCCCGAAAGTACACTGTCGCGTGCACGTTGCACACCGCTAAAACTACGGCAACTACGCCAAGAAACTGCATTTTCCCCATTTTTGCTTCTTCTTTCTACCGCTGACAGCCTGCTTGAAGCCGATCCTGTGACTGACCACCTGGCTGGCTGGCGGAGGAGGAAGCGAAGAGCGTATTTTAGTGTCGCTCCAACGAACAGATGTCTGCCCGCGATTGGCCAGCGAGGTGGTGTGTTTGGACCAATAGGAGTACACCACGAAACATATGTCGTCCCTCAAGCCTGATCCAGGAACAGCTTTTTTAATACTTTAGCCCCTTGTTGTATTAGCATCCAACCACTAGATGGGGATAAAGATTGTGAACGGTGCTGCGCCTGAGTGCGGTAAAGCTAGTCACCGCAGTGATTAACTGCACATATTACATTTGTTTATTTGTATATACAAATGTTTATTTTAATACGTTTCCTGTATTTGTAATCACCCGCTGAAAATCACCACACCAGATAGACTTGCCAAAAGATGCTGGGATTACATCCCCCTTTCATAGTGAAATATATTTACCCTTTCATCTCTATCACTCTCTTGAATTTGATGACTTATGCACATCTTTGAGAGACAATCAATTACAAATCCACACACACGCGCGCGCACGCGCTTAAATATTTTTAAATTAACTTTTGTCCTCTCTGGCTACAATCGCTTTCCTTCACTACACATCCCATGATGCAATGAAGGCTGACGTTTGCTTGTGTCTCACGATGTATTTCCGGTTTTGCCTGTTCCTCAAATTGTGTAAAGCGATCATTGGTGGAAAGCAAGAATGACGAAAGTAACAATTCTCGCTTTTTTATTGCATGGTTTTATTAACACCAACAGTTAAACAAACAAACAAACAAAAAAAACACCTGCTTTCAGTATATTCAGTAAAAGTGCATTTTAAAGCTATCTCTGATGACAGTATTTGTAACTTAAATCACTACTACTGAATACAAAGTACCAGTAAAACGACATTGTTCCTAATACAACATTTCAATGTAGAACGTTGAAGGGATCTATTTGTGTGAAACAAACAAAAGCTGGCAATTTTAGTTACTCAAAACAAAGTACAGCTAAATCAATAGTAACAGCCCTTCCTATTTACATAAGGAGCAGGCCCTCTGACCAGGAGACAACCTCTGCTACTGGGGGTTGACAGTGGCCTGGAATGTGTATGTGCATTTGCCTAGCCTTGGGCAGTTGTTTCTTCTGAGAATAAATCTGCGTCAAACATGCTGATATAGTTGTAGAGTTCTGCTCGTAACTTTGAAAGTATAAATATATATATACCCAACTCTCCAGCCTCATGGGATATTTTTCCAAGCGGTATTCAGCACCTGGTTAGCATGGTCATAGTTTTTGCTTGTCTGTAATCTTCACTTCCAGCTTGTTGGTGAAATTCTTCTAGTCTGCTTTGCATTTGCTTTGGTGAGTTGAAACGCCTTCGAAATGTCAAAAAGCCATAACAATTCCAGGTATGGTGGGATGGTTATTTTCAATCCCTCTGTGTGTCTCTTGTAGGATTGAGATGTTGCTTGTTGGATAAATTGGCATAAATGAGACACACCTAAATTATGATGAGATTGTTCTTGTTTATGTCAGCAAGCGCTTGCCCCAACGGTCACCAACATTGTCAGTTTGGCTCAATCACCGCAGTCCTCTGGGTTTTTGGCTTTTGGGTCGATAGCTGCATCGGAAGTACTTCAAGTTCTGCCACATTCATGGCCTGCACAGAGCACAATCAACCAATACTTATTGTCCGTCCATACTGATGTGGCATTTGGGCTTGTTCTGTATATTCTACTGTTGGCTACTATGGAATGTGGAGCCCATGAAGTCCCTGATTTGCACAGACATTGAACGTACAGGGCCCATTTAAAACTCAACTTTTTGTTTGTGGAATCAACAAATCAAAATACAAATATGATAAATAAATAAAAAATAGCCTTATACCAATATAGTTCTAGACTAACTAGATACTCGTTTACTGTAACTAATTGTTACGTTGCATGAATTCTTCTAGGTCGTCCTCAGACGAGCCTTCCATCATTGCTTCCAGTCATCCTGGTTCTCCATACATCCAGCCAGCTCTCTGGTGTTATGAGCTCCTGTGTCCTTCTTAAGTACATCCACAAAAGTTACTCCGGGACGTTGTCGTGACCGGTGCCCGTGCATTGGTTTCCGGTGGGAACTTCCCACAGCAACAGTTAGCTGGCTGGCAGCTCCTGGTGTCTTTGGCAGTGTCCTGCAAGTCTCAATCAATTGATCCTTTACCACCTTCTCTTTTTCTAACTTCTCTTCCAGCCAAAGTGTGCGGCATTGGTGACAAGTACAGCTGCATTTAGATACAAACAGCTATGTAAAAATAATTAGCGCAACTATATTATATCATACAGAGGAATGCTGAATACAGAGGGACCTACAAGAGTCTTGTTTGTGATCAAAGACACAATTCTGAAAAATCAAAGCCACATCAAAGTTAGAATTTTGATTAAAAACAAAGTCATAGCTTGCGTATTGGGACTAATTATGATAAAAAATAAAAAATAGTCTCTATACTTTTAGAATTTTTTAGGATTTTTTTCCTAATTATTAGTAAAAAAAAAAAAAAAAAAAATCCATGAAGTATAAACCTCAAATGTTGCCAAATGGATAATTTAAGTTAGTTAGTTTGCTAATTAACCTTTACGTTTGCCTGCTGAGCTACCATTGTGTTGTGCTGCAGCCTACACCCTATGTATCTGAATGGAGATGGATGAGGAAACAAAGTGTTTGACTCGCAATTCTTTTAAAAGCATTTACATCAAACAGGATAAGGATTAAAACAGATAATTCTGTTTGAACTAGACACTTGTCAAAATGGGGCCGAAAAAAGATAGCTGTGAGGTATGCAAATTAAACTCTTTCACACAAAGACATACAAAATGTTTTTTTTTTCCTTTTTTATTTCTTTAAAAAAAAAAATAGATTCATATAGCACAGTGACTAATTTTGGTAAGCAGTATTTACAGTCAGCTTTTGTTGTTGTTTTTTTTTTTCAGGCAAAATGCACCCAAGAGAAAGAAGATCTTAAGAATCGTCTCACTAACTCTCACAAGTACATGTTTGACCTTCTGGCAGCTGCATTGTTCTTAGATCCAGCTGTAGTCGAGGGATTTCTTTTGACCATTCCAAGTGTGAGTTTTATCCATAAAATCAATCATTGATAGTAATAAATCAAATAATGCAGTAAATATAGTGAATTATTTTTGTTTTTGCACAGAGGATTTGAACAAATTAAACAAAATAACATGCTATTTCATAATTATATATGATACCGTGTGTAAAATTTAAGTAAAACTAACAGTAAGAAAGCCAATTTACAATATCATTGTCAAGTCACAAGACAACTAATATTGACTGCTTTTGATGACTAGAGCTATCTACTATGGACCTGTGCACTACTGACCTCTTGTGGCTAAGATTAAAAAAGAAAGTAGCAACTGGCGGCTATAAAGCATATTGCAGACAATATTAAAGTTAATAACTTTTTTTTTCTAATTTTCAATCAGCATTTTTAATTCCTGTTCATGGCAATAGACGACTCTAAATGTCATACTAATTAAGCTTTTAAAAAATTTAAATATGCTGACAAACATGTCATAAAGGTTGTTTCATTTCTTTGTAACACTGTCATCTTTTCTTTTTATTGGATCAGTTTGCTGCTTTTGATGATTTTTTTGCTGGAGGTCTTAAGACCATTCACTTTGTCTTTCAAGAGGCTGAGCTGCCAAAAAACGGTATGCGTTCATTTTGAAAGACTAATTTGGAAAAAAAAATATACATGATTGTGATTGCTTTCCGCTGATTCCTCAGTCATTATTGTAAGTAAATAGTTTTAAAGCTCTCTTTTCATCCAATTAAAAGCCATTTAAATTTGATTTCAGCTTGTAAGCACACATATCCAGGCATTGTGGAAGGGGACAAAACCATAAGACTTTTAGTTGCCAGTCCACCTGAAACAGCCCTCACTGGCATCTGCTGTTTCTTTACTCGGATCAGGGCTGAAGTTCCTGTGACACCAGAAAACATACATGAGGTCAGACTGTCATTTCATTCCTGCGTTCTCCACTCAATTCATTTTCAAACTTTAAAACTGTTATAATCTTTGCCATACAGGAGATCTTTTTCTCAATGGTCGATGCCAGAGAAAGTCTCCTGAATGCGATAAAAAATTCTTTCAGCTGTGTCATACCAGTCCTCGACGCAACCCAAAATTGGGGAGCCTTAGATAAATCTGAAGATGGTGAAGATGTGAAGGAGTACTTTAAGAGTAGCATTAAAGACTTTATCGGCTCCTTCGACGGTAACATTTTACTTTTTGTTTTCTTGATTCAGTCCTATTCTTTCAATGTGTTTGGAATTGTATGGCTTGTTTTATGTACTTTTATGTCGATGAAGATGTTCAGTCATCCAGGTCATCAAAGTGTAGGTGTTTCGCTGAAGTGACTGGCATGTTTTGCCATGTTTTCATGGGAGGCGAAAATGTCTTCACAATAGCAAAACCAATACAGTTGCCACAACATCCTCCTTCTACAATGTGCTATTATGTTTCTGCCCCAGACTTCTTGATGCGCAATGAGTGCCTTGTAGATCTGCACAAAGTCACAGATATAGACTTGCCTAAACTGGCCTCCATCGAAGAGATGAAAGCCGCAGCTGCCAACTTTGACATGGTGAAACGTCTGGAGGAAATCCTGATGGTGTGGCACTCTCAAATCGACCAGGTCTGTCCGTCTGTCCGTCTGTCCGTCCGTCTGTCTGTCTGTCTGTGTAGTCTATCACTGACAAAAGAAAACAAACCTCAAACGAAACAGCACACTGTGATATCTTTTCTTTTGCATGTATATTTTGATAATCATTTAATCAATGACAATCAGATCAGTTAAAGCTGCTTTAAAGACTTGAACTGATTCCTCTATTTCTCCCTCCTCCACAAGGTGCTGAAAGAGAGCACTGAGATCAGAAGCGACATCAACTCTATAAGCCCACTAAGTGAGCTGAACTACTGGAAGAAATTCTCCATTAAGTTTGACCACATCATGAATCACATAAACAGCCAAGAGTGCCAAGCAGTTGAAATGGTGCTGAATCGAAGCAACTCCAAGATAATAAAGGTAAAAAGACTATATGCACATGGGTACAACTCACTGATTATGCTTGACATTTAAAGACACTTTACTTTTGGACTTTGTTTTTAAAAAAAAAAAAATCTTACACATCAACCAATGAAATTTTTGTCATGTCATGCTCTTCAGTTCTTTTTGATTTGACATTTCAAGTACGATGTCCTTATACTGCCTTTGGGGGCACTTGTTAAATTCTGATTTTGATAAAGTATTTATGCTCTATATCGTAAAGCATGTTAAGATATATGCAAAAACGATATACGTGTGTGTGTGTGTGTTGAGTGTGTGTGTGTGTTATCTATATATATACATATGTAGTCACACAAACTGTACCTTTTTAACTTTGCTCTTCTTTAGTTGTGGAGTGAACTGGCTAACAAGGTGATCTATCGGAATAAAGAGGCCAAGGATAATGCCAAGTACCTCAGCACGCTGGAGAAGGTCTGTCAGCCTGTCTACAGCAGTGGCCCGGTATGTGTTAATAGCTGTTGACTGAAAACACAGTACAAATGTGTCATGCACTCCATACTTTCCATCCATGACAGACATGGCTTACATGTCCTCGGCAGGTTGCACTCTGTTGCCGTTGCCATTTTTGTTTTATTAATCTCACGTGCCAATCAGTAGCAATATAATCCAGTAAGTGTTATTATCTTTCTTTTATAGGTCACCATGATGAACAGTGTGAGGAGTGTCATCAACACCATTGTGATGACCTATCGCTTCTCTCCATTCTACAACACAAGTGCTGGGATATCGGCCATGTTTCTCTGTGTAAGTAAAAAAATACTGTGTCTCAGAAAAATATGGATACACGTATTTGTAATTGTGTAACTGAATTATCATTATTATTGTGTTTAGGTCACAAATCAGATGGTTACAGCATGCAGATCATATATCACCGAGAACGGCACCGTTCTAATCTGGGACCAAGAGGCAAAAGACCTCATCCGTAAAATTCAGGTGATGAGATTGCAACAGCATAATGAGAAAAAGCTCTCTCTTCTTTTTTGGTGTTGAAACAAAAAACATATAGCTACTTACTTACTTTCCGTGCTTTATCATTGGCAGGACTGTATCAACTTGTACCAGAAGTATCAGTCTTCCTTCCAGACTGTGCAATCAACATACATTTCTGGCATGAAGCCCTTCAAGATTTCTGAAACACAGATTTTAAGAAAGTTTAAAGGCTTCCACGACCAACTTCAGAAGGTCCAGTAAATGCCAACTCTTGAAATCAGAATTCTGCTCCCACTCCAATTTGCACGGTACTAATAAACATTTTCTCTCTGTCTCTCTCTTTATCAAGATCAAACAAATAATTGCGGTGTTCAAAATGAATGAATCTCTTGAAATTTCAAATATTGAGGGCATCGGGAACCTGGCCAGACAATTCTCCATTGCCTGCATGGATCTTAAAAGGAATCCGTATATAATGTTGGCCTCAAATACATCTAAATTTGACACTGAATTTGCCAAGTTTATTGATCAGATTGGCCGCATTGAGGTATGTTTTCATTTTACCTCTGAGTTGTAAATCTTAATTTCCCCTATTCTTTTAGTGTCAATGTAATCTGAGTGGCAACATTTATATTGTCTTGTCAACAGGATGCGCTCAGGGCATTTATGAAATCTTGTTTCTCGAAAATTATCACATCAGAGCAATCTATTTGGCTGCTAAAGCGGTGAGTATCATCACACTATTATAAAGCAAAGTGTCAATCCAAGGCTGATTATAATAAATTGTGTCTAAAACATTTTTCATATATTCCTCTTTTATCCAGCTTTCAGAAATTGAACATTCCCTGTTTGGAACTGGAAATTCCCAACATTATCAGACTTATCCTAAGGCACTACGAAAAGGAATTGGTTTTTGTGAACAAGGTTTTGGCATTTTAAAGGTTTTCCACAATTATCATTGGATTTATTGGCAAATATAGAAGATTTGATCAACATTTAAACTTTTGCAGGTCTTTAAGGAATACAGAGATGACCCCCCATTAGCGAAAAACATGACTCCTGTGGCTGGAAGGATTAAGTGGGTCAGGGTCCTCTTCAGAAAAATCAAGAAACCTCTGAACTACATCCAAGTAAACCTCATTTTGATTGATTGATTCAATGGAATTGAATGCTGAATTAACACTGAGTCTGTCTCTCTTGCGCAGAAACAATCCAACATATTGTCCAGCACAGAGGGAAAGAATGTATTAAGGTTGTATAATCGAATCCTCAAAGAATTTGTGACGTATGAGTACATTTGGCACAGAGCCTGGGTACAAGGAATATGCAAAGTCCATCACGGTAAATTTTCTGCAATTCAAACAGTGTGTTAATAAGCTAGCTATATATACAGTACATCTTTTTGAGACATCTCCAAAGTCCTGATTATTTTTCCAAATGTTCTTGTCCCGCTTTTCAACAGTCTTGAATGTCCCATTGCTGGTTCGTCACCCAAAGAGCCAAAAGTTGCATGTCAACATAGATCTGCGTGTAACTGAGGCTATTTGTGAGGCCAAGCATTTGCTGAATATGGATCTGGAGGTTCCTAATGAAGCTTTACTTCTAGTGGAGATGGAGAGTGAAATTAAGTCCACCAAACTCCGTCTAGAGGCAAATCATCATCATCCATTTATTTTAAAAAAAGAAACGAAAACAATTTTCATGTATTAACTTTATATTGAATGCACTGTTTGTCGATTTCTTTTTATAGATCTTTATAGCTGACTATGAAAGCATTTATGACAGCATAGCTGAGCACTTTCTCAGATTGATGGCATCAAAAATTAAAAGGGTAAGAACTTCTTGGTGATCACAAGCAGAATAGATACATTTTCCCCTCATAAAGAAAGGTGCATGCAAATATGAGCCTTGCTTATAAAACTTTATCTGATATTTGAGTTTGTAGTTTTTTTTTTATTTCAATTGAAATGTAACTGAAATGCTAATTTTGAATTGCTCTTTTCCTAAGGTGGATTTTGTGTTTTCCGAAGCGGAGGTGTTTCTCTCCTGGAAATCACTTCTCCTGAACAATTTCTTCAAAGACCTCGACAGCGCTTTGTTTGAGCTCAAAGATCTTGTGGAGAAGGTATGGAACTAG
The DNA here is from genome assembly GCF_046127955.1 of Nelusetta ayraudi. Lineage (NCBI taxonomy): Eukaryota > Metazoa > Chordata > Actinopteri > Tetraodontiformes > Monacanthidae > Nelusetta > Nelusetta ayraudi. The sequence goes on along the minus strand of NW_027466061.1, from coordinate 21,202,667 downwards.
AGGGTGTAACGAAGCCAAATGTCGTACTTCATGTCAGCATAAGGAGAGTGTTTAAGATTTTATAGGACAAAGTAATAACACTTTTTAATTATTCAACAGAATGGTTATTTCTTTTTTCCAATGGAATGTTTACTGCTGCTAGGTCAGAGAGATTAAAGCCTTGCAAATCTGCAATGTAGCCCAAAAATCAACCTCGAACATTTGAGTTTCTTTCTTCTTTTTTTTTTCTTTTTCCATTTGAGCATTTACTTAGAACACTGATGCTGAAGGGATCGTGGTCATATCTCTTGTTTTTTTCTTTTCCCCAGGTGGAGTACATCTGCAAGACAAATATTTATGCTGTTCTCGAGGAGATCTCAGACACCGTCCTGATTGTGCTGCCAGGAGAGCAGGTGTGCACAGTGGAATACCTGCTTGAAACAAATAAGGTAATGAACATATCCGCATCTTTAATCTAACATGAGATTGAATTGTTTTTTTTATGGGAACACTACATTTTTGATGAGACAAATGCCACGGTGCTAATGGTCATTTAACCTGCAACATTTTATTTAATTTCATTGTATGTATTTATGTATTGTTTTACAGAATCACTGCAGGGAACAAACCAAGATCATAAACTTCAAGTGCAGCCGAGTTCATCAAGCGGTTAGGAAGATGGGTCAGATGTTAAGTGCCATTTTTAAACCGAAACGCAGCGAGTCAACAGACGAGGACTCCGTTTTAGGTATTTTAATATCCATAACTCTATAGAGGTGTTTCAAGTTAGCCCTAAAGTTCAGACAGTCTTATGTGAACATTTTAGGTTGGAGGTGTGCCAAGTCAGGAAAGAGAGTCTCCTCTGCTGAGGATGGACATGCTCCAGAGGACTCAGAAAAAGATCAGTTAATATGTAAATTTGAAAAGGTGCGTTTTTACCTTGTTTACTTACAACGAAATACTTATTTCGTGCACAATAGACAGTCCAATGTTTTAAACAAAAAATTTCTCCAGGAATTTAAAAAAGCGTATGAATACTTTACCGCAAAGGTGCTGAATGCACTTGTCAAATCAACCACCCTTTCTCTGGAGACTCTGAGGACAAAGTATGTTGAGATATTTTCTTTTTCAATCAATTTTTCAAACAAAGAGCTACTAAAAGTGATACATTTTTTCCAGACTGATGTCAATGAAGCAGAACTCAAAGCCTGTATGTGAGTCCGAGATGGTCTTGCATGTCAAATCTGAAGTCAAGCTGACTATACCCAAAGTGGTGCGTGTCTTCTCCACTGGATTATTTTTTAAACACATTTTAAACATTCATTGAAACTTTTAAAACGTTTTTCATTAGTCTGATTTAATTATTGATATATTATTTTTGTTAACACTAGGTGATGATTCCGACTGTGAAAGAGATTCAAAACTCCATAACGCACCTAACAAACATGGTGCTAGAGGTTAGCAAGGGTATTGCTTGGCCGCAGGAATACAGTCATGATGACTCGAGAGAAACAGGTAGGCCATTTCACATTTCAACTCACAGGAAGTCATACTAGACTGCTTAAATAGTAGCAAAATACCACTCAAATCTTAATCTTATTAGGGGCCCCCACTGATTGTTTTTTGTTGTGTTCTCCTTATTTTTTGCGTTTGCCTCATAGAGGGTGAAAAAGTGAATTTCCACCCCAGAGTTATTAAAAACGAGGACATCACAAATGTTCTGAAGATTCTGTCAAAAGCAGTCATTTCTCAGGAAGGTCACATGAGAGAAGTTTTGAAGAAGTTCCAGCCATTCAGAGAGCTCTGGGACAAGGACAGAAACCTCAAATACGAGGTGGATAGCTGCACATGTCTTATTGCTGTAAAATGAGGTCATAAATTGATACCTGTACATTTAACTGTCTATTTTTTGAAAGGAATTTATGGAAAATAAGCCATCCTTGTTGGAGATGGAATCAGACATCCAGCACTATGACCGCATTGAAATAATGGTTGATGAAATAGAACCTCTCATTATTCTGGAATCTATTGAATTGTCCACAGGTAAAGTAGTTATATGCGCTGTACTTTGATTTAACTTATTAACTTATTATATAAATCTATGTATACAGGTACTACCCGAAAAATTAAAGTAAAAGTTGTTTTATTTTGGCAATTTAACATAAAAGATGAAACCAACAAATTTTATTGAGCCATTACACGCGAATTGACATCTCAAGCAGTTCCTTGTTGTAACTTTGCTGATTAAGATTTTCAGTTTATTAAAACCACAAACCCACAAACTAATTTTCTGAGTTTTTGTATTTGAGTTTTTTTAAGCTGCAAGACCTGATCAGCAAAGAAATAAAAACTTGAAATATATTGATTTGCATATTATTCATTTATATAATATGTCAAATTCACCTTTTAAGTTGAATTTGAGATATATATATATATATATATATATATATATATATATATATATATATATATATATATATATATATACAAATATGTATACGTACATATATATATATATATATATATATATATATATATATATATATATATATATATATATATATATATACATACATATGTATACAGTAGCGTGAAAAAGTATTTGCCCCCTTCCTGATTTCTGTTTTTGTTTTTTTGTTTTTTCATATTTATCACACACAAAGGTTTCAAATCATCAAACCAATTTTAATATCACACAGAGACAACCCAAGGAAATATTAAATGCAGTTTCTAAATACCAATTGAATTTTTTAAGGCCCAAAAAAAATCCAAACCTATCTGCCCCTATGAGAAAAAGTAATTGCCCCCTGAACCTAATAACGGGTTGTGCCACCCTTGTCAGCAATAATTGAAATCAAGCGTTTGCGATAATTGGTGATGAGTCTTTCACATCGCTGTGGAAGAATTTTGGCCCACTCTTCTTTGCAGAATTGCTTCAAATTGCTTTTCTTGCATGAACTGCCTGTTTAAGGTCACACCTCAGCATCTCAATTGGATTTAAATCCGAACTTTGACTTGGCCACTCCAAAACCTTATTATTTTTTTTTTAGCCATTCAGAGGTGAACTTGCTGGTGTGTTTTGGATCGTTGTTCTGCTGCATGATCCAAGAGCGCTTGCGTTTGAGGGCACAAACTAATGGCCGGGCGTTCTCCTTCAGGATTTTCTGGTAGACAGCAGAATTCATTGTTCCATCAATCACAGCAAGTTGTCCTGAGGCAGCAAATCAGCCCCAGGCCATCACAATGCCACCACCATGCTTCACTGTTGGCATAATGTTCTTTTTATCAAATGCTGTGCCATTTTTACGCCAGATGTAACGGGCCGCACACCTTCCAAAAAGTTACATTTTTGACTCATCAGTCCACAGAATGTTTTTCAAGATGTTTATTGGCAAATGTGAGACGAGCTTTTGTGTTCTTTTTTGACAGCAGTGGTTTTTGCCTGGGAACTCTCCCAAGTATGCCTTTTTTGGCCAGTGTCTTTCTTATGGTAGAGTCGTGAACACTGACCTGAACTGAGGCCAGCGAGGCCTCTTTGGATGTTGCTCTCGGTTCTTTTGTGACCTCCTGGATGAGTCGTTGTTGCACTCTTGGAGTAATTTTAGTTGGTCGACCACTCCTGGGAATGTTTGCCACTGTCCCCAGTTTTCTCCATTTGTGGATAATGGCTCTGACACTGGTTCGCTGGAGTCCCAGAGCCTTGGAAATGGCTATGTAACCTTTTCCAGACTGATGGATTTCAATCACTTTCTAATTTCTTCTTGAATTTCTTTGGATCGTGGCATGATGCGTTTGTTTCTTGAGATCTTGTTGCCTACTTCACTTTGTCTGACAGATTCTATTTAAGTAATTTCTTGATTCAACAAATGTGGTGGTAATCAGGTTTGGGTGTGGCCTGTGAAATTGAACTCAGCTTTCCCAAAACTGTGGTTAGTCACAGTTACTTTGTGATTTAACAAGGGGGGCAATTACTTTTTCACATAGAGCCAGATAGGTTTGTCATTTTTTTCCCCCTTGGTAAATTAAATCATCATTTAGAAGCTGCATTTTATATTTCCTTGGGTTGTCTCTGTGTGATATTAAAATTGGTTTGATGAACTGAAACCTTGGTGTGTGATAAATATGCAAAGAACACAGAAATCAGGAAGGGGGCAAATGCTTTTTCACGGCACTGTACATATATGTATATATATATATATATATATATATATATATATATACATATATATATATATATATATATATATATATATATGTATACGTATATATATATATATTGGGAAATTAAAGAAAGGCATGTTTTCACAATGTTTCTTTTAAACAGTGAAATAAAACTAAAGTGTCAAAAGTTTTTTTCCTCCATTTATCTACCTTTAAGTTCTCTACATTCAATCAACTTTGGCAGTTGTGTCGTTGGCAGCTTTTGAAGAGTGATGCTGTATTGTTTGTACACAGAACCACTGAAAAAGTCCCTGAAAATTGAGACCCAGTCCTGGAGGGAAATGCTTTGCAGATACCTGAAAGATGAGTTTGGGAAGAAAATGACTGACACCAGTGTTAAGAATGAAGACCACTTACAACAGCTCTCGATTCCCGTGGCCAATCTGGAAGACGTGCGACGTGCCATGGCCATCCTGTCCAAGTTCCGGGACACTGAAATAGACACTGATATGACACTGATATCGATCGAGGTATGAAGACCACAAAAGCAAGATTGTATGTCTTGGGTTCAAAAAAAAAAGAAGAAAAATAATAAACATGGACTGGCATTTATTATGTTTAAGATACAACATGTTTCTCTTCGGATCTGAACTGATTAACAGTCATGTATAAAGCATGTTTCTTGTTGCAGGACGCGTATAAACTTTTGACTAAATATAATGCAGTCACCGAGGAAGAAACAAAAAGCGTGTCAGACCTGAGGAACGTCTTTGTTGAGCTTCAGTCTAAAGCCGTCAGTATATTTGCAACTCTGATCATTTTATTTCACTCGCTTTTTCGAAACCCTGCAGTGACCTCAACCCTGTAATTTTGACTCTTTCAGAAATCGGTGCAGGATGAGCTTCATGATTTGCAGCCTGTGTTTAAACAGAACCTCCTGGATTGTACCATCACCTTTCAAAACGACGTTGGCACGTTTATGGATGAATATGACACAGTGAGTCGTCCTTCAGCTTCAATATAAGGGTGGATGTGTCAGCTCTAAGCCATGTACTCAAAAGTTGTTTTATCTTTCTGTTTAAAGGAAGGCCCAATGGTCATTGGAATTGCTCCACAAGAGGCCAGCAACAGGCTCCGTGCCTTTCAGGTAACAGCTCTCATTCATTTTACAGCATCCTACAGGCACTCAAAGCTGCTTGTGTAGGCTTTGCTTAGTTTGAATGTAATGTAGTCTTAACTGAGGAGGGGGGGGAATCCTATTTTACTTGTTGCATTCGGTCTGTGTTTGTTTTTAGGCTGATATTTATGTTATTGTTTTATTTATTGTTTTTGTCATAAACCAAACAGACTGAAAGATCACTTTTTCGTTCTGTTTTTTTTTTTTTTATTTCTTTGAAAAGAATATGTGACAGTGGCGGTCCTGTCACTATGCCTCCAATAGATCATGCGCCCTGGCTACTTGGCCAAGGGGATTTCCCTTTGGCTGAATGGTTAAGCACGCATGGCTATTACCTGGGAGTCTGGGGTTCGAAGCCCGCCCGGGCCCTCTGTGCCTTGCCACAAATATACCGCATGTTCACCTCACTGCAAAAACAAAAATGATTGTATTTCTTTTACTCAGGCCCGATTCAAAGAGCTTTGGAAGAACTTCAACACTTACACGTCTGGAGAGCAACTTCTTGGCTTACCAGTTACAAAGTATGACTGTCTGCAGAAGAAGAAGTATGTTGTCACCCTTCGTCAGCAAACAATAGTAATAAATACTATATGGCATTTAATGTATTTCAACTAATACTGCATTATTTTTGAACGATCACCACAGAAAGGAACTTGACCTGCTGCAAAAACTTTATGGCCTGTATGATGCAGTGATGAGCAAGATCGGCGGCTACTACAAGACACTGTGGACAGCTGTAGACACTGATGTCATAAATACTGAGCTTCTGGACTTCCAAAACAGGTACATTAAATATTTATGCACTGTTGACTGTTTAATGTTAATTAAGAATGATCAAGAATGTAATGTAAAAATATTTGACAATATGATCTTGTTCTGCATTTTAAAAATTGTGAAATGCTGCCTTGATATTTTTCACATATATTTTATTGATGCTTGCTAATTTCCAGGTGTCGAAAGTTACCAAAAGGGCTCAAAGAGTGGCAAGCTTTTCTCGACCTGAAGAAGACCATCGACGACTTCAGTGAGTCGTGCGGTTTGCTTGAGATGATGGCCAATAAATCTATGCTCAGGAGGCACTGGGATCAGATCGCAAACCTCACCAATCACACGTTTGAGGTGGAGTCGGATACCTTTACGCTGCAGAACATCATGGAAGCACCTCTGCTGGACCACAAAGAAGATATTGAGGTTTGTGATGGTTAGAGGTGATTACCACCTGCTCTTTGGCCAAGCTGCAAATTTCTATTCCATTTTTTTTTTTCAACAACAGGACATCTGCATATCAGCCGTGAAGGAGAAGGACATCGAAGCCAAGCTGGTCCAGGTGAAAGACCTGTGGCGTAACCAGGTGCTGAGCCTGATGACATTCAAGGACAGAGGAGAACTGATGCTGAAGGGAGGCGAGACAGGAGAGATTCTGGGCCTCCTTGAGGACAGTTTAATGGTGCTTGGATCGCTGCTGAGCAACAGGTACAACAGGGAACTGATTTGCAATCAATAAACCACTTACCCGAAGCAGTGTTTGACATTGAGTAAGCAAAAGGTTCACGTTTCAAAGATTGAAGCATTTTTTTTGGATGCAGTGGGTTTTTGATTGTCTTGTGCCCTCATATGGAACTTCTCGCTTGTGTTTGTGTTTCACAGATACAGCACCTACTACAAAGCAGAGATACAGGACTGGGTCTCCAAGCTTTCAATATCATCTGATGTTATTGAACAGTGGGTTATTGTTCAAAACCTGTGGATCTACTTGGAGGCTGTGTTTGTAGGTGGCGACATTGCCAAAGACCTGCCGCAGGTATTTTGAAAGCTTTGATGATCTGGAGGCCGTTCATCGTCTTCTGAGGTCCTTTCTAACTTAACATACAAGAATACTAATTTGATTTCCCTGCATGTAGGAAGCCAAACGGTTTCAAAATATTGATAAAGCCTGGATCACCGTCATGCAGCGAGCCCAGAAATACCCAAATGTGGTGGAATGCTGTGTTGGCGATCCAACTTTGGAGCACCTTTTGCCAGACCTTCAGAAACAACTGGAGTTCTGTCAAAAATCGCTTGCAGGGTAAAGTTTGCCAGTTGGTTTTTAGTGTTTAAATCAATTATGTTATGTTTTTGTTTTTTGTTTTTTTGCTCTTTTGCTCTTTTGCTTTGTATAAATGTATTTATTTATACAACATCTATACCCCAACCCTAACTTAAACTACAAATATTTTGAAGTTGTTAAAAATGTGCACTTGTTGGATGCTGAGAAACATCTTATAACTGCTCTTTTTTTGACTTTGGAATTGAGACGTTTTGTTCACTGAATTGTATGATCTAATACAACAGGTATCTGGAGAAGAAAAGGCTCCTCTTCCCACGGTTCTTCTTTGTGTCTGATCCAGCCCTCTTGGAAATCCTCGGTCAGGCCAGCGATTCACACACAATTCAGGTTAGAGCCTCTTTTTATTATCCTTTCTTGGATTTATTTATGTAATTGTATGTTAACGACTTAGTCCGTGATCCAAAATTTTACATCAATAATCTCGAAGAATAAAGTCTAGACTAGTAAAATTAGTTGTTTGGTAAAGCTAATTTGCTGTCAACTGTGTTCTTTTTTTTCCAGTCACATTTACTTGGAGTATTTGACAATGTCAATGAAGTGGAGTTTCATCCCAAGGAATACGACAAGATCTTGGCTGTCATTTCACAAGAAGGAGAGAAACTACCAGTCAGTAATGTTAAATTTTACGGCTGAAACGATGAATTAATTAATCGACTTGCTGCATGTGACATCAAAATACATATTTTATATACCCTTTACCCCCCACCTTTATTTCTGGGCTTCACATGTCAAAGAGCTCTCATATACAAATTCAAGTTGTCATCTCTGACTACAAGCAAAGTGCAGTAAGTCAAGGTTTCTTTGTGTTTTCAGCTGGACGCTCCAGTCATAGCGCAGGGTGCTGTTGAGATCTGGCTGGGAGAGCTGCTGATCCAGCAGCAGGCTTCACTGCACACTGTTATCAGGGCTGCAGATATTGAGATCAATGATGAGGAATTTGATCTTCTTGCCTTTCTGGACAAGTTTCAAGCACAGGTAGATGAAGCCCAACCTAAGGCTGACAGTTGTCCCGTTCAGTTACGCAACTAAAGCTTTGTACTTGGCACAGTTACTAACTGACTGACTAACTATAGTTTCGCTACGTCAACGTACATCATACCTTATACTTGAGTATGATCAACATACTTAAGTATAAGGCAGCTGAGGAAATATGCTCCAAGAACAAGTACTTTTTATTGCTTTTGCATGTTGTAAACTAAATTATCTGACTTGAAAAAACATGTTGCTAGTATCTTAAAGTGTTTTACCCATTTCTGTATCTTCATACAGTTAGCAAACGTTTGTGCTCCAGAAAACAGCATATTGAGCCCGTTGTTTGCAGCACTCACAAACACCTGACAGGTTCATTGCAGACAACTAGGTGCATGTCAACATTGTTTTCCATTATTTTTCAAAGGTGGGCTTGCTGGGTATCCAAATGCTGTGGACAAGAGATGCAGAAGAAGCCTTGGAAAATGCTGAGGACGACAGGGAGATCATGCTTCACGCCAAAAAGAACTTCCACAGTCTACTCACCACACTCATTAAACAAACCACCCATGACCTGACCAAATTTAACCGGATCAAATATGAGACCCTTGTCACCATCCATGTCCACCAGAGTGATATCTTCAATGACCTGGTAGATTCTAAATCATTTATCAGTAATACTCTTTGTCACAAATACTCTTGTCCTGTTGATTGAGCGTCCTCACCATCATGCGACAATCATGCCACTGTGTTAACGAGTGTTTGCTGCCCTCAGGTCAAGAAGAACATCAGGTCTATCAATGACTTTGAATGGCTGAAGCAGAGCCGGTTTTACTTCAAGGAGGACCAGAATAGAGTCATTGTGTCCATTACTAACGTGGACTTCATCTATCAGAACGAATACCTGGGCTGCACAGACCGTTTGGTGATCACCCCTCTGACTGACAGGCAAGAAAGATGATTTGAATTTTTTTTTCCTCCATCATGTCAGAATTTTTGCATGCATGAGATTGATCAAGCTGAATTGGAAAACTGCTCCCTCACCTGCAGGTGTTACATCACGCTGGCCCAGGCTTTGGATATGAGCATGGGAGGAGCCCCTGCAGGTCCAGCAGGTACTGGCAAAACTGAGACCACGAAAGACATGGGTCGCTGCCTGGGGAAGTACGTCGTGGTGTTCAACTGTTCGGACCAGATGGACTTCAGGGGCCTTGGCAGGATTTACAAAGGTATGAAACAATTTGTCCAACAGTGTTGCATATGATGTACCCTTCTCATTGTGCATATTTTCAGGTCTTGCGCAGTCCGGCTCGTGGGGCTGCTTTGATGAGTTCAACAGGATAGACCTGCCCGTTCTTTCTGTTGCTGCTCAGCAGATCTACATTGTTCTTATGGCGCGAAAGAAGCACAAAAGCTCCTTCGTGTTTACAGATGGAGACATTGTGGACCTGAATCCTGAGTTTGGCTTGTTCATCACAATGGTGGGTTGTGCAAATAGCTTAGTATGCACTTTATAAATGGTCAGTTATTGTCATGTTTTTTTTTTTTTTTAATTTTGTTTGCTTTTAGAACCCTGGATACGCAGGTCGGCAAGAACTTCCAGAAAACCTTAAAGTGCAGTTCAGGACTGTGTCTATGATGGTACCTGACAGACAGGTGAGTACTGTGAGCCTGCACTGAAATATTTTCTTTCTATTTTACTCACACAGATTTGACGTGCTCTCAATTTTCTTTGATAGATCATCATGAGAGTCAAGCTGGCCAGCTGTGGATTCAACGACAACGTCATCCTCGCCCAGAAATTCTTTGTCCTCTATAAACTGTGTGAAGAACAACTGACAAAACAGGTCAGACCGTTTGAACTGATGCTACATCGTCAATTTGACCGGTTGGTGACATACTGACGCCCGCTCTGTGCTACTTGGCAGGTCCACTACGACTTTGGCCTGAGGAACATCCTTTCTGTGCTCAGGACGCTGGGGGCCAGCAAAAGAGCACGACCCAATGACACAGAGTCTAGTATTGTCATGAGAGTGCTGCGTGACATGAATCTCTCCAAGCTTGTATGACAAAAAACAAAACATGTACACTGTCAGTGAGCATTTTGGAAGCACTTGACAAAACAACTCTCTTTCCTGTGTTTCAGGTGGATGAGGATGAGCCCCTCTTCCTCAGTCTGATTAATGACTTGTTTCCCGGTATCAAGTTGGACTCGAGCACATATGTGGAACTGCAGGCTGCAGTAGCCAATCAGGTCGCTCGTGCTGGTGTTGTTAATCACCCACCGTGGAACCTGAAGCTGGTTCAGGTACCTCAAATTTTTATCTTTTTTTGTAAGCTTTTACATCTGATTACTTGTGCCTTGCCTTACTGATATGTAACCGTCACTACCAGCTTTATGAAGCTTCACTGGTCCGTCATGGTCTCATGACTCTGGGTCCGAGTGGAGCTGGAAAGACTGTGGTCATCAACATTCTCATGCGAGCATTGACCGAAACTGGAACCCCACACAAAGAAATGCGCATGAACCCAAAAGCTATCACCGCGCCGCAGATGTTTGGCCGTCTTGACGCTGCGACTAACGACTGGACAGATGGCATCTTCTCCACGCTGTGGAGAAGGACGCTGAAAGCCAAAAAAGGTATGTTGCTTGAAAGATGTGTGTCAAGGCGCAGAGGGAATTCCGTATAATAGTCATGTGCTAACCAGTCGGCCAAAAGGATATCCCCTTGGCCAAGTAACCAGGGCACATGATCAGTTGGAGGCATAGTGACAGGACCTTCAACTGTCACGGATGCAAACAAGTGTCGATGATGATGAATATCAATAGATTTTAGAACAGGCTGCAGAGCGTACTGTGAGGAGAACAGTGTCTGTGGAAAGAGCCCTGAAAGCTTTGTCTTTGGAACACACACAGGGGAGTTCATATGGATTGTCCTGGATGGCCCTGTGGATGCCATTTGGATCGAGAATCTAAATTCGGTGCTGGACGATAACAAAACGCTGACTCTGGCTAATGGTGACCGAATCACAATGTCTCCATCCTGCAAGCTGGTCTTTGAAGTGCACAACATGGACAACGCCTCCCCAGCCACAGTGTCCCGAGTGGGGATGGTCTTCATGAGCTCCTCAGCGCTTACCTGGCGACCCATTCTCCAGGTTGGATTTGATTGATCATTTTTCCAAAAGGAGTGACAAAATACATGTTGTTTGTTTTCTAATGTAAAATTCTGCTTTTATTTAGGGCTGGACGAACACGCGCACTGCAAAGGAGGCAGAGAGCGTATTAGTTTTATATGACAGAATATTTGAGGACGTGTATGCATTCATGAAGCAGAGCCTGAAACCGAAAATGGAGCTTTTGGAATGCAACTATATTTCACAGGTGTGTATCCCCATTGAAATGACAACATTAATAGGCCACTAACCTGGTTTATGAACATTGAGTAGTCTGATTGTGTTCCATCCACAGTCTGTGAATCTACTGGAGAGTCTGATTCCAACCAAGCAGGCCGGAGGTTTATCCAGCAACCAGCACCTCGAACATTTATTTGTCTTCTGCCTGATGTGGAGCCTCGGAGCCCTTTTGGAGTTGGAGGACAGGGACAAACTGGAGGGTTTCATCAGAGAACACGAAAGTGGCCTCGATGTACCACAAACGCAGTCGGGCGAGACGATGTTTGAGTACATGGTCGACAGAACTGGTAGTTATTCTACACACTAATTAGACCCTCTTTATTATATTTTTAAATTGGCATTGCTGCTTAATGAAGCCTCCATTTATGGTGTTTCCAGGTGAATGGTGCCACTGGAACGACCATGTGGGCGAATACAATTATCCGACAGACTACGTGCCAGACTATACCTCGATTCTCGTGCCAAATGTGGACAACACCAGAACCGCTTTCCTGCTTGAGATTATTGCCAAGAGACGCAAGGTCCCTAATTCTGCAGGGAAAATTCGAAAACGCTTTTTTGTTGTAAAATCTAGTATTTACTTGGATATTGATCCTGTCTCTTCACAGGCTGTACTGCTTATTGGGGAGCAAGGGACAGCCAAGACTGTGATGATAAAAGGCTACACCAAAAAATATGACCCAGAGACGGACCTGTCTAAGTCTCTGAACTTCTCGTCTGCAACTGAACCAATGATGTTTCAGGTAACATGTTTATCGTGCTTTATGAGTCTGGCTTTGTTGTTGCCCTGAATTCTGTTTCTCCAAACAAAAGCACTTTATTCATTTTGCGATGGCAGCGAACTGTCGAGAGCTACATTGAGAAAAGAATTGGCAGCACCTATGGACCGCCTGGCGGGCGCAGGATGACAGTCTTCGTCGATGACATTAACATGCCCATTGTCAATGAGTGGGGAGATCAGGTGGGCCATAATGCGATAAAGCAGGAGAGAAAAGTTTTGTGACATGTATCTTGTTTAACATTGGGGTGAATGTTATGTTTTCCAGATTACCAATGAAATAGTGCGTCAGATGATGGAAATGAAAGGCATGTACAATCTAGACAAGCCAGGGGATTTCACCAACATTGTTGACATCCAAATGCTGGCGGCTATGATTCACCCTGGCGGTGGGAGGAACGATATCCCGCAGAGGCTGAAAAGACACTTCACTGTCTTTAATTGCACACTGCCATCCAACTCCTCCATTGACAAGATCTTTGGTAGCCACCTGCAAAGTGATTCATTGCTTAGCTTTCTCTTGGTAAAACATGACTATTTAGCCCCTCTCCTTGACTGTTTGACAGGCGTAATCGGATGCGGATATTTCCACGAATGCAGAAACTTCGAGGAGGACATTTCAGAGATGGTGAAGCGTCTTGTGTCCATTGGCAGGGTTTTATGGCAGAGGACTAAGGTAGTCATGGAAAATGTTTTTTATCTAGACCCCTACAAGTTTAAAGAAAAAAAAGTAAAGTGTTGATTTTCTGTTTTCACATTTAAGGCAAAAATGCTTCCGACACCGTCCAAATTTCACTACATCTTCAACTTAAGAGACTTGTCGAGAATCTGGCAAGGAATGCTGCACGTTCATGCCGACGAATGCAACACTATTCCTGTTCTCTTGGCTCTTTTTAAGAATGAATGCACAAGGGTTATTGCAGACAGGTACGGTTCTCACAAACAGGACAGAAAACAGAAACATCTAACACAAACAATTGACTTTTTTTTTATTTCCTTATTCTTTTCACTTTCTCCCTGCTGTAGGTTTATTTCTTCTGAGGACAGAGAGTGGTTTGAGGAAGCTACAAATGCTGTTGTTCAGGAGCATGTTGAGGCTGAACTTGCCGCACAACTTCACCCAGAGCCATACTTTGTCGACTTTCTACGAGATGCTCCAGAGCCTACTGGAGAAGAGGAGGATGATGCCTGTCTTGACGCTCCGAAGATTTATGAACTGGTACGAAGTTGATCTTGAATTAGTTGTGCTTTTAAAATCACATATCTCACCCTCATATTCTTATTTTCCATCTGAGATTCCAGTGGCACAGACTCACCCCTCACAGATTCTTCTTGCTTAAACTTTTGATTTGTTCCTCTCTCATGTTTGGAAGTGGACCAAAGCAAGGCAGCCTGGGGTATTGTCAGAGGGCAGAACAAACACCTGGCAGGGGGTTTTGTCACTGATCTAGAAGAGAATTCCAATTCCTGGAACAATGTGTTTTAGCACGCACACTCTTGTGGAGCAATCGAGGGACATGAAGGAGTTAAAAAAGCAGTATATGTCTAAATAAAGTGGATTTCATTGTCCCTTTAATTAAATCTCAGTAGTTTTGACCATGATCTAAACGCTCTTTATCACTTTTCAAGGTGCCGAGCTTTGAGTTCTTGTCAGAGAAGCTGAGCATGTACCAGGTCCAGTACAATGAAATCATAAGAGGCTCAAGTCTGGATTTGGTTTTCTTCAAAGATGCCATGACTCATCTTGTCAAGGTTAGACAAGACACTCTCTGACCAGAAACACACAGTCAGTACTAGATTAAAGATTATTTTACATTCATTTGAGATTTCCCTGTCTACAGATCTCTCGGATAATTCGAACGGTCAACGGTAACGCGCTGCTTGTGGGAGTCGGAGGATCAGGAAAGCAGAGCTTGACTCGCTTGGCCTCATTCATAGCTGGATACAGCATCTTCCAGATAATACTGACAAGGTGAAAGCAATGTCTGCTGTGCAACCACAGCCTAATTCTATTGATTATTTTGAATATGTAGGGTTAGTTGGTTGGCTAACATTTGATGTACCAACTGGATATGTATACACACACACAAACACACACACATTTCCATTTTATTTGAAGAACTAAATTAGCTAAATTAGTTATTCCTAAGGAGTATGAACCCGATTTTAAATCCAGCCGTCCAAAATTGTTTGCTGTGGTCATTGTTTTGGTCCCAACCTACAAAGAGGTCAACGTCCAGTATAAGTTATATTGAATATGAATTCTTTCTTTTTGTCTTTCACCAGAACTTACAACATAAGTAATTTCATGGATGACCTGAAACTCCTGTATAGAACAGCTGGCGCGGAGGGGAAAGGCATCACATTTGTTTTTCTGGATAGTGAAATCAAAGATGAAGCCTTCCTTGAATACCTGAACAATGTTCTCTCCTCAGGAGAGGTGAGAATTTCACCTGAACACAGACACTTTAGATATTTTATGAAGCAGACCAGCGGTAACAAACGTGGCTCAAAAGTCGAAATTGTTCTTTGGGCAAAAGTGAACCCTGTATTGTCCTGTGTGCAGGTGTCCAGTCTCTTTGCTAAGGATGAGTTGCAGGAGATCACGCAGAACCTGATCTCAGTGATGAAGAAGGAGCTCCCTCGTATACCACCAACATTCGACAACCTTTACGACTTCTTCATATCCAGGGCCAGAAAGAATCTGCATGTGGTTCTCTGCTTTTCACCAGTGAGTTTACATTTCACAAAGTTGACAGATCACACAGATGCTCCCTCATCAGTGAGCGCATCAGTGAAACATGTCGTCCGCTCTGCCCTCCATAGGTGGGGCAGAAGTTCCGTTCCAGATCTCTGAAGTTTCCTGGATTAATTTCTGGTTGCACAATGGACTGGTTCACCCCTTGGCCCACCGAGGCCCTGGTAGCTGTGTCTGACTACTTCTTCTCGGAGTTTCCAGTGGTCTGCTCTCCTGAAGTCAAGGCTTCATTGATTAAAACCATGGGAACATATCACGATAAAGTGTCTGAAACCTGTGAAAGCTACTTTGAAAGGTACTTGATACGTGGATTGCGTGAATTTATTAGTTTGCATCCTGATGAGACAGAGGTCAAATGGTAAATGTTGATCGACTGTTTCCATGCATTCTGTTTTATCAGGTTCCGCCGAAGAACCCATGTCACCCCCAAATCATACCTCTCCTTTATTAGTGGCTACAAAGGACTTTACACTGAGAAATATGAATTTATCAACACACTGGCAGAGCGCATGAATGTTGGTCAGTAAATTACATTTTAAGCCTCCAACACTGAACAACCACTAAAGATGACTTCTTTAGACAAATTTAGACAAGACAAATTTTTCAACCACATTGCCGGACATGTTTTTCACGTATGTTGCCATTTTTGCAGGGTTGGACAAATTAAAGGAAGCTAGTAAGTCTGTTGCTCAACTGTCTAAGGACCTTGTGATCAAGGAAAAAGAGCTGGCCGTTGCATCTGCCAAAGCTGACAAGGTGAAAATATAATATTTCAATAATTTTAAAGGTGATAAAAGTTAACTTCAGAATAATTCAACTAAAAATATTGAAAAGTTAGATTGGTAGTTGCAAGAATATGGTAAATGGTTCTTCTCAGAGTGTGATGGCTTTCTCTGCTTTTTGGTGCATTTTCCCTGCACTAGGTGTTGGCCGAAGTGAAAATCAGTGCTGAAATTGCGACGGCTGTCAAGAACGAGGTCCAGATAGTGAAGGACAAGGCCATGAAAATTGTGCAGGAGATCCAGGCAGAGAAGGCCGTTGCTGAGGTGAAACTAAAGGCCGCCGAGCCGGCGCTGGAGGAGGCTGAAGCTGCTCTTAATGTAAGATTTGTGAAGAAATGTATTTGAACGTGTGCCTCATCCTGAAAATGGCTGAATGAAACCATATAATCTTTCTTCTTTAATTTGATTACATTTTTTTGTAATTAACAGACCATCAAATCTGCTGACATTGCCACCGTAAGAAAACTGGCCAAGCCTCCACACCTTATCATGAGGATTATGGACAGTGTTCTGATTCTATTCCAGAAGAGGGTGGATAGCGTTTCCATTGATCCAGAGCGTCAATGTATTAAGCCGTCATGGAGTGAAGCACTAAAGGTAACCAACTACCGGTACAAATTGTATTCATTTGCACTCTTAGACCCATTGTAAGCACTTTCAGTTTCTAACACATAAGGAACAGTGTGACTGTTGTCTTTATGGTGGCATTTAGCATTAACAGAATTATCAATAGCATGACAAATCCCCTTTTCACCATCTTATTTTCTTATGCCGTAGCTTATGAGTGGTGCCGGTTTTATGACGGCTCTCCAGCAGTTCCCAAAAGACAAAATTAATGGAGAAACAGTCGAGTTGTTGCAGCCGTACTTTCTCATGGAGGACTACACTTTGGAAAATGCCAAAAAAGTGTGCGGTAATGTAGCCGGTCTGCTTGCATGGACAAGGGCCATGGCCACATTTTTTGGGATCAACAAGGAGGTGCTGCCATTGAAGGTAACGTTGTTTAACTCATGGAATAGATGTGTTTGTACATTTTACTCTTGTATGTATCATTACATTGATGCAAATGTTTTTAGGAAACTTAACAGTTTAATTTGACCAATTAGGTACTTCTAGACTGTTGTTTTTTCCTCCCCAGGCTAATCTGGCAATTCAGGAAGGCCGTCATAAAGTGGCTGCCAATGAGCTCCAAAATGCAGAGTCTCAGCTAGCTGAGAAGGAGGCAGAGTTCCAGGTGGTGCAAGCCAAATGTGACGCCGCCATCAAAGAGAAGCAGGTTTGGTCCTACCACTACAAAACATTTCCATGCTGAAATTGATTCAAGAAGAAACCTGGAGCAGTGTCATCTAAAATGTGCATTTTCAGGACTTGTTAGACGATGCCGTCATGTGTAGGAATAAAATGCAAGCCGCATCTGCTCTTATTGATGGACTCAGTGGGGAGAAAATTCGCTGGACTGAGCAGAGCAAAGAATTTAAAGCACAGATTAACAGGTAGGTTTCAAACCCAGATGTGAGTTTACACTACATTTATATACAAGACTGGCTTTTTATGTGAAATGTGCCTTCTATTGACCATGAAAGCCCTTACACGAGGTCATTTGCTTGTGCTCTTCTAAGACTTATAGGTGACGTGCTGCAGCTCACTGGCTTTTTATGCTACTGCGGCCCATTCAACCAGAGTTTCCGGGACATGTTATTCAAAGAGATTTGGGAGGCAGAGCTCAAAACAAATAAAATCCCTTTCACAGACAACCTCAACCTCATATCGGCTCTCGTGGACCCACCAACTGTAAGATCAACATAGTGTTGCTTTAATGTGTCACATCACTAACGGTAGCACAAAAAAAGTAGTGTGTACAAAATCTTACTCTAATTTGTGTTCAAGATAAGTGAGTGGAACCTTCAAGGACTCCCGGGAGACGACCTGTCTGTGCAGAATGGCATCATCGTAACCAAAGCTTCCAGATACCCACTCCTCATCGATCCGCAGACTCAGGGAAAGACTTGGATTAAAGAAAAGGAAAAGTCTAATTTCTTACAAGTACGCCATGGCTTGCAGCTAATTTGTGCAAATTTTACATTCGTGCAAATTTTACATTCTGGTTAGTGGGGAATGTGTTGACCGTCAGTCAATATGTGACCTCTCTTTAAGGCGACATCACTCAACCACAAGTTCTTCCGCTCCCATCTGGAAGACTGTCTCTCCATGGGACGGCCACTCCTCATTGAAGATGTGTATGAGGAGCTGGACCCTGCTCTCGACAATATCCTTGAGAAAAACTTCATCAAATCAGGAAAAAGTTTCAAGGTCAGTTGGTGACCAGTTCAGATACACTTCATAACCGTAAATGTTATTCCTCTTCATAATTCTATCATTTCAATGTGTAAAGGTTAAAGTAGGAGACAAGGAGTGCAATGTGATGGATGGGTTCCAGCTGTATATAACAACCAAACTACCAAATCCAGTGTACAGCCCTGAGATCAGTGCCAAGTCATCCATCATTGATTTCACAGTAAACATGAAGGGCTTGGAGAACCAGCTACTGGGCCGTGTCATCCTTCAAGAGAAGCATGTAAGCCTTTATTTTTGGCATCTAATATTTTTACAGAATTGACTGAATTTAACATAGCAATCCTAAATCCTATCATAAATTGCACCACTGTCACATTTTTAAGTGCCTAATTCTGACTGTGGTTTTGTTTTTTGGTTCCTTCTCCACAAATATGTTTTGGGATTTTCTCCTCTGAATTAAAAGGAACTCGAGGCAGAAAGATTAAAACTGATTGAGGATGTAACTGCCAACAAGAGAAAGATGCAGGAGCTGGAGGACAACTTGTTGTATAAACTCAGCAGCACCAAAGGTAAAAGATATGTATATACTGTATGTATATATATATATTTATATATATATGTGTGTGTGTGTGTGTGTGTGTGTGTAGGAAGTTATACATGTTGTAAAAAAAAAATACAATTGTCTTTTTCAAGGGTCCCTGGTTGATGATGACTCCATGATTGGGATTCTCAATGTAACCAAGCAAACGGCTGCTGAAGTCAGTGCAAAACTCAGTGTCGCAGCAGATGCAGAGATCAAGATCAACATTGCTCAGGCCAAATATCGTCCTGTTGCTTCCCGAGGCAGCATCCTGTACTTCCTTATCACAGAGATGAGCATGGTTAATGTCATGTACCAGACCTCTCTGGCCCAGTTCCTCAAAATCTTTGATCTTTCACTGGCAAGGTATGGTTTCATCAGACTGAATCAGAGAATTTTGTTGTTGTTGTAGGGAATCTAGTTTTGTGGATGAAGCTTTGAACTTTTGACAGTTGCCATACAATGTAACTCACGTAGGCAGCTTATTATTATTGATAGTTGTTGTTATCGCTAATATGTGTGTGTGTGTGTGTGTGTGTGTGTGTGTGTGTGTGTGTGTGTGTGTGTGTGTGTGTGTGTGTGTTTTATAGGTCAGAGAAGGCCGCTAAAACTGAGAAGCGAATAGCAAACATTATTGAATACCTGACTTTTGAGGTATTTCGATACACAGTGAGGGGCCTTTATGAAAACCACAAGTTTATCTTCACACTCTTGCTGGCCCTGAAGATTGACCTGCAGAGTAACAAAATCGAGCTCAGCAAATTTCAGATTCTTATCAAAGGTGAGATCATTATCACTGTCCTACTGGCTGCTGAACTCCAGCAGAGCATCTTAGCACAATTAATTATCCTATGTACTTAACACTCCAGATGTTTTGATTTGTGGGATAAAGGTAGAAAGACCACCTGGGAGGGAGTGTTGACAAAGACCTACTAGAGGTTCACAGAGGTCACATCACAACGGTCTGAATTTCAGAACTTTGTGTTTGAGCAACAGAAAGAAGCAAAAGGACGGATTTTAACATGTCTGGGAATTCACTGGCTGATAAGAGCCATAATAACCCTTCGCAAACATTGTTCAAGTGAAATTTTACATAATATGGTGCCACTGAGCTGTAAGCCTAGGAATCCACTTCCATTTCGCTCAAACTGCATTTACCCCTTCCCTTTTATGTCACTAAACAATGGACCTTGAAGAATAAATGCATCCTTTTAAAATTCAAGTTATGACAAATTAATTTCATCTTTTCATTCTTATTCCAATGCTGCTTATTATTATTTGCAAAGGTGGTGCTGCTCTTGACTTAAAGACCTGCCCCCCAAAACCTTATGGTTGGATCTTGGATATGGTGTGGTTAAACTTGGTG
Source organism: Nelusetta ayraudi (assembly GCF_046127955.1). Lineage (NCBI taxonomy): Eukaryota > Metazoa > Chordata > Actinopteri > Tetraodontiformes > Monacanthidae > Nelusetta > Nelusetta ayraudi. Next base: position 21,182,298 of record NW_027466061.1, on the reverse strand, counting down.
GAACTCAGCTCATTGCCGCAGTTTACCAACATGTTAAATCAGGTGAGTTAAATTTCATGCATTGCAAGAATCCTCTCATCTGTCGATCATCTAAGGACCTTTTGACTTTAGTCATGTAGATTTACAGGGTCACATTAGTGTCCAATTACCAACCTGCCCTGTTCTAGAAATGGTTCTGCAGTTAAATATCAGTTGCAATCAACTACAACAACAACAAAAAAAAACTTCCAAAACAAATTTGCACAAGTAGATACATTCACGTTTTAAAAAAACATTTAAACAACTGTGTAAACGAAAAAAGGAGTAGGCTGAAGTTGAAGCTTATTTTTGCCTACCCTATGCGGTCCATCAGATTTCCTGGAATATTAGTCATACAAAAACCAAAAAGGAGAAAAAAAGAAAAAAGAAAGAAAACGAAAAACACCAGACAAAATGCGCTTTACATTATTTTCAAAATTGATTCACAATTTTGTCATTAATTCTTATAATCATGAATTACTTTGCCCTTCAATGCTTTTTTAACATCTTTAAGTAAACAATATCTGTGAATTTTAGGATGGTTTACTCTATAAATAATTTATTTGTGGCATCACAATAGGAAACTTTATGTATTATTCTAATAACTCTTTTTTTGTAGTTTAACTAAAGGGTCAATATATGTGATATATATATAATATATGTTCTGTATGTATTAACCCAAAACTCAACACAATATGATATATATGGAATTATCAGTGAGAAGTACAATATCCGAAGACATTCCTTGTTCAACAGGTCCCTCATTTTATACATAATACCAATTGATTTAGATAGTTTCTGTTTAATATATTCTATATGTGGCTTCCAGCTAAATTCATGATCCACAAATACTCCCCAAAATTTGGTTTCATATACCCTTTCAATTACAACTCCATTTAAATCTAACTTAATTTCACAATTTTCCGTATTTTCCGTTTGTGTCAGCTGCAAATGAAATAAAATTCAATTTCTTACATACCGTATAAATATCATTAAGATAAAGTATAAATAACTTAGGTCCCATAATCGAACATTGTGGCACCCCACAGGTCACTTTTCTAAGATGTGACACAGGGCTAAATGAATAAAAATGTTATCAATCAGTGATGCCGTATCTTTAGTTATTCTCCTAGGCTTCAAAATTAAAGGATGGAAACTCATACTGAACATAGTATTAACAAATTCTGCTGTTTTCATATGATCATTAGATTTCATGAAATCCATGTTAAAGTCACCACAAACCAAAACAATCTTATCATTATGTTTCTCATATAATTCAGAAATCTTCCGGTTAGATTTTTCAAGACATGACCCCGGTGTTCTATAAATACAACTGGCTAATATATTTTTAGATCTACTACACTTAATTCCAATGGTTACACATTCCATCAAATTTTCCAGAGCAATGGTCATATCCCCAACAACTTTAACCTTCAAAGCAGACATTACAAACAGAGCAACGCCCCCACATAAAATTGAACATTTATCCCAAAACCACGACTCCATATAAAAACATATTTTCAAGGTGTCCAATAACGGGAAACCATGGAAAGCCTGGCTCAACCTTGACGCCCCTGAAGAAGGGAACATCCCTGATGGATACAATTCCCAAGATGTCTTCCATAAACTGCTGCTCATCAGGTAGGACTTTGCAATGTGTATTCACATACTCTACCAGTCAAAAGTTTGGACACACCTTCTCATGCCATTATTTTTATTGCTACATAATTCCATGTGTGTTCATACGTAGTTTTGATGCCTTCAGTGATAAACTGCAATGTCAATAGTCATAAATGCATAGGGTGTGGACAAACTTTTGACTGGTAGTGTAAATAGAAGAAAGATATTTACCACCGTCTTGCATTGAAAACACACACACACACACACACACACGCACACGCACACGCACACACACATACCACCACCACATGTACAGGTATTTATTGTCTTCATTCTTTTAAAGGTCGTGGTGTCCTGACCGTACCTTGGCTCAGGCCAGGAAGTATGTACGGAAGTCCATGGGCACGAGGTTTGCCGAGCCGGTCATCCTAAACCTTCATGCCACATGGGAGGAAAGTGACACTCGCACTCCTCTCATTTGTTTCCTGTCCATGGGCTCAGATCCCACGGATCAAATTGAGGCTCTTGCCAAGAACCTTGAACTCGGTAAGACTCCATGCTGGAAGTTTTTATTCCACGTCTTTATTTATCTTAGCCGAAAGAAAGAGCTCATGTCAAGAATACCAATTGCATCACTGTGTCCACAGACTGCAGAGCGATATCAATGGGACAAGGACAAGAGGTGCATGCAAGGAAACTGCTCCAGACATCAATGACGCAGGTGAGTGACACTTGATGGAGGAGGGATGTTTTTCTCTTCCTGGGTAGCTGATGATGTGTGGGCTGTGACTGCAGGGAGGCTGGGTCCTTCTGCAGAACTGCCATCTGGGTCTGGAGTTCATGGACGAACTGCTTGACACTGTTACAACCGCAGAAGCCCCGCATGATACCTTCAGGGTGTGGATCACCACAGAGCCACACGATCTCTTCTCCATCACACTGCTACAGGTAACACAGCAGTTACAGCGTGACGGTTTCAAACTCGCGTCCTCTTTTAATGTTTCTTTTTCTTCAATGAACCTTAAAAATGAATCTTTAAAAATTAAAACAATGGTTGTTAACGGGCACATTTTTTTTTTCTTCAGTCCTCCATCAAGTTCACAAATGACCCGCCACAGGGAGTTCGCGCAGGCTTGAAACGCACATTTGCAGGAATCTCACAAAAGCAGCTGGAGGTCAGCAACCTCCCTGTGTGGAAGCCCATGCTGTACAGTGTGGCTTTCCTCCACACGGCTGTGCAGGTACGATCCAGCATCACTCAAATCTATCCCATAGCCATTGTGATACTTGACTGTTTTTAGGTGTTTTTTTCCCTTAAATTTTAAGGGTACTTTACTTTTATTACTTCTAAAAAAAAAAAAAACTGTTTTTGTACTGCCAGTGTGAGGTGCCTTAATGTTTACTTTCTGTAGGAACGACGAAAATTTGGACCTTTAGGGTGGAACATACCGTATGAGTTCAATTCTTCGGATTTCACTGCGAGTGTGGAATTTGTTGAGAAGCACTTGGATGACTGTGGTCCCAGAAAGGTGAGCCAAACACACCCAAACACTGGTTATACATTAGACACTACTTACTTATCAAGCATTATTTCACCATTTATACTAATTACTACATTTATACATGCATGCAGTGGTATAGAATTGTTTATAAATTAAGTGCTGATGAGTTTTTTTGTAGACATAATTCTTTATTAGTTGAAGTATTTACTTATTGGTAAATCCTTAATAATGTTGACTCATTAGCTTTTACCTATTTTCCTTTGTGCTCTCTTTTTTCATATTACCACAGGGTGTGTCGTGGGTCACTGTACGCTACATGCTAGCTGAGGTGCAGTACGGTGGAAGGGTCACTGATGACTACGACAAACGCCTTCTTCAGTGTTTTGCACGCGTAAGAGTCCAATCAGTGCCAAAGTTAACTTTACTTCTTTATTTCAATGACAAAAAAAAAATCCTCACTACACTGAATATTTTTTTCCCATTTTTTTCTTTCTGCAGGTGTGGTTCAGTAAAAGGATGTTTGATGCCTCATTTTGCTTCTACAACGGCTACAGAATCCCTCTGTGCAAGACTGTGGAGGAGTACATGAGCAACATTGAGAGTCTGCCCACCGTCGATACTCCCCAAGTGTTGGGGCTCCATCCTAACGCTGATATCACGTAAGGAGACTTTCACTATCAAATATAGTGACTTTTATACACAATATTATTACGATGAACAATTCAATTTGTTCCCCTACTGACTAGCTATCAGACTAACACGTCTGCCGAGGTGCTAGACACCATCACAAATATCCAGCCCAAGGAAAGCGGAGGTGGAGGTGGGGAGACTCGAGAGTCCATTGTTTACAACATGTCAGCTGACATGCTGAGGAAACTACCCCCTAACTATGTGCCACACGAGGTCAGTTTGTGAATTATTCATTCGAGTGTATTCAAATTGCCTTATGGCGAAAAACAACAACTAAAAATTGTCTATCTCTGCATTTAGGTGAGAGCCAGACTGGTGAAGATGGGGGCTCTGAACCCAATGAACATCTTCCTTCGTCAGGAAGTGGATCGAATGCAGAGGATCATCAGCGTGGTGCGAGTGAGTTTGACAGACCTGAAGCTGGCCATCGATGGTACTATTATAATGAGTGAGGTGAGGTTCTTTTTTTTTCCCACTTTTGCACACACCCACACTTCCTATTTTGGCACTTTTACTGTTGTCACGTTTCACATGTGAATTTGTACAGTAGCAATATGATTCTTTGATTTTTCCAGATCTTGTATACAGTCAATTTAAGAAATGGTAAATATTATATACATACGTATAAATTGTAATATTGTATTTGAGACATTCCATCAATAGTGTACTGCAATATGGTCAAAAGTAAGTCAGTCACATTCATAAACATGAAACAATGAAGATCTCCTTATCGCTATAGCTAACTATGTATTGATAGTTGAACTGTTTCTAGTAAAAGTGAGGATGAAATGTGAACCGCACTGCATTTATGACATGAAACGACCAACTCTTAGAACCTCCGTGATGCCTTGGACAACATTTTTGACGCCCGCGTGCCGAGCCTGTGGAGGAAGCTCTCCTGGGAGTCCACCACGCTGGGCTTCTGGTTCACAGAGCTCCTGGAAAGAAACAAACAGTTCTACCACTGGGTGTTCCAGGGACGACCCAAAACATTCTGGATGACCGGATTCTTCAACCCACAAGGTAAACCACACTCGGTAGAGGGTGAATGTTTATCGCATTAGGATTTGCAGCTGACCACAGCGAGAACTAAGCCCACGTGGGACTTGCAGATGATTTGTTTTTTCTTGGGTAATGTTTGCAGGGTTCTTGACAGCCATGAGGCAAGAAGTAACAAGGGCAAACAAAGGCTGGGCTCTTGACACAGTCACCCTGTATAACAAGGTGCTGAAGCAGACCATGGAGGAGATCACCATGGCACCTACAGTGAGTTTAAAACCAAAAATAAATCCCAGCAGCACACCAAAGCATACATTTCTGTTTTTTTAAAAACTTAGTTGTGCATATTATTATTTGATTACGATGAGGAAACAAACCATTTGCCCTCTGTGTACAGGAGGGAGTGTATATCTATGGTCTGTATCTGGACGGAGCCGGCTGGGACAGGAAGAACGCGCGTCTCATCGAGGCCACGCCCAAAGTGCTGTTCACTCTCTTGCCCGTCGTCCACATGTACGCCATTAACTGTGCCGGCCCCATTGACCCTAAGCTGTATGTGTGCCCCATCTACAAGAAACCAAGGCGAACTGACCTCAATTACATCACGGCAGTGGTGTTGCCCACTGTCTTGTCTCCTGACCACTGGATCCTGCGAGGAGTTGCCCTCCTCTGTGATATCAAATAAGCTGCCTGTGTTTCCCTCTGTGTAAAATTGTGTAAAGAAAAAAGGTTCAATTCAAAATCCCCAGATCTGTACTCTTAAAATGTGTCAGTCTAAATGCTGCCATAACATTTTATTCAGCTTCTTTTAGGTTTGGATTTGTTTTCAGCATATACAATGTTGTTGTTGACCAATCATGGTACAAAACATTTAGATCAACTGTTTATTACTTTTATATATTATATATTCAGGGATTACGTTAATCCTTAAAAAGTAATGTACAATGTATCACATTTGAGCTGGTCAGTTAGATTTGTTTCTGCTTAACCGGGTTTGAGAATTATGACTGGCACAGGAGAAACATCATGTGACAAGATTAGTTGTTGTTTTTAACTTTTGATACCTGATTACCTTTGAAATTGGTTTATGCAGTTAAGAAAATATATAATAATCATCACTATCACCGTTGTCATTTTATGATTATTAATTATCGTAACAATGTTAGTAGTAGTATTATCATCATCACACCGCTTCAAACTGCTACGTACTGCATCCAACGTCATGAAACAACAATTATGAAGAATAGCAACATTTTTTTATTTTTTTTTACCAAAACAAAGGCAAACACGTTGAAGGGGAATCAGTGCAATAAGGTGGAGCTAATACTTGGCAGACTGGGCTTCTGACAAAACGGACAGACTGCCGGGCCAGTCCAACAGTACAGACAGACGGAGATTTAGATAAATCAGCAAGCTCATGGATCAAAGGGGCCTGACTTCCTATAAAGGAAAAAGGAAAATTATAGCAGTGTATCAGAGGCTGAAGATTGGACTGGAGTTGATGAGATGAGAGGACCAGGAGACAAAAACCCAAAGAGGCGGTGCACGGCAGCAGAACGCTCCGTCACACAGGAAGGGGTGCATGTGAGCAGAGTTGCCCCTGTTGTTTTCCATAAGACTTGTCCTGCTTTCCAATTTCTCACCAAGGGAACTGCACAGTGACGCTTTCTAGCCAGCGTCAGTACTGACATGGGCAGAAAATGTCGTGGTTCAACCCAATATGAAAACGAATGGTGGGAGTGGAACATGCAGAGCTGATATTGGAGAAACTTCATGACAAACTGACTGATAAATCTTGATTCAAGTCCATCTATTTTGCTTCCATACGCATTTGTGGCCACGTGGGTTTTTGGTTTTTTTTGCCTCCTGGCCACAGCTGCAGGTACAGAGGGATGAAATGATGTGATGGTGGCGCTCTGACTGAAGACACCATGACCGTGTGTGCGTGTGATTCATCAGCATGAATTTAAAGGTGGAATAGCCATTTGAGTGACACGTCCTTTTTCTCCAAGTGAGCACTGGGACAAAGACATGCAACTGGCGCCAGCCATCAAGCCCCCCCCCCCCGTCCGAGTGATCCCCAATTATGTCAAGAGGGGGAAACGATGTCCCTTTGAAAAGTGTTCTTAATCAAACTCAATTAATTCCGCTGCTTTCCCTTATTATTTCCATCGTGGACCACATCCCACTAGCAGGCCTGTTAACTAGAGCCCGGGCCTCAGCAAAGGTCACGCTTGGCCAAGCAAAATAACAAAGTAATGTCTGTAATTAATTGCCAGCTCTGGATGCTCCACTGCTGCATATTTTGGGTGCAGATAGATATTAAACATTCCTGGCAATGCTGTGTAACTAAACACAGACACCAAAGAATCATTTCAGCACGCTGTTTTTTATTTATTTATTTTAAATGTTCCAGCACATTGAATTACATGTGTTGCTCTCCTTCCTCCAATACCTGAGGATAAAAGGCAATTATTGCTGAGTTTTGGACTTGTTTGGTGACATGTTGTTTTAAACTGAATAATATACCAGGGGAGACTTTCCCATAGAGTTTAATCACAATGCAAAACTTTTCTTCCAGTCACCATTAATTGTCCACTGTTTTTTGTATCAAGTACAGAATGTTAGGCACCAAGAGACAAAGCCATTTTATCCTCAAGTATAAGACCATGCAGGTCACAGAAAGTTGCACAAAAAAAAAATCCAAGAATCCAAAATGGACTTCCACCCCCCAAAAATAAACCAGGAGCGGCTGAGCAACACAGACTGACTAACGAAGAGCCAACAGGAGCTCAAGCTGCTGCAACATAGCAGGCGGCGCCTTCTGACACCCCCGGTTGGGCCTGATGGAGTGGAGCTTCATCTGCCTAACGGCCTGGCAAAGGTCCACAGGCCTGGGTGAACACAACAGGCCTCCATCAGACCTGCTTGTCGCTCACAGCTTACACGCCCAGCACTAATTATCAGCGGTGAGTCTTTTCTCTCTCTCTCTCTCTCTCTCACTCTCTCTCTCTCTTTCTTTCTCTCTCTCTCTCTTTCTTTCTCTCTCTCTCTCTTTTGTGGCCTAGCAGTGCTAGTGTGTAAAAACAAACAAGAGCCACAATCACCAAGGCCTCAGCGGCAGTGCAACTGTAACTTTATTCTGTGTTTTGCACATGGAAGATAAGTCACATTCTATTAAAAAAAAAAACAGACTGACAGATTATTGAATAATATGGATTCAAAATGTACAAAAATGTTAAACACCATCACGTAGCATGTGGCCTTGAGTTCCAGTAAAAAACTTTTTTTTTTTTTTTGCTTCTTTGGCTGGTAGCGTCACTGCTTGTCCACAACTGTTGCATTAATAAAACAACCCAAATCTATAAAACTGACCTCTTCTGAGTTTTTTTTTATTTTTATTTTAATGGTTTTTTTTTTCAAGAATTAAGTGAAGTGAACGGTTCATCTTTCTCACACATGCTTGTGGTGCCCACAGTTGTTAGCGGTTCCCCAGTGGTCAGCGACACCTTTGGAAAGACAGCCTAACTCTCTGTGTGTTTTCTTGATCCTATTAGATTTGCTACCTTGTAGGAACCAAAAGAAGATCCCTACACGCACACGACAAGAACACCCACATTATAAAACACGCAGGCATTTTCACACTGACCTCAAGTCCCAGACGAACGTCACAACTGCGTCATTTCCTTCTTGTGTCGGTGGCACAGTTACATAATATATGTGTCTCTTCTGAGAGGTTAAAGGCTGCCAGCAGAGCATTAGGTTTCTCCCTTTAAGTCCAATTTAACTTAAGTGAATATATTGTCAACACTGAAATGAGATTTAATAAAACCATTAACATTAAAAAAAAAATTAAAAAAAAATTAGTAGCCGTTACCTTTGTACTAAAGAAACGCAAATGGGGGAATGAAGTTAATCAGGTCTTGAAAATGGTTTTTCTGGGACAACTGAGGGCATACTGTCTATGGCTGACAATCCGGGGTTAATCGCTTTTAAAGAAGTAATTAGGTGTTAAGAGGTATGCTTGTCTGTTTAAATTAGCCTCTGAGCCGGCTTACGCTCTGTGGCTTCTGCTAACCTCCCCCCCTCCTAAGGATTCAGTGTTCTCCAAAAAGGCCAGTTCAATTGTTGAGACACAAACGCACACATTCACCTGATCAAGCTTACATTTACGGCGTAGTGGTTTGGAAATGCTGGTTTGTGCTCACGTTCAAAGCGACTATATGTAATAGAAAGAAGGAGGAATTGAGTGAAAGAACTGAACAAATGGAAAGATGCGAGATGTGTATTGTCTTTCTATTAAAGTATGCAGGAAACAGATATTGATGCCACGTGTATCTGAAACACAGTGGTGAAGTCGTCAGCAAACGCTCTCAAAGCTCAGCATAGCAATTATTAGGTCTAATGTTAAATGTGTATACGTGCTCGCTTCAGTGATGAAGGAAAATTCATATTATCGGAAAAGTATTGGTCAATATTGCATATTTTATAAATACAAAAGATATCTTTTGGTATGTAAAAGGAAACTTTTTTTTTAATTCAAATAGAAAACATTTCACTCACATAAGACATCAAATACAAAATGTTGCTGAAACTAACACACCACTGTTTTCAGGGCATCACTGACTGTTTTTTGGACTCCACACCACAGTTCTCATCCACCTCACTGCTACCGAGTAGCCGACGGCAGCTGAAAATATTCCTAAATTCATTTTACCATACAATATCCGCATGAAGAAAGCGCTCCCAAATCTTCAGGGCTAAATCACAACAGACTGGTGACATGAAGTCCTTTGTCCTTGTTGTTGTGTATTTGTGTATACAAAGTGAATTCACTTATTTTCCAGTTCTTTCCTTATGACTCCTTTGGTGTCTTGTACTCATGGTACGAGGAAATAAAAAGTGAATAAAACAGTAACTAAAAAAAAAAGAAAAAAAAAAAAAAAAAAAAAGTGTCCACAGTGCATCATTGGATCACATGTGCTGCCATGTTTTATCCATTGACTGAATGTGCTCTTTGGCCTTCATCCTGAGTGCGGCGATGCTGGAGCTCCTGTCATCATCCATGGGGATTTTATCATTGAAGATGGGGGGGCACTGGTAAGGGGGAGGGCCGACCATGGGCTGCATACCTTGAACGATGCCCGGTGGGCTGTTGAGGAAGCTGTGGCTGGGGTAAGCCGGCTGCAGACCCTGCGGCGCTCCCATGAACCCCGGGATGGTGTGCATGGGCGTGGCGCTGGGGATGGGCGAGGTGAGCCACGGGTCCAGGGGCATGGGGTTGGCTACCTGCCCGACGCTGGGGGGCATCTGCGGCCGGTTGAAGGACAACATGGCAGAGTCGGGGAGCTTCATGGTGCTGGTGTCCATCTTTTCTTGGCGTCGCCACTTGGCCCGGCGGTTCTGGAACCACACCTGGACATCGAGGAGCAGAGGATGAGGGGTACTGATGCGGCGATGCTGACGGGTAATGCATGAGTTAGCAATGTTTTATGATTGCGCCATATCGTGTCTTTCAACCATAAATCAGATTTTTTTTTCTTGGCATTGTTGGCGTCCATCTGTATTTGAACCGATTATTCTGAGCAACCTTTTAGATTGTTTGGAATTAGACTTTTTTTAGTGCTTGCTTATACAAAAATGGTCACATTGAGCTCACAACATATTATTAGACTGTGCATGTCGTGGATAAATGTGATATGAGCAATATTCCATGAATGCTCATGGGACTGCGTGTGAACACACTTCTGTGTGCATGCACATTTGTAAGGAAGAGACATGTCTAATGTTTTCTTAATGTAGGCATATGACATATCATTCATCTTTTTTCACCTTAAAGTGTTGAAAACTACACTACCAGTGGCACAATGTGGATATGTCAGCTTCACCTGAACTCGGACTTCAGGCAAGTTGACTTTCATCGCCAACTCTTCACGGCTGTAGACATCTGGGTAGTGGGACTTTTCAAAAGCCCGCTCCAGCTCATGAAGCTGATATGTGGTGAAGGTGGTCCGGTTTCTCCTGTGTTTCTTTTTACTGTGGTCTTCATCTTTGGCGGCCTCTGGAGACCCCTCAGCAGGGTCCAGGTCCCCCTGCAAGCTGCTCATGTCTTCGTTGCATTTGTCAACAGAGAAAATGTCACTTTCTGGCATGAACAAACACAAAAAAAAAAGAATTGTAAAACATGCAAGAAAGTGAACATTTCATGTATTATCATCTCATCAAACATCATACAGGCGAATGGTAAGTCAAACATTAGCTGATTAAAAGCAAAATTAAAAACAATTGCAATTTCAAATTGGCCAACAAGCACATCATCTTCTCCTCTTCATAGTGGCTACATCTCCCACACTTTGCATGTTCTTGTGGCTCTGGTTCCCCCAAACAGCTGCTACTAGAATGGCTGCCAGGGGTTTACGGAAGTAAACTTCCCTTGCTGTAATCCCACTGTAGCAGATGCTACTTCTTAAATCTGCGAGTCCCTGCCTCCCCTAATAACAAGGGACTTTACTCGGCTCCTGTGCAAGCCAAGTAAACAGTCAGAGTGCCGATTAAATGGATGTACAATTGAGCAAGTGAGCCATGTGTAAGATGCACTAAAGCTTGTTAATTGTACCAAATAGTTTTTAGGTAACTGGTTATGACTATGAAAGCATGATGGCTTTAAACAGACAAAGCTTTGTCTTTGAACAAACAGTTCGACAATTGAGTCGTATGAGAGTTGTTTTTTGTTTGCATGTTTGTTTGTGTTCTTTCTTGCATTGTGCTCTATCTTAATTGAGCCAGGGGAGATGATAAGTGTGGCAATTATTTATAGATACAAATACAAAGGAGTCACTCTGATGTCAAATTGTAATATCATTCTGAGAGGGAGATCTTGGTCATGTTGCGTGGTGCAGAATATAACATACTAAAGAGGACCAATTAAAAAAACACAGCAAAAGAATAAAGAATTGCTTGTCTTTGCAAGTCAACCCTGTTACATTTACTGCACCATATACTGACGACCTAAGACTGACTACACATCACTTGTCATTTCAGACAGTCTGACACTGAAAGCTTGCATCCTGGCTTTTACTTTCACAAAGTTGTATTCATGACAGAAAGACAGTTATTCATTCATTTCTAGACTATTTCTAGACTAGGAGCATGTAGTACCTACACAGCATTCTCAAAGTCAAGTTACACATAGATCAACATCGAAGGGCTGCTTAAAAAAAAGTGACTTTCGTTAGCAAACTGTGTGAGACATTAACATTTTCAAGCAGGCCATCTAACGTACTGTAGTTCTACTGTACACTTGTCACAATAACAAGGCTCACCGGAGTAAGAAGATTTTTGGGAACTGTCACCCAGTTCTTGAATGTGCACATACGGGTCAGAGGCGACCAGCTTTTCAGGTTGCAACGGGTTTTCTACGCTTTTTGTTTTCGGGCCGTCGTCGTTTCCCACCGAATGGAGCAAAGGTTCCTGGTCTTTTGCAAATCCCAGTATGACATCGATACTGTGCACGCGGCCTCCAGCGCTTGAGCCAGCAGCTTTGGCCATGTCATAGCCGTCAAGGCAACCATCGTCCACTATCCCCATATTATCCATTGACAAATGCATCCGAGCCTTTGTAGACACTTCTTCTTTGCGCAGGGAATCAAAGTGCTACCGGTAAGACGAGGCAGAGCACCTGTTGCACAGAGCTGCAGCGATGCTTCACATGCAATGGGCAGCAGATTTACTGTATGTCACACCTAAAGGCCATATCCTTAAAGAATGGCTTCAGTGAGGCTGGCTAGTGTTGACCCAAAGCAGAAAAATCACATCTTTGTCTGGAGAGTAAAAAAAAAACACACACACACACAATTGATACATTAAGATCAGGTTCTTGTACCTAAAAGGAAATATTTGATTATTTTATAACTGTATGAATTCAAAAATGCCATTAACAGTTGTATTGGTAGATTCAAGCAAAGTTAGCTGAACTATTTGGTTTTTGGGGTCAGTGAGTGAACATATGCGTAGAAAAAGTTATTTCAGTCAGACCGTTAACTTGTTCCTAAAAATTCTATATTAAAAAAAAAACAACCAAACACTAAATAATGTTCCCTGAGTACATCACCAGGATGATTTCAGAATTTATAACAAACTGAGCTTAAGAAATACCAACACAGAACTCTTACCCTAAAAGCAATTCCTCCCTCAAAAAGAGCACATGGTGCCTCTGTAGTCCATCGAAACTGGAGTGCCACTAGACAATATTTGCTGGAGGCACTTGTTGCTCGCGGATAAGTCCTTCCAATCCTCTGACACACAAGTGAGCAGGGGAGCTGTCGGAGCTCTGCACGACGACGCATGTAATATCTTCGTCCCTCCTCTGCCGCGGTGCGTAGCAATGCTTTTTTGCGGCAGAGTGGGAGTACAAGCACAGGGTTTAAGAGGTTTGATAATTGGAATACTTCCCCTTTAAGAATGACTGACAGTTGTTTTCTGGTCAAGTAATTGCTCCAAATGTGTCCTGCATTCAGACCACAGAGGGAGGCCATTGCTAATGAAGCCTGGACAAAACTTTCTTTCAAAAAATCCATTGTCTGAGAGATAATGGCTCGGCTCGTACCGAGGGTTTTCGTTAATCCCTTCATTATAGTCAAAGTAAAGGGGGGAAAGATACTGAGATGGATTCTTATGCTGAATGGCTGCACACTGTAAAAACAAAACAAAAAACATATTTGACAATTAGATTCAAAGGCAGTGCCAATGAGATGACCTTGATGAAAAATTCAGAAGGCAAAAAAAACGACAAAAAAAAACTCATACGTGTTAACAATAATTTGCACATGTATACTGAACCTTTTTGGGATGGAAAAGAGAATTAGTTTGAGAACGCCTCTCAAATGGGATTGCTTAATATTAATAAGTGTATCATGTCTCTAAAAGAACTCAAGCTGACATTGGTATAACGTGTGCATTTTGCCAAACATTTGTAAATTGGTACCAATGTGAAAGTTGACATTAGAATTCAGGGCCAGGTTTCGGGAGCATTTTCTCCTGTGGCCTGTAAGAGTGCCAGCTGGCAGACTCAAGGTTGTGGCTTCTGCAGTAGGTGTCGCACAGATCAGTTCTGACCTTAAGGATTCGTCATTGCTCTGTTTCTTTTCTCCTTTCCATGCACCACATTTTCTTTTGCAAGGAAATGCAACCACAGTGTTTTTTGCATGAAGTGAGATAATAGGATGCGGCCTGTGTGAAACCCTCACTCTGTCTGTATAAAATATAAAAATGCACAATAACCCAGTGCAGAAATCTCGGTATCGTTGGAAATGAAAAACTCAACCTTAACCAGCAAATAACCGCAGTTGTGCAATTAGGCTTCCGACAGCTGTGTAACCTGTAAAGAATTCCAATTAGTTCTTATCTGGAAAAAATTGTTTGTGTTAATAAAAAATAAAAAAAAGTTTTTTATGCCAACTTATTTCAAGTATTTTATCTTCTACCTTTTTCACTGGCTCTCAAGTTTTCATGCTTTCTAAATAAGTTAAACCTATTAAGCTGTGCAGGTATGAAGCTTTGTCTTAGTAGAAGAAAATCTGTCAGGCATTACAAAGACATTCAGAGCCATTTTTCAGAGGAAATGTTTAAATAAATGGTTGCTGGAGGTGCTCCCAGCTGTCTTCACGTGAATGCAGCTTACATCCTGTAGAAGTTGCTGCTGGTTTATGAAAGGGCCACATCGAAAGCCAAACAATGACACTCACCCTCACGCAACCAGTAGTAGTCACAATAGTAGTATAAATTCTTTAATACATTTGGGCTCAATATTTACATTTTAAGAAGCCTTTCAGTTTTGGTCATTTTGTCAGTAGTGTTTTGGTTTTGACCTGCTGAAATTACAAAAAAAAAAAAAAAATGATACACCTGATTTTGAAACAATGCCATGTGACATTGTCATGGACACCATGCAGCAAGTAGATCCAATTCTTGGAGTGGTCAGATCACTGCACAGAACCTTAACACCTGTCTGCGACGTGCCTAAGCAGCTGAGGAATCTTAACTGCTAACCAGTTTAAAGACATATGGTCGGTCCTGGTTGTGTGTAAATGCTTTCAATCAGCAGAACGGCTGCAAGTTAAAAGGCTTTGGCTCAGGAACTTTTCTTAGATGTCGGGGTTGTTCTTCCAAGAAAGTGGAGAGCAACAAGCCCATTACCTTTGAGTGTGTGGCTTTTCCAAGGCTCCAAGTTCATTAAAATAAAGAACTTGTCTTTGTGCTGGAGATTTGTCACAAAGTAGTTTGTGGCCATATGGCGGCTGTGAAGAAAGTTAAGCCAGCACGGGATCCAAAATGATTGGTTCTACTGAGTCAATTCGGGGCATGTGTGTGTGCCCTCCAGATCTTTGATAAATGTAAGTTATATCATTTCAGTCAGTTCAGTATTTTTTCCCAAATTGCACAAAATATTTCAGTGCATTGTTTTTTAGCATTTGCAAAAGACAACCATAAATATATATATGTATGTATATAGATTTTTTTTTTTTTAATTAACAGACTGTTGAAATTAACCATTTATGTCATCACAATTTCATTAATGTCAGCCGTGAGACAATGATGGCAACAACCCTTTTAAATATTTGTCACGATCTTTAAAGCTTGACCCACTTAAGGGGCCAACATTTGTATGATACTTCCAAGAACTTCCTAAGACCATTCACAACATAGGCAATTGATAATCATTTTATCACATTAATATATTAAAGCTGTCCCTCTTTGCTTGTTTCCCCATTATCCTAATTGACCACAAATTGGTTAAGAGGGTGCAGCATCGCTATCAAGCGCCTTAGTTTTATCAGATGACAATTTAAGCCTCTGAGATCCTATTAGGAAGAAATCGGCTAATGTTCAAAGGCGCTGTGTCAGCTTACAGGGGGAAAGGGGGATGGTTAGCGGCAGGGGGTTGCAGGGAGATGATTGAAAGGGAGGGTAAAATCTCGAGACACTGGTAACACGTAATGATTTGTGATGGTTTTTTGTGATTCATTTTGTGACAGGGAGTTTTTTCAAAATGTTATCTACATGAAATAAATCAACAAGTGAAATAACTCCCTGGATTTGGAAATGAAGCTCAGCTAAATCCTGCAGTGCAACAAAGCGCTATGTCGCGTGTGGCATTTAGGGAAACACTTCAGTTACATGTATTTGTATGCATTGTTGACTGACAGGAGGGTGCAGCAACCGGTGGAAGTGAAGTGCCCCTTACATTTATTTAGACAAGGGAATGGAGATTATAATTTCTGAAGCAAAGGCATACTGGATAATAACGTAATAATAATATTGTTATAATAATAACGATAATAATAAGTGAAATTGTCCTTTTTCCTTAGGTTCAGGCATTAGTTTTACATACCCTACTGGCGTACTTCCTAACAACCACAAGTAATATTTCAATTTCTCAAAGTTAAAGTTAACCTCAAATATCGGAATTTTTTACCACAACACCATTATTGAATGATGCAACGCCATATTTTGTGTCAGTTATTATGGTATTGTAAGAGTGATACTATTGGTCTTGGATTAGTGAAACTATGAAACTATGTGTGTTTGGATTGAGTTACTTAGCCTGTTAATTGGTCAGGCTGGCACGAAGAACAACTGGGGTTAATGCTTTTTCACCTTACAGGTGAACTTTTTAACCTGATAACAAGTCTGATAAGCACATGTAATTAGAGAGCACCACCACACACACACACAAAACATCTAATAATACTAATAATATTACAATTAATAATAGCCGCTACTAAATAGTAATAATAATACATGTACTGACAAGGCTTATTTGTAATCAAGTGATGCGTTCAATAGCTTTTTGTTGCTGTTCAGGCAACTTATTAAATACATTTTCCATGGCAGATATTGTGAGTGATATAACCAGGCCAATAGGGTGGACCACAGGAGAAGATTTCCTGTTGGAATGTGTGCCATGGCTCACTGTCCAAGGGGCCTAAGCCCAAACAAAATGTTCCCAGCATAAGGACAGTGTATTAAAAGGTTAAAGGATAGAAACTGAGGCAGGTGGCTTTGGGTAAAGCTTTCTTTAAAGATGGATCAAAGTCAGCAGAGGCACCACTAAGACATTGCAGCAATGCTAGTGACAAGGGAAAACAGTTCACAGCAGGAAGGTTGTCGGAGCCTCTTGAAAAGATGGAAAAGAAGAAATCTTTGTGAGAGTCATTAAAACCAGAGACTAACAAACCATCACCAGCCCTGTCTGTCAGTTAAAGTTACTGTAAAGCTCCCTTTATTGTGTCTGTCAGTTTTAACTGCAGCTTACGGCATCTTCAAATTGCTTTCTTTGAAGAAAGAGGAATTAAACAAACATTTAGTACAATGAACTTGAGGCTGGTTTATCCACCAAGGACAAATCTCTGAACTGGGTGAAGGGTGTATTGCCAGATTGGGCCAGGGTAAGGTTTCATTTGTACACTTATTTTGACACTTATCCCACTGATGGTTTAGTTTATCAAATATGTATCACCAAATATAGGGCTGCTGGCAATTTGTATTTACGTTTGTTCATCTTGACAGAGTAGTTACGAAGGATTTTGGTTTTAGATGCATTTAAGTTGAAGATGAATTTAAGCAGTTAGGGTTGCCCTGCTTTTGCTATATTTCTTAGCAGCACATGGTGGTCCTCCCTCTTTATTTTTGCCTCACCCTATTGTTTATTAATATTTAAATAAATAAACTTCACTTTATTCACACTTTCTTGTATAGTGGTGCTGCAACACTGTTGTTTCTGCTTCCACTGTGAATAAAATATCCAACAAGCACTCATATAGGCAAAGTGCAATATAGATGAGCCTATGTAACAGGGTTAGACCTGATCATTGTCTGTTCATTACCTTCGATTAGCATTCATTAAATGTATCTCTGCTTACTGACTGATAGGACCGACGCCACTTACGAGTTGCATGTGTTGATGCTGGGAGGCGCAGGAGTTTCTAATGAGGCATTGGGTGTGTAATGGGTGAAGAAGTCGTTTGGAGGATCAGGTTTAATAGGGGAAGCATAGACGTCTTAAAAAACATTTACGTTAATAGAATCAGTTGACTCTGAGCTAATAGAGCAACGGATTTGGTTAATGAAAATCTCGGCAGTACGATGTCTCCAGTCTAAAGCCAAAAACCCTGTTAGTTTTGTCACCATATTCATAACAAGATTGTCTGCTCCTGTGCAGGGTTAGGATTAAAGCGTCCCTGCAAATGTCTGCCTGTGACGGGGTCAAAGTTGATCTGGCGTTCAAACAAAAGGAGGAGATTTACACACGATAATGAACCACCTCCTGCAAATACAGTGAAATTTTGCTTTACTTTCTGTCGTCGAGGATTAACTTTGAAACCCACTTTAGAATGGTGACGTCATCCGTTCACAAAGTCCATCTTCACACTGGCGGCAGATTTGATCTGTGTCTATTTAGAGGTGGTCTGCTGAGGTCCTGACCCACTATTAATGCGATTAGCCGCGCCAAGAGCTGCAGATTGGCACTGATCCGCAGCCACTTGATGTCTTGTCCTGGACTGCACCACCTTATCTTTTCCCCGACACTTCCTCATCTGAGCACGATTATCTCCTTTGCAATGACACAGATACAGTGTTAAGTGCATCATCAAATGGTACACGCTCTAATAATCAACTTTCGTCGTAGGAACCATTTTTAGCCAGCAGAAAGAGAATTTATGATTTATGAAGCTGACAAAGCTATCAGCACTATGTCAACTGCACATGTTTACTGGGCAAATGTTTTTTGGGAGAAGCAGCAGCCTTTAATTGAATAAAATTATCTTGTTAAAAGCCCTTAATGCGAGACAACTGTCATGTCACATACAGACTGCCTCACTTTCAGTTGGGCTATAAGACCTTAACTTCGTTACGATCAGGGAGATAGTAAGGTGATTAAATAATTATTGTTTTAAAGCACTCTCATTAGGAGACAGTGATGGGAATTCCGGCTCTTTTCAGAGAACCGGTTCCTCTGGCTCGGCTCACCAGGTGGCTCCTTAGGTTTTCTGTTGCTTCTTTTATTTTATGACCAAATGATGTGCTAAATTTAAAATTAATGTTCATGATGTCAAAAATATGAAATGTGTATTATTTATACACTCATCATGGAACACAGTACTGTAAAAAATAAATATAATATACCAAAACAAACACCCACCCTAATACAACTATGAACGAGTGAACGAACATCAAAATAAAAACAAAAACAAAATGCAAAACAAACAAAAAGCAGCTTTCAGCTGTAGTATCTGGACCTATGTATATGACATCATTTGAACTTATGTATATGGCCTGATGGGAACTCAGCAGTGAACCCGCTGCACACCTTCCCTAAGGGCGTCAGTTTCCATATATGGTCTTATTGTTGCCAACGGCCATCAAATTAAAACCAGATGGCCATTGGAGGATGCAATTATGGAATGCATACATTCTCCCCCACTCCTAGCATCTTCCTCCCTGGTTGCTGGGGGGTATAAGAGGTGATGTGAACAAAGGATCATCGGAGTTGCTCACATCCGGCCCAGAGACATCCCCAGGCTTCCATGGTGCCTGTCTGACTTCTGACTTCTTTGCAAATAAACCAGTTTTTATACAACTAAGTCTGTGTCAGTGAAGACTCCTTCAACATCTACATCACGCGAAGCCACCAGAAGAATTCACCACACAGCTAAAAAAAAAATCAGTTTAGCCAAGATTGGCATTCAAAAAATCTAAATGCCAATCTTGTGTGTCTCTGTGTGTGTGTGTTATATGGTATTCATTATTCCGTTCATCCCGCTTCTGACATAAAATTTATTTTTACATTTCTCTATCACACAAAATCTCCGCTAAAACACCTTCTAAATCGTTGCCAACTCCGCGACTGGATATGGATCAACTCGTCTGCTGGTTTACTTCCTGGATGTCCAGCATAACGTTTATTATCTGCGTCTTTCTCCATCTCTCCTTTACTTTCCTTTACTCTCTGCCTCTCAGGGGTGAAGTGCTCAGCACAGGTAGACAGTGCCATACATGATTGATCTTGTGTGGCTTTCGCAAAAAACAACAACAACATCAACAACAACAAAAAACAACAATCAGCTGCCGCCAAAAAAAAGATGGCTCCCAGCCAGTCAGGAGCCGGCTCTCTTCCTTCACTTCAAAGAGCCGGCTCTTTGAACCGGTTCGTTTGCGAACAACCCATCCCTATTAGGAGACATGTTTAATGGCAGCGTCTAGAGACCAAGTCCTGACAAGTTATTCCATGCAGGGACCTAATCTGCTTTTCTGGCTGACTTGAAGTCGCAGGAAATAAACCTTCACCTAAAGCTACCCTATAAGCCACAGACTCGTCTATTGATGGTACTCCTGGATCACACAAAACGCGACCGGGTTCAAGAGTCCCCAGTCTCTTCATTTCTAATTCGAAAAATACATATTATCTTCATCTTTTTTTAAAAAAACGAATGAGGTTATGAAATAATTTTTTTGTTTTAAAGTCCCAAATTATATCCATTTTCAAATATTTTTAGCACTGGACTCTGGAGGAGTAGCTTCTCATGATTAATTATTATTAAAAAGAAATTTGTTATACATCCAGAGAATGGAGTCTATTTCCAGCTTCATCATTCATTTATTTAGCTTCCCTCTAAAACATTTATAGACCTTCAAGTTTGGAAGGAGACTCAAACAAAACAAACTGTTAAGTGTATAAAGGAATACAGGATGGAATCTGATTATTGCCGGTGAACTCATTGACATGCTGGAAAGTCGCATCGGGCGAATACATTTTGCCCAAAGTGAGACCTCTACGAAAAGAAGAAAATGTCACTTTAGAAGTAAACTGCGACCAGATCACATGTGGATTGGTTATTCTCAGAGAGCTTGGCGAGGGTAAGGTGCAACTCATCAAGGTAGTTAAAAGGGGGGAACAAGTGCAGTGAGCACCAAGTGAGCAAAGGTCTGTCAATGGGATATACGCTGGAAACAAACCAAAAACAGAATATTATTAAACAAATATTTTTTTTTTTTAAATAGCAGAATAAATGAATAGCTAAACAAGGTCAGGTGCACCGATTTGTTGCTCTTGTTAAATTATGTCTTTCCTCTGTTAATTATCATCACATTGCTGTAAATTAACTTTTCCACCGGAGACACTGATGTCACTTGAGACGAATGAACTACAGAAGGGCCACCATCCAGAGGAAATCACAGGAGATACACTCGAGTTCTGCTCTCTGCTGAACATCTGAAGTCTGAAAACAAATGTGTGCAACATCTGGTTCATGCAGCGTCTGACATAAATTCAGGTGAACACCTGTGCGAGGTCAGCAGCCAGCGGGGTGTTCGGTGCAGAATGCAGGTACAGTATGTTGCTGCTATTTCCACATATTTCATCTTTAAAGCGCTTTTGATGTGCAGAGATTCTTGCAGTATTGTAGCCTTCTTGATTCTTGTGTCAGTTTGTCCTGTTCTGTTGCGTCAAGTAACACCTGCTAAGTCAATTGTAGTCAGGTGTTTCCAGGTTTACTATCGTGAGAAAGTTTTCATTTCTCCCACGTGAGCAGTTTTGTGTTTTCCAGTTTTTGATCCTCCAGAGTTTTTACTCTTTTTGGATGGCCTTTGTTTGTACTTTGTGCTGCAGCCTTGTTAAGAGCTTTTTTTTGTTGTTGATACATGATACTTGTTGATACTTTGCTCATACTTTTTGAAATTGAGTTGCATCGTTTTGTCCTGTCCTTGTGTCAAAGTAACTCCTGAAAAGAGTAACTAATTACTCCTGACTGTGTCTGTGATGTGATCACAGACATGATGTGGCAAGACCGCTGCTGTTCAGTGAAGCTGCTCTCATCATGTCATTATTTTAAGCTCGGTGCGCAGTACAGTCAGTCAGAAACTCCCTCCTTTCCATCCAACACAATCAAATGAAGATTGTCCACAGAGAAGAGACTCCTAAAGAAAGAGTTCCTTCTTTTCTTTAGGAGTGGGTAAAAGAGGATGTTGACTATTAATACAAAAGATGAGATCATTTGAAATAAAGCGGCTTGGTACACCAACGTCCCAAATTGTTGGTCAAGATTATCGGTCTGTATCGATAACTGGAGTGGCTGGAGTAAAAGCGCTAAAGGGTTTAGCTCATGATTGGCGTCTTCACCTTGGCAACAGGATGCAGCAGGATAGACCCTCGGGATTTAGGCCAATCTGTCTCCCTCGCTAACCTGCACTAATGACTAAATTAGACATAGTGTAACAAACACAGGTGAAAGGCATGTGTACCATAATCTCAAAACTGATTTAAATTGAAACATTGGTCTGCACTGAGCTGAAAGGCTTAGGTTGTTTTCACCTCCTTGAAATGTAGAAATCAACGGCACTGTTGCATTATCCTTCACATTGCACTGTCATCAACAGTAGAAAATATACCCTATATATTAAATCACACTTCGAATTTAAAATAGCCATTTTTGCAAAACCACAAGAGAAACACTTTTGTAAATGTATAGGTCACATGACAAGGTACCATATGTGGCAGGGGAAGGAATCTGCCATGTATATTTTTTTTAAGTATTATCACGAATAAAGAAAAATAACATGACTATTAGCAGAGACTGTCTCATATTCCTGTTTAAATAGTGGCTGAAGCTTTGCCATTGCAGCACAGTCCCTCACAGTTACACTGAGAGCCGAGGCTTCAGGAAAAGGATCTCTCGTAGATTATTGTCACGACCTGAAGGGACCTCCGTCACCAGTGGATTTAGGATTTAAAAGGGCTAGAGAAACCTTTAATCTGCTTGACATGTTCACCGCTGCTACCATATATTGTCCTCTAAACTCAGTATTTTTGGTTCGCCATGGACTTAAGCGTTTACCCACTAGCCCTGTGCGGCTAGTGCCAGCCCTTCACGGTACGGGACAGCTCGGTTGAAAGGTATTTCGATAAGCCCGACCAGTACCTGAGCGTGGGCGGAGTCACGGTTGCAAGGCGAACCGAAGGTTTTTTTTTTTTTTTTGTGCCTCCCGTGTCCCGGAAACCATAGGATTCACTTTTTGTATTAACCGTGGTTTTGTTTTGTTTTGTGCGAGACATTTTCATAGGGCTTAGAATTATTTTGTTTCATACTATTGACTTGTATCAAAACACTGTCCTAGAAGAGAAAATGTAGACGCTGAAACGATCACCTTGAGTCTCACAGCCGTTTATTATTAGACAAGAATATCCGCAAAACTTAAGTCCACACAAAGCACAAAACAGCAACAACTCTATTCGACCGGCGTTAACAAGCGAGCAGCGTTTAAAAATCGCTATAGGAATGAAACTTACGAAACTTGCGAGCCAAAATCGCCGCCTCTTAAGTTTCGCTGCCAGCGAACACAACACAAGCATAGCTCGGGGTTAGCGGTGGTGGCTAGCGGTTTATCGACACGATTCAACGGCTCTACTTTGCAAATAGCCTTCAAACTAAAGTTGATTGATGTTACAAAACACATTTACAGTCCTCAAGCATGTTTTCAAATATCGTCGTGGCCGACTATTCCCTCGTCGTCCACCGGCCGAGTCGAGCCCGTCTCACTCCCGTTGGCCACTGCGTCGGTGTTCCATCGCATCCGAATTAGGCTGAACACATTTTTAACAACATGTAATCAACATTTTCTCTGTTCGTTCCACTCAGACTGTTGTAGTCCTTGGTGCTTCGGTAGTCGCTCGGCATTTTTATTTTTTTTATTTCTCCGGCCACTGTTTCGCTGTACAGCGACGGCCACCGGCTGCGAAACCAGGAAGGCTTTTCATTGCGTGTCGCTCCGTCCGTCCAGCTCTCTATGAGCTTTTTCTTCGGCCACAGACAACAGAAACGTCTGTAGTTCTACGTTCGCCCATGGTACAGTTTCATAATCTTTTCAGTTTTTAATACGTGAAACTGTAAAAATCCACACGCGGGGCAGCTAAAAAAAAATTGGCGGTTTTGGTCTTTCGTGAGAGACTGCCTTTGGCTTTCGTCAAAACTTTTACCCAATCAGTGCCCTGCACGTTGCTACGTCACCCATACGGTGTCAGCTCCGCTCGCTTCGAACCCCAAGGAGGCAGGTACCAAAATCGTAACCCCTGGGACCGTGCTGGGTAAACACCTCGGGAAGTCATCAGGTTCAGATGTCCATCTTGAGGGGTCTTTAACCCTCATAGATTATCACTCCCTGCCTCCCGCCCTCCTGCTCTGTTGAAAAAGACATGCAGTCCACCACATCCACCTTACTTAGTGCAGCTTCTCAATCCGTTTTGAGATGGCATCAGGATCTTCCATGTAGGTCTGGGGATGGGGATTTTTTTTTCTCATGATTTAAATAGTTTACAACATATAAAAACCAGAAAACTCTCCCTCAACAGCATAGTTTTGTTGTACTGGCTATTTTAAAGGTCATTAAAGGAACCACTCATCTAATTTACCCCCATAAAAATAACACATCTCCAGTGTACAGTATTTCTAACCATCGTTTTTGCCCGGTGCTTGCTTTTAGTTTTCTGCTAAAACTGAAACTTTGTTCTGCACACCTACGGACAATTTAGAGTGTTCAATTAACCTCACATGCACGTACGTTTGAGTGCAGAGAGGTCCGACAACAGTGTACAGTTTAGAAAGAGTCTTTCATAAGTCCGTACGCAAAATTGGTCCAAACAGTCAAGAAAGGAAATAAATGCCAGACAAGGTATCCAGCTAATATTGGCTGTAGGGGCAGGAGGATAAATAAAGTCTTTAATGATTGAATGAAATGATGATCAGGAGAGGCAGAAAGAACATTCTCACCACAACAGTGCTAAAGCAGAGAGAGGCATGACCACAGGCAACGAGTCTGGAGCAGAGTGAGAACAAGATACCTTTGATATTCATATTCTTATTATTTTACTAGTCACGCTGTTACACAGTGATGAATAGTCAAAGTCTGTTTGAATAATGATACAGCCATCAGGCTGTACTACTGCACTCATTGCCGTGCAACTGCACTGTAGCGCAATAAAACATTTCTTATCTTTTATTTTTTTGCTCACATGTTAATAGAAGTGTTAATGTTTGTTTTTTATGCCTTTTTCATGACCAATATCACCCCCCCCTCTCCTGTACAGTAAATGCTGCTGTAATAAGGTACATTTCAATAGAGTGGGATAAATAGAATATGATTATTTAATGATGGGAATAATGGTACACACTCAAAAAAAACATCAAACTAACATTTTACCTGTGCTGCTGATTAAAGAGCCCAGGGCTATAATCAGCAGCAGTAGCAGCAGCATATTTTGTCTTGTTAATCTTCCTCTCTTAATGTGTTTGTCTTAATGCAATATCATGTTACACAGTGTGACTGGCTTCCTAACTTATCTGACGCTTTTGGAGCCTGACTCTGAAACCTGAAAAGAAACAGAGGTAAGAATTTTGATTTAATTTTACATCTTACTATCTTGTTATGTAATCTTTTTGATTTGATTTGATAAACTTTAATTAATTAATTCTCTCCCGGTTCTTTTTCCATTAACACTTCAGACTTCTAGACATTCAACTTCGCTTCAGTATTCACCATAGTATTCTATTTTATGTCGAGATCTATGTTGTAAGTTGAACAGATTGTTGTATTTTTCCGAACTGTTTATTTCATCATTGACTGGATGCATTTCTGTGATAAATCAAGGATATAGTTTTTAATTTATCATTTTTGTAATGTCTTCAAGATGCATTGCGAATTCATTTCACTCATCCTTGCAAACTAATTGTTGCTTCCTAGTTAGGCACCACCACACAATGGTGAAGTCCCTTTAATGGTCTACATAGGAGCAGTCTACTATTCTGTCCATCAGAGGGCTGATACCTTTTATTTTCTACAGTCAAATCTGTCAAATCTGACGACCAACAATGAAAGAGACAAAGCCAGAGGCGTCTGACGTGCCTGAGGTGATCTCACATGAGTCTGTGGGTAGCAGATGCTGCTCATTCCCAAATCATACATCTACATCCAGGAGTGGATTTAATATTAAGACTTTTCTCAAGAGGCAGGCCTTTGTCATAGTCACAATGACTGCATTATGACTACTTACCATACTATTCAATAAGAAAAGAAGCTTGAATTGTCTAATACATTTGTCAAAGAACTAAGCTAGCAAGGTAAAAAACAAACAAACAATCTTTTCCCTGGCGAAGAGTGAATAAGAAAAGATTGAACTGAATTTGAGGAGGCACTCATGGTGACTGACTTGCTGAGATGAAGTTACAGGTGATTGTACGGACAACTATACATACTATTTTTAACTTTTAAGCAAAGATTTATGAGATACTTACCTGGTGGGCATAAACTGGCACATTATTTATTTTAATGTGACTGTTGAGGGTCCTGTCACTATGCCTCCAATTGATAACGCAGCTACTTGGCCAAGGGGATATCCCTTTAGCCGACTGGATAGCGTGTATGACTATTACCTGGGAGTCTGGGGTTCGAAGCCTGCCCGGGCCCTCTGCACCTTGTCGCATTTGCATACATTTATTTGAACTTTTGAGTTAGAACATATTTCAGAGGTCATTAGAAATCAGTCAATCCTTTTAAATCGTAAAAATATCAATACAGTTAGTCAAGGGCGTTTTTTTGTTGTTTTTTTTTTTCAGGAGGAGGCCTTGGCTTTTCTCTGCGAGGCAGTAATATGACTGCCAGGGAAATAAGGTATTTATCTTTCCCTGGAGAGCTGCTGATGCGAGTCCTGCAGATGTCAGTGCTTCCTCTTATCATTTCCAGTCTCATCACGGGTGAGTCACGACAGATCATTCCATGTTCCTTCCAGGATCTGTGAAATTTAATTTGTTTTAAAATGACACAAATGACACAATGCAGTGATGGGATGTGAATTATGCTTGAGTTCACATTTACTAGTTCCTAAATACAAATAGAGAGTGCTGTTGTATCTCTTCCTTTAGGAATGTCATCCGTGCACAGAAATTCCAATGGTAGAACTGGTCTGAAGGCCCTCATCTTTTACACGGTCACCACGATCATTGCTGCCTTCACTGGGATCCTTCTGGCTGTTCTTATCCAACCTGGGATCTCATCCACGGTTGATCCACTGCCCTCTTAGTGGGGATCCAGAGGTTGTGCAGTCAGTGGATTCTTTCCTAGATATGATCAGTTATGTATCGAAACGAGAACGCGAAAATAATTACATTATAAGCAATTTGCTATGTAATTTAGCTATGTAATTGTCATCTTAACACCAATATCTGTGTTTAACAGAAACACGATTCCCTCTAATCTTGTGGAAGCTTGTTTCAGAAAGGTAAGCTGCACTGAAAATGGACTTTATTGTCATATCCTTACACTTTTTTACACACCTCATGTTTTTCTTATTGCATTCACAGTACAAAACCTTATATCCTGATGGTACATCTGCTGGAAGCAATCTTGATTTAATTAATGGGACTGAGATGAGTGACAATGGTGAGCTTCTGCCTTGTTTCTTTTCTGTGATCAGGATTTAAAGCATGTCTTGACAGATTTTACTTTACAACCTGGCCCTTTTCCCTCATGTCATTGCCACACAGTTAGTATGACACCTATGCCAGTCATGGATGACAGAGTACCAGTGCCAGGCACCTCAGACGGAATCAATTTACTGGGTCTGTTGGTCTTCTCCATAGCTTTTGGTCTTGTTTTGGGCAGGATGGGAACCGATGGGAAACTGCTGAGGGATTTCTTTGACTGCCTAAATAAAGTCATAATGCGTCTTGTCAGCATAGTCATCTGGTAAGAGAAATTTGATGTTGTTTGATGTTGATTTAATTTGTTATTTCCTAAATAAGTAACATTAACCTTTTTAGTTTTCAACTGGTCTTATTCATTTGTTAAGATCTGTCTATACTTGCATGTATGCGCAGGTATTCTCCAGTGGGAACCCTCTTTTTACTGGCAGGACAGATCGTTAAGATGACTGACCCAGGCCAGATAGGCCATGAAGTTGCCATGTATACGCTCACGGTGATGGTCGGCTTGCTGATCCACAGTTTAATCACTCTGCCCCCTCATTTATTTCCTGATAACAAAGAAGAATCCCTTCAGGTTTATGGGTGGCCTCCTCAAAGCTCTCACCACTGCCTTTGGGACTTCATCAAGGTCTTTATAAATCCTGAACAAAGCACACTTCAAACATGTCTGACAAACTGTTAATAGGTGGGTTTCCTACATATGTGTAGTTGATCTTTATTTTTCTCTCACAGTTCTGCAACTCTGCCGGTTACACTGCACTGCATGGAGCAAAATCACAACATGAACAAACAAGTAACTCGGCTCATGCTCCCTTTAGGCGCCACAATGAACATGGATGGTGCAGCACTCTATGAAGCTGTAGCTGCTTTATTCATTGCCCAGGTTAATAATATAGGTTTTAACTTGGGCCAAATCATCATTCTCAGGTAAGCACCACACAAACTAATCTTGCCCAGCTGCGAGAGCAGCCTCTCTCTCTCTCAAGTTCAGGAAGACTTCTTCTGTAATGCCATGAACGGGTCCCGCTGTGAAATAGTGACCTCTAGTGTTGTGTTTGCAGCACAAGTTTTCTCATACTGGCGACACAGACTCTTACAGCCTTAAATACTGTAAAATAAAGACCTACACACTGAAGATGTTGTGACCGTCAGGTGTGGCTGAACAGTTGTCACAGCAAGCAAGATGCATTTTGACAGTAGAGGCGTTCGGGTGTGATTGTATTGTTCTTGGGCGCATGAAGCAGGGATAATGCAACACACATCATCATCCTCTTCACTGCTCTTTCTTTTTCAGTTTGATTGTCACAGCTGCAAGTACCGGAGCGGCAGGCATCCCACAGGCCGGCATGGTATCCATGGTGATCGTGTTAACATCGGTTGGACTGCCTGCAGAAGGCATATCACTGCTCTTGATTGTTGATTGGCTTTTGTAAGTGTGCTAAAAGGACTTTCTGTGATCATTTCTTTTTTATTATTTTTGAGTGCAAGTATGATTGCTTGTTAGATTAAAAAGAGTAAAGGAATGCAAATATATGACATGAATATGTACCTCCTATTGTCTTTACTTAAGTTAAGTTTAGTTTTAGGCATTAGTTTGCATTTTTAAACATCCAAAATATATTTTTAAGATTATGCAGGTGATCAATTTCCTACTCTCAACTTTGATCTGCTGTATGTTTCCTGACAGGGATCGTCTCAGGACTGTGACATGCTGGGTGACTGTATTGGCGTTGCCGTTGTGCAGCATTTGTCCAGACACTCCCTTGACACGTTTGAATTGTGAGGCTGGACAGCAGTACCTGTATCAAAAGGTTTTCAACAGCAGAAGTCTCATTAAATCGCACATTGAGTTGTATATTGATGATAGTTGAATGTGGAAAATGGTAAATGTGTTTAATGTTGTTGCACAATTTGTTACATGGTATGTTTAAATAATACAAGAGGCAAGAAAATAGCATTTAAACACAGGATATTCATTTTTGATTATATTAATTTATCTTCCAGTTATATTTGTTGGATTGAGCTTGTAATTTGTTCTCTGTCTCCTTGGCTCTGTTTTTGCTGAATGAGGATGCGGATGGATTGTTTGGTCCCAATAATTAATTCAAGTTTCAATGTAGTGTCACAGTTAAACATATTTGCCAAAGCCCTATGGGTGGCAAATGAGCAACACATACACAGTGCGTCTTTCTATTTTAGGAGGTTGATCATGTCTGTCATATTGAACACTCTGCTACCCTCTTGTGGCTGAAAAGTAAAAACAAAAACCAATAAAAACTGCGACTCAATTGCGTGCGCACACACAGTACTGTATATACGTATATATGCGGGCGGGGGGGGGGTTACTGGTAAATATTTGAAATCTATTTAAAGTTTAATGAGTCATGGCTGCATCTTGTTTCCAACAGTTTTAGCACTATGAAATTCTGCTAGCATTTGCTGACATTTAACTTAATTCATGACCCTTTGAAAAAAAAAAAAAAAAGCTGAAAATTATTGTGTGACTGCACGGACAAACACAACACACACACACACACACACACACACACACACACACACACACACACACACACACACACACACACACACACACACACACACACTGCTCTCAATCTAAGATCCGCTGAATTCATCATGTCTTAAGTGCATTTGTTCCGTGGGAAAACACATGCTCTCGGTCACGAGCCTGAGCATGTTGCAGTATTCCGGCGCTGTGCAAAGTACCATTAATAACAGGCATCTGTAAACACGCCCGAAATGCATTATTCTGTCAGACGACCCGTGGCGAGAGAATAATGGGAAACTGGCTCCGACTGCAGTGTCACAGAGATGCCACTGACACGGCCTAGAGCTCACTGCAGCTGTGAGGAGAGAGAGAGAGAGAGAGAGAGAGAGAGAGAGTGGGAGAGGGAGGGGTGGAGGGATTGAGGCAGGGAGGAAAGGGGAGGGAGGGAGGGAGAGCTGCACAGCACAGCGGGCAAATGAGAGGAAAGGATCAGAACTCATGCAGAGGAGGGGTTTGTGATGAGAGAGAGAGCTTAAAGGACATAGTGAGAAAAAGCGAGAGAGAGAGAGAGTGGGGGAAGAGACGTGCGTGTGTGTGGAGGAGATGCTGTTGCCAGGGAACAGCGCTGAAATAGTAACGCCCATCTTCTCCAGCACGGGGGTGGATTAAATCTGTGAATTATGAGCGCAAAACGGAGCCAACACCAGGAGAGGAAACCCAGCTGATGCCCCGATCCCAGCAGCTGAAAGGGGGAGCTTGTGGAAGGTAAGGCAGGTGTGATTACATAACGGCCACGACACAGGATTAGAGCCCCCGGGGGTTGGATGGATGGGTGGATGGATGGAGGAGGGGGGTGGGATTGGGCAGAGGAGGAAAAGCAGGCAGGCTGGGAAGAGATGCAGAAGGCTGAAAGCAGCGGATGAGGATTATCATCTCAAAAAAAGCAGCCCGGGATCTGAAGGTGAGCGGTGGGATGACCCCAACTTCTCCTCTCCTCAGGAGGAGGTGATTTCCCCGACTCAGCCTCCATTCACAACACCAGCCAGCGGGCGGGAGACGTCAGATGCCTGTTATTAATGGTACGTGTCCTGGCTCTGGATATAAACAGTGATGGCCCTCAGTCTGCTCGGCCACATCTGAGGAGGAGAGCGAGGGAAGAGAGGAGAAGCATCTGAAGGCAAAACAGGGAAGCTCTCAAGACGGCACAGAGTCAAAGTCGCCTTGATCACTGCCGGTGAGTACACAGACGCTGCGGGAAGGCCCATTTTTTTGTTGTTGTTTTTTTTTGTTTTTTTCACGGTCTGGGATGGAAATAGCGGCCGGTTTAATGTAGAGCAGCTTAATTAGTCTCACACATTGGCCTGAAAATGTCAGCACTCATCTAGCCTTATGTAAAAGGTAACCACTGACTCACCAGTCTGGGATGTGAATGTTTTGGATGCCAAGTAGTTGTTGTTTTATTACTGGGGAACAGCAGCACTCTTTCTGCTGTGCACGGATCAGGATTAAGCAAAAGCGAAATGAGAACAGGCTGCCATCAGTGGGATGTCTGCTTGACCCTCTGACCCCAACTGTTTAGTCATCATGGCGCAGCTGATTAGTTCCATTTAAAGGTCCCTTCAAGGACCCATATCACACTTTAATGTCATGTGGCCAATTTTTTGAAAATTCTGTCACAGTTTATGTTTCTAGCCCATCGATAAACTCCTCAGAAAGGAGAAAACTCGATGCTTTACCTCACACGACGTGTGTTTTAAAGCACAGAGTTCTGGAAATCAGCCCATTGTGATGACAAATCCTAGTGAAGTGAAGTGACCAGTGCCCTAGTCTGGTGTTCATTCTGCCCTCTGTGGTCGGGTCATTGACACCTCGTCGTTGTCTCTTAACAAACAAACCATCAGTCTTAGTGGGAGGCAAAGACCGAGCATTTTTGTAGAATTGCTGTAAACAAAAGCTAAATGTGTTGTTCTTCAGCAGATCTGGAATTTGTTTTTTGTGAAAAATGAACTGCTTATAATGCACCTCTAGATAGATAGATAGATAGATATACTTTTTATTATGCCGAGGGAAATTCAAGTATGGCCAGCTGCTCACATAAAACATAAAACCCTATCACACACACAAACAATAATGATACCAAATAAAAAGTACTAATAATATAATATAATAAATTGTAGAAAAAAAAGTTATCGATAAATATCTAAGTTAACTGTAAAGAAATAATCACAGCAACAACAACAACAACAGGAGTGCACCACACCAACAAACTTAGCTGCTCTAGGAAATGACGATCTGAAAAAAAGGGACAAATGTGCAACTTTAATGTTGTTTTTCTCCATTGTTTATTGTTTACTGGGGTATAAATAAGAAGCAATGTTAAGATTTTGCCTGATCACGATGCCCTATTCCCTTGACCTAGTACAACAGTGGCTCT